>NC_090265.1:614278678-614978678 GCF_040414725.1 Anabrus simplex | reverse complement strand
GTCAACTGAGTAGAGGTGGGTTCGATTCCCACCTCAGCCATCCTGGAAGTGGTTTTCCGTGGTTTCCCACTTCACCTCCAGGCGAATGCCGGGATGGTACCTAACGTAAGGCCACGGCCGCTTCCTTCCCTCATCCTTGCCTATCCCTTCCACACTTCCCATCCCCCTACAAGGCCCCTGTTCACCATAGCAGGTGAGGCCGCCTGGGCGAGGTACTGGTCATACTCCCCAGTTGTATCCCCCGACCAAGAGTCTGAAGCTCCAGGACACTGCCCTTGAGGCGGTAGAGGTGGGATCCCTCGCTGAGTCCGAGGGAAAAGCCGAACCTGGAGGGTAAACAGATGATGATGATGATGAAGAAATACTACTAGTTTAACATTCTAAATCTAGTATCATCATATACAAATTCACACACAGGTCTTAACACTACAGCTTACAATACCATACAACAGTACATATCTACAACAGCATGGGTACAACGTGCTAGGATCCTCGTTTTCATCGTTCCCATCCAACCTTCCTTGGTCAAATCTTGTTCTCTTCTGTCTCGATGATATTAGGTTTGCGAGTAGTAGGTTGTCTGTTATTTTCACACCTCTCGTGGCCATTCCCTTCCTTTTGACGTTACCCTCAAACTTAGAATGTTTGGACCTCTTCCAGTTATTCCTCTGGCTTGGGTTATACTTCCCTTTAAAATAATGATTACCACCACCACCACCAGCAGCAGCAGCAGTAGCAGCAGTAGCAATTCAGAATTACCGTTAGTCTATGTGTCCTTCAGGGCCTGCCTGGCCAAGGTGGTAAAGGCGTGCTTGGTTCAGCCAGAAGGATGTGGGTTCGATTCCCCATTAGGAAGTCGAAAAGTGTAAGAAACGAGAATTCACCTTCCGTACGTGCATATGGCCTGAAATTCACTCCTGCACCAAAAAAAGTACCAGGTTAATTCCTTGGAGGCAAAGGCGGCAGCGGGGAGTAGAGCTAACCCTTCCTCCCCATAAAGTGCCGATGTTACGGATAGTTGAAGCTTTTACCTTCTTCCCATCCCAGGGACTTCATGGCCTGCAGGGAGATGATTTTACTTTGCTTTGCTCTTCCTATGCGTACTTGTGTCTGGGAATAGCAACTAAAGAAACTCGTGGCACATTCAGTCCTTAATAGACCTTAGCATTTTCTTTTCTTTTCCTTTTTGCTTTGAACTTATATCTGGTTTTTCTTGGTCCATGTGGACTTATTGTTAGGGGCTGCTTGGCCGAGGCGGTAAAGGCGTGCTCGGTTCGCCTGGAAGTACGTGGGTTCGAATCCCCGTTAGGAAGTCGTAAAATTTAAGAAACGAGATTTCCACTTCCGGAGGTGCATATGGCCCTGAGGTTCACTCAGCCTACACCAAAAATGAGTACCAGGTTAATTCCTGGGAGCAAAGGCGGTCGGGCGTAGAACTAACCACTCTACCCCATCACGTGCCGAGGTTAACAATGGTGGAAGCCTTTACCTTCCACTCCTCCAAGTGCGTTCATGACCTGTACGGAGCTGACTTTGCTTTGCTATGTGGACTTATTGTTAGATGATGCGCACATTGAATACAAACTTTATCGCAACAAACACATTTACTATTTTCCTGGGTTTATTTCTTGTTATGAAACGTAAGTACTCCCTGCCGTGCACTTAGGGTCGCCTAGTTGTGAATCTGCATTCGGGAAATGGTAGATTCGAATCCCACCATCGGATGCTCTGAGCATTCCCATTTTCACACCAGGCAAGAGGTGGGGCTGTATGTTACTTAAAGTCACGCCCGCTACCTTCCCAATCCTAGCCCCTTCCCATCCTTGCGTCGCCGAAATCCATCGATGTGTTAAGGTTGTGTCATTCTAGGCTAGTTTACTACCAGCTGGTATTGGTCGTTAGCACTAGCAGACGAGGCTAGAAAATTAGTCGCGTCCTGTAACCCAGTTGTTGAAGAAACTCTCCTGTGCTGGGCTGAGTGACTCAGACGATTGAGGCGCTGGCCTTATGACCCAAACTTGGAAGGTTCGATCCTGGCTCAGTCCGGTGCTATTTGAAGGTGCTCAAATACGCTCAAATATCGGTAGATTTACTGGCACAAAAAAGACCGCCTGCGGGACAACATTCCGGCACCTCGGTGTCTCTGAAAACCGTCAAAGTAGTTAGTAGGACGTAAAAACAATAACAATACAGTATTTAAGAAACTTTCTGTGTGTTCAAGGGTGCAACTTTTGTATTCTTCTTCACATACATACCACATGACGGATTTCACGAGCATTTATACTTTCTGAATATGTTTAGTCCGACTCGTTGGCTGAATGGTCATGGTCCCGGGTTCGATTCCCGGCCGGGTCGGGCAATTTAACCTCCATTGGTTAATTCCAATGGCTCGGGGGCGGGATATTTTTGCTGTCCCCAACATCCCTGCAACTCACACACCACACATAAAACTATCCTCCACCACAATGACACGCAGTTACACATGGCAGATGCCACCCACCGTCATCGGAGGGTCTGTCTTACAAGGGCTGCACCCAGCTAGAAATAGCCGCACGAAATTAAATTAAATTGAATATGTTTAAGAAGTCTATAATTTGTTTTCGATTTCACTTTAATGCACCATCAACCATTTTGCATCCATAGTGAATCGAACTACCCTAACTGGCGTGGACGTTTCTATCCCTTAACTGTAAACCCCGCCCGCCCCCACAAGAAGAATGCAAGCCGCCACTGTTCGATGAATAATGTGGTGAGGGCAATGCTAGCTCAGGTAGCTTTCAGTCAGTCCATAGGTAATCGCCTAAGAGGATGAGAAGCACCACAGCTAGCTTTCAGAATTATTGCAATTATTTCAACAACAGAAGTTCAGCAAACTCCAGATCACCAGGAATGTACCAATTTTATGCCTAAGTGGTTTAATGCATTTTTGTAAATTGTACGGCGATTGTAGTTTAGTGTACAATACTTTTTACCGTTCAACGCTTCCTTGTATTTATTAATGACGTCTTCGAAAACAGCTTTGAATGTGAATGATCGTAGGTTCGGAGACTGGGTAAATGAATATACGCTGGTTGTGCCCTCTTAACTCGGCTTCAAATAATGCCGTGACATTTACGTATCTCCCACTGTAATAGTGAACAGATGTTCATTAGTTCTTAATGTAAATATAATAGCAGTGAATTTATCCTAAATAATTTAAAATAAATTACATTTATGAACAGAAAGTGCCTTTGCTGACATTTCTCCAATATCTACATATGGAATTTTGTTTATTACTGTAATTATTCTTGTGTGTTGTTTTGTGTTAGTTACGAGTAATTATGCAATACATTTATCTATAAATGTCAGCTTTTAACACTGTAATACTTCCATTTTCCCTATTAAAACTAATTGCTGTTGGAGTTTAACAACCCCACCTCACCAAATGGGTGACAAAAATTTCACCTTACCTGTCAAGAGCTATCCATCTGGTCGCTAGCAAGTAGTTCGAGCTGTCACACGGGGGAATAAATCTATAGTGGTAAGTGGCGAGTGAGTCACGTAGCCCGAACACGCAAGCTAGCGACTATACTGACGAGGGAAGTGCCCCGGTTCGAACGGCTAAAACCGACAGAACGTGGGCTAAAAGTATACAGTTGTACCTATGTCAATAGCTATCAAGGCCATTCATCTGTAAACGTACGTGTTCGGTCGCGAGCGCCATCTGACAGTCAGGGCACAGGCCTCGCTGCATTGGAGCTGTACACACAATGCCTGTTAGTCAGTTGCAGTGCGTCATAGTATAGTGCACACACATACGTCCGACATGAGTAGGTGGAAGCCAATCAACCCAGTGAATGTTGTGAATTTGTTGCTCGAAAAGGTACGCCGACGCTACACAATGGATAGTGAAGATGTAAGTGGAGTAGAGGATGGGCCATTTGCATGATATCATAATGCAGAAATTCAATGGATCTGTAACAGAACTACATACCGACACATTGGAGAGTAATGGTGACTGAGGCGGATGGCGTAGAAGAAACAGCACATGTGTATGAGGGTTCCAACCGTACCGACAATCCAGCAACGGAAGGAACTACACGTGACAGTGATTTCGCTCCTTCACCCCCAAAACGTGTACGAACAAGTGTGATAAGTAGTATTGATGACCGAAAATTGGACAACATTTATGAGTATTATTATAATCGCCGTTACAATTCTTATCAGAAACTAATGAAGCGTTATAGCTGCATTAGGTCGAAATCAAACTGCAAGGTAATTTTAGATTATGTGATGGGCAAAAGGCAAGACCCAGGTCTGTTCAAGGGAAACAAAACATTAAAACTGAAGGCTTTAAAACAGTCTGTAAAAGCACAATTTGACAGAACTAGAGATAATGGATCAGAGGTCCACTACTGGCACATTCAAGCGTGGGCTCTGAAGGTCGCTAGAGCAGCTTCTCTGGACAATTTTAAAACGTCGTTGCACTTTGTCAGGGCCTGCAAAGACGAATATAATATTTCTTCCAGACATATCACTATGTTCATGGCTCGCAAAGAGATTGAAGAAGAGCCTGTTATTATACAAACAGCAGAAATATTTGTGACAGACGTGAACATGTTTATTCAAGACGGGAATATAATGAAGGAATGCGTTTGGAATAGTGATTAGAGCCAATTATTTTATGAACTAACGTCTTCTGCAACGCTTTCAAACAGAGGGGAAAAATCAACAGTTGGTCTGGTACAGTCTGTGCATAGTTCTACGCATAGTTACACAATTGATGTGGCTGTGTACATGAATAGCAAATTAGCGAACAAGCTTTACATTTGTCTGCAGGAAAAGGATGGAACGTTTGGTCCGCAGGTTGCAAAGAAACTGACAGCAATGTGTCCACGGAACATCCATGTTGAAGCGAGTAAAAGTGGAAAAATGACTAAAGCACATATGAAGAGCTTCTTTAATTCGGTCCTCGCTGAACATGTTGGTGAGAGAGGTCTATTACTTTGCGTTTCCTGGTCAGGACACAAAGATTACAGCGTCATTGAAGAATGTTTTCCGAATAAAGATATTACATTAAAGATATTGCCACCAAAGACAACCAAATACTGTCAACCTCTAGATGTATACTTTTAGGCAATACAAGCTCTATGTCAGACGTCTTGTTGATTTTGTGCGTTTGCAAATAGATACCACGCAGGTCACGTTACATGATCGATACTTCATCATCCGTCTTCACTCCGTCATCTACAACCAACTATCTGCACCGAGATACAGACCTATGTTAACATACGCATGGCAAAGAGCAGGTTATGATGTGGATGTTCCTGTTGCTTCGTTTGATAATGTGATCACCGTGGCATTTGAGTTCGGACTATTGCAATGCGGGAACATTGTAAATAATGTAGTATGTCTACCTGTTGCCCTCGTTAAGTGTGCATACTGTTCCATTCTGCTGTGTTTTAATCACTTCACTGAAACTCCACATTTACACTTCGACGTCGAATAAAAGACAACACAGTATCTTCTATTGTGGGAAAGATGACTATGTCAACACGGTACTGCATGTGTTAAGAGTTCTTGTTGCAAGCACGTGTTCAACCTTTTGCGAGATGATACTGCACCACATCTGTCTCTTGTTACTATAATGGTCCGAAATGCCTGTTGCATGGTAGTTTCTGCTGTGAATTGTGTTTCTGCAATCTTCGTACGTCGTAACTTCCAAACATTGATTGTACACTAATGCGGGGTTTTACAGATAAATGCCCTTGATGGGTAGTAGAACAGACATATCTTCGTATGTTAAGCGCACTTCCAGTCGGTTTTAGCCGTTCGAGCAGGGGTACTTCCCTCGTAAGAGTCAACTCAAGACCTAAGCGGTCCCTTTGTTGTTAGCCAGACTTCTGGTCAGTGAAGAGGCTCCCGCAGCGGTAAATAGTTTCTAGGTTTGTTCCTTGTTTCTGATGTCTGAAGTCAGGAGCTTCCCTGAGTTTGGTTAGATATTCTGGTGAACTGAGTTGACCAATTACAAATTTTTGCCCTGTAAAAATAAGGAAAATATTTTAAAAGTTGTATGTTAGTGGGGTTCGTTACCAACTCTTATCTTTCACACGCAGATTACTGTGAATATTCATTGTTCTCGATGGTATTTGTAGCAAAATATATAATTATTTAACATGAGCTTATTGCATTGTGTACTTACTAAGCTTTGTCCGAGTTCATTCCGTTGCTGTTTTGTTCGCATAATTTTTCAACGTGAAGACGGATATAAGAAAACTGTTGGCAATACTGGCTGTAATAGCATGCTCAGTATTCATAATGGCTGCCAGTTGTGAGTAGCACGTGGTTGATGCTGTGACGCTTGAGTCACCACTGAAATATTTTAGAGGTAATAAAAGTGTGTGTGTGTGTGGGGGGGGGGGGAGGAATTAAGTAAGAAGTGTAAACAAATTGTTCTGAACGTTTACAGTTGCCTGCGAGGTGAGAATCTGCTGTGGACCGTGGAAGAAATGGTGAAAAAACCGCGCAGCTGACCGGCGTTTATACGTACAATGTTTACACGGCTCGCACAGAATTTAAAGCAATTCACATGTTTCCATGTGGTACTATATCGTATGTGCTGCCCTGTGGTTGTTTACATAATTATGTCATGAGTGTTTTCGACAAGTCTCCATAAAGTCGCTGAAAATTTAGTTTTAGTTATAAGGAAGTGTCTGAATTATGTCAACAAGCAATCAAGGCGATAAGGAAAGTAAAACAAAACGTAAATCAACTAAGCTACATGCCAGATTTATGTGACAGAAAACGTTTGTTCGCTTGGCTGTTCATCAGTAGGCCTATGTGTCAGCTCAGTTCGATCTATGCACTCACCGTAAGTAAAACATGTGGGACATTAACACGGTATAGCATCATTAGCGTACTCGAAACAATAATAGGGCCGATGACCTTAGAAGTTAGGCTTCTTTAAACAACAAGCATCATCATCAAATAATAATAATGATAATAATAATAATAATAATAATAATAATAATAATAATAATAATAATAATAATAATAATAATAATAATAATAATAATTTGTACTCTACTTGATGTTCGTAACTGTCCTCTACCTGCAAAAATGTTGTCATGAGGAGATCATGAGTTCGTTTTTACCATCCGAATGACGAGACAATGTTTACAACATTCCTGGAAACACTGTATTTTGCATTCCCACTCGCAGGTGGGTTTTCAGCTTGTTGAACTGTGAGAAACTGCCACTGATAGTCGTTGCACGAGAGCAGAATCGCATACTTATGTCGTCATACTTTCGTTGTAAGTCTCCAGGTGCCTCACACAAATTGCATTATGAAATAAAAATAAACATTGCTTCTCTTGTCTCGGTATTCGACAGTAATGTGCAGGTTGTACATGATCAATAAAGGAATAAATAGGTATGGTACGTAATCAAAGTACAACGATGTGAAATTCTTTTGATGCTACACTATTTGAGAAGTGTTTGTCATATAGATGTTCGACGTTAGTAATACGCCGGTTGTGGCTAAGAAAGAGAAACGAGACGGAAGGGGAAACAGGGGAAGTGCTCACTCGCTGAAGGATACTTTTTCTCAGCTCTTGAGTTGACTTTCACCATAGTAAGTTTGGGCGTGTCCAACTTCACTAGCCGCGAGTAAAATGCTCGCCAGTGAGCACTAGCACCTTTGTTTTTGGGTTCGCTGCTAATCAACAGTTGATAATAAACTAGCCTAGTGTGAAACAGCCTTTAGTGCGGCGTTAAACCAATAAACTGCTCAAATATGTCAGCCTCCACACAGTAGATTTAACCGACTCTTAAAAGAACTCCTGCAGGATCAAATTTCTCACCTCGGCGTCTCCGACAACCGTCAAAGGTAGTTAGTGAGACATAAAAACAATGCAATTATTATTATTAAACCAATAAAACACTGACAATAAAAGCAGGGTTGTGCATATTGAAAGTCTTCATCCCTAACCTGGAAGGAATTAGGAAATTTATCTCTTCTTTCTTTTAAAATGTAATGAATATAGGTTACTCAAGCGGTTTAACGTCGCACTAACAAGGATTTCGGCGACGCCGCCATCGGAAAGGTCTAGGATTGGGAAGGAAGCAATCGTGGCCTTCATTAAGATACAGCCTAGTGTGAAAATGGAAGAGAACGGAAAACCTGCCGAATGTATGAATATATTCGTGTGTAGTCTATTTTTACTGATTCCTAAATGATCCAGAAATTTCCAACAACTCAACGGAGAGTAAAGCATCTGCGCTCGAGGAAAGATCGCTGTTGATCCTAGTTGTTGATAAGGATTTTATAATACGAGGATTGGGGCAAAAGTCATGGCAACTATTTTTTCTTGTAGATATGTGAACGGATCACAAACGTATGTGTGTCGTGTGGAAGTTCTGCAGGAAAAGTGTGTATGCAGAACAACAGACGGCTCTTGATAGCTGGTAGTAGCGCAGCGAGGTCTGTGAAATCAGTCAGTTGGTGAGCGTCGTGCGAGATGGACGTAACCGGTGTTGAGCAGCGCGCTTACATCAAAATAGCCGTTCTCCGAGGGAGAAATGCAATGGAATGTCACAGTGAATTAGTGGAAGCCCTTGGGAATAATGCCCTACCATACCGTACAGTAGCACGGTGGGTAGGAAAGTTTCAGCAAGGATGTGTGTCAACCAGTGATGAGCAACGTTCGGGACAACCTGTCAGTGTGCGGACCGACGTGGCACGTGCTGTCATCGAGCAGCTCCTGGATGAAGACAGACGATGGACTCTACTGGAGTTAGAGAGGGCAAGTGGCGTCGAGAAACGCACCGTCCACAGGATATTGCGTAATGAGCTGCAAATGCGCAAAATCGCATCGCGGTGGGTGCCGCATGCACTGACAGAAGTTGAAAGGTGGGTGCGCTATGCAATATGCTCCGACCACCTTGCACGCTAGCAACAGGGCGGCGATCAATTCATGTCACGAATAATCGCCATCGATTAATTTTGGGCCAGGGCATACGAACCAGAAATGAAACGTCAGACCATGGAGTGGCGACATGCTGAATCACCAAGGAGGCAGAGAGTCCGGCAGAATCCTTACCCTGTCAAATTGATGGTGACCGTCGCGTATGACGTCAGGGGTGTCATTGTTTGCCACTTTGTTCCACATGGCAGAACAGTGACCGCACAGTACTACTGGGACTTCGTGGTGCCTCAGGTACGACGTGACGTTCGGGAGAAACGTCCGGATCTTGTGGACAGTGCAATAATTCCGCACGTCAATGCAAAACCACATAAAGCAGAGTGTGTAGGGCAGCTACTGCGACGTTGGGGATGGGAAGAATTGGAGCACCCACCATACTCTCCCGACATTTCGCCCCGTGACTTTGATCTCATTCGAAAGATTAAGGAACCACTACGTGGTAGGCGGTTTGCAGCATGAGAGGATATTGCTAATGCTGTGCGCCAACAGGTGACCCGATTCACACATGGTGCGGCAAATGCTGAGGCAGATGGTATTCAGCGCCTCCCACATGGTTGGCAGCGTGTAGTGTCAGTAGCAGGGGACTAATTTGAGGATCTTTAGGCCCAGGTTTGTCATGTCAACTTTATGTGTACTGTGTTGTCATTCTTTTGCACCGGGAAGGCCATATTGCGCTGTATACTACAGTACTACATTAGTGTGTTACGATATTTCAGTGCTATTCATTGTCGACACATGTAGTTAGCACCTTTCGTCTGTATATGTCACATTTTCCAACTGGACTGGTATCTTCAAGAAAAAGAATAGTTGCCATGCCTTTTGCCCCAACCCTCGTATTTAGAACATTTTTAAAGGGGGCTCCCAGTTGACTCTCATAGGTTTATTGCTTTAAAGGAATTCATTTAATAATGGAGACATCATGCGCAGGATACATTTCTTAGAACAATAAAACGGTACAGACATACAGTATATCGAAGAGTATATCGAACAGGACTGTTTTATGAATCGTCCGTCGTCTGGAAAGAGGATGTGATGAACAACAAAATGACAGCGTCAGAGTGATCTCGGAAGAGAAGATGAAATCGTAGTTAACTCGTGTTTGGGACAGTGGGATAATAATATCGTATGGCCTCATCTACCGTATGCAGACATTTGAATGTGACGTCATCTGGCTGTCTATACGTCAATTTTCCGTTTTATTCTAAGCCTGCTAGGTGGCAGAGTGAACCGAATGTCTCTTAGGCGTCTACGGATGAGTTTCAATGAATTATCTCGGGTATATATCAAATGGTCCGCCTCTGTGGTGTAGTGCTTAGTGTGATTAGCTGCCACCCCCAGAGGCCCGGGTTCGATTCCCGGCTCTGCCACGAAATTTGAAAAGTGGTACGAGGGCTGGAACGGGGGCTACGTGGTTAGAGTCTGAAGTCAGCCTGGGGAGGTCAATTGAGTAGAGGGGGGTCGATTCCCTCCTCAGCCAAACTGGAAGTGGTTTTCCGTGGTTTCCCACTTCTCCAGGCAAATGCCGGGATGGTACCTAACTTAAGGCTGCGGCCACTTCGTTCCCTCTTCCTTGTCTATCCCTTCCAAACTTCCCATCCCCCCACAAGGTCCCTGTTCAGCATAGCAAATGAGGCCGCCTGGGCGAGGTACTGGTCATCCTCCCCAGTTGTATTCCCAGACCCAGAGTCTGAAGCTCCAAGACACTGCCCTTGAGGCGGTAGAGGTGGGATCCCTCGCTGAGTCCGAGGGAAAAACTGACCCTGGAGGGTAAACAAATTACGAACGAACGAATATATCAAATATGTCACTGGAGATCTTTTACATGCCGATATTGTACGACATAGAGTGTCGAATGTAGTTATTCTACCCTTCAAAAAAAACCGACTACCACCGCCGGGTCTGAACACGCTATCTTGGGATCCGGAGACCGACACTCTACCTCTGATCCACAGAGGCGGCGAGAAACGCGCTGACATGCAAGTTAAATCGGGTATGGGGTGCAAAAGTTTAAATACACGTGTACATTCACTTTAATTCAAAATGTTGCAATTGCTGGTGCGACATTCGATAAAATGAATTCTAGACAACTTTACATTAATTGAAATATTGATCTTTTATTCCTATTGCAATTTGTAATTCTCGTAGCTTTTGAAGAATCCATTTGTAGATTCCTGTCTCCTCTCGTGAACTAATCTTCTTAACTCTTCATTGAAAACATAGAAATTATAATTCACTATACAGTATAATCAATTTGTGCAGCAGATTCGAAAATTCTATTTCAACAAAGATTTCAGTGGGAAGTGACTTAATGAGAGCGGTGAAAATTAGGCTATGTTAAATGTGAAATAAAATTGGAGAAAATGTCAATTGGCGCAATTGCTCTTCTTTTCCTTATCTCCTTGAAGCTACCGGTAATTGAACTTTAAGAACGCTGACAAGGTTATACACCACTCAAATAAGTGTTTGCAGACGCTTCCTGCCCTATCAACCACGGTTGGCTACACGAGTGAAAATATTAAAGCTCTCTCTTCGTCTATTTCATAAATTATCAGACTTCACCTTTAAAAGTTATGAAAGTGAAATTATAGAAGTCGGCCTCTGGTGTAGTGGTTAGCGTGGTTAGCTGCCACACCCGGAGGTCCGGGTTCGATTCCCGGCGCTGCCACGAAATTTGAAAAGTGGTACGAGGGTTGGAACGGGGTCCACTCAGCCTCGGGAGGTCAACTGAGTAGAGGTGGGTTCGATTCCCCCCCCCTCAACCATCCTCGAAGAGTTTTTCCGTGGTTCCCACTTCAATTCCAGGCAAATGCTGGGATGGTCCCTAGCTTAAGGCCACGGCCGCTTCCTTCCCTCTTTCCTGCCTGTTCCTTCCAATCTTCCCATCCCTCTACAGGCCCCTGTTCAGCATAACAGATGAGGCCGTCTGGGAAAGGCGCTGGTCCTCATCCCCAGTTGTATCCCCGACCGGAAGTCTCACGCTCCAGGACTGCCCATGAGGTGGCAGAGGTGGGATCTCTTGCTGAGTCCGAGGGAAAATCTAACCCTGGATGGTAAATGGAATAAGAAAGAAAGAAAGAAAGAAAGAAAGAATAAATTATCAAATATATTCCATGTGTATTGGGTGGACACAAATTGGACGTCACGCCTATATAAGAGGTCATAAAGAAATACGTGCAGAAACTAAGCGTTTCAAAGCTGTGTTAGTAACTTCTTCTTCACCACATGCATGATTCTTGAACAAACATTCAGAAATCACATTCGATGAAATACTGTCTGAAAAAGCAAGCAGGCAAGGTTGTTGTCTTACATAACTTATTATTTCGTGATCACAGTCACACGATCTCCAATTTTATGTGCTAGCCATCTAAATCACAGAGGCGTAACATTTCAAAAATACCACATAATTGACTGGGATTCGAATCACGGACTATTTGCCGAGAATGAACTAACTAGCATAGTTGCTTTTCTATCATTAAAATTGCAGGCTCGAATACCAGTGCAGTCGGTTGGCATCTTAAAATACTTCACTGTGGAAGACCGTTGTCAGTAGATTTACTGGCATCTTAATGAATCCTTTTCTATGGCACACTTCTGGCTCTCAGGGGTTTCTTCAAATATAAAACTATTTGAAAGGATGTTAAACGAACGTTATTATAGTTCGAATGTTTTAAGTACACAACGCTGATGAGCCATTGCATTGTGACCACCCCTATCCGGGAATATTTAGCGCGCCTGGAGCGGGGAGAGTAACACGTGAACGTGACATGCTGGTAGAATGGTATATTTGCTGTTAGTAGTGTCTCCGACGTTTAGAATGGGAAAAGCGACCGATTTCTCCGCATTTGATGGAGGGCAAATTGCGATGACACGGTCCCTTGGTACCAACATCTCTTAAACGGGCAGTGTTGTGTTGTGAACATGCATCGAAAGTGGTGCAACGATGGGTAAAGTGAAAAAATAAAATAAAAATAAAAACGAAAGTATCACACCCTTTTTGTATCAATGAAGTGACATATAAAATTAAATTGAAATGTTATTTATAATATATTATTGAAATGAAAGTGTAAAGCCTGTTCACAGTCATTCGACCGGGTCAGGAATGAAATGAATGAAGCGTCCATCTAGCGGCGGGGATAGAATTGTGTCGGCTGCCGTAGCCTGTCCCACTCCTCTGGGGCAATATTAATGAGTGATGAAAACCTTAGGCCATCTATGACAGCTAATGGTGGAGCTGTTGAGGATCCAACCAGCCTTCGGGCTGAATACCCATCATACACATACATACAGATGAAAACATATTGGAGAGTATCGCTGGAATAAAAGATGACAGGGAAAACCGGAGTACCCAGAGAACAACCTATCCCGCCTCCACTTTGTCCAGCACAAATCTCACATGGAGTGACCGGAATTTGAACCACGGAACCCAGTCGTGAGAAGCAGGCCCTTATTAGCCACGGAGGCCTTTTAAATATTTTATTATCCGACATTTTTCACTCCTTTTCAGGGGAATTTCTGCTTAACACATGTACCAACTACCATACTCGAATGCTATTGTTTTATTAATATTAGTATTTATAATGTGTTTTTAACTATTACTTTTTATTCTAATTGACATTTCTTCTTCCGCTTTCCCTGTCTTCATACCGGGTCGCTGTGTTTGATGAGCCTTCTGCATTACTCTTTTTTTTCAGTGCCCACTGCTCACGTAGGTTCTGTGCTAGGGTCACTTAGGTGAGACTGGCATTGTTTCCACATACTTGCGCGAGGCTCTTCACTTTCATCTGTCCTATCCGACTTCCCTTTGTCAGCTCTTGTTCTTTTTCGACCCCGACGGTATTAGGTTGCGAGGCCAAGGGAGTTTTTCATTTTCACGCCCTTCGTGGCCCTTGTCTCCCTTTGGCCGATACCTTCATCTTTTGAAGTGGCGAACCCCTAAAGTTTTTTCTCTGATTAGTGCTAATAGAGGATGGTAGCCCATCTGTACTTCCTCTTAAAACAATAATCACCACCACCTCACGTAGTTTCTTCTCTTTCATGTCTTCAGAGGTTAGTTTCCTCCACCTTCCCGTCGGTCTCCCTCTTTTCCATTTACCATCAATCGCTCTCTTCATCACCTTCTTCTGCGCATAATCCTCCTCTCTCCTCGCGACATGACCAAACCATTGCAATCGCGCCTCTTGAAACTTTCCGGCTATTCTGCAACTTTCTATACCTCTGATGCATTCGTTTCTGATACGGTCTAATCTAGTGACTTCATGCGTTCATATCAACGTCTCCATTTCTGCCACTCGCCTTCTGTTGATAGTAGACGATTGTTATTTGCTCCAATAGTGTTTAAAATGCACATGCAGGTAAATGAAACATCCAGTAAAAAACAGGATTATTTTTCAAAGTTATACCTAACAATGGTTTACCGGTATGTTAAATATGACCACAGCAGAGAGAGCCTCCGTGGCTGGGTTCCGTGGTTCAAATCCCGATCACTCCATGTGAGATTTGTGCTGGACAAAGCGGAGGCGAGAGAGGTTTTCCACCGTGTACTGTGGTTTTCCCTGTCATCTTTCATTCCAGCAACACTCTCCAGTATCATTTCACCTGTCAGTCATTAATCATTGCCCCAGAGGAGTGCGACAGGCCTCGGCAGCCGGCACAATTTCTATCCTCGCCGAAACATTCATTCCATCCCTGACCCGGACAACGACTGGAGAACAGGCTGTAGGTTTTCTTCTCATGACCATAGCAAAGTACACTCGTGCGTTATACATCTGTTGATAACGTGTGTGTACCGAGCTCGATAGCTGCAGTCGCTTAAGTGCGGCCAGTATCCAGTATTCGGGAGATAGTAGGTTCGAACCACACTGTCGGCAGCCCTGAAAATGTTTTCCGTGGTTTCCCATTTTCACACCAGGCAAATGCTGGGGCTGTACCTTAATTAAGGCCACGGCCGCTTCCTTCCCACTCCTAGCCCTTTCCTTCCCATCGTCGCCGTAAGACCTATCTGTATCGGTGCGACGTAAAACAACTAGAAAAAGAAAAGATAACGTGTGTGCCTTTGACCAAGTAGCCCGAAGAAACGTAATCGCCATTTAAAAATAATACACCTTGAGGTTCCACACCACGAAAACAAATCATATCAGAAAATAAAATAGTGCCAAGGAAAATTATACTCATTACAAACTCTGAAATTAACGAAAGTTCAATGTCAATTTACCTAAATCAAGAAAGGAGACCATAACATAAAGTGTGCATTTTGTGTAACAATATTCCTTGACAATATTTCGTAGATTTTACAACAGTGATAGAATGCTATGTTATAAAATAGTCCTCGGAAGTCCATTAATATCATACATTTATGGTGTGTGTATCAATGTGGTAGGGGATTGTACTTTACCTCACTGCTAACAAAAATCCCAAGGTATACTTGTAACTTGTGTGCAAAGACACAAAGGATGAACCTAAATTACACCAAACCTTCACAAGTAACGCATTTTATCTTAGTTCAGTGAACTATCGAACGTTTTTATCTATTCAATATGCAATTATATTCATGTTCATTCTGTCGATTGAGAATGGAAAGAAGAGTTTTCTCTATACTCATTAACTCAGGCTTGTTATTTTGTAGGATAATGAAGTCCATGTTCTCTTTTAGACTTTGTGTCTGAACTTTGGTTGGCAAGCTAAAGATTTTCCATTAAACAGCCTGAGGCTACGTAAGAAACAAGATATTTTTATATATTTAGATAAATCTGCCATTAATTATTAATGTTCTGTTCTCAGTACGATCGTATCATCCAATGAAATCGTCTACCTCGGGTTGTTTTAACTTTATCTTTTGCATTTTTTTCACAAATTCAAGTGCATGAGACACCTGGAGAAAACAGTCCGGATTTAGAGATCAATGTCGGTATAATAATAATAATAATAATAATAATAATAATAATAATAATGTCCGCCTGTATGGTGTAGTGGTTAGTGTGATTAGCTGCCACCTCCGGAGGCCCGGGTTCGATTCCCAGCTCTGCCACGAAATTTGAAAAGTGGTATGAGGGCTGGAACGGGGTCCACTCAGCCTCTGGAGGTCAACTGAGTAGAGGTAGGTTCGTTTCCCACCTCAGCCATCCTGGAAGTGGTTTTCCGTGGTTTCCCACTTCTCCTCCAGGCAAATTCCGGGATGGTACCTAACTTAAGGCCACGGCCGCTTCCTTCCCTCTTCCTTGTCTACCCATTCCAATCTTCCCATACCCCACAAAGGTCCCTGTTCAGCATAGCAGGTGAGGCCACCTGGGCGAGGTACTGGTCATTCTCCTCAGTTTTATCCCCCCGACGCAATGTCTCACGCTCCAGGACAATGTCTTTGAGGCGGTAGAGGTGGGGTCCCTCGCTGAGTCCGAGCAAAAAACCAAAACTGCAGGGAAAGCAGATTAAGAAATAATAATAATAATAATAATAATAATAATAATAATAATAATAATAATAATAATAATAATAATAATAATAATAATAATAATAATAATAAAGAGCATGTGACCGCGCTTTTTGGGTCACGTATTTTTCAGCTTGCATTCGGGAGATAGTGGGTTCGAACCCCACTGTTGGCATCTATGAAATGGTTTTCCGTTGTTTCCCTTTATCACACAAGGCAAATGCTAGAGCTGTACCTTAAAAAAAAGACCAGGGTGGCTTTCTTCCCACTCCTAGCCCTTCTGTATCCCACTGTCACCGTAAGACCTATCTATGTTTGTGCGACGTAAAGAAAATTGTATAATAATAATAATAATAATAATAATAATAATAATAATAATAATAATAATAATAATAATTGTTACCGTGTTTTTGTGGATCACAAAGGTGAAAGAAGGCGCGGGCAAGAATCAGTCTATCTACTAAAATCAAAAGATTAATTCAAAGCTTTAAAATTACAGTTTATTTCTTTCGGGCACTTTTTTCAGAAGCTATATTTTAACAAAACAAATAGCTCAGCGACGGTACAATATTTCAGGTACAAAACTAGCTTGTTAGCTTAGATCAAGATAGGAGAAATCAAAAACATCAACAAAATTGCCAATTAACAGTACGAGCTTAACGCTCCCTATCTTACAAACGTTACTTAAGCACTCTCGCTCCATCCACTCAATAGTCATTAGAGAGGTATCCCAATTTCATTTACGGGATATACTAACACCTCTACAAGAATGGATAGAGAGTCTATGCTCTATGAATTTTATATAGGAGACTGCACTCCGAACCTTATGCCTTACAGCCTTCTCAAGGCAACCTTCAACTTTTACATTTACAACCACTCACTAAAATTTACACTATCCAGGCCTCTCGAGGCATAACCTACATTTTACAATTCAAACAGAATTCACTGTCTTAAACACTCAACAGTCTAACCACTTAACATACATGATTGAATTTTACAGGAGTATCGAATACTCATTCTACCGAGCTTTTGTGGGAAGAAAAAACAGGTTAAAGTTACTGGCCCAAAAATCAAAATGATGCGGAGGCGGACACTTGAACTCCTTGAAACTTACACTTAGAAGCTTGAAATCCTAGTTGGGCTCATTGTCCGACGTTACAGAGGCTAATGCTATACTACTGAGGTGACTAGATGGAGGAAAATTTAAGTTACAGACTGAAAACGGTTACAAAATCATAGTCACCTCGAAGTCAAGTTGATAAGGAACTCGAGATGGTGTCATACTCTATATTCCCGAATTTAGGCTAAGTGCTTTTCGGCTTGTTTGAAATTTACAGTAGAAATGTACTTTTTAGAAGACTGGCAATTTAAGGTTACATTATTAAAGATAGGAAATCTTCCCCTCTACCTAGCCTTCAGAGGCTATCACATAGTTATTAAATAGCTGCCATTACCTTAATCTGTAGCAAAGCTCGATGAAGGGCAAGGCGCCTCCGCCTCCAATATTAGCATACACTCAGGAAACTGGACGATCAATAAGACAAGGTGGCTCGAAAAGGTATCAGCTTTTATACCCGAGAGGAAGGTTCTAGAGAGCCCTGGGCTAAGGCCAATTTTTGTTGGACAATAAAATAACTAGAAGATGAACATTATTAGTGAAAAATACACATACAAAATTTCTTATTGGTCAGTTTCGAAGTTGGCGGAAAGAGATCGAAGTGTTGACAACTTTAACACAACAAAAACAAAGAACAATCTACTCAGTGTAGTAAACCTCAAGATATAATATTACTTTAGGATTTTCATAGTTCCTCTTCATACTAGAGGGCATAACATGCGTTTCTTTAGTAGAGACATCTGTGAAGAAAAGTCCAAACTTTTTGCACAAGTTGTTGCAAGTTTATATCGAAGATGGCATTCTTCAAGGCGTTTCATTTGAAGGAATGTGGCGGGTGTACGTCGCGGTGCAATAATAATAATAATAATAATAATAATAATAATAATAATAATAATAATAATAATAATAATAATAATAATAATACTGGTATAATTTCCTCACAGAGGTTGACGACCACCATAAAGTAATTTTCCCTATTTTGTTTCCCGTATTTGAACTGTGTCTTGAATGTTGAACCATTGTCGGTGGTCTCACTTTCAGGATGATCTTCTCCAATCATATCCACGTTTCCCTTCCATCTTTCCCTCTATGATCAATAGTATCAGATTGTATTTGTCATTTCGGAAGCTGTGACCGAAATATTTTTTCTTGCATTTTGTAGGGGTTAAGACTTCGCCGCATGACTGGCACGACGGACTACTTCTTCGCTGGTGACGTGGTCTACTCATAGGTCTTTAAAACTGTGCGATAAATCCACATTTCAAAAAACTGCAGTCGCTTAATTCACGAAAATTTTAGTATCCATCATTTGACGCAGTAAGGCAGCAGTGGTAACACAAAACCAGAGTCAGGAATTTTAGGCAGTAATCTATATAGATAAAATCGCAACCACCGTGTGTCTGTACATTGACTATTTTGGCGAAATTAATGTACAGTTATCCGTTTCAGGTGTAATAATGACCGTCTGCATGCTTTTCAGCTTTGGTGTCTGTTTGTCTGCTTGTTTGTTTGTTTGTCTGTTTGTCTATAACTTGAAAACTACTGCATATATTTCTACCAAACTTCATATTCAGAACCACCTGTCCTTATGTAGGTTTTGGGGCCAATATTGTTCCTAAATCCCTGAAATAACTGGGGATTTATAAGAAACCGAAACCATGATTTGCACCCCCATAAAATATACACGACCAAACTTAATGGAAATCAATTTCTAAACCTATATTTTCATGTCCATCATTCTATACGAGGATTAATAAGGGAGATATCATTAACGGACCGTTTTTCGGTACAAATCCCACCGGACTTAACTCAAGAGCGGGTGCGCGAAAAGCGTTTTTCTTATAACTTGCAAAACTACCCAAGATATTTCAACCAAACTTCATATTTAGCATCCACCTGTCCAAAGGTAGATTTTAAGGTCCATACCATTTCAAATTCCCGGAATGGACTGGGGATTTATAGGGAACCGAGACAGTGACTTTACTCTCCCACAATATTTACAAGACAAACCTGACTGGAAATCGACCAACCTTGATGGAAATCCATGTGCATTTGTTCGATAGGAGGATTAATAAGAGAGATATAATGAACGATCGGTTTTGCAGGTTAAGTCCAGCGGACATAGCCCAAAAGGTGTTGTACGTGGAGCACAGTCCTTATTTATCTTTGCAATTTAAGAAAATCTTATTCACTACATGTACAGTAAATTACTTCGATATCCGTATACTATGTAGAATATCGCAGCGAAGCACGGGTACATTTGCTAGTAGGTTATAATGTATTCTTACTGAAGCGAATAACAAGTATACTCTAGTGTGCATTGCCCATCAGAACCCTTAAATTTATGTTACTCACGCAACATTACGCAAGAGTGAGCCAGACAACACTTCATAATAACTTTTTTTTTTACAATTGGCTTTACGTCGCACCGACACAGACTGGTCTTATGACGACGATGGGACAGGAAAGGGCTAGGTGTGGGAAGAAAGTGGCCGTGGCCTTAATTAAGGTTCAGCCCCAGCATTTGCCAGGTGTGAAATGGGAAACCACGCAAAACCATCCTCAGGGCTGCCGACAATGGGGTTCGAATCCACTATCTCCCAGATGCAAGCTAAAAGTTGCGTGCCCCTAACCGCACAGCCAACTCGCCCAGTCTTGTGAAAATGGAAAACCACGGAAAACCATGTTCAGGGCGGCCGACAAAGGGGGTCGAACCATCTATCTGCCGGATGCAAGCTCACAGCTCACGGCCAGCTCGCCCGGTCCAAATTATTTTGTATTCTAACTTATTAGTCTAAAAATTGTTCGACTCGTTGGCTGAATGGTCAGCGTACTGGCCTTCGGTTCAGAGGGTCCCGGGTTGGATTTCCGGCCTGGTCGGGGATTTTAACCTCCATTGGTTAATTCCAATGGCTCGAGGACTGCAACTCACAAACCGCACACAACACTACCCTCCACCACAATAACACGCAGTTACCTACACATGGCAGATGCCACCCACCCTCATCGGAGGGTCTGCCTTACAAGGGCTGCACTCGGCTAGAAATAACCACACGAAATTACAAAATATAACAGTCTAAAAATTGGGCTCTGTACTTAACAATTCATGACACACCAACGAGTTTTAATTGCACATAATATATTTTAATTTCAGAAATACCTCTCTTCAATGCCAATTCTGGTACTGGATACTGAATACATCTGGGTCCCATCCCTGTGTCATCCAGCATTCTAGGTACTTGAAATATGACACCCGTTTGCCACGGCTCTACCATGGCTCTACGCCTCTGCATTCGGGAGACGGGCCTGGGGCACAGTGCCGGACTTCACGCCTGGCTCCACCCGTCGGCTGTTCTGAGAATGGTTTTCCGTGGTTTTCCATTCTCCTGCACTACGGCAAATGCCGGAACAGTTCGTGGTATAGGCCACGGCCGCCTACCCCCTCACCTTCTCCGCACATCTCCTTCACCGTAACAAATCTCCCAGCCCGAGAGACGGCGTCACCGTCTAAGAGGACCGCCTCCCCCTTCAGGGGAAGAATGAAAACGTTTAGTAGTAGTAGTAGTTGTTGTTTCTGTCCAGGGTGATATCAGCGGTGGTAATTTGTCTCTAGTAGTTGATTTTCAACAGATAATATATTGTTTATTGTTTCTATGGTTAAAATTATATTGCCTCTGAATTCTGTTAAACGGTAAAGGCTAAGTGAAAGGAGAAGGAATCCTTGATTTTCGCTCACTGAACTTTGAGATAAAGCCTGCTGGTTTGCCTCAGGTTTGATAATACGTGGCATGAATACAGTAGTGGAAGTAACTTGGCTGGAAAAGTGCCAACATAGGTTCTTTCCGCTAGGTGGCCTCTTGAACGACGCCTAGGCTATCTGTGACAGCTGATGGTGGAGCTGTTGAGGACCAAACCATCATTCAGGCAGAATAGTCAATATACAATAATCTAATAATTATAACTCTTGAAGTCAGGGTAGCAATACGAGTATGAAAGGTAAGATGACAATACGTAGTCAGTTCATAAAGTATAGACAAACAGCGATTGAAGTTACTAGCTCCACCGCCTGTTACGGACTGAAATGACCCTGGTCAACGGCCGTTATAGGACGAATCTATTTCACAGATACAAAAGTGCGTCTTTGCGCAAGTGCCACGATTCCGTGGCTCCATTCTACTGTCGTGACAGAGACAGGAACTCGGGATAGTAGATTGGATCTCTCTTGGGAGATGATAGCTTGGGTCAGGAAGTGATGACAACGTGTGGAGCAGTTATGACGATAGCTTCTCCTCTATGCTTGGTTTAATAAGCGATGCAGTATATACAGCTATGTATAATGACTATTTACAGTGATCGTATGAAGACTTGTAGTGAGTTCAACGAAGGAGTCTTCTCTCGATCTAAGTCCCTACTGCAAGTTACTCGTTGATTATTATTATTATTATTATTATTATTATTATTATTATTATTATTATTATTATTATTATTATTATTATTATTATTATTATTATTACTACTACTACTTCTACTAGAGAAGACTCCGTGGCTCAGATGGCAGCCCGCCCCCACTGATTTCCGTGGTTCAAATCGCGGTTACTCCATGTGAGATTTTTGCTGGACAAAGCGGAGGCGGGACAGGTTTTTCTCCGGGTACTCCTGTTTTCTCTGTCATCTTTCATTCCAGCAACACTCTCCAATATCATTTAATTTCATCTATCAGTCATTAATCATTGCCCTAGAGGAGTACGACAGGCTTCGGCGGCCGGCACAATTCCTATCCTCGCCGCTAGGTGGGGCTTCATTCATTCCATTCCTGACCCGGTCAAATGACTGGAAACAGGCTGTGGATTTTGATTTTTCTTTATTATTTGAGTTATGTAATCCCTCCTCTGACTGACAGGGATTCTTTGAGCAACCGCTCTGACAATTCTGACAGGACCACCCCTATGGCTGCCCGTCTCGATCTTAAATAGCCTCTTGAGTGACCACAACCGTGTTCCATAATCCTCCCCAAGTTTCCATGGGAGGAAAACTTTTGTTTGCCCAACGTCTAGCCCATCAGGTGGCTACAAGGTCGTTTCCTTCCGATTCGTTGTAGCTAGTTACCAACTGGCTCGACCTGTGCCCTGATGAGTGGACAAGATGTGTGTGACTCGCCCCCATTGTTGACCACACTGGTTTTATAGATGAGGAAATCTAAACTCCCTACAGAATACAGAATAACTGTTCTTACTTCTACCCATTAAATATTCATAATAACGGTATTCATTAACTTAAATCCACCTTTATATACCTATTTATATGCCTATAGACATTAATATTCCTGGCTTACTGTTATATGACGACTTCGGAGCATCATCCCTCCTACTTCCCAATCATGGGTCGATTCTCGGAGTGGTTGACGGCCCTGCGTTTGATACTGGATGTGGACATAACACTACATTCGTTTTCATGGGTGTGAACTGCTCCTGTTACATGACTACATGCTCCTTTCCAAACGACCTCCAAGACAGCTAAGTTAATTTTGGATTAACTAGAATGTGACAAAAGGTGATTAGACTTTCGCTTTTTCGAAGTTCGAAGCTAGAAGAAAAGTGTTTTTGACAGCAATGTCCTTTGTGAATCTGTGCGAGCTATTCTGAATGTAAACCACCGAGGCACGAGGGAAATTAAAACGGATAATAGTGTTTCTAAGTAATTTAAACTTGCGCCAAGATCAATTTAGTCCGGACGTGCTTCCCTCCTTGTTTCCGAATGTTATAAGATGAGTTTCATGATTCACAAAGTGAAAGTCTCCTTTGCTTTCCTCTCGTCAACTTCTCACTGTATACGAAACCACTGAAGCTAGGAAGCGTAGCTTACGTTATATTGTCTCGGCCGCCAACATATTGGTTTGCAAATACGAGTTACAGAGTCGGAAATTAACTTTATACCTAATGTACTGTAGTATTGTGCTTTCACAGGACTGCGTTTTGAATTCAGCCAGTAGTTGTATGTATTGTTAGTGAACTATATATAATAATAAAAAATAAACACAGCATGCAACCACAAATAACCAACGGGAAGTTTTATATAAACGTGTTTCGGTCCTTCTACAGCAGACAATAATATTTGAGTATGGTAATGGACATGAGTTGCGGGTGGTGCAGATTATTGTTTTGAGGTATGGTGGCTGGCTCTCCGATATCCCTAAAAACCACCGTATTACAATCCTGGAATGTCGCTTCGATTAGCATAGAAGGATGAAAAGGTCATAGCACTATTATTCTGCTTTTTATGGTTCATGAAATGATCATGTTGCGTTATACCTTTAAGGACGTCGTTTACTTGAGGTTGTGAAATTTAAAGCCAACCATTGTGGCAACGCGAATTAAAATGTACGTTTACCATTTCCGCAGCGAAATGTCAGTGCTTTTCAGTGCATACAGATTTCATTTAATAACCCTACACTGAATAATTCAATTTAGGTTTCATAATAAAGGTCTTCTTGAAATATAGAATATCCTGAAATTGATTTCTTTCTGTTTCTCGCTTATTAGAATCAACATAGAGGGAGCAACAATTAATATTCTGGCATTCTGGTGATAAATTTATTTCACAGAGCAAACTATCGGATTAACATAGAAAGATCTGCGTAGATAAATTTCACAGAGACCTCTATCGGACCTGGCTTGGAAAGATAGGCAGAGACAACTTACATACACCTAAGCATCGTATTATTCGAATAAATGGTTATTTTACGTAATTAAAGAATAAAATAATTTTATAGTCATTCTGAGGTGGAGACCTTTCTTTTGACCTACAAATCATAGGCGTTAGTATTGCAGGTTTCTTACAATATTGTGTTACACGTTCAAATTATGTATATAGAATATTCCAGCCAAACACATATTTATGTAAATTGTCGTCAAGCCCATCTATATAAATTATAATTTTATATTATTATTTTCCTGGCACTTTCATCAACCAGCAGTGGTCGACACTAATGTAAACTTAGCCAATGTTTTAACCGAATGTCCTTCCTGATGTCAACCGTATGTTGAGGAATTTATTCAGTATTGCACGTTTCTGTTGGGGTTAGTAGTGTGGTGTATTGTATATAGTTGAACACGTGTATTAAGGAGATCACAAGCATCCATCCCTCGAACTAGAGGAATTGAGCAAACATGGCAATAATCCCAGATCCGGTCGTGAGTTGAACCCGTAACCATATACGTTGAAGGCCACTGTGCTGACGATTCTGTACACTTCATATTTTTGCCTCATTCGTCGGATTTACCTCAAATTAGGTTCGAAAAACTTGAAAGTAGGTTTAGTTCAATTTTTCTCTGTTTATATGTTTGTTTGTGTGTTTGTTTATCTATTGATTTGCTTGTTATTAAATTACTCGAAAACGTGTTGACAGATTTTCTTGAAACTAGGTCTTTACGTTCAAGGATAACCGGGTTGACACTGGGCTGTGTATTGTTTTATTAGTATACAGTGACAAAGAGGGACGAAAACAGGAAATATAACATTTCTCCGATATTATTAGGTGTATAGAAAAACTGTATTTAACTATCAGTGTAGAAAATGTCCAATACACGTTTACCGTACGGAGACACGCAAGAATTTACAGTTTTATTGCTAAGTCCATCAGCGGTGTTATTGTTGACCTACAAACATTTTTCAGTTAACCAGAAGAATGAGTGGGGGAAAATGAATTATGATAAAGGTTGAGGGAATGGAAGACTCGTTATGCCCGAGATGCAGACCCGCAAGAAAATAGTGTGATGCAAGATGCCGAAGTTTTAGGCAGTAATTGGTTAGAATTCAAACTCTAGCCTGCATTGCGGTTATGCTATCAGATTTTGCACAAATAGTATTGTCCTAGCAATGCTCCTAGAATTTATGTCACTGTCTCTATATTATGGAAGAGCGGGCTGGACGACATTTCCTATTAACCAAATCTATATGAAGTGTTTACTATAAATAGCTTTGGAAAATCCGCCCGTCCGTTCTCCCGGACCGATTTGCTTTATTTCTGTTTTATTCTCTCCGGATTAGCCTGCCGGTGAATCACGAGGCATTGATAGGTCTCTAAGATCAGCCAACTATGAGTAATCATAAAATAAAATCATTAAATGAGCACTCCAATAATTGCAGGCGAAGGCTTACCCTACCCTCAATACAATTCTGTATTTAGCAGATTGCTAAGCGACTGACACTTTCATTAATATTCTGATATATGCTATTTTCGTCCTTAGTAATGCCATTGCGTGCAGCCATGTTCGATTAGTACCTGTCAAGCCAGAGAATGTTCACTCTGATCACGAAAGAATACTAAGATGCTGCTAAGAGAGAAAAAAAAAATCACCGGGCGAGTTGGCCGTGCGGTTAGGAGCGCGCACATCCGGGAGATAGTGAGTTCGAACCCCATCGTCGGCAGCCCTGAAGATGGTTTCCCGTGGTTTCCCGTTTTCACACCAGGTAAAAAACTGGGCCTGTACCTTAATTAAGGCCACGGCCGCTTCCTCCCCATTCTTAAGCCTTTCCTCTCCCATCGTCGCCATACGACCTATCTGTGTCGGTGCGACTTCAAGGAACAAGCAAAAAAACAAAAAACAAAAAAAAAAACATTCTAGGTGCAAACAGAGCCTTTAGACATTATCTGGGAACACCTATCAAAGGATGACCTTCTGATGTTCTCTGCTCGGCAAAGAAATGTTTCTTCGATACTAACCTGAGCTCACAAGACAACCGTTCTTTCGACACAATACCAAGCTTTAAATCAAGGACTGCAGGATAAAAAAGCGAATATATGGATAGATGTTTACCAAACATACGGCATGATGATATCAGAATGGATGAATACTGACTACGAACTGTGCCATATCATAACGCGCTTCTTATTAAATGTTCATAAAGTCATTGAAGAGGGCAGGCGAAACAAACTCCGAGGGGTAGACTGATAGCCTACAATATCCTAAGCCTCCAAAACTAATCAACAATAACATTACACTGACTGTTGTTGTTGAAGCGTGCCTTGTGTCTTCTGTTGCCACTCATGTCCACTGTATGACAGTACTGCTGCAATTGTAGAAAAACTAACCGGTCAACGACATGTTCAACAGGTAGTCTACAATATATCATGAATTTTTCAGATAATAATAATTTCGCGTGGCTATTTCTAGCCGAGTGCAGCCCTTGTAAGGCAGACCCTCCGATGAGGGTGTGTGGCATCTGCCATGCGTAGGTAACTGCGTGTTATTGTGGTGGAGGATAGTGTTATGTGTGGTGATTTGTCAGATGTTAATACAGAATAAACATTGCCTTCGCATAAAGCTCTAATATTGCAAATGTTCTTCCTGTCATTATTGTCGAGTATCGAAGTTTACGCTAATCAATGAAGACTGCATTGAAAATCAGTGTAGCATAATTTAATATGTATTTTGTGTACGAGGGCAGTTAGTACGAATAATTTCTCAGTAGAAAGAAAGCGTTGTTAAAACTGATGAAAACTAGATGTGTAGAAAACAGTTGGGGCACTGTATTTTAGTTATTTAAGAAACAAATTAATAATATTCTGGGCTTTAAATTGAGAATTCCTGGCGTAAACAACCACACTGAAAGCATTTTTCCCTGATGAGCGACGAATATACTGATCAAAGAAATCAATGCAGTTTGGATTCGGAGTTGGTGGTAGCAATTGCTTATGATTATACAGAGAGTATGAGATTTGTACAATGCATAGTTCTGCAGTATCAGTCGAAAAATTAATCGTGATAAACAAATTAGTACTAAGAATCATCCCTATTTGTAAATACATGTTTTGCCTGCATTTTAATCTATATTTTGTGCTCTTTAATTATTTAATATCACCCATTCCATGAACATTTATCAGAGTGACAACATACCGCTAAAATTACGGAAACTTTGTCATGACCAAATCTCCCTGAAATACTTGGCAGAGCGTTGGTCACTCTGTCTTGTGGCAAAGTACAACTAGATAACCATCAACTATTAACTGTAGTCAAAAGACAAAACTGAAGGGGTTTTACCCTTCTAAGAATGAAAGAGAGAGAGGGAATGGCCACGATGGGGGTGAAAGTGAAAGATTCCCAAAGCTGGCAATCCTAATAGTGAGAATCGAAAGGGAGGAAGTACAAGAGAAAATCCTAGAAAGTTTTTCATTTTGCATCCCTTTCATTTGCCGTTACCTTCATTCTTCGAAGGATCAAAATTCTTTCTTTTTTCGTTCTGATTAGTGTTAAGACAAGAAGTTAGCTAGTTGTACTTTCCCTTAAAATAATCATCTCCACTATCACTTGGTCACCTCTTGTTCTCTTCTGACCCCGAAGATTGTGAGCCCGAGGAAGTTTTTCATTTTCACAAGCATCATAGCCCTTCTATTTCGTTTGCCGGTACCTTCATTATTAGTAGTGCCAGAGTTCTTCTTTCTGATTAGAATTAAGAGCGGAAGGTACAGTTTAGGAAGCTTCACAATAACACAATTACTTAATATTTCAGTGGAGATATCTTCTGATTAAAGTTCCAAGTTAATGTAGTATCAGTTTCACCTTTTGTTCGATAGAGGAGTTCATTAAGGCGCTTATTTTGAATAAGCGGATTTGAGGTGTACCTCCCGGTACAATTATTATTATTATTATTATTATTATTATTATTATTATTATTATTATTATTATTATTATTATTATTATTATTGGAACCCCCGTGTCTCAGGCGGCAGCGCGCCGCCCTCTCACTGCTAGGTTCCGTTGTTCAAATCCCGGTCACTCCATGTGAGATTTGTGCTGGATAAAGCAGAGGCGGGATAGCTTTTTCTCAGGGTACTCCGGTTTTCCCTGTCATATTCCAATCCAGCAACACTCTCCAGTATCAGTTCATTTCATCTGTCATTCATTAATCATTGCCCCATAGGAGTGCGACAGGCTTCGGCAGCCGGCACAATTCCTATCCTCGCCGCTAGATACGAACTTCATTCTTTCCATTCCTGACCCGGTCGAATGACTGGAAACAGGCTGTGGATTTTTCTTTATTATTATTATTATTATTATTAACAGATACATCACGATCGGGAAATATCGCGGTGGCTATGGTCACTTACAGTGGTATGATAATGAAATAAACTTAAAACTAGCTTAACATTACAATTCTGGCATATACAAGTTCACACGTACCTTAACTATTTCAACATTTTTGACACTAATTTTTATCTTACCATTGTAAGTATGAAACGTTCATACAAATTCGTCCATACCTTAAGTTCAAATATCTTAAAACCTTGATACTACGATTTACAGTGGATTGAGCGTTACATTAATATAGACACTCTCACATATAAATGTACACAATTTACAGAATGCTGGAGTCTATTCTTGAAGCATTTTACATTTTTTGGAAAAGCCTCTAGGACAGCCGCAGATAATCATTTCCCCGATTTATGAATGAATATTTACCATGCTTTTGCGATCTACCTTATACTTTATGCGGATGATCTTTCCTACTCATGTATTTTTTTAAATTTTTTTTGCTAGTTGCTTTACGTCGCACCGACACAGATACGTCTTATGGCGACGATGGGACAGTGAAGGGCTAGGAGTGGGAAGGAAGCAGCCGTGGCCTTAATTAGGGTACAGCCCCAGCATTTGCCTGGTGTGAAAATGGGAAACCACGGAAAACCATCTTCAGGGCTACCGACAGTGGGGTTTGAACCTACTATCTCCAGAATACTGGATACTGGCCGCACTTAAGCAACTGTAGCTATCGAGTTCGGTCCTACTCATGTAAAAGGTCTTTTCTATTGTACGCGCACTTTTTAGTGATAGATTTTTGTACTCGGATGAGAAGTAAGGAGGGAGCACTGTCGGTTCCGTTAATACTGCCAACTGAATGGAAATGACATCTGAATTGTATCGATAATATGGTCGATCGATCGATATGAATTTTCTAAACCTTTATTATCTTACGCCAACAACTGTGTCACACATACAATATATAATACTATATAACATTTCTTGATGCGAAACGTGTTCCTAGCATGAATTCTATAGTTTGGCTTTGCTGTGTAAACAACAACAGCACGAGTACTTAAAGTGTACGCCAGATGTCGCATAGCGATCATAAGCGATTCTTAGTTAGTGTTTCAAAGGTTGCCAATACGAATCTCGAAGAAAACCGAAGTCGACCGATTCAGCACTAGGGTGTAAATCTATCGCTAAAAAGTGCGCAGATAATACTCGACTAGGCCTTTGCTGGCAAGATGTAGTGTTTACAGTGCACTATGTCTTCTGGTATGGGCTAGAATAAAATTGTTACTTTCATTGACATGTCTCATTCTTATACTTGACTTTGACAATTTGAAAGTGGCTGAGGTATGAGTGACGCTAGTAATGCCATTCCTTATGCAGCCAGTCCCTGCTATGAATGGTGTGAAAATGTCGCTCATAGGGTCGGTTGGTGCATGCATTTCAGTGGGCTTGGCAGACTGATGTGCAATAGCAACTTGTGGCTCAGTGAAGAAAGCAACGTGAAACTACCTCGCTCCTCATTTCCCTAGTACGCCTATTCAGTGACACCTAGGCCATCTATGACAGCTAATGGTGAACCTGTTGAGTATTCAACCAGCCTTCGGGCTGAATGCACAACATTCATACACAATACTCGACTGTTCAACTCTCCCCAAGCTGGCTTATATCAATCACCATCAGCACCGCCTCCAACACAATTTGCTTGTTTGTTTTAATTTGGAATAGACTTAGGAAGGAAGCGCCTTCGTATTTCAATGAGAAATACAATAGTCCAGAATTTTCGTGTAGACCGCCTCTGTGGTGTAGTGGTTAGCGTGATTAGCTGCCACCCCCGGAGGTCCGGGTTCGATTCCCGGCTCTGCCACGAAAATTTGAAAAGTGGTACGAGGGCTGGAACGGGGTCCACTCAGCCTCGGGAGGTCAATTGAGTAGAGGTGGGTTCGATTCCCACCTCAGCCATCCTCGAAGTGGTTTTCCGTGGTTTCCCCACTTCTCCTCCAGGCGAATGCCGGGATGGTACCTAACTTAAGGCCACGGCCGCTTCCTTCCCTCTTCCTTGTCTATCCCTTCCAATTTTCCCATCCCTCCACAAGGCCCCTGTTCAGCATAGCAGGTGAGGCCGCCTGGGCGAGGTACTGGTCATACTCCCCAGTTGTATCCCCCGACCAAGAGTCTGAAGCTTCAGGACACTGCCCTTGAGGCGGTAGAGGTGGGATCCCTCGCTGTGTCCGAGGGAAAAGCCGAACCTGGAGGGTAAACAGATGATGATGATGATTTTCGTGTAGGTAAGGTAAGGGTTATTCTGCCCGAAGGCAGGTCCGAACCTCCGCAGAGGTGTTCCTGAGCCGGAGTTTACGTGCGGTAGTGTGGCCAGTTCCTTTCCGCTCCTCCATTCCCTTACCCCCAAGCAACAGCGCGTGGCAACCCATCCAACTCCTGACCACGCCCAATGTTGCTTAACTTCGGCGATCTCACGGGATCCGGTGTTTCAACATGGCTACGGCCGTTTTTCGTGAAGATTAAATGGGGAATAGAGAAACATTTCATTAAGCCAATCCTGGAATTTGCAGCATCCGTATTGGATCCATACCAAACAGGACTCATTAATAAACTTGAGATGGTACATCTAAAGGTTGCAAGATTCGTGCAGTAGTGTGAAGTAGTGTGACAAGTATGATACATAAAGTTGGGTGGGAGGCACTGGGGACTAAAAGGAAACAAACACGGTTATCTGCCATGTATAACGTCTACACGAATAAGCCAGCTTGGAGAGAGTTGGACAGTCGACTATTATCTGCGCACTTTTTAGCGATAGATTTACACCCTAGTGCTGAATCGGTCGACTTCGGTTATCTTCGAGATTCGTATTAGCAACCTTTGAAACACAAACTAAATATCGCTTATGATCGCTGTGCGACTTTACGTACTCGTATTGTTGTTGTTTACACAGCAAAGCCAAACTATAGAATTCATGCTAGAAACACGTTTCGCATCCAGAAATGTTATATAGTATTATATATTGTGTGTGTGATAGTCTTTGGCGTAAGATAATAAAGGTTTAGAAAATTCATATCGATCGATCGACCATATTATCGATACAATTCAGATTTCATTTCCATTCAGTTGGCAGTATTTCCGGAACCGACAGTGTTCCCTCCTTACTTCTCATCCGAGTACAAAAATCAATAAAAAGTGCGCGTACAATAGAAAAGCCCTGTTACATGAGTAGGACCGAACTCGATAGCTGCAGTCGCTTAAGTGCGGCCAGTATCCAGTATTCGGGAGATAGTAGGTTCGAACCCCACTGTCGGTAGCCCTGAAGATGGTTTTCTGTGGTTTCCCATTTTTACACCAGGCAAATGCTGGGGCTGTACCCTAATTATGGCCACGGCCGCTTCCTTTCCACTCCTATCCCTTCCCTGTCCCATCGTCGCCATAAGACGTATCTGTGTCGGTGTGACGTAAAGCAACTAGCAAAATAAATAAATAAATAAATAAATTACATGAGTAGGAAAGATCATCCGCATAAAGTATAAGGTAGATCGCAAAAGCATGGTAAATATTCATTCATAAATCGGGGAATTGATTATCTGCGGCTGTCCTAGAGGCTTTTCCAAAAAATGTAAAATGCTTCAAGAATAGACTCCAGCATTCTGTAAATTGGGTAAATTTATATGTGAGAGTGTCTATCTTAATGTAACGCTCAATCCACTGTAAATCGTAGTATCAAGGTTTTAAGATATTTGAATTTAAGGTATGGGCGAATTTGTATGAACGTTTTGTACTTACAGTCCTACTCATGCAACAGGGCTTTTCTATTTTACGCGCACTTTTTAGTGATAGATTTTTGTACTCGGATGATAGTTAAGGTACGTGTGAATTTGTATATGCCACAATCGTAATGTTAAGCTAGTTTTAAGTTTGTTTCATTATCATACTACTGTAAGTGACCATAGCCACCGGGATATTTCCCGATCGTGATGTGTCTGTTAATAATAATAATAATAATAATAATAATAATAATAATAATAATAATAATAATAATAATTGTTACGGAGTTTTCCGTGGTAGTTAGAGGTTAAAGAAGGTGCGGGGGGTGAACAGGTCTCAGGCTACGAAATTAAAGTGAATTTAAAATTTAACAAGGTTATATTTTCTTAGCAAAAACAAGGAATAACAATAATGGCAGGTACAGAGTAGCAAAACCACTAATCGAGAATGTACAATTACAGGATTTGGGGCTCCGAGAGCCAGACACACAATTCTTGAGCAATTAGCCCAACTTTACGATATACAGAATTCAACAAAGGGGCAGAAGACCCCAATCAAGCCCAGGAGCACTTGCTCCCAATTACATCATAAAGCCTCCTCGAGGCGCGCAGAAACAAACTTCAAAAGAGCGATCTGCTCTCAAAGGTTAAGCCTATCAAAGGCCACACCAAACTCCACCTTCAAGTTTTCCTCTAATGACATAAACACAGGGGTAAAGATACCCAACCTACTGAGGCCTATTCAGTGAGAAAATTTAATTACCTGGCCTCTAAAATACCAATTAGAGAGGAGGCGAACTTGCGCTCCTAATACACTTTGTTTAAAACCTACTTGGCACTAGGCCGTTAATGCAAGGGCTAATCCCATACTAAAGAGGTGACTTTTAGAAGGAAACAATTTACATTACGTTAAGGAAGAAACGGTTGTGAAAATAAGTTCACCTCAATGCAATATGAGAGGGTGCTCGAGAGGGTTAAGCACTCTCTATCCCAATATGAAGCTTAAAAGATAGAATAAATACAAAGATTCGTTACATTTTAGGGAAAGTTACGTGGTGGAAAAGCTTCGGACCCGCCCCGAGGGTTAAACTGCTGAGCTAGCAAGAAAAGAAGTTATTAATCGGCCATTACCTGGTTGTTGAACTGCTGCCCGAAGAAAGAGGCGCTACCCGCCCCCTGCTATGTACTTTACACACTGAAAGATGGTACTGAAGTGGCCCGGAGACCCTAAAATCAGCAGTTTATATACTCTCGCAGGAAGTTCGTGGCGTTTCAGGAAGGAAAACACCCGCCCACAAACATTTTATTGGTGGATAAAGAAAACCCCTACACAAGATGAAGAAGAAACACATTATTGGTGGAAAATTAATTAAAGAAATTCGGGATTGGCTAAATTCAAAACAAGGGGAAAGAAAGGGTTAATATTGCCAACTTAAACAATGACTGAAAGAAATTTAGCAAAGAACAAACTTTTGAAATTAAATTTTCTCCAAAAAAACAGTTCTTTTACTTCGCACTAGGGTGCACCGTTGTGATTCTTCAGTAGTGTCCTCTAGAAGAGAATGTTCACACTTCTTACTACAAGCAAAACAAAAATACGTCGAAAACAACACAGTTCAGAAACTTCAAAATCTCCATGTAGTGACATCTTCAGGATAACTTGAAAATTAACACATAAGACAAAGTTCAGACTTCTTCCAGTAGGGGAGTTTCAACTGGGGCAAGGTTTGAATTAGCGGCGTGGAGGTGTACCGCCCGGTACAATAATAATAATAATAATAATAATAATAATAATAATAATAATAATAATAATAATAATAATAATAATAATAATAATAATAATAATAATAATAATAATAATGAAAAATCCACAGCCTGTTTCCAGTCATTCGACCGGGTCAGGAATTGAATGAATGAAGCCCCTATCTAGCTGCCGAAGCCAGCCGCACTCCTATGGGGCAATGATTAATGAATGACAGATGAAATGAAATGATATTGGAGAGTGCTGCTGGATTGGAATATGACCGGGAAAACCGGAGTACCCGGAGAAAAACCTGTCGCGCCTCTGCTTTGTCCAGCACAAATCTCACACAGAGTGACCGGGATTTGAACAACGGAACCGAGCAGTGAGAGGCCGGTGCGCTGCCGCCTGAGACTCGGAGGTTCCATTAATAATAATAATAATAATAATAATAATAATAATAATAATAATAATAACTGTACCGGGAGGTACACCTCAACTCCGCTTATTCAAAATAATCGTCTTAATGAACTCCTCTATCGAACAAAAGGTGAAACTGATACTACATGAACTTGGAACTTTAATCAGAAATGAAATGTTAAGTAATTGTGTTATTGTGAAGTTTCCTAAACATTGCATTTCTCCTTGTTTTGTTTCGCTAGACATCAAGAAGTTTGGACATTTTTTCACGGATGACACTACTAAAAACTCTGTTCATGCACTCTGGTGCAAGGTGAAATAACTTACAACTTAAAGAAGTTTCGTTTTCCTAGGTTTTCATAACTGAATCTATGTTCATTCATTTTTGGGTTGGCAACACTTCTTTTTCTTTCCTCCAGTTTTGAATCTGGCCAATCCTAAATTTTTGTAATTAATTTTCAACCAATCACGCATTTCTCGTTCATTTGAATAAACCAATAAATATTGAGAGGGCGTGTTCGGATTAGTCCTAAATTCTCTCGAACCTTCCCTGAAGGTATATAAGGTGTGGCTTTTCGCGTTTCCATGTCAATTGATCGTCGTCTTACTAAGTGTGTGTGTTAGGGCAGGAGGCGGGGTGCCTCTTTCTTCGGCCGGCAGAACATCTACAAGGTAATGGCCACATAAATTCTATCTTTCTTTTTGTCTCCGCTAATTTATCCGAGGGGAAGGTCCGAATCTTTAACCATGTAACAAACTTTTCTAAAATGTAAATATTCTTTCGGCTAACGTAAAATTTCATAGAGTCTTTAACTGTAAATCGGGGATAGAGTGTGAGTTACCCTCTCGAGCTCCCCTTCATATTGGTTTTGGGTGACTACGATTTAGTAACTGTTTTTTTCTGTAATTTATTAAAGTTATTTCCATTCGAGCAACCTCAGTGGCTTGGGATTAGCCCCGGTTTCATCGGCCGAGAGCCTTGTAAGTTTTTAATATCTCATTATCTGTGAGCGCAGTGTATGCCCCCACTCTGGTTGTGTTCGGGCCATTTATTTAACCTGTTCTTTTCCGCAAAGGCCCCGTAGGTTGGGTACTAGATACCCCTGTGTAAAACTATTTCAATTTGTAAGTCGTGCCTTAAGAGGTCAGAGATTGTAAGATTTTGATGTAATCTTGCCTTGAATAGGCTGGAAAAAAATGAGAGCCTGTTAGTTCTTTTCAAAGTTTTGTAATAGTGAAGAGTGCCTCTGGAAGGCTAGATATTGCAATTTAGGGAGCAAGTGCTCTTTGAATTGGGATTTCTGCCCTTAACTAAATTGTTCTTCATTTTGTATTGAAATTCTGTAAAATTGAGCTCGTAGCTCAGAAACTGTAAATAGAGGGCTAGAAGCCCAAACTTGTTAAATTCCGTATTTTTGGGGTGTTCCACCCTTATTTGCTTTTTTACCTGACATGTTGTTATGTTCACTAAGTGGAAATTTGTTTTGTTGTTGTTCTTGAAGAAATACAAGCTTCAGTTCAAGTTTTAAATTAATTTTGATATTGTAGATAGACCCATTCACTCCGGCACCTTCTTTAACCTCTTTCTGCTCCACGGGTATCCCCGTAATAATAATAATAATAATAATAATAATAATAATAATAATAATAATAATAATAATAATAATAATAATACCAGATACAAACGACGGAGAAATTTGAATTTTTCTCCTCCTTGACCACGTTAGGCCTACTCATCACACTGACTAGCATCGTTATATGTTGACTAGTTATTGTGTAACGAAGTAATGTACTTATTATTTAGTAAAACAATGGTCTCTAATCTTCTTTAATTACCCGGTTCCTCTTAGAAAGCAAATAAAACAGCTTACTCTGAGATATCTCTTGTGTAAGAGGTACAGGTCTTCACATGGTCAAAAGCTAAGACTTAGTTCGAAGACATGAAAATGAATTAATCAGCGAACTGTAATGGGGAGTCTTGTTAACACTACTATTTGATCAGTGAAAGAAACATCTCCTTTGTCCACTGTTGTCCAGGGTACGTATTTCATTTGGGAGTATAAAAGCAACACTGTGCGGAGCGGGGGCAGAGGGACGTTCTGTGTGTTTGATCAAGCCTAGTCCTGGATAAACTCATTAATACACTGCTACATAGCGCTCTTTTAATGAGCTGGCTTTGCAGAACGAACAGAACGCACATTATTAATTCGGTTTATTTGAACGCGATCGTAACAAGGTAACAGTTTGCTTTGACCGATGGAAAAGAGTTGCTATCACACCTGATGCCGCTGGCAGACCAATACTGTGGAGTGGTTGCGAGCTACGCCAAACTTGTCATTGGGAAGTGATTCATACTGCGTGCGTACAAAGCATATACAACACGCGAGTTGCGGCTATCAACTCTGTAAACTAAATAACTCATAATAAATAACATACAAGGTAGGGGGTCCCCATTTCGCCCCCTTAGCAGATTTGGACTAGTAGAAATTCAGATATATTATGGACAAGGCTAGACATTGGTATATATATCACTGAATATATTCTCAGCTAACAGGAAAGTTACAATGATAGTGTTATAACGCAAGGTAGTCAAAATTTGACACAAACATAAACACTAAAAATATTAACTACCAAAAATATGTTCGTAATTACGTCCGCCACCAAATTTGTGAAAAGTACAATGAATTTTAATATATTTTTCTCTTCTAACCTTAACAAACACTTTCCCTATAATGAATTACTTGCAGGCCATTTATGAAAAATGTTTTGTTTGTACTCTTTTTAATATAGTCTTCAGCGTTGCTCGTGGAATTGTAAACGCTTTGTTTGCACGCTTGTATCCCATTATCTTGTCCCCCACTGCCTTAATAGCCTTTTCCATAGTCTTCTTATTCCACATCTTGCGTTTTACCATCTGAAAACAATAATATTAAACTTTATAAATAACAAATACAATGATGGGGGACGAAATTGTGAACATTGCCTGATTTATTACTGTATAATGTCCGCTACAGTAACTCACGCCAAACACTTCACTGTAGCGATTACACGCCAGGAATTACACCGCACGACTGAAATGCAGTCCAGTATTTCATACACATATCAGTGCTCACTTTAGGTATAACAGGCTCTTCATCTGAACGCTGCACTAACTCAGTTCATCATGAAAAACGAATCTTCCTTGTAGGCGGAAACTAAACGTGATGGACACAACCAACTCTCACAATAAGACAGCGGGATGAGGCTATGCATGTGCGCGCGGCTAAACATTAGGTACCAACTATGATAACTGAAGAGAGCCTCCGTGGCTCAGGCAGCAGCGCACCGGCCTCTCACCACTGGGTTCCGTAGTTCAAATCCCGGTCAATCCATGTGAGATTTGTGCGGGACAGGTTTTTCTCCGGGTACTCTGGTTTTCCCTGTCGTATTTCATTCCAGCAACACTCTCCACGAACATTTCATTTCATTTGTCATTCATTAATCATTGCCCCAGAGAAGTGGGACAGGCTTCGGCAGCCGGCACAATTCCCATCCTCGCCGCCAGATGGGGGCTTCATTCATTTCCATTCCTGACCCGGTCGAATTTCTGGAAACAAGGCTGTGGATTTTAATTTTGATATGATAACTGGAAACCCCTAGAGGGACGAAATTAGGTGCTGGGACAGAATTTGGTCCCCCTACCTTATATGTGAGCGAAATTGTCTCAGCGATTACATTTTCTGTTAGGATAATCAAGACTTACTCTGAAATGTATACACAGTCATTGAAATTCAGCATTGGATTATACATTCTTCATGGAAAAAAGTTATTCGATCAAGCTAAATATTCCGATCAGGGAAATTTGATTCTTCGCACCATTATGATTATAACGAAGAATCGATTGAGTAAAAGTTTCCTGTTATAAATAAGAGATTTAATTATGCTGAGACGGATTGACAGTCACAGATAGTAGAGGGCTGGCTTTCCGTGCCGAAATTGGTAAGTTTGATTCCGATTCTGTCAGGTGGTGTTTGAAGATACTCAACATCATCCTTTCGTCTGTAGAATTACCGGCCTTCAGTGAAAAAAAAAATTAAAAAATTCACATTCCTGTAAACCGTAAAAGTGGTTAGTGGGACTTAAAATCATATTATTATTAATTTGGCGGGGCTTTCCAATGGACAGAATATTCGACTGGGCAGGGTTCCCAATGGAAAAGGAGAGATTTGATGCTGAGTGTTCCGATTGTAACGAAGATTCGATTTGGTAGATGGTTCCGTTTACAAAGAACAAGTGTAATTTGTGCTGAGCGTTTCAAGTGTAATGAAGATTCGATTGGGTAGACGGTTCCAATTATTAAGAAGGTAATTTGCTGTTCTGAGGGTTTTGATTATAAAGATTATTCGATTGGGTAGAAGCTTCTAATTATAAGGAAGAATTTGATTGTGCGAAGAGTTTTTGTTTTTCGAGCAGATTAGATTGAGCAAAAAGTTCCATTTATAAAGAAGAAATTTGTTTTGACTGAGAATTCTTTGTTATAGAGCAGATTGGGTTGAGTAGAAAGCTGAAATTAAAAATAAGAAATTTAAATACACTGTGGGATCACATTGGGCACAAGTTCCTATTCTTAAGAAGATAATGTTGAGAGTTCTAATTTTAAAGAAGATTCAATTAAGCAGAATGTTCCAATCGTGAACGAAGGGATTTCGTTATACCGAGGTTTATACATGGAAATTATACTTGTCTGACAAGAAGTTTACAACAGAGGTTGAAATGCCATAGAGGATTCTCGATTGGTTAGAAGTTTTGTTATAAATAATATGTGGCACTGAGCAAAGATTTATAATTTAAGGAAAAGAAATGAGTGAGATAAGATCTGTATTATAATAAAATAATTGGTTTAGGATACAGATCAAAGATTTAAACAAATATTTTATTGAGCTAAAACATTTTTTGAGGTAAATATTCTTATTACAAACTAGCTGATGTATCCATGCTTCGATACAGAAATCTACACTGTACACAGAATTCTAGGTTAAGTAGCGTACACGTTGTAAGATTGTATTAAATTGCATAGCTCTTAACGTTACCCCAGAAACGAAACGGAGAAATTACCATACGTCTTTTCTCATGTGAAGACTGGGTTAGGGAATTTTCATTGTAATGGCAGACAGACCCTATCGCCTACCATGTCGCAATCTTGTTGGAGATTTTTCATTATGATGGTAGGCCCACTTGCCTACTGTCAGTCAGAATCAAGTTGGGCAGTTTTCATTATAATGGCAGACACTCACTCTCCATCTGCCTTTTTACATCCTCAGAAAGACTGCCTTTGTAGTTTTCCCAACTGAAGTCAACATAAATCATTACAATGATGTCAGTAGGAATGTCGCTATTAAAAGCAATGCTATCATCTGAGATACTCGATCAAATGAAACACCGCACATTTTCTCACTTTTAACGAATAGTACTGCGTTGCCGAACTAACAGTCCAAATTTACCGAGCTGGAAGGACCAGGCGCAGACAGACGTGAACATTTCTCTGCCATTATTCCTGTAAGTGTGCACACTACCCATTCCAATGACTGCCTCAGAGTAGGGATCGAATAGCTGGAATACTATGATAAATCAGTGTGTTACGTACCAATAGTATCAGACAATTTATGAACCAGAGGAATGGCATGCTAAAGAAGAGAGTTATTTAACTCCCCAGCTACTTCCCGCCAATATTCAGGCAGGCTGTTATCTTCCGTACGCAGCAGTAATCAGTAATGCCATATTTCGGAGATGTTTATTTTATTTATTATTTGCTTTACGTCGGACCGACAGGCAGGTCTTACGGCGACGATGGAATAGGAAAGGCCTGAGAGTGGGAAGGAAGAGGCCGTGGCCTTAATTTAGGTACAGTCCCAGCATTTGCCAGGTGTGAAAATGGGAAACCACCGAAAATAATCTTCAGGGCTACCGACAGTGTGATTCGAACCCACTATCTCCCAGATGCAAGCTGAAAGCTGCGCGCCCCTAACAGCGCAGCCAGCTCTCCCGGTATCGGAGATGAGTGGCGTCAGAAGACATGAAGCACGTCACAACAAACAATGGTCAATGAAATGTTATTACTGATCAATTTTGTGAGTTTTATATATTGTAGGCCTTCACATTTAGTTTCCTTCCGACTCTGTGATATTAGGGCATCTAATGTAAAGTGAGTCCTCCTTCCTTTCGTGACTCCCTCTTCTCTTCTTATTAAAGCAATCGTTCCTTTACGATTTTTTTCTCATTTTTATAATCATCTTCACAATTGTACTTGTCGATATGGACCGATGGCCATGCGTTTTTACATCTTACGATAATCATGACAAAATCCATCGCCAATTAACACGATTGAACAATATTTCCATGCCAGCAACAAAAGTCTAAATTCATGAATTCCTCTTAAAACAATAATCACCATTCACCAGCATTCTTGTCATAGTCGGTACAGTAAAACGGAATAAGACATAGATGATCGAAAATTTTATACTCCATAACTTTTATGTACTAGTTTTCGATAGGATCAATAACATAGGTAATTAAAAATTAAATTTTAGGCGTCTTCCCCTAAACTACCATTCAACCAGGGTTAATGAAATTATTTATTGCCTAGAGTGTAGTTATTCATTTCACGACTTTACATACCGATGTTCAATGAATTTTGTTTACCATTTTCTCGTGGCTCGGTGTTGATATGGACTTAGCAAAAAAAAAATAAAAAAAAATAAAAAAAATCGAATTTCATGAATATCTCTGTTATCACAGCCGGTACTGTAAAAATGTATAAGACAAAAATGATCGGAAATTATATTTTATATAACTTTCGTTATGTAATACTGATGGTAGAACCATTAATAACATAAATCTATACTAATATTATAAAGAGGAAAAATGTGTATATTTGTTTGTAACGGATAAACTCAAAAACTACTGAACAGATTTTAAAAATTACTTCACCTATAGAAAGCTACATTGACAGTGAGTAACATGGGCTGTATTTTATTTTCAAAACCATTGGAGGTGGGGGCACCGCGGGGGGGGGGGTGGTTTGGATATAAAAATAATAGGCTTATATAGGCAAAATATCGAATTTGTCATACAAGGACGAGATAAAGCTCAATTTGACCCCCTTGACGCAAGGAACTCGGTAAGCCCTGCGGGCCCGAAAATCATATTTTAAGGCCCTAAAACCAACCGTTATGGAGATATTGGCACCAAACTACCCCTAATCCAGGAATCGGGTAAAATAATGATCTGCCGTAAACCATGTAACATCAGCTCCAGGATTCTACAGCAGTGAAATTATCTACAATATATCACAAAAACCTAACATATTACAGACATGAAAATTGGTATTTGGAATCCCCTTTAGAAACAAAAGAACACAAACGTTGGGTTTAAAAAAATCCACTTAAGGGGAGGGGGTGAAAAGAAGTGAGGAAGGAGTTTAATTATTTATACGAGGATACATATATCTCAGAAAATGAAGATGTTACAGACGTTAAAACTGTTACTTGGAATCTCCTTTAAAAATGAACTCTCTCTTTTTTTTGGTTGGAAAATCCACTTAAGGGGGTGAAAAGAATAATGAAGCGGGTGAATTTTGAAAATGAGTATCATTCTACCGCTTTACCCACATCTGTGGGGTTGCGGGTGCGAACTGTGTCGCACATGTGGATTCTATACTGTTTTACGGCTGGATGCCCTTCCTGACGGCAACCGTATGTGTAGGAATGTAATAACTATTGCGTGTTCATGTTGTGGTTGGTAATGTGGTTTGTTGAGTGAATATGAAGAGGATAATGTTGGGACAAACACAAACAACCTATCCCCAAGCCAGAAGAATTAATCACACGCGATTAAAAACCGCGACCTAGCCCGGAATCGAAGCCGGAACCCTGTGAACCGAAGGCTTCAACGCTCACCACTCAGCCAAGGAGTAGGGCAGTTTTTATGATGAGTATATCTACATTATATCTCATAAACGTAACATGTTACAGACGTGAAAATTGATATTTGTAGTCTCCTTTTAAAATAAAGAAACACGTACTTTTTGTTTTCGGAAAATAAACTTAAGCTGGAGATCGGAAATAAGTGAAGGAGGAGTTGAATTCTCTTTATGAGGATACTTATTTCTCAAAAAGTAAGATGTTACAGACGTGAAATTTGGTATTTGTAATCTCCTTAAGAAATAAAGAAAACTTTTTTCGACATAAAAGAGGACTGTTTCTCACACATAGAGTTCCATGTCCCGTGTTCCAGATTTAGGTCTGCCAGTAGCCTGGTCATCTTAGCCCCAAAAGGCAATGCCACAAATGTGGTTTTTCAAAGAGAATCTGGGGGAAATGAAATGCAATTTTTCGGTGAGTTTTTTTACCTTAGGGATTTAGAGATAATGTCTTAGTGCAGTACCGAGGGTCAAGTCATTTTTATCAAATTACGAAATCCTCGCGAGCGAAGCCGTGGGTAACAGCTAGTATTTGATAAATGTATTTTAGGCCATCCCCTAAACTACCATTTCACTCAGCATGAGTAAAGTTATTTATAACCTAGATTGTAGGGACTTATTCTCCGACTTTACAAAACGATTTTCATTCAATTCTCTTCAGCCGTTATCTCGTGATGCGTATACATACATACAGACAAATAGACAGACAGACATTACAGAAAATTTAAAAATTCATTTCCTTGTTACTGTGGACACGACTGATGCAGAAATACCATTCTTGTTAAATTCTGGGCAATGTAAAGACCAAACTCTTACATATATAGATAATAACTTACGAAGCAAAGGGCACAGTGAAAGGGAGAAAGGGAAACTTAAATCAATACTGTCCTAAAACACGCTCTTCGAGGAGAACAAAGCTATTCTGTTTCACTCTGGACTACACCAGTTTTTGTAAGCGTGATTTAGATCCAGGGAAATATTACACATCAGTTAGCAGACGCCTATATTACTTACAGCACTTTTTTGATTACTCCGAATCCATTGAACTGACCTCGTAGAAACCCCGCTCAACACCACCCTGGAGCGAGCAAATGGCTGGCAAGGAGCAGTATGACATACACTACGTCATGTACCAGAATCATAACATTATAGCACAGGCGCTCGGAATACGATGACGACGACGTTCATCTAGCAGCACTGTATGCTGGCCGGTCACAAAGAGACATGGACAACATCTCCACATCATGGAAATAAAAGTTGCTTCAATGGCTTCTGGGACTCACTAAATTGGACCATGTCAGAAATCAGGATAGAAGACCGGCAATTACAGATAAAATGCGGGAGATTCGTCTAAGATGGTATGACCATGTACTGTGCAGCAGTAGTATCTCACTGAGCGCCGTCGACCACGGAAGCGGCCGAGGAAGAGATGGCTTCGTTATGAGGGATATGGCCCACTTTCAAAAGATTCACTATACGAAAATGTCCACTGTTTGCTAACGTCCAAATATCAAAGTCGTTCACTTCCTTAAAATGTCCAGAATTAATATATGCTCGTTGTTAAAACGTGAATTGTCTAAAATATACATATTTCATGGTTTAATAATATCCAACATGGTGAGCTACTACTACTAAATGTTTTCATTCCTCACCTGAAGGGGGGAGGCGGGCCTCCTAGACGGTGATGTCGTTTCTCAGGCCAGGACATTTGTATCGGAGAAGGTGAGAGGGTTGGCGGCCGTGGCCTATACTAGGAACTGTCCCGGCATTCGCCTTAGTGCAGGAAAATGGAAGAAAAACGGAAAACCCTTCTTGGAACAGTCAATGGTGGGGACCAGCCCAGAGGCGTAGAGTCACAGAAGAGACGTGGCCTCCCGTCCTTTGCTCGGCTGGCCGGTCGGAAAGCAGAACTGTCGGACCAGAGACCAGCCGTAACCACTTGTGGGTTGAGACCCACTCTGCAACCGGCGATCTTCCACTTCTTTAAAATGTCCCTATTTATAATATCTCTATTTTGTCTGCCTTTCACAGCGATATTTAGAGAACGAAAATATTTCAACAGTTAAGATTGCCATCAGATATAGCTTACTATCCTTTACAAGAACAATATAGTGAAATTCTCACTACCGTAATTTTTGTACCTTTGGAGGAAATGATTGTATAGTATCATCTTCGCCATACTGACGCGCAGAAATCTGCACAGCTCTATCTATCGGCATGAGTTCGAACTACGAATGTCTTAGCACGGCCAACTGGATCTACGCGGAGCTAACTACAGTAGAGTGGCGCAGTACAGTACAAAGGCAAGTCTGCCGCAGTGCTCTCTTGTGTCGCTTTCCACAGAGGTATTAAGAAAGGGGAAATTGGCACCAGGTAGAGGTTACAAAAGCAGTACAAAGATCGCCATTGTATTTGAAAAGTTCAGCGAAAATACCTTCTGTCAGTGAAATGAATTAGTCTTCACCTTTCTGCGCTGACCGACAGCAGTCATACATTATTTAGAACTTCACTGGAAGTAACACAGTAACCGTTGTTCTTAAATTTAGAAAATGCAATGTTTAGGTTCATCTTTTGACATTTAATGATCGAAAATTCCAGCGCGGTGTACAATGTCGCGTCGAGGCGATCTCCTGATGTGGTAACTCCAGGTATGTCATAGGGGTCGATTATTGGTCCTTTGTTGTAACAGCATTTACGCTTACCCTGCAGATTTCGAAACGTCCATTCTGATACTGTGTGCCAATGACTTCGTAATTTACACATTGAACGGGAATAATGACGTTGTATTATACGTGCGAGCAGAACATGACAGCGAGGAACGATGTAAACACAATGGCTCTGTATACTAACATATTAAATATACATCAAGTCTAGAGAGTCTGCTCAACATTGTAACTAGAACTAGAGATTCATGATGCACATATTATGGTTGTATGTGAAAAGCAAAGCAAAGTCACCTCCATACAGGCCATGAAGGCCCTTGGAGGAGTGGAAGGTAAAGGCTTCCACCATTGTTAACCTCGGCAAGTGATGGGGTAGAGTGGTTAGCTCTACGTCCGGCCGCCTTAGACGCCAGGAATTAACCTGGTACTCATTTTTGGTGTAGGCTGAGTGAACCTCAGGGCCATATGCACCTTTGGAAGTGGAAAACACGTTTCTTAAATTTTACGACTTCCTGACGGAGATTCGAACCCACGTCCTTCCGGACGAACCGAGCACGCCTTTACCACCTCGGCCAGGCAGCCCCTTGTATGTGAAAAGGTGACGAAAATTATATAAAAAGATCCAGAATCGGTATAATGTGTCTTATAATATTACACCCCAATAGATATACAGTATTTGGCAGATTAATTGATCCAAGTGGATTCTTCCATGGCGAGTCTTTAAAAGAAGGCGATTAAATAGTCACATACTGAACCCTTTTCATACCATTCCATCGTTGGTCGGCCACAGCTGCTGCAGTAGAGCATTATCGAACTCTTAAATCTTGGGGTCGTAGCGGGAATAATTCGGTCACGATCTTAACCGAACGATGGGGTTCAGAAGAGAGACTAACTACTTGAAATGAGGAGCAAATACGTGCTTACTAACTTTTATTGAATCAATTAACTGCACAAAAATATTTAATATAAAATCATTGATCAAGGAAAAAATTATTTAATGTTTCAAACGCAGTCACATTGCATGGCGTTAGTTTTATTAGTTACAGTTTCGAAGAATTTTCTTCAGAGAAAAGTAGAAATATCACAGATTAGTAGACAACTAAAACTAGAAAAGTGAAAGAAAACCTGAAAAATCGGGCACCTATTGATCCAAACGATAACTGAGAATGAATCCACACGATCCGTGGAAAATCTGACCTTCAACAAATATAGTTCCAGATTTACTCTTAATTAAGGTTATCCACCAGTCAAATACCCTGTCGGATATGGGAACACCCGCCGAATGGACCCTTAATCGAACCAAATTGACTATCAGTTGCTTTGGATAGGTTGCGACATATTGTTGGAAAGCATGGTGTTCACTACAAGTTAACAGCAGCATTCACAACTGAAAATAAAATTCCACCATGTATTGTCATCTCGTGACACCCGTAAGTTATAAAATAATCCCGATGCTGAAACGTGCATCACCCAAACAGCTGTTCAGAAGGAACCAACAACAACACGATCCGAGAGGATCTTACGTTACATCGTTCTGAAGGAACAAAAACTGCGAAATGCAGGAAACACCTATTCATGACGCATTTAGAAGAAATGCCAAACACTGAAGTTAAATAAAAAGTGGCAAATCACTTGGAAAATATTATTACAAAACTAACTTTCAGGTTATAAACGGTTACGTTAAGTTTAATAAAATTACAAGTCCACGTGGTAAAATCAAATCAAAATTTTAGGAGTTCTTTCCTTTACAACAACGACTACCATTACAGATCCATCTACTTATTGTTTGTCCCAACAAAATAACTACAAAGTTATTAATCGACCACAATCAACTATTACAAAACTGAAAGAACGACAAAAATTGAAAATAAAATATGTTCCCGGCTGACGAATCGAACCCGCATTCGTAACTCAAGTCTCACATAGCTAAGCTAAGTGTCAACACGCATACTAGCAAAGCAATCGGACGTCAGAACGAAAAACAAATAAGTCCGTAAATAAAATAAAATACTGAAGTTCAATTAACTCAAACGCGCGTGGCAAACTGCAATAAATAATTAATCACCGTTAGCTCAGTACCCAATATTGGACAACCCTCACGTTCATGCCACTAGTGGTTCCATAATCTTAGGTAAACACCTTCCAGCTGGTAAAGAGACACTACCATCGCTCAAGTCACTTCGCAAAAACACCTTTTTTGCTAGGGGCTTTACGTCGCACCGACACAGATAGGTCTTATGGCGACGATGGGATATGAAAGGCCTAGGAGTTGGAAGGAAGCGGCCGTGGCCTTAATTAAGGTACAGCCCCAGCATTTGCCTGGTGTGAAAATGGGAAAAGACGGAAAACCATTTTCAGGGCTGCCGATAGTGGGATTCGAACCTACTATCTCCCGGATGCAAGCTCACAGCAGCGCGCCTCTACACGCACGGCCAACTCGCCCGGTGCAAAAACACCTAAGCTAAGACTCGAGTGTATACAGCCGACACCCTAAACCTATCGTTGGGCCTACCCAGTGTATACACACCCTAACACTAACCTCTATGATCATACACACACCTTCCTAAACCTATCATTGAGCGTGAACTAGGGAAACTCATCACCAGTATACTCCTAGGATAACATGTGACGTCCTAACTCTATTGTCGAGCGGAAATTGCGTTTTCTACGCTTCCTCTAGAATGTCAGGAGAAATCGTAACTTCAAACACACTCTTAGATATTTTAGCTGGAAACCAATGTCGAAACTAATAGCACACAATGAAACAAATCTTGCCCCAGAATGAACGCAAGTCTGGAAATGCAACTAAGTCCCTATCTTGTGAATAAACGTGAACTTGAAAATGAATAACGTGTGGCAAGTAATCCACAATTCAAACACGATCTCGACCTACGCAATGAAGTTTGGAAAAATAATAATGACTTTCAACACACGTCTAACATTACATGAATATCGCCAAAACAGTAATCATCACCACCGCAAAATATCCACACTATAATTCTAGGGTGAGGCCCTCAAATCGCTTACCTTCTCACTATTCCAAATATCCATATCCATTAACTATCCAGTGAAGCGAAATTCAATGAATCTACACAGCCAAACTATCGCTTTAATAATGTCCAATATCTCATGCCACAATGTTTCCGATTTAATGATAAATTATCGTCTCGTAATTTAAGAAAATTTCTGAGTGGAAATTTGTCATTACATTCAAATAACACCAACCGTGTATTCAGAATGCTCTTCTACCCTTGAGGTCGTATACTATAATATTCATTATGCTGACTTTAAGTAAACTAGTCACTTGAATGTAACTGTCAAGAGCTACAATCTTCAACAGAAATTGTTCTTCACTGGGGATCTTAGCTTGAAATCATAATGTGTGTCAGAGAGCACTCATTTCGACCCAACCTTCACCAGGTCAGCTGTTCCGGATTGTTAGCGGAATATACTACAGCCTGCCTCAGAAATATCACATTTAATATACAGACTGTCTAAAAAACGGCCGTAGCCGTGTTGAAACACCGGATCCCGGGAGATCTCCGAAGTTAAGCAACATTAGGCGTGATCATGAGTTGGATGGGTTGCCACGCGCTGTTGGGATTGGAGGAGTGGAAAGGAACTGGCCACGCTACCGCACGTAAACTCAGGCTCAGGAACACCTCTGCGGAGGTTCGGACCTGCCTTCGGGCAGAATAACCCTTACCTTACCTTACCTGTCTCAAAAATTCTTCGCCATCAGCAAATATAGCCTGTCTCAAAATTTCATCCTCATCGTCTCTCACGGGGGTATTGCACATAAAATACAGGCTTCCTCTGCCTTCAACATCTATACAACTCTTATCTCAACATATCATTTCGGCACAATCCATTTTTTTCAAAACTTTTCAAACCTCAATCCTCTCGTGACAAACAACTTTTATAAAAATCTTTTTTTCATTTATTTTTACTACAACTTTCGGACCTCAGGAATACAACAACACACCGTGATTTCCCATATCACCGACATACACGATGTCACAAAATTATCTTCCCACGAAAAAACATAACTTTATCAGACTTCACTGGATTTCGAGACAGCACAAATCTTCCTGAACATATCTGTTAAATACAATTTTAACATAGAAACATTTTATCCCGCGGTAAATATTATTATTATTATTATTATTATTATTATTATTATTATTATTATTATTATTATTATTATTATTATTATTATTATTATTATTTTTAACTTGAAGACGATATTGAAATATAGAGCAACCCGAAACTCCCCGATTATTTGTAGTTTCGTCGACTTCAAGAAAGCGTACGATTCGGTCGATCGACAGTATCTCTTTAACATCTTAGAAGAACAAGGGCTTGACCCAAAGACATTAAGACTCGTCAAGGAAACACTCACGGACACAAAGTCAAAAGTTAAATTCATGGGTGAAGTATCGGAGCCCTTTGCCATTAAGACCGGCGTGCGACAGGGTGACGGACTGTCACCACTGCTTTTCAATCTTGTTCTAGACAAAGTCATTCGGGAATGGGAGAAGGAATTAAAAGTTCAGAAGTACTGGAAACCCATTCAACTTGGCCGAAAGAACGATGACATTAAGGTCAGTTGTTTAGATTTCGCAGACGACCTAGCGATACTAACAGACAGTGAAATTTCAGCGATCAAACAGATTGAAATCCTCAAGGAATGCGCTGAGAAAACTGGACTTAAAATCTCATTCGAGAAGACCAAGTTTATTTGCACTAAATTCGACATTCAGGAATTACAAACAAAATATGGACACATCAAACGAGTTCCATACTTTAAATATCTCGGTGAGATCCTAGAACCAACAGGGTTGGAAAAGGAAGCACAGAAAGTTCGATTACAAAAACTCAAAAGAGCATATTCGAGAACCCGTGACATCTACAACAAGAAGTGCATGTCCATACATACAAAAATCAAACATTATAATACGGTGATTAAACCTGAGGTGCTGTATGCAAGTGAAATATTGGTTCTTAATAATAAAGGTGATCTGGAAAACATCTTGAAGGAGGAAAGGAAGATCTTGAGGAAAATTCTGGGTCCAGATAAAAAGGAAGAAGGGTATAGGCTCAAATCACGCAAAGCTACGGAAAGACTGTCTAACCTTGCCGCAGACGTCAGGAAACGAAGACTGAAATTCTATGGACACGTTCACAGACTATCGTCTTCAAGGCTAACCCACAAGATTTTGACATACACCGAAAAACTGAAGAACGTACCATGGATACAAGATGTCAAAAATGATCTGGAAAAGGCCCAGATAGAACCATCAGAAATAGTGGACAGAAACATTTACCGTCAAAAGATACATAGATGGGTAGTAAAGCCAGAGAATGAAGTCCCTAAAAGATCGGGGACTAAGTGGTCAGAAGAAAGAAAACAGGCACACAGCGAAAGAATGAAAGCAATATGGTCTGTTAGAAAGGCGAATCATAAATGTAATGCGTGATCCAACAGGGTCCATACGCAAATATTATTATTATTATTATTATTATTATTATTATTATTATTATTATTATTATTATTATTATTATTATTATTATTATTATTATTATTCTTTCGACAAAAATTTTCTGAATTCATACGATATTCGAAATTAAGACATTCACTACGACTATATTATCGTTGTCACCTTCCTAATTTTACTCAATTTGAACAATATCTAAAAAGAATATTAACACATTATTTAAACATCGCATTTTATAGTTTCTAGACGTGGATTTTACAGCCCTGAAGAGCTTCACATGACGCCCGGAAATATAACACATTCGCCTGATCATTATTAAATATCAATTCGACACACGCACTGAAAATTTATTGGGACAAACAAATTCTAACTACAACATTGATAAAAATATAGTTACAGACCTGTAATCATAGCCACCTTGGAGATTCTGGCTGTATTTAGCCAGCTGGCCTCGTGCTTAGCCTTCCATGGCTACATTTGACCTTATTTAAGCTAAACAGATTTACACTCCGTGTTAATTAACACCGCAAATACCGCACTTTCTTCGCGTTTAACATGCGACGGGCACGCTTCTCAAATGGCGACTGCCACAGTTTTCCCAGGACCCTGCTGTCGTTCACACTACTGCTAGCCAGGTGTTCCAAACAGATAAGAAAATCAGACCTCGCAGCCAGTCTCCAGGCTTCCTTTTTGACAAATATTAAACGCACATAATTGTAATACAGAGAGAAATTAAGCTACGTATTTTAACCAAATACCTAAACCTTCAAAGTTTTCATAGGCGGCAGTTCAGGAAAATTTCTATCTCCTTCTACTTTAATATTCTACTTGAACCATTGACACGAATATGTAACAAGTTACTTTGAGAACAAAACCCCGCACTTTTTGCAGACGAATGACGTGGGCTTTGCCGTTCAGACGATCAGACAGAATGTGTAAAGTAGGCGGAGGGAGGTTTCTTTTATACCCTCTGGCAGGGACGCCACCCTCTCCACGAGGCTCGGTTATGCAATCTGCTAATTCCACATCCACTGGACCAATTTTCTTGAAATTTATCCCGTAACTTCGGACAGACTTACAATTTATTTTGGTGTAAAATTTCATATTTTTCCCATAATTGTAACGGGCGAAATGAATTATTTCTGCCCTGGAGTTTCTCGGCATTTTCTTCAGGAAATGACCTCGCCACGTGTCGCCGATACGCGAGCAGGAGGCAAACTTTTCTCCAGGCTTAACTACATTTACATTTACCCTGGTGATTCTATCTTCACATACGGTTTATAAATATTTTAGATCCTTTATTCCTGGATTTACCATGTCGCCAAAATCTCTCGTTATGAAGGATTTCTCGAAATTGACAACTTATTCATTACTCGAGGTCCACCGAAGTATCCCGGCATTTCACGAGCTCGCGCCTCGCTTGTCACGGAGAGTTCGTTCCCACGAGACAGAGAGGCTCTTGAAACAAAAACATGGCTACTATCAAAAAAGTTGTTTGTAGCTGAAATAAATATCTATATAAATAAAATCGTAACGACCGTGTGTCTGTACATTGATTATTTTGGCGAAATTTCCGCACACCATCTACATAATTTTTAGCTTTGGTGTCTGTTTGTCTGTTTGTTTGTCTGTTTGCCTGTCTGTCCTATAACTTGAAAACTACTGGATATATTTCCACCAAACTTCATATTTAGAATCCACCTGTCTTTGGGTAGGTTTTAGCGCAAATATCGTTTCTAAATCCCTGAACCGAGTGGGGATTTTTACGAAACCGAAACCGTGATTTTGCACTCCCTCAAAGTATACACAACCAAACTTAATGGAAATCTATCTGCCCTAATGAAAATTAATTTCTAAACATATTTTTCTCATGAGCATCATTTCGATAACAGGATTTAATAAGGGAGATATCATTAACGGACCGTTTTTCGGTACAAATCCCAGCGGACTTAATGCAAGAGCGGGTCCGTGTAAAGCGTATTTCTTACAACTTGAAAACTACTGAAGATATTTGAACCAAACTTCATATATAGCATCCATCTGTCCAAGGGTAGGTTTCCTTGGTGTCTGTTAGTTAGTTAGTTAGTTTGTTTGTTTGTCTTTCTATAACTTGAAAACTACCGGATATATTTCCACCAAACTTCATATTTAGAATCCACCTGTCCTTGGGTAGGTTTTAGGGCAAATATTCTTTCTAAATCCCTGAACTAATTGGGGGTTTATACGAAACCGAAACCGTGATTTTGCACTCCCTCGAAATATACACAACCAAACTTAATGGAAATCTACCTGCCTTAATGGAAATTGATTTTAAACCTTTTTTTCTCATGTGCATCATTTCGATACCAGGATTAATAACGGAGATATCATTAACGGACCGTTTTTCGGTACAAGTCCCACCGGACTTAACGCAAGAGCGGGTGCGCGTAAAACGTATTTCTTACAACTTGAAAACTACTGAGATATTTGAACCAAACTTTATATTTAGCATCCACACCTCCAAGGGTAGGTTTTAAGGTTTATACCATTTCAAATTCCCGGAATGGACTGGGGTTTTATAGGGGACTGAGATGGTGATTTTTACTCTCCCACAATATATAAAGTACAAGACCAACCTGACTGGAAATCGATCAAACTGTTTGGAAATCCAATTCTAATTTCTTTTTTCTCATGTGCATTTTTCAACGGGAGGATTAATAAGGGAGATAACATGAAAGGTCGGTTTTCAGGCTAAGTCTAGCGGACATAGCCCAAAAGGCGTTATTCGTGGAGCAGATTCCTTATCTATCTAGATAAATCATTGACTATTTTGGCGAAATTTTCGTACAGCTTTCGGTTTAAGGGGTAATAATGACCACCTGCATATTTTTTAGCTATATTTTCCTGGAAGTTCTAAATTTTACCCTCCCCCCTCCCTCGCCCAAAATCAAGATTGCCTCACAATCTGCCACACGAGCTGAATAATTGAAATTAAGCAAATTTATACGTTTTAGCCGGTAACCTACGGAAAACTTCCAAGATCTTTAAATATTTCACTTTTTATGCCGAATAATATCGAAATATAGGCAATTTAATGACGATGCAGACCTTCGTTTCGAGGTATTTTGTGGCTAAACGGTAAGTCCTGTGACAAAACGGATGGCACGATCACCGTTAAATTTCGAGTGGTCTACAACTTTGGTCCTGTATTATTTTGTTGTCTCTCTCTCTCTCCCTTATAGGGTAGATTTGGCTGTATATGTCAATGGTTCGTAAATTTTGTGCTTTTTACACGTGTATTACTTAGATTGACACACTTAGGAAAGGTAGAGTCATCGAATTTGGCACGCACATTGACACGACCAATGGCTATATGCGAACCCAATTTCATGATTCTAGCGTCCACATAAGTATGTGAAAAATAATGTAAAAAGATGAAAATGTACCCATATTTCACCCCCATTCAAATATCGTAACTCAATCGAACCCATAAATATGTGAGATATGAGAAAATGTTTTAACACCAAACATGTAAAGCGATAAAAGGGACGTCTGAGGGTGCAAACCGTTTGTTGGTATGATGTACCGTTTAGGAGCAGTAAATCTCGAAATGAAGGTTTGCACTTTCAAACGTGCCCATGCTCTTCTGTCATCTATATAAATATAATCGCAACGACCGTCTGTCTATACATTGGCTATTTTGGCGGAATTTCCGTACAGTTTACGTTTCAGTTGTAATAATGAACATCTGCACATTTCTTAACTTTGGTGTCTGTCGGTTTGATTTTGTGAGTTTTTATAACTTGAAAACTACTGAATATATTTCTACCAAACTTGATATTTAGAATCCACCTGTCCTTGTGTAGGTTTTAGGGCGAATATTATTTCTGAATACCTAAATTTACTGGGGGTTTATTCGAAACCAGAACCATGATTTTGCACTTCCTCAAAATATGCACATCCGATATTAATCGAAATCTACAATCCTTAATGGAAATCCATTTCTAAAACTTTTGTTCTCATGTGAATTTTTCGACAGGGGGTTTAATAAGTTGAGATATCATGAACGGTTCGTTTTACAGGATAAGTCCAGCGGACGTAGCCAAAATGTGTTGTACGTGGAGCAGATTCCTTATCTATCTATATAAATAAAATCGTAACGACTGTGTGTGCCTGTACATTGACTATTTTGGTGAAATCTTCGTATAGATACCCGTTTGTGGGGTAATAATGATCGTCTGCATATTTTTTGGTTTAATTTCCTGAAAGTCATAATTTTTACCCCCTCACCAAAAATCCAGATTGCAGCATAATCTACCAGCAAGCAAGAAAATTAAAATTTGGCAAAATTATACGTTTCAGCCTGTAACGAACGAAACACTTCACAGATCTTTAATTTTTTAATTTTTTATCCCCGAAGAATATCGAAATATGGAAGCAATTTTAATGATGGTGCAGACCTTCGTTTCGAGGTATTTCGTGGGATAAACGGGAAGTCCTATCACATAACGGATGGCACAATCTTCGTTGAATTAGGAGTGATCTTCAACCTTGGTCTTATGACTTTTTGTCGTATCTGTATCGCTTATACGTTAGATTCGTCTCTATTTCTCGATTTAAAGTAAATTTGGGCTCTTTACCTATATAATTCATACTTTCAATCACTTACAGGAAAGATAGTATGATCAAACTCTACACGAACATTAGCCCACCCCGTACCCATATGTGAGCCAAATGCTATGTCACGTAATTATCCGAAATGTAATGCAATGTAAGATAATCTTACACAAATTTCAACCTATTCAACGTTTCTGACTCAATCTGACCCATGAATAGATGAGATGCGAGAAAATATCATAAGACCAGCCATTTAGATCGCTAAATACTGCGCCTTACGGTACATTCCTTTGTCAATATGACGTACTGTTTAGCAGCAGTTAATCTGTAAATGAAAGTCTGCAATATTGTAAACATGCATATACTTTCGTATGTCCATCTACATTGATGTCGATTTGTAGCGATCAAGAAAGGGCGTGTCTGCTATTGTAATCAGTACTCCCTACACCGACTTTGACTGCTGGCAGTAGGAATGGGGTCCTTCTCCAACTCCTGTGTAACTGGCATTAGTAAGAAGGGCCTACCATTTTAATGAATAATTCACTTCTCGATTTGTCTTGCAGAAGGCAAGGGATCATGCAGTTTTGTTCGAAAGTCCCCTACCCTATTGTGTTTGGCTCTACGCCAGGGTGCCCGCCATTATAACCAAATATTCCAATCTAAATTTTGACTAGCATTAGGCATAGTGGCCTGCTATTTTCATGGAAACTCACTAATTGTGTGTGACTGACAGTAAGCTGGCTGGCAGCAGCAAAAAGGGCCTGTCATTATAATGATAACAGCACAACTCAATTTTGACTGGTGGTAGGGAAGTTGCCTGCTATTATAATAAAAACTCCTCAACTGTAATCTGTCTGAAAGTAGGAAATGGAAAATTACAGCCTGCGACAATAAAGTGCGTTTAATAGTCCTATACTATCAACATAGAAGAACAATGTACGACAGTGACCTTACTGTCCTTCGAAATAGTTCTCTCCCATAACTGTGCACTGCTGAGATCGGCGATACATGGAAACTTTGCAAGAAGGCTTCCTTTGGAATGGTGTAGGGATGGGCGCGACTGAAGCCTGGAATCGAGAGCGTCGACTCCATCGACTCCGAACACCGGTCTCGGTTCGCATGAAGCCTCTCGACTCCAAGTTAACTTGATGCGCATTGCGGGGCCGCATGGTCGCTTCGCATGAAGCCTCGCGACTCCAAGCGAACTTGACTCTCATTGCGGGGCCGCTTATTTATTCTCATCCTTATTTATTTACGCATTTAATAAAGAAGGGAGCAACAAAATAACATGAGCGGAAAATAACATGAAATATCATACATGTTGCTGCTCATTTGCCCATTCGGTTTTTTAAGAGTATTGTAGAGGGAAGTACGATATCTCTAACGAAGACGACGACCGTAATGGTGTAGTTGAAATAAAATTAAACGTGCCATGTCAGAAAGTATCGGCATAGCAGACCACGGACATTTAATTTCACGCCTTTACTTATCGTGATCACGAAATTGATAAACAGATATCGATGTTAAAACATTATGAATTGCACATGAACGATGAAAACAAATCTAATATGGGTAAGTCCTCTAACATAATTCGAACATAGATTACTCTATTAAAAGCCTCCGTGGCTCAGGCGGCAGCGCGTTGGTCTCTCACTGCTGGATTCCGTGGTTCACATCACGGCCACACCACGTGAGATTTGTTTTTCTCCGAGTACTCCGGTTTTCCCTGTCATCTTCCATTCTAGCAACACCCTCCAACATCAATTCATTCTATCTGTCAGTCATTCGTCATTGCCCCAGAGAAGTGCGACAGGCCTCGGCAACCGGTGCAATTCCTATCCTCGCCGTAGGATGGGGGCTTCATTCCATTCCTGACCCGGTCACTGACTGGAAAACAGGTTGTAGGTTATGATTATATATATATTGCTAGGGGCTTTACGTCGCACCGACACAGATAGGTCTTATGGCGACGATGGGATAGGAAAGGCCTAGGAGTTGGAAGGAAGCATCCGTGGCCTTAATTAAGGTACAGCCCCAGCATTTGCCTGGTGTGAAAATGGGAAACAAGGAAAACCATTTTCAGGGCCGATAGTGAGATTCGAACTATCTCCCGGGTGCAAGCTCACAGCCGCGCGCCTCTACGCGCACGGCCAACTCGCCCGGTATGATTATAATTCAAGGAACACGTTAAGTCTTGTTGATTATTATTATTATTATTATTATTATTATTATTATTATTATTATTATTATTAACAGTAGTAGTAGTAAGTAGTATACACTAAAGCCCCTTTTCGCGACAGCCCTGGTAAGCCTTGGCCTACCAAGTGACCTCTGCCCAGCTCGAAGGGCAGTAGATTACGAGGTTACGTGTGTTCAGCACGACGAATCCTCTCGACCGTTATTCTTGGCTTTCTAGACCCGGTCCCTACCTCAACGTGATAACGAAACCTGAGATACAGGTAAAAATCCCTGACCTGGCCGGAATCGATCCCGGGGCCTCCCTAGACTGCGGAGGCGGCTATTATGGCCCACAATGTTTGGTAAAATATTTGTTGTAAAATCATACTCTAAGCACTCGCTTCTATTTTTTCTGTATTATGCACCAGGCCAGGGGTTTAATCATTTACAATTAAAAACTTAACCCGGCCGGAAATCGAACCCGGGACCGCAGGGTGACAGGCGCATGCGTTGTCTCCTACACCGGGGAGCTGAACTGGTTGAAGTCAATATTGGCGATTATGTAAAAGTATACTATCAGATTATTATTACCACTACAATTATCGTCATCATTATCATCATCGTCGCCAAAAAAGATCTACAACATTAACATTTAACGATGATAAAATCCCGAAACAATATTTAATGTTTGCTGGCTAATAATCATCTTGTATTCAGCGTATCACGAGTTACCAAGGGAGGAACGCGGAACTATAATTCCAAGCAGTTCCGATAATAGTTGAAAGATGGCGTTACTGCATCAGTGGAGTCGACACTGGAGTCGAGAGTGTCGATTCCAGAGGTAGCAGTCTGGACTCTTCGCGACTCCGTTCGCAGCCCATCCCTAGAATGGTGTTCAAAAGCCTCGTCACGTTTCGTTGGATGTCAGGAATATCATCGAATATCCTTCCTTTCGAAGCTAGTTTGAGTCGTGGGAATAGGAAGAAGTCTGGAGGATTGAGGTCTGGCGAGTGTGGGGGATGTTCAAGTGACACCACCCGCTTTTTTGCCATGAACTGTTCGACGATATTGGCTGTGAGTGGGCGAGCGTTGTCATGGACAAAAAACCATGAACCTTGTTGTGCGTACTGGGGTCGTACCCTGCGTTGACGTTTAATAAAACGGGTCAAAATTTCAATGTATCATGCAGCATTCAACGTTGTTCCCTCACGCAGAAATTCCTTGTGGATAATACCTTCACTATCGATAAAGTTGATGGGCGAGGGGATTTCGGAGAACGCCATTCCATGCTTTGCCGTTTCGTTCCAAGGTCGTACCTGAGGCACCACGTTTCATCCTCAGTGACAATACAGTTCAAGAAATGTTGGTGTTGCATCCACCGTTTCGACAAAATCCGGTGAAGCCTCTAAACGTGCCTGCTTCTGATCGTCAGTCAAGTGATGTGGCACAAGACGAGAACACGTTTTCCACTTCCCTAAATTCTGGTTAACGCTTTGTCGTACGGATTCACGGTTAATCTGCAGTTCATCCGCTATCATGCGCACAGTTAATCGCCGATCGTACTTGATACATGTTCTCACCTTCTTAATGTTTTAGTCACTGACGGCGGTCGCCGATCTTCCGCTGCGGGGTTTATCAGAAACACTTTCCAACTCCTCGAAAACGAGCGAACCACTCGTACACAAACTTCAAGGACAGTGCTTGTTCTTCATAAACATGCACCAGCATCACATGCGTTTCTTTCGGTGTCTTGCCAAGCTTAAAACAAAACTGTACATTGACCTTTTGGTCGGTCATGTTCCTATTCGCAGTTCAGAACCAACGCACTAAACACGCATGCGTCAAACAGGTCTTACACGGCACACACACGATGCTCAACTGAACAACGTTGGGAGCAGGTGGCCAAAACATGCTGCTATGCAGGTGCAGCGTTAGGTGTCGCCAGTGTTGCCGGATCGACCGTTCTGACTTCATTCACCGAACTTTATTGTCACAGGTTGTATTTTTGGAGTCTGTTTTATGGTATACACTACTTGAACCAATTGCATATGCAAATGTAGAAATGAATTCATCTATTAATAAATAGTGTATTGTGCAATAGGCCTATAATGGATTTCGTTCGTTTTATAAACATACTTGCGTCTTAATTACCATTATAGGCGAGTTGCATACGACTGTTTATGCTCGACGATAATAATAACTCTTCTTCTTCTACTTCTTTATCTGTTTACCCTCCAGGGTCGGTTTTTCCCTCGGACTCAGCGAGAGATTTCACCTCTACCGTCTCAATGGCAGTGTCCTGGAGCATCAGACTCTGGGTCGCAGATACAACTGGGGAGGATGACTAGTACCTCGGCCAGGTGGCCTCTCCTGCTATGCTGAAGAGGGGCCTTGCGGGGGATGGGAAGATTGAAAGGGATAGACAAGGAAGAGTGAAGAAAGCGGCCGTGGCCTTAAGTTAGGTATCATCCCGGCATTTGCCTGGAGGAGAAGTGTGAAACCGCGGAAAACCACTTCGAGGATGGCTGAGGTGGGAATCAAACCCACCGCTACTCAGTTGATCTCCCGAGGCTGAGTGGACCCCGTTCCAGACCTCGTACCACTATTCAAATTTCGTGGCAGAGCTGGGAATCGAACGCGGGCCTCTGGGGGTGGCAGCTAATCACACTAACCACTACACCAGAGAGGCAGACAATTATAACTCTATTTTTTAAATATTCATAAATTTCTGTCGAGATGTCGCTTGACAGTTGAGTTTACTGAACAGAGCGTAAAGCGCATGCGCTGGGTTATTGATTTTCCGTGAGTGCATCAGAGACCTTGACAATGTCATATGTTTTCAAAGCTTTGATAGAAGGTTATCATAACCTAGCTTTATTTCAAGTACAAATTGTTTATTGTAGATCTGGTGAAGTGAATTTGCGGGAATGTGTCGTGTGGTTGTGGAATATTGGAAATAGAAGGTGAATTGATGTTAATATGTGTGTCCGACATGTTTTATTTTGGAAACAAGTGCGAAGCTAGTGCGTTGAGCGCAGGTGCGATGTTATCCTTACCTAACTGGTCAAACAGTTGTATAATAATGAAAATCTAAATTCTAATTGGTGGATAACCTGTTTCATAATGAAAATCTGAACTCTGATTGGTGGAGAACCTATATCATAATGAAACTTGAACTATAATGAGACTCACTAAGATTCAGTTTTCTGGCATATAATATTTACATTTCGGCATCGTGGAGCATAAATAATATTACATTGTTATAACTTAAGGTTTTAAAAATGATGTGTGAATTGGAAGTGATATAAAGGAAAATAATCTCCACATATATGTTACGTTTGCATATAACAGAAGAGAAATCCCGTACATGCAATCGCAACACAAATAATAGCAAATAATAGTGTAATATAGTGTATAATATAGTGTAATAATAAAAATAACAACAATAACAATAATATATCAAGGATATATTTCGAAATATAGGTGTGATTTCATCTATGGCCTCTATTTAAATGATCTATTACACCTGGTGATGAACCAGTTCAAGAACTGTCCACCTTCTTGAATGATGTTCCATGCTTACACTACGGAGGATTAAGTTCTGCTGGCTGTAAATCAGCTTGAAGTTAAAATGTAAGACATAAAATGACACCACAGCATAGAGGCTTGATGATACACCATATTTCCACTGAAATCTCACATTTCAAAAATTTGTTCGTTACATCTTGATGTCGGGGAATCTTTCAATTGTCGTCAGAAAGAGTGGAAAATCGTGACAAATAACTGATAGTATGATCTAAACATTTATGTCCGTAAAATCCCTCAATATACGCCACTTTGGCTAACACATCAAGAACATAAATAACAATCCCAATATGTTTTTGAATGCATAATACCTACAAAACAAGCAGACAAACCAACAAACACACATTTACATATTTTATACGACTCTTAATTCTAAATTCTGCACGTATAAATATTATTAACAAACATAAACTGTTTGCATTCTGCTACATACTCGAAATAGTTTGATTTTGTGACAGGATAACCAGTTTATGATTGTTAATTCTATTGATTCATTTGCTTTCACTCTTGCCAGAAATTATACAATTACTAGCAAACCTTCTTTATAAACAGAGGGCACAGTACGTCTCTGCCATTTTTGTCTCTAGTAGTTGATTTTCAACAGATTATATGCTGTTTAATATTACTGTGGTTAAAATTATATTGTTCCTGAATTCTATTAAATTGTAAAGGCTAAGTGAAAGAAGTAACAGAACAGAGGAGGTCGCGCCGGTTATCTTCGAATCGTTCGTAGAAGGAGCCAGGGAAGCAGCAACTGAGATGAGGAGGGAGACCAGGGCAATATTTAAGGAGATGAGGACGGAGATCAGTGCGAGAGGAGAGAGGAAGATACAGGGAATGATTGTGGGGGATGAAGCACATGATGTGACAAGTGTACATAAACGAAGTGAAAATAAGGCCTGGAGGGAGAAAGTAAAAGCACGAGGTGCCTTGACGAAAGGGAGAAGCTTGAGCCTAAAAGAAATGTGGGATAAGACGAGTAAATTGGACGTAGGCGTAACGACGAGAAGTAAAAAAACAAGCAACAGCAGTAAGTAAATTGGTTAAGCACATGAGAATAGTGGAGGGTGTGTGTTACTTTGTAACTGAGATAAGAGCGATTAAGTAGTTAAATTAGTAGGCGGTGAAGTGTGTTTTTAATGTAGTGAGATGGTAAAATTTAGTGGTACAATTTAATATGGTGAGAGGCTTGTGTGGATATAGTTGAGATACTTTGGTTGGTGAATACAAGTAGGTGTCAGGATGAGTGTGATTCAAAGTTGTGATAGCAAGTGTGGTGTCTTAGTAAATAATCACGAGGGTTCGTGGTTAAGTTAATGTGTGGAGTTGGATGGTATACGGTAGTTGAGTGATTGTAAAATATATGTGATCAGTCAAGGCTGACGGATGAATAGGGAGATAGTGATTTTTGGCTGGTAATGTATGGAATGGCAAGTGAGATGGGCTCATTTAACGTCGAGAGTTGCCTGGAATTGTAAAAGAAAGGAAGCGTAGCAAGACAATGGAGTTTAACAGTGGGCTAAGTGAAAGGAGAAGGTATCTTTAATTTCCGTCCATGGGACTTTGAGATATTATCTATTAGGCTGCTGGTTTGACTCAAGTTTGTTAATACGTCGCATGAATACAGGTGTGGAAGTAACTTGGCTGGAAAAGTGCCAACATAGATTCTTTTCGCCAGGTGGACGTACATATGAGCATTACAAGTGGGAAGATGAAAACGTTTTAAATTTCATTTAACGATATAAACTGGAGATCCTGTGGTAGAATATGAGTTTTAATTGTAGAGCAGGTGTGCAGTGGGGAGAGGAAATTATAAAAGACGAACTGCTTCGTTTTAAGTTATTATTGTCTATACCAGTGGTTCTCAAACTGTGGTAAGCGTACTCGAAGGGATGCGCCTGAAAATTTTAGTGAGGTAAGAGAGCAGCCTTCAGGGGGAAAATGTATAAAAATTGAAATATTGAAATAAATAAGAATGAACTTAATTTGTATAAATTGAGCCACGCTTTGATTGAAATTTTTACCTGAACTGTGTCACGCCATGCATACACAACCATCCCATTGAAATGTTGATGGTTCGAAATGTATGAATTCCAGAATTAAGATAGAAAAATCGAACTTTTAGACATGAGCGAGGGGTAAAATCTCACAATAGTTTGAGAACATCTGGTCTATGCTAATATTATACAGAGAATGTTTGTGAGTTTGTTTATATATGGAGACTAATATTGGAAACCACCCAGCCAATTTCAATAATTCTTTCACCATCGGAAAGCTTAATTTTTTAGGTCATATGTCACTGTGCTAGACTGTATGGGTATCAGGAAGTTTTAAAAGAAGTAGAAGAAGTCAGAAAAATTGAGCTTCCGACGAATAATATTTTAATTTTCTACCCTGAAGAGGTGGAGTGGACCACCTAGAAGGTTACAACCTCTCTCTGACCAGGTGTGTTAGAGACCCTTAAACGTGAATATGCTGCATGAACTATTAGACAAATTAAAATGGAGATCACCAAGTGTACTTAGAATTCAGATGTCTACAAACAGTTCCTATACATTTTCTTCCTCTAATAGTTCGTCAGGAAATAACTATATTTTTCTCTTCTTTGACGCATGCTTTATCCGATAAAAATAAAGGTAACGGGTGAATTGTTAGTCTTGTAGAAAGGGAAGTATACATGCGGGATTTGAAATTAAAGGTTGTATATAACATCTAAATGCATTTTCTTTGGAACTCAGGAGATTTGCCAGAAAATTTCACTTTTGCACTTTTGCCTATTGAAGGAATATTTGGAACGTGCGGCCTGGGGCGCTCGCACGTCAAGCGCGTGTGGTTGAGAAGAGTCTCATTATTTGGATCCAATTAGTGGCGCAAATCCAATAATCGTTATAATTTGTAGCTTTGTGAGAAAATTTGAGGCAGAAGGCGGGGACAATGAAAGAAAATGTGGACCAAGTCAAAGAAAATGGGACCCTTGAAAGAGAATATATTCTTTATCCTGTTAGAAATGCAAGCTTCGTAAAGGGTAATGTTCCCTGGCTATGTCTAATTGATATATAGGACGAGGTGGAAGGTAAAATTTGACAGTGGGGACAATCAGGAAGTTATTATTGGATTGTTCACTGTTGGTAACAGCAGTGCACAGATCTAATTCTGACTTAGCGTGGGTGGGAACTGATAATAAATGAGGGAAAAGGTCGCAAGCATAGCAAAGTTGATCGAATGCTCGTCTCCTTTACACGAAGTTACGAGGTCGAATCACGCGGTAGTCAGTTGATATTTAAAGTGCAACAGACCGTGTCGGAATGTATTTTGCCACGATAAAGAACCTCTTCAGTACTCCCTGGCGTCTCTTATATCAAAACTGGGAGTTGTATAAAAGTTGTGGAGGTAGTGAATTAGAGGTTGTAGAAGCGGTTTGTTGATATCATACATGCAGTATATCATCTCACTGTGACTCCTAAATTCAGCGTGAGTCAGCTTAAACCTTCACCTCAAATAACGTGTATACTGTTAAAGACAATGAAACTCTGTTTTACCTATCAGTGACATTGCAAGGTAGTTCATAATAGAAACTGCTGTTCTTTTCTAGGATGCCAATATCTGCTGAAAAATAGCACTAGCTTGGTTCTTTAAGGTGAGACACACTTAGATGGGAGGTAAAAAGCAATCGAAATTGATATTTTGGTGTGTTTTGGTCATTTACGTCATAGAGAACATGAGTGCGTTGAACATTAAAAAAATATCAACTATGAGTTTGTTGTAGGACTAAGATCACATTTCTGCACTTTAAAAGGACTCGCCCACTGTTTTTTTTTTTACAGAAATTCATATTGTTACTTCAGAACTGTTATAGACAGATTTATGAACGCATTCTCGTTCTGTTGTGAAAATTTGTATGCTGGTAACCCTGGCAACATACGGTTTTATTTGGTTATGTTTATAAACGGGTATGAAGAACAGTGATATTCTGTTGTCGTGATATTGTGATTTTGTGTTCACTTTTAGCATTTTTTTTCTCAGCTATGAAGTTCTTGTACTTTGGAGCCACTTTTTGGGAGACGTGTTACGCTAGTCCAGTGAAACTTTATATGTGCCTTAACATTACCATAGTGAATAACAATACTAAGTGATCTTCCCGTAAATGATTTAGAAAACAATTCATACACGCATTTTTCACATATTTTGGGGTAGAAAATAATGTTCTAAAAATTATATAGAATTTTTTTAAATGTAGTCCTTATTATTACATTCAAGGCTGTAAATAACAATCTCTGAAAACACCGGAAGTTAAAGTGTATTTATTTTCAAAATATGAAAGACACTTTACTATAAAACGGAACGTTGCTAATCGTGTTTCGTTCAGCAGCCATAGGCCGCCCTTTTCGAAATGAGGTCCTTTGAACCCCGTTGATTATCCGTTTATTACATACTTATTACTATGGAGATATTGAAGTTTTTATGTCATTCAGTGTTATCATAATCCATCTATAGCCGGGCTGAATGGCTCAGACGGTTAAGGCGCTGGCCTTCTAACCCCAACTTGGCAGGTTCGATCCTGGCTCAGTCCGGTGGTATTTGAAGGTGCTCAAATACGACAGCCCCGTGTCAGTAGATTTACTGGCACGTAAAAGAACTCCTGCGGGACCAAATTCCGGCACCTCGGCGTCTCCGAAGACCTTAAAAAGTAGTTAGTGGGACGTAAAACAAATAACATTATTATTATTATTATAGTCCATCTATAGGCACAATAGAGCGACTACCTAGCCGTCAGAAGGAGTTGAAAGAATACTCTACGTCTAGAGCTCATGAAGCTTACATGTTAGTTGTCTTGGCCTGCTGGTTAGTGGTTCTTTCGAAAAGGGTGGTGCTTAGCTGGAGAACGGAGCACATTTGAATATGTTCCGTTTTCACAAGAGTACTTGTCAAATTTTGAAAATAATCATATCCATGAATTTGCAATGTCCTAAACCCTTATGCAAGGTGTAATAAGCAGTGCAGTTGCATAAAAAGAAACAAAGTTAGTGTCGTGTTCACTGTACATATCGACAGTCTGCAAAAGTACTGCCAGTCCGATTATACACATTTTCGGTATTTGAACACTGTAGCTTTCACCTTGTATCCAAAATTTTGTTGTACCAGTGCATCATACGTTTGTACTTTCTATAATTATAACTTGGATAGATACGGACAGTACATACTCTTTACAAACTGAAATTAAAAGTCTCATAGCTATGGCGAAACGGGCATTTTGTGACAAACAGTCCCTGGTATGTTGATTCAGCATGTCCCTCAGTTTAAGGAAAAAAAAACTCGTAAAGACCTACGTGTCGCCGGTTTTTATACTCTCCACATTGAACAAAAGGGATATATAAAGCCTAGAAGTCTTTGAGATGTGGTGATGGCGGCGTTTGGGATAAATAATTTGGGTGGAGAATATGACCAAAGTGGATATATTCCAGTGAGTTAACGAGAAGCGACATATAGGTAAAGTAAGGGTTATTCTGCCCGAAGGCAGGTCCGAACCTCCGCAGAGGTGTTCCTGAGCCGGAGTTTACGTGCGGTAGGGTGGCCAGTTCCTTTCCGCTCCTCCATTCCCTTACCCCCACCAACAGCGCGTGGTAACCCATCCAACTCCTGACCACGCCCAATGTTGCTTAACTTCGGAGATCTCACGGGATCCGGTGTTTCAACACGGCTACGGCCGTTGGCAAGCGACATATAATCAATAAAAATAACAAAAGAAGATGAACATGGCTGGGCACAGTTTGTGACGTGCGTCTTAACTATTGAAATACTTGAGGGAAAAATACCAGGAAAACGCCCTCGTGGGAGGCAAAAATACACATTTATGAACGTGTTATTCAGTTATACTTGCCTAAAAATTATGTTCATTGCAATTTGCTTTACGTCGCACCGACACAGGTAGGTCTTATGGCGACGATGTGATAGGAAAGAGCTAAAAGTGGGAAGGAAGCGACCGTTGCCTTAGTTAAGGTACAGCCCCAGCATTTACCTGGTGTGAAAATGGGAAACCACAGTAAGCCTTCTTCATGGCTGCCGACAGTGGGGTTCGAACCTACTATCTCCCAAGTGAAGTTAAAAGAGCAGCCCAATATCGATTCATTTTGGGAAGAATCATCGTAAAGACAAACCAGTTGTAGGATTGAACACATGATGATGATTATGATGATGATGATGGTGGTGACGGTAGTTATAACCAGGCTTTGTTTGCTGGCCGGTTAACCTTGTACTAACACACATCAGTTTTCGGCGATGCCAGTACAAAGAATGGCTGTGACTGGGAGGAGTGGTCGTAGCTTTAATTGGAGTACAACCCGGGAGTTTGTCCTATGTGAAATTGGGAACCATTGAAAAACGTCTTTAGGGCTGCCGATGGTTGGCTTCGAACCCCTATGTCCAAAATGAAAGCTTATAGTTGCATGATCCGTACCGCACAGCCATCTCACTCTTTTTATACTCTCGAGTGGCCACCTGTCTCGTCAAGGAAATCAATGTGCCGTTGACACTTCTCTTTTCTCTCTGCGTTGTCTGTTAAAGAAGCCAGGCGTGGCTCAGCTGAACAGTGTGGTTACCAAGCGGGTCTGTAAGTCTACCAATATTTTGAATCCGCACTCTACAAGCTACTGAAATATTATTTTCCAAGGTAGCATGTTTGCATAACACTGAACGTGGTCTTGAATAGTGCCTGTCATATTTATAAACAAATAAACCTCATGATGATACAGCTATGATGAGCCGTGATCTAACAGGTGACCACTGTCAGACCGAACGTCTGCAAAGTATAAGGTGATGTGTGGCCAGCGTCACGAATCCTCTTGGCCGCTATGCTTGGATTTCTAGACCAGGATCGTCATCTCATCATCAGATAGCTCTTCACTTGTTCTCACGAAGGCTGAATGGACCTTAAACCAGCTCTCAGATCAAGGTAAAAATCCCAAACTTGGCGGGGTAAGAGACAGGCTCATTACGTGAAGACCATGGGACCGATATGTCATTCTCATAACAATTTTAATATTGCTTGAAATAGTGTGCTACGGTAATGCAATACTACTTTCTGGCTCAATGAAAAAATCAGTCGTTAACTATAGCACTCATTTTGCCTAATACTCCTCATCTTGGTGCCACCTCTGGGATGATGATCTAATAGAAATCTACCGATATGAGGCTGGCGTATTCAAGCTCCTTCAAATACATGTGAACTGAGTCAGGATTGAAAGACTTGGGCTCAGAAAGTCAGCGCTCTTCCATTGGAGTTACTCGGTCCGGCTGAATTAAATGAAATCAATCAATTCACCTGTACGGCTAAAACCAGAAAGTTTGTTTATGAGACTTGATTAAGTTAGTTTTCAATTGGGTGTAAACGCGGGTTGAAATTCTATAACTGTTTCGTCGTGGCTTCCAACTTCAGCACCTGCCAGTGCTTGGCTCTATGATATTAAATAGGTTTCATCCGCTTCTTACCTTCTGCTAGTCGCAGTTCATTACAATTACTCCAGTATAGCCATAGGCACTACATCTATATAGGTTATCAAACAAGATTTCATAGGCATCCAGTCTACGCCTTTGGAATGGCTACCAGTACTTTCTAACATTTCTCCCCCTCATCTTAGAAGACAAATTGCACTGAAAAAGAAATGGCTTAAATGTCGTGAAAATTCTCTCCTTCCAATACATCAGGATTGCTCACATCAATGAATTAGGTTATATCCGAGGAAACCATCATGGGTACTAGGCGAGAGACTGATCCCAAAACAATTTAACGTGAATCAAACAGGTGCAATATGTGGTTCTCTTCAATCCCAGACAAACAAGGCTTAATCCAGTTAGTCGTCGTCCTGGTTTCAACCTACACAGACAAATCTGGATGTCATTAAATCGAATAAGAACCCAACACGGCAGATGGCAATACTGGAAGCATAAGCGGAAGGTGAATGAGAACCCTTACTATGACTGCGCAGACGTGTCCCAGACTCCCCAACATAACGCTATGGACTGCTCACTCAGGAAGTTCAACGGAACAATGCAGGATATCCATGAGGCCACTGATGAAGCTGTAAAACGCTTAAGCACATTGGACATTCAACTCTGACACTACTACATCATATGATCTAAGTCTCATTCTGTATGTTTTAAAGACTACTCAAATATTGTACATAGCTGTAAATAATTTTTTAAATCATTGTTTGTAAACTTGTATCCTTCTTCCATACGAAGTAAATAAAAGTCATAAGTGCACGAGAATGTTGATAACGGTGTCCCAAGTTCATGACATGAAAAACAACAACAACAACAACAACAACAACAACAACAACAAAAATAACAAAATTACGGTCATTGACATAGCACGCCTGGCGATTACAGGGAGATATAGGCAAGCCCGCATATCATAAGGATACTAGGCGTGCACAGATGCCTGCCAGGGGAAAAAGTTTGGAATAAAATCGGAGACTTTCATATTTTCGATTAATTCGTATAAATTTCAGCTGGCTTATAGAAATAGTTCCGGCGGTCCTAGTGTCTAGGACGGTGACTTTCTGAATCTAAGTTGGAGGGTTCTATCTCAGATCATTTGCCATTTGAACTCACTCTTAACATCTTAGAATCAAAGTGGTAAAGTCTCGGAGATCATGCATCCATCTCTGTGATACATTTGTCGAACGGACAATACTTCATCATCACAGGACTTGTCATGGTAATATGTTATCTGCTGGCTGATAGGTCATGGTACAGAAAACAGTGTGCTGAGTTATTACTGAAATTGATGAGGAAAGGTTATAGTGACTGCGGATGAAAAATAAGATATAATGGGAAGTCATGGAATCGAGATGAAGTTATTCTAGGTGATTGTGGGGTGCTTAGATTTAGGAGATATTTCACAATTTTTTACAATTTGTTTTACGCACCGACACAGATAGGTATTATGGCGATGATGAGAGAGGAAAGGGCTAGGAGTGGGACTGAAGCGGTCGTCGCCCTAATTAAGTTATAGCCCCAGCATTTGTCTGGTGTGAAAATGGGAATGCACGGAAAACCATCTTCAGGACTGCCGACAGTGGGGTTCGAACCCACTATCTCCCGGATGCAAGCTCACAGCTGCGCGCCCCCTAACCGCAGGCCAATTCGCCCGATAGCTTCAGCTACTGTCGAGTGAAATTTCTATAAATTTCTATCTGAGTAAAGTCATCCATTCGGTTTATTGATTTAAAAATTGTGATTTTGCGCAAGTTTTCTTGTTAGTGGTTCACGGAGGCGGTCTTCCCTTGGCTTTCTTTAAGTCGCATCTCCTGACACGTATATAATGATAGTCTAGAGATGTCTACTTCGACTAGACCTCATGGTCTAGGGATACCGAGTCAGCTTCCTACCGGAAGGTCCCGTGCTAAATTCGCGGCCAAATTAAGGATTTTTACCTGGATCTGAGAGTTTCTTCAAGGTCTATTGAGCCTACGTAAGAACAACTGAGGAGCGCTCTCTAGCGCTGCGATAGCGACCCCGGTCTAGAAAGTCAAGTATAAAGGCCGAGAAGATTGGTCACACTGACTATGCGTCACCTCGTACTTTGTAAGCCTTCGGGCTGAGCAGCATTCGCTTGATAGGCCAAGTCCCACTACGACTACTACTACTATTTCTACTTCTAAACGTTTTCATTCCTCCCCTGAAGGGGGAGGCGGGCCTCTTAGACGGTCACGCCGTCTCTCAGGCCGGGAGATTTGTTACGGTGAAGGTGACGGGGTGGTCGGCTGTGGCCTATACTACGAACTGTCCCGGCACTCGCCTTAGTGTAGGAGAATAGAACACGGAAAACAGTTCTCAGGACAGCCGACGGTTGGGGCCAGCCGTGAGGTCTAGCTCTGTCCCGTCTCCCGAATGCAGAGGCGTAGAGCCACGGTAGAGCCGTGGCCACCCCTCCTCTGCTCGGTTGGCCGGTCAGAGTACAGAGCTGTTGGACCACGGACCAGCCGTGGCCTCTTAAGTGACCAAACCCAAGGGCCGAAACCCACTCCCAAGTCCCATCAGGACTAAGGTTTCATGGAGATGTCTACTGTACTTCAGTTGTAAGTGCAAATTATTTCAGTTAGCCTACAGTCTACTACAGACCTCATAGTAATATACAGATATTATTAAACAGTTTTGCTACACTTGTATTCATCGTGTTGATAACCAAAGACAATGACAATATCATGTTTGGAAATATATCACTATATCACTATCAAATACACTAATTAGCTTAACTTCTGTGGCTAAGAATGGGTCGATTGCTAGCCTAGTGTGCGTTACAATTTGTCAGATTTTTAGGTTATGTGGTGTTTATTATACGCTTGTAACTAGTTATTTGAAGATTAGAATGACCGAGTAAGTTGGCCATGCGGTTAGGGGCACACAGCTGTGAGGTTGCATTCGAGAGATTGTAGGTTGGAAGCCCACTGTCGGAAACCCTAAAGATGGTTTTCCGTGGTTTCTAGTTTTCACACGAGCCAAATGCTAGGGTGTACATTAATTAAGGCCATGCCGCTTCCATTCCACTCCTAGCCCTTTCCTATCCAATCGTCGCTTTAAGACCTATCTGTGTCGGTGCGACGTAAAGCCAATTGTAAAAAAAATCGAATGGAGAGGTATGTAAGGAACCAGTATCTGTATTGATCAGGTGTGAGACCTATTACCAACGAACCACTCAGAAAATTAAAACTGACGATTTTAAACCGAGAAACAGTTTATTTTCTTAGATTTCATTTAAAAGTGAAGTTAAAATGTACTCTCGGGGACTAAGAACTTTATAGACATCATTGACTTTAACAGATTAAATAAACAATATTCCTGTTGGTGGTTGCATACATTACCGGTGTCAGTAGACGAATTCCTTCGTTCTGTTCAACTCTGGCCTGCATGTGATATTAATTCTTTTTTACCAAGGACTTATTTAACGGACAGTGCAATACTCCTTGAAATTGAAGTTTCTATAACAATATTTCCAGCATATCACTTAACTCGAAGCTACGCTATGGCCAGCATTCACAGTCGCATGAATTAATCCGTTCAAGTAAAACTTTAATGATTTTTTTTTGCTTGACATTTGCAGACGACCTAGCAGTCTTAACCCAAGACATTTCAACTGCCTAAAATCAGATTGAACTCCTGAAACAAACTGAGGAAAAGCTCAGCCTCCAGATATCTTTTGAAAAGACAGAATACATGACCTGCAACAAAGAAGCACCAAGGCTCATTTAGAAAAAAAAATGACAAAATTAATCGAGTGTCACAATTTAAAGATCTTGGTAAAACAATTTAGGAGAATGGACTCGTAACAAAAGCCAATGAAAATAGATGCCAAAAGATGGAAACTACATATCCACAACAAAATATGTATCTCCAAGCACATTACAATTCAGTCATACATCTTTACGGGTCAGAAACGCTCATTTTTGTACAGGAAGGCAGACATTGGAAAACCGGGCGAGTTGGCCGTGCGGTTAGTAGCGCGCAGCTGTGAGCTCGCATCCCGGAGATAGTGGGTTTGAACCCCAATGACGGCAGCCCTGAAGATGGTTTTCCGTGGTTTCCCATTGTCACACCAGGCAAATGCTGGGGCTGTACCTTAATTAAGGCCACGGCCTTCCCTGTCCCATCTTCGCCATAAGACCTATCTGTGTCGGTGCGACGTACAGCAACTAGCAAAAAAAAAAAAGAAACGGAATATCATAAGAAAAATTCTACACCCAAAACTCGCCGACGGACAATACCGACTCAGAGGCAGGCAGTAAATCTTTTCTAGTTTTTTTTTTTTTTTTTTGCTAGTTGCTTTACGTCGCACCGACACAGATAGGTCTTGTGGCGACCATGGGACAGGGAAGGGCTAGAAGTGGGAAGGAAGCGGCCGTGGCCTTAATTAAGGTACAGCCCCAGCATTTGCTTGGTGTGAAAATGGGAAACCACGGAAAACCATTTTCAGGGCTGCCGACAGTAGGGTTCGAACCTACTATCTCCCGAATACTGGATACTGGATGAAGACTCTCTTCGAGATTCAGGCGCAAATACATCATACTTTATCATGATTTACTTCATTGTCTAATTTAGAGAAACTGAATTTATTGCAATATTCATAGTAGTCATTTGAGTCCTCCTTTTCTTAAAAAATAAGTTAAATATTATCAAGTCAAGGAGACTCATGACTTCTTTTAGTTTTAACCATATCTTAAGCAAAAGATTTTAAGGAAATTGCAAGAGAAATGATGGAAAAGCAATAAGTCGTGCTTCAAGCGGTATTATGACATAATATGAATCCCTTTGAATTCTACAATTAAAATCATTATTAAAGGAAAATTTGAAGGTAATATTTCCAAAATTGAAACAAGCTATAACCGAACGAAACCAACGCGGTTCGCCTGTTCTTCCAATATTGCATAAATTACGTTTGGCTGAAATATTCTCTCACATGAGGCTTATTAGGATAATATAACATTTAAATGTAACACAATAGTATATTGTGACATATCGGTAAGGTTATGGTTCTCTGATATGGGCGATATGTGTCACATGCATATATTTTTCATACATTTAACTGATATTAATACGAAAGTGTGAAGCGAATAGAAAATAAGAAGTTTATTACTGATCTTTGAAGGAAATATATGAAATTAAAGTAAAATAATTAATGTGTTTCTTTTGCTTCCATTTCATTACTTGTGTGCATTCAGTATAAAACCTAGAAGTGTTTCACTGCATAATTGCTCCCTTGTTTAACTGTTACGACAACGGCTTTGCAATTTCTAACACTGTAACGTTCGATTTAATTATTCAGAGCGCCTGCACGTAAGTAACGCTTTATGAAGCCTAACTTTACACAGTAGAACTTTACGAACGACTATGCATACCGTACCAGAAAGGTTTAAGACGACTTAACGAATAAGTATATGTTTTAAGTCGTTCTTATTGAACAAATAAGTCATCGACTGCCGGACTGACTGGCTCAGACGGTTGAAGTGCCGGTCTTATGACCCCAACTTGGCAGGTTCGTTCCTGGCTCAGTTCTTTGGTATTTGAAGGTGCTATGATACGACAGCCCAGTGTCGGTAGATTTACTGGCACGAAAAAAACTCCTGCGGGACTAAATTCCGGCACCTTGGCATCTCCGAGAACCGTAAAAGTAGTTAGTGGGACATAAAGCCAATAACATTATCATTAAATCATCGACTATGAAGTTCGGATCCATGGCTAAATGGTTAGCGTGATGGCGTTTGGTCGTCACAGGGGTCCCGGGTTCGATTCCCGTCAGGGTCGGGAATTTTAACTATCATTGGTTAATTTCCCTGCCACGGGGGCTGGGTGTATGTGTTGTATTCATCATAATTTCATCCTCATCACGACGCGCAGGTCGCATGCGGGAGTCAAATCAAAATACCTGCACCTGGCGAGCCGAACCCGTACTGGGATCTCCCGGCACTAAAAGCCATACGACATTTCATTTTTCATTCAAGAAGGTGGACAGTGCTTGAATTGGTTCATCACCAGGTGTAATAGATTATTTAAATAAAGGCCATAGATGAAATCAAATTTATATTTCGAAATATTTTCTTGATATTTTATTGTTATTGTTGTTATTTTTATTATTATACTAATATTACACTATTATTTGCTATTATTTGTGTTGCAATTGCATGTACGGGATTTCTCTTCTGCTATCTGCAAACGTAAGATATACGTGCAGATTATTTTCCTTTGTATCACTTCCAATCCATACATTATTTTTAAAACCATAAGTTATAACAATGAAATATTCTTTATGCCATTTCATTTAGTTTCTTTGACTATGAATACCGATAAACAAAGAAAATAATAAGATCCACCTTTTTCAATAATATACATTGAACCCTTGGGGCACAAAGGTCATGTTCAATATTACGTCAAAATTTCTACATTTCTGCTAAATCGTCACGTTTGTAAACTTTTGGTACCGGTTTCGACAAAACTGTATATCATCATCAGCCTAAGACAAATTATACAAGGACAATAAAATACATTCATCGTGACTCTTATAGTAATACCGTAATAGTAGTATAGTAAATGTACATATTAAAACTAAAAATATATTTACACATATAAACGTGATAATTTAACAGAAATATATTTTGACGTAATATATAGTATTGAAAAAGTTGGATCATATTATTTTCTTTGTTTATTGTGAATCTTGATTCAATACGGAACCCGAAGAATGAAATTCCTAACGTTAAATATGAATACCGACCCAAGAAATACTTCATACGCAGCTTGATATTGTTAGAAAAACAATATAGAGCTAATAGTTTTCGTAAGTCGACGTTCGTGGCCTATTCCAGATTCGGGGACTTTCCTTTCATACTCTTCTTTTACAGAAGTCACGCGTGTGAAAGCGTGACATCGCAGAGAAGTCAAGCTATCTCCCAAAGTCTACTCAAGTGAATCTTGTCTCCTCGGCATAAGAAGACAACGAAGGGCTTATCCACACAATAAGGCAATGCACTGCGCGGGCTATAGGTTATAGGCGACTTCAGTGTTGCCATGGGAACGGCACGTGTTGTTTCTGTTTGGTAGACGCGGAACTAGCGGCGCGTCACGGGGGACACTGGAAGTTAAGAAGCGCCGTCCAGGAGCGTCGCACAGATAGTTCAGTTTCGTGCGAAACCCCGCACCGAGCAGTTAACAGGTATAATCGCTAACTGCCGCAGTCGGTAATATCGCGAACTGCAAATATATCGGGAGTGGTGGAATAGTTTGAGTTTATTTTCAGAAATATTGTTTCACTCATATCATCAATGGTTCACGTGATAATTGATTTTATACTTTGCATATAAGTTGGAACAATAAATTCAACTTTCTGAGGTGTTTTCTCGTTTTGAAACTAGCGATAAAAAGAAAATTTCAAAAGGGGAAATCGATATTTTTAGTGATATCCTTTCTTCAGTTTTCCTCCTAAAGTTCTGTTCTAATGTAGACCTCAAGACTGCTGGCTAGACCTACGCTTCATAGCAACCTGCCAGCATGACACTCGCTCCCAGATTTCATTCTTTTCTCATAGCTTCTTTCATCATCATAACAGGTAAGAAGTTATAAAACATTACATAGAATGGATTTTTCCCATCGCCCGAAACTAACCCCACTGAAATTTAAATAAAAGTTATGAGCAAGATTTGTAATATTACAATGACCAATGTTCGTTGGCCAAGAATTGTACTAATATGACGTCTATAGAATAAGTTTCAAGATTTAACCGTTCGTTCTTGCCTTGGTAACGGAAGATATCAACTTTAATTTTCTGTCAGTTTGTTTGTTTTGAATGTTCTTTATAACACTTAAATATTAATCGCTACCATGGCTCACTCATGCATCATCACGTACTGTAATATAAAGTGAAATACATTCAAATTCATATTTCCTACAGTTCTATGTATCCTGGAACAATTATATTATACTTGAAATATCAAGGACCAACAACGTTCAAGATACAACTTCACGAGATCATCCAAGGTTTCAAATGTCAAATAATGAGGAATTTATAATTTCAGCCAGTTGGTGATTAAACTGGATAGTAGGGAACAATTGTATATGCTCCTTCACTTTTCCAAAAAAAAAAAAAAAAAAAAAAAAAAAAAAAAAAAAAAAAAAAAAAAATTATTGAACTTGTGGTTAGCCTGTTAATTCATTTTATTTTACATATTAGGGGAAATATTGGTCATCATCTCCATGTATGTGTTGATTCAAAATCTAGTCTTGTTTAGACCTAGAGTTTTTAAACGAAGTGAACATCAGTTTCGCGCACTCACTAAATTTGACAACCTATAATATGGAGATCTGAGGGATCAGTTATACTGCCTCTGGCTTTTAACAAGGCGTTGACGGTTCGAATCACGATCGACACATGCGCGATTTTCGAAATGAGTTTTCCTGTCTCTGTTATACGGATTTCACATGAGCCTGGATGTACCGTGGCTGTGATGACGATGTTAACGGTCATATGAAACTTCAGGTACACTTGCTTACTTGACAACATGCGTTGATGTTCAATCTAACATGTAGGCTTGGGAAGGTAGCAAGAGTTATACAAGCATTTTTCATAGAAAATTGTGAAATCATGGAAAACCATTTGGGACGAAAGTAGATTTCGAACATATGTATTTTGTAGTGTCTGAAGATCATCGAATTGATAGGCCTCAGTTACACTTAGCATTGCGTCGTCTTACTTATATCGGAATCATTATCCTGCCCAAATTCTTCTTTTATTTCCTTGTTCCCACGCTTTAGTACTTGTTAGAGTACTGCCCTTGACCTGGTACTTGATTGAAGTCCCACAAGTGATAATTATGGGGCCACAGGTAAGTCTAGGATGTCCTCAACGTACTCGTGAACGGATTTTCTCTCATATTTTTCCTCAGGTCAACTGTGATTTTTCCAGCTCTGTCAGTGTTAGACATGTGCGATATAATTTCAATTTCGTACCTGGTAGCGGAGTATAAGGAACGGTTTAAAAATCTATTATTGCCATTTTATAGTATGTGGCTATCATTATACGGACGTAGATTTGGAAAAGATGAAATGGGCGCCTTCATCCAATACTTCTACGTATCTCCAGAATCCAAGATTTCTATACCTTTTATTTTATAACAGCCACGGAAGTTGAAATGACAAATGAGCACATGAGAGCAGATAACTTGATGAAGAACTGAGGCAAAAATGTCTGTACTAGTGCCGCAGCGATACAACAGAATTGACAAGACGTACGGGGAAAGTCGTGCACATTTTAGGCATAGCATAAATATGGAAAAATGTGGCCTTTAAAGCTGTTCAATTCCTGAAGGCCTTCTACTGGGCATTGCATGTTGTCATCTTTTAGTGCTATTGAAATGAACAGTCGAAATAAGATAATGTCTCTGAAATGACTCTGTTTGAAACAGACAGAAGTACCTACTCAAAACACCCACCAAACGTCGCAATAATCTAATTTTTAATTATTAAATTCTGATTTTAATTTGAAGCTTATCATTTCACGTTGAATAATAATAGTAATTTTTAATTATTAAATTCTGATTTTAATTTGAAGCTTATCATTTCACGCTGAATAATAATATTAATAATAATAATAATAATAATAATAATAGTCCGCCTCTGTGGTGTAGTGGTCAGTGTCATTAGCTGCCACCGCCGGAGGTCCAGGTTCGATTGCCGGTTCTGCCACGAACATTTGAAAAGCGGTACGAGGGCTGGAACGGGGTCCACTCAGCCTCAGGAGGTCAAATGAGTACAGATGGGTTCGATTCCCACCTCAGCCATCCGTGGTTTCCCACTTCTCCTCCAGGAAAATACCGGGATGGTACCTAACTTTAAAAAGGCAACGGTCGCTTTCTTCCCTCTTCCTTGTCTATCCGTTCCAATCTACCCATCCTCCCACAAGGGCCCTGTTCAGCGTAGCAGGTGAGGCCGCCTGGGCGAGGTACTGGTCATTCTCCCCAGTTGTATCCCCCGACCCAATGTCTCATGCTCCAGGACACTGCCCTTGAGGCGGTAGAGGTGGGATCCCTCGCTCAGTCCGAGGGAAAAACTAACCCTGGAGGGTAAACCGATTAAGAAGAAGAATTCTTTATCCTACTTTCAATTTTAAGAGACACTGGAATGTTGGAGTCGTGTTCCACAGGAGTTTTATAACGTCTCCTACTTGAACATCTTTATTGCCAACGACTGGTGTCGAATCCGAAATCTTGTGAGTGGAAGGACTGCTTCCATAAGCTCACCACAGAAATTCCAGATAACAATTACAATAGATGACGTGATTATTGATGGGTTATTGTAGCTCAGTAGCATAATCACTGGCTTCTCACCAAGGCGATCGTAGTTCGAATCCTGGTCAGTGCACATAGAAGTTTAGAAATAAAATTTCACGTCCTTAGGGTTCGGATCCCCGTAATATTGTAGGATCCGAGGCTGTGATGACAGAATCAAATGCCACGTAATTTTTTTGTGCATGTAATTCAGGATAATATATTTGTTGGATCAAGTTACACCAGCATTATTATTGAAAATCATTGCGCCAGGCTGAGTGGCTCAGACGATTGAGGCACTGACCTTCTGACCTCAACTTGGCAGGTTCAATCCTGGCTCAGTCCGGTGGTATTTGAAAGTGTTGAAATACGTCAGCTTCGTGTAGGTAGATTTATTGACACGTAAAATGACTTCTGTGAGACTAAATTCTGGCGCCTCGGCGTCTCCGAAAATTGTTGAAGTATTTAGTGGGTAGTAAAGCCAGTAGAATATAATAATAATAATAATAATAATAATAATAATAGTATTGTGATACCAACAGAGCACTAGAGAGTCGTTGTCGGAGGTGTTTCCTATCAAATGTATGGGCACCAGAGTAGTGATTCCCCGACTTTCTTAGCATAAGTGGGCAGACGTGGGACCTGTCTGAGTGACTCAGACAGTAGAACGCTAGCTTTCTAAGCCAAACTTGGCGCGTTCAATTCCGAGTTATTCTGTGGTATTTTTTTAAGGTTCCGCCTCTGTGGTGTAGTGGTTAGCGTGATTAGCTGCCACCCCCGGAGGTCCGGGTTCGATTCCCGGCTCTGCCACGAAATTTGAAAAGTGGTACGAGGGCTGGAACGGGGTCCACTCAGCCTCGGGAGGTCAAGTGAGTAGAGGTGGGTTCGATTCCCACCTCAGCCATCCTGGAAGTGGTTTTCCGTGGTTTCCCACTTCACCACCAGGCGAATGCCGGGATGGTACCTAACTTAAGGCCACGGCCGCTTCCTTCCCTCATCCTTGCCTATCCCTTCCAATCTTCCCATCCCCCTACAAGGCCCCTGTTCATCATGGCAGGTGAGGCCGCCTGGGCGAGGTACTGGTCATACTCCCCAGTTGTATCCCCAGACCAAGAGTCTGAAGCTCCAGGACACTGCCCTTCAGGCGGTAGAGGTGGGATCCCTCGCTGAGTCCGAGAGAAAAGCCGAACCTGGAGGGTAAACAGATGATGATGATGATTTTTTTAAGGTGCTCAGATACGACAGCCTCATGTCTATAAAGGTACCGTCACATAAATTAACACCTCTGAGTAAGAATTTCCGGCATCATGGTGTCCCCCGATTTCGTAAAGGTAGTTAGTGGGACGTAAAACTAATAATATTATCATTGTTATGTTGTTTTCCGCTTATTTGCCGTCTTCACGTATCATAGACTCTGTGAAATTTATAATGGAATATTCAAAGGCTGGACAGGATTTCTCTGAGATCTCCGATTTTCTTAGACAATTTAATTAATGTAACATTCCATAATGCTTTCTTTAAGAATCACCTTGGTCGCGTGTGTCTGTACTCGCTAACCGAAATGTTCCTATAGTTTGACACTATTTAGTGAATCTAGTGTTGCCTCCGTTTACTCGCGCAATGCTGTTCTCTTATACCTTCGTCTTACTTTGACCATCTCTTGCTTGTTGGAATTCCTTCAGTTCATATAGAATGTAAGGCAGGTCAGGGCTTGGAATTGTTGCTCTGTAGGATTTCTTTGACGAGCTGGAAACCATTGACACGAATATGTCATATTTAAACACCCTCATTTGCCACGTATCAGCCTGATTCCAATCCGAGAACAGAAGGGCAGCGCCTAACTGACTGCGCCACTGATGATGTGTGTTAGGAAAGGCTGATATACAATATACAATATACAATATGGTCTTCTGCTCTCAGTATAGCGAGTGAATTCGGCGCGTTTGAATGTGTTTATATGTCATTGGCTCTGGATATTCACCAAGGCGTCGACGGTTCGAATCACGATCGATACATGTGGGATTTTTGAAATTAGTTGTCATGACTCTTTTGTAGGGATTCCACATGTATCTAGATATTCCGGGGCTATGATGATGATGACATGAAATGGCGTATGGCTTTTAGTGCCGGGAGTGTCCGAGGAAAAGTTTGTCTCGCCAGATGCAGGTCTTTTGATTTGACACCCGTAGGCGACCTGCGCGTCGTGATGAGGATGAAATGATGATGAAGACAACACATACACCCAGCCCCCGTGCCAGGGAAATTAACCAATGATGATTAAATTTTCCGACCCTGCCGGGAATTGAACCGGGGACCCCTGTGACCAAAGGCCAGCACGCTAACCATTTAGCCATAGAGCCGGACTGTGATGATGTTAACTGTCATATAAAACTCCAGGCATTCTTGCTTGCTTACTTGTGTTGATGTTGTTCAGTCTAACGTGTATCTTCTCAACTAGACTTGTTGCAGGTAGCAGACACAGAGTTATCGAAATAGTTATATAAGAATTTATAAGCAGAATTGGGAAAACATGGAAAACAATTTGGGCCGAAAGTAGATTTCAAACACATATATTTTCTAGGATCTCACAACTTGCGATAGGCCTGAGTGTATGAGGATTATGGAATTGCTATGCCCCAGTTATACCTAGCATTACGTCCTCTTACTTATATCCTGTCAAATTTCTTCTTATGAGTCCTTCATCGTACGCTTTAGTACTTGTTAGAGTACTGTTCCCTAACCTGGTACTTGACTGAAGTGCCGCAAGTGATGACTATGGGGCCATAGTTAATAGAATATCTTCAACGTACTCGTGAAAGGATTTTCTCTCATATTTTTGCTGTGCGACTTCCTTAGATCCTTAGGTCAACTGTGATTTTCTCCATCTCTGACGTTATTAGACATGTGTGATCTATTTTTCCGCTTAAAACTATAACTTAACCACAACATTGGCTGAGATCAGGTTAAATCTAAATCTAAAGAATGTTTTTTTAGTGTAGAATGTGTCTGATAAACTGTGTTGTATGATTATTCTCTTGGGCTTCTCTCAATATAGCGGCTGAATTCGGCGTGTTTGAATACTTTTATATGTGACAAATCCATGTTATTGCCTTCCAGATCGTTGATCTACTTCTGTGGACTAAATTTCGACATTCTGGTATCTCTTAAAATCTATAGAATTTGAAAGGACTTGAATAATGAATATAGTTATTACGGAATTAAGTGTACATTTTAATATTACTAGTTGTCCGACTCGTTGGCTGAATGGTCAGCGCACTGGCCTTCGGTTCAGAGGACCCCGGGTTCGATTCCCGGCCTGGCCAGGGATTTTAACCTTCATTGGTTAATTCCAACGGCTCGGGGGCTGGGTGTTTGTGCTGTCTCCAACATCCCTGCAATTCACACACTACACATAACACTATCCTACACCACAATAACACTCAGTTACCTACATATGGTAGATGCTACCCACCCTCATCGGAGGGTCTGCCGTACAAGGGCTGCACCCGGCTAGAAATAGCCACACGTAATTTAATTTAATTACTAGTTGTACCCGGCTCTGCTCTGGTACTTTTTTGAATTTTAATTTTAGGATTTGTATTTTCTTTTTGACAAGGAACATTCTGATACAAATGTGGACATGAGGGCATGAACAATTCAAATTCAATACAATTCATTGGCTTAACGTCGCACCAACACAGATAGGTCTTATGGCACGATGTGGGAGGAAAGGCCTAGGAGTTAGAAGGAAGAGGCTGTGGCCTTAATTAAGGTACAGCCCTAGCATTTGCCTGGTGTGAAACTGGGAAACCATGGAAAACCATATTCAGGGCTGCCGAACAGCGGGGTTCGAACCCACTATCTCTCGGATGCAAGCTCACAGCTGCGCGCCTCTAACTGCACGGCCAGTTCGCCCGGTAAGGCATGGGCAAAGGAGAGTGAAAACTGCGTGCCATCCCCGCTTACTTCCCAAATATACGACCGCGGTTCGAATTCCAGTCAACGTATGTAAGAATTCTGAAGTGGAAATTCACGTCTCTCTTCTTCGGATTCGACAAAAGACTGCAAGTCCCGTTGCTACGATCACAATATCTGCCGTCATGGAAAACACAAGGCTTCCCTTTTGTAGGTCTAATATACTGGCTACGTACTCTTCCTCTCTGGTTCTGCCCTCGATTAATTGCAATTGCACATTCCAGTTCACACACCACAACCACAGTTTAGCTCCATAGCTAAATGGTTAGCGTGCTGGCCTTTGGTTACAGCGGTCGGGGGTTCGATTCCCGGCGGGTCCGGGAATTTTATCTGTAATTGGTTCATTCCGCTGGCACGGGGGATGGGTGTATGTGTCGTCTTCATCGTCATTTCATTCTCATCACGACGCGCAGGTCGCATACGGGAGTCAGATCAAAAGACCTGCACCTGGCAAGCCGAACTTGTCCTCGGACACTCCCGGCAAAAAAAGTCATACGCCATTTCATTGTTTACCACAACCACACAGGTTCCACCGGGAGTCCCCAGCTAAAACTAGGAGAGCAGTGTCTGAAGTTGTTTCCATTTTCTTGTACCAGGCAATCTCATTTTCCATCTTTGTAACTGTCCATCCTTCTGCTAACACAGTTCTGTAATGATCCCTAAACAGATACAGAATAGCGCTGAATTATGAACATCTGTAATGAATCTCTTATAATTTATAGCAGCCAATGGCCATATGTTACAACAAATAAGGAATAAATAACTAGTCGCAGAATTCTTTCAAGGACTCCTCTTCGGGCACTTATCGAGATGGTATCGATCACAAGTATTATCGCAGAGAGAGCATACACCGTTCACGGTAGGTGTGTGAAACTTGGTTGTGTGGCAAACTTTATGGTGAAAACCATGTACCACAAATCTAGTAACAGGATAACGTAGCTCGTAGTTGGAAACTGACCATTCTCTGCTGATCATAGCGTCAGCAAAGTAAAAGTCACTCCAAATCTCCGCTTTCTTCCGATAATGCTCTTGCAGTAGTTCGTGATAAGGCGTCGTAGGTGGTAGTGACAGGCTAAATCTCAGTTCTTCCAAGAACATTGGTTCTCAACATAATTCATAGACCAGTCTTGATGGTGTCCACTTAGATACACAAAGCACCCTTTTCAGAAAAGTAGCCTTAAGCTTCTCGATATTTTTCAAATTTGATTTAGTAAGATGTTCCCATATTAAAAATGAAGTCCATATGCGATTATTGGTTTTACTTTCATCTGAAATAACGCTAGTGCAGTTCTCAGAGATAATTTTTGCAGGTGCTGAATATCATGAATAGCAAGAATCGCTGCGACAATCTCTCCTTAACATGGATAGTGAAAGTTTTTCCGTGAGTTTGGAACGTTATGAAGAATAGTTACAGCAATTATTAAAATGGGTAATATACGAATATATGCAATGGGCACAGATGGAAACAAAATAGCTGTGCAAGCCAAATGCAACTGAAAGTATATACTTTCACATATTTACATAGGCAATGGCGCAAAGGAAGTGTAACTCACGTAAATTCATCAAGAGAGCCAGAGGATGGAAGATCAGGGAACGACCGCAAAGAAAAGGAAATGAAGCTAAGTTGTGTAAGAAATATTGGTTAGCGAGCCGTTTCCTAATACCTTCATTATCTAAAAAATAGGACTTCTTCTTCCTTCGCCTGTAATTAGAAAGGGGGGAGGATGATTACCTTGTAACGAAACGAAAGGAAGTCCCTGCTGCCTCATACAAGCTATTAAGTGCCTTTGCCTGCCAAGATGACTGCCACCCAGCAGAATGCCATGCAGGTGTTGTAATACGAATTGGTTTTGCGATCAGGGTCGTGGGGCAGCAAGCTTGCATGGGCAGGTGATGGGTTCGAAATTCACCGTCGGCAACACTTAATAAAGTATTTCAGTGATTTATTGTTGTGACACAAGGGAACTGATGAGGCTGTATGTTGTTAACGTCACGGATGCTTCTTTCGTGACCTTAGTCCTTTCCCACCCCAGCATCACCGAAAACCTAAATGTGTTATTGCGTCGTTAAACCACTAGTAAAATGAAATATTGGAGTGTGTCTTGGTCAGCGTGAAATCGTCTTCAGGCTCATAGATTGGCTTTCATGCCCGGGTCCACTGACTCTCTTATCGATTAACTCCTCAGAAATACTCTCGAAGCTGAAGCCAGCTCCAGCCATCGGTATAAAATTACGGTTATTGGACTGGCCGAGAATTGCAACCCCTTTCCCGATACTACGGGATGGGTAAACGTTACTGCGGTAGAACAACACACACGGTATCCCCTGCCTGTCGTAAGAGGCGACTAAAAGAGGCCTCACGGCCTCTTAACATGGGAGCGTGGGTTGGCGACCACGGGACACTCAGCTGAGTCCTGTTATTGCTTCCACTTACTTGTGCCAGGCTCCTCACCTTCATCTATCCTAACCGACCTCCCTTGGTCAACTCTTGTTCTTTTTTGTCCCCGACAGTATTAGGAGTCGAGGCCTAGGGAATATTTCATTTTCACGTCCTTCGTGGCCCTTGTCTTTCTCTGGTGGACACCTTCTTTTTTTTCGAAGTGTCGGATCCCATCCATTTGTTCTCTGTGATCAGTGTTATATAGAGGATGGTTGCCTATTTGTACTTCCTCTTACAACAATCACCACCACCACCACCACCACCACCACCACCACCACCACTGCAACAATATGTTGCGAAGAAATTGTGCTCGGAGGAATCCAGCAGTATGTAACTATTTCTGAGTGTTTGCCTCCTACGAACTAACTTCACTAAATACTAAATCCATGGCCTTCACAGTTTAATAAGAGCCTTAGATCTGTCAGAAAGATTGTTGTCCTGATAGATGACCTGCAGCCATGTCCGGCTCCATGGTTAAGTGGTTATCGTGATGGCCTTTGATCACAGGGGTCCCGGGTTCGATTTCCGGCAGGATCTGGAATTTTAACCATAATTAGTTAATTTCCCTGGCACGGGTACTGGGTGTTTGTGCCCTCATCATCATCATTTCATCCCCATCACGACGTGCAGGTGGCCTGCGGGATTCAAATCAAAAGACCTGCACCAGGCCTCTCCGCAGGCCACGCGCCATTATTATTATTATTATTATTATTATTATTATTATTATTATTATTATTTTGATTCGTTGTGCCCAACTGTGGAGCGCGTTTGAACTTATTTTGCACAATGTTTTTTCTTCTTTTATTCCCAATAACTCTTCATTTTTTCACTGTGTTCCTTTCTGCGTGTTTCTGTCCAGCCTGTATTTTTTCTTGTTGGTTTCTCTGCAAATTTATGTTTGTTTACTAAGCTTCTAAATTTCATTCTATCTTGAAAGGTTTTGTCATCAATACCCATTTCTTGTAGATCTTCATGAATTTCTGCTAACCAATTGTTGCGGACTTTCAGGGTTAGAGCTAGATTTAGAATTTTCTTTGTTAGCCTGTTGTTATCCATTCTGTGTAGGTGTCCGTAGAATTTTAGTCGCCTCTTTCTGATGGTATCTGTGATTTTTTCTGTGAATTGAGAAATTTCGTGTGGTTTCTTTTTCATCCAAATTCGATTTTCGAACTTTGGTCCTAGGATTTTTCTGAGAATTTTCCTCTCTTGTTTCTCAATGCTTTTCATTTGTGACCTGCCGCCAATGATCAGTGTTTCAGATGCATAAAGGGCCTCTGGTTTGATGACTGTATTGTAGTGTCGTAATTTTGCATTTTTTGATATACATCTTTTGTTGTATCAGTTCCATGTGATTTTGTAAGCCCTTTGCAGTTTAGCAGTTCTTTCTTTGTTAGCTTCCTGATTTAACCCTGCTGGCTGAATAATTTCACCTAGATACTTGAATTTGTCTACTTGGGAAATTATTCCACAATTGGTGATTAATGGTTGGTTGTCGAATCTTGATTTCGTTCCTTCCATAAACTACGTCTTTTCAAATGAAATTTGAAGTCCGGTTTTTGCGACTATTTCATTCAATTTTTCTATGGATTGGATTGCTTCTTGTGTGTTGTTCGAAAGGATCGCAAGGTCATCTGCGAAAGCTAAGCAGTCAAGGTGAATTTTGTCTTTAAGAAGTCTGCCAATGTTTATACCTTTAGATTCTTTTGTCCATTCACGAATCACTTTTTCCAAAACTAAATTGAATAGTAATGGGGATAGTCCATCTCCCTGTCGGACACCAGTTCTGATTTCGAACGGTTCATAAATTTCTCCCAAGAACTTAACTTTTGATGTTGTGATGGTCAGAGTTTGTTTAATCAATTCCCTCGTTTTCCTTTCGACTTGAAATTCCTCTAGTATGTTGAACAGGGTCTGCCGATCTATGGAATCATACGCTTTTTTGAAGTCAATAAAGGTGATAACTGTTTGTTTGGTTTTACGAATCTGTAGTATGGTTTTTAGGTTTAGGATTTGTTCTACGCAGGATCTCCCTTATCGGAATCCAGCCTGATAATCTCCGATCAGGTGGTCTGTTTGTTTCTCTAATCTATTAAGTAGAGCTTTAGAGAAGATGTTATATACGAGTGAGAGGAGAGAAATTCCTCTGTAGTTATTAATATCTGATTTGTCTCCTTTCTTGTGAAGTGGGTGAATTAATGCAGATTTCCAATCCTCTGGAATTTCTTCAGAAAACGAGATGTCCTGTAAGATTTTTTGAATACTCTGGGCCAGTTCGTCACCACCAATTTTCAACATTTCAGCAATTATTGCATCTTCTCCTGGTGCTTTGTTGTCTTTTAAATCTCTGATTATTTGTTTGACTTCTTGTAATGTGGCGGGTTCTGAATCTGGATTAGGTGTTGGTTTTTCATAGGTGAATTTTTCTTTCGGAGATTCACAGTTTAAAAGGTCCATGAAATGGTTTGCTAGGAGTTCACAATTTTCCTTATTACTTGTTTCCAAAGTCCCATCTGTACGTTTGAAACAGAGACTAGGTGCCTGGTAATTGGATAATTCTTCTCTGAATGTTCTGTAGAAGTTCCGTGTATTGTTTTTCTTGAAATCTTCTTCTACTTCTGCCAGTCTGTTTTGATCATATTTTCGTTTTTCAGATCTGATGATTTTTGAGGTTTGTTTCTGTGTTTTGAAGAATTCATCACGATTTTGATCAGTTTTATGGGAACTCCAGTTTAGCCAGGACCTAATTCTGACTTCTATGGCCTTGTCACAGGTGTCATTCCACCACCTGTGTTTGCGTTTCCTTGGGGAGTTGCTGATGTTTTGTGAAGCTTTCAAGAGTGTGTGCTTGAGTTCTAGCCAGTTTGAAGGAGCATCGTTGGAGATATTCGCAAGGAAATTGTCTGAGTTCTGTCTCAGAAATTCAGGGTCGATTCTTGGGTTTCTGATTGTTTTGGTTTTCCTCCTGTTGGGTTGAAACTTTACTTTAACAAGAGATAGGTGGTGGTCGGAGTCAATAATTACCTTTTGGACTTTAACGTTCATAATTTATTTCTTTTTGGTTTTTCTTGGAAATAGCCACATGATCTAGTTGAAATTCCCCTAAATGCATGTTCGGGGATCTCCATGTTATTTTCTTTTGTGGAAGTGCCAGGAATTGGGTTGACATCAATTTTAGATCGAAATTCTCGCAGAAGCCAATTAAATGTTCTCCATTTTTATTGGTTCTTTTGTGAGCAAGGTAAAGTCCTACAGTGATCCTAAATTTCTTCTCTTTGCCAATTTGTGCATTTAAGTCCCCCAGCAGAATTTTGACATGATGTTTTGGAATTTTGGCTGTAGTTTCTTCTAGTAATTCCCAGAAGTCATCTACCTTCTGTGGGTATTTTTGATTGTAATTGTTTGTAGGTGCATGTGCATTGATTAGTGTATAACCTTTGTTTCCTGATTTGATTGCCATTAGCGAAATTCTTTCAGAAGGAGATGTAAAGTATAATACCGATACTTTTGTGATACTTTTTCTCACTGCAAAACCAGTGCCAAATTGTAATATTTTGTTAGGGAGGAGGGTAGCTGGTTTACCTTTATAAATTCTATAGTTTCCTGATTCAAAATGATTTTCGTCACTGTACCTAGTTTCTTGGAGTGCCAGAATTTGGATGTTGAGTTGGTCTAATGTGTCTGTTAAGTGCTTCAACTTTCCAATTTTGCGAAGCGTGTTGATGTTTAAAGTGCCAATAAAATGTTTTTCCTTTGGGCGAAGAGATTTGGGAAGCTCCGATACATTCCCGCATGATGTTCTGGGTCGCCCAGAATCCGGTGACCTAGTATGAATACTAGGGCCTGGGGTAGTAGTATCATTAACTGACGTTGCAATCATGCTAGTAAGTTGAAGAATAATGGGGAGATTGATCTTTGTCAATCTCATAGTTACAACTAAGGTATTGAGCCTCAGAGGTTGCCCCAAGATGTTTTCTGGCTGTGCCTGTTTTTGGTCCGCGAGAGGTATTTTATTTCCCTCAAGCCCTCCGGACAAGTCCAGCGAGCCCCCCGATCCGCCACCTGGGACGCGCCCGATAGGGGAACAGGCAAAATCCCCACGGGATTATTATTATTATTATTATTATTATTATTATTATTATTATTATTATTATTATTATCTATAGCTATTAAGAGTGACTCAGAGATTTCAAAAGATGAACGTGGTGACATCTTTTCTCTTATACCTTGACCTTATTGATTGAGATCTCGGTCTTTTATATCACGTATTGGAGGCCAACGACATGGAGTTGTCAAATTCGAATGTCTCCGACCTCAACTGGAATCGAACTCATTATCTTTGGAACAAGGTTATTATTATTATTATTATTATTATTATTATTATTATTATTATTATTATTATTATTATTATTATTCATTGTCTTTGCTCAAAATATTAGTTACTGTATAAACGTATTTAAGTGTTTTTTAACGTATTTATAAATATACTCATAGAATCTGGCATTTAAGAACATTTAAATAGGCGACTAACCGACTATACGACGATTCGTTTCTACTACCCTGAGCACCGGAGATGTACAAGTAATCAAATTAATTACTCAGATAGTTTAGACCCTTAACCGGAGCAACAACAACTATTGAGAACAAGAGGTAATTCTCTCGTATCTTATGCTTACATTTTTAGAAACACTCTCTTTTACAGGGGAACAGAGAAATTGTTATGCCTTCCTTTAAAGTTCCTGACTACTAAAAGGTCCTCCTCAATATCTGCAATTACATTGTACACCATTATTGATTCGAAGATTTTGCTAGAATTGATACGGGTTTCTATGGATTTATAGCGGGTATTTAATGACTTACCATGACACTCATTCTCAAGCGAACCATCTGTTCTTCCTTCCAGGAGCGCTTAGATTATAAATGAGTCAGTCTGGAGACCTATTTCACAGCTCATCAAAGCCTACTAACAATGTTTTCCAAGAGATTAGGTCCTATAGATGTGAAGGCGTTAGTTTCACATTTGACAGACCATCACTTCTTTGACGTCGACAAATTGACTGTTGCTTTCGGATTAAACACGGAGAGGAGTCGCTATCTTTAACGGAGAGCATATGTATGCACGTATGTATGTATATGATGTCCTTGAAAACGGTTCCAATATACAGTATGCAGAGAAGGCAGCACGCAACTTCTTCTTCTTCCTTTTCTACCGCTTTTCTCACATAAGTGGGGTTGCGGGTGTGAACTGTGTCACACATATGTGGATTCAGCACTGTTTTACGGCCGGATGCCCTTCCTGACATAACCCTATATCGGAGTGATGTAATCACTATTGCGTGTTTCTGTGGTGGTTTGTAGTGTAGTGTGTTGTCTGAATATGAAGAGGGAAGTGTTTGGATAATTACAAATACCCAGTCCCCGGGCCAGAAGAATTAATCAGAGACGATTAAATCCCCGACCCAGCCTGGAATCGAACCTGGGACCCTCTGAACCGAAGGCCTGAACGCTAATCATTCATCCAATGAGTCGGACAGGAGGCAGCAGGCAACACACGAAAGAAACATGGTCCTATAAACATTGGTCGCAAACCCAGTATCTTCGGAGTTATGATCCGCTACCTCTACTGTCAGTCCCACCGATTTTTGCAGCATTGAACCCAATATCTTGGAAACAGAGCTTCAACGACTATCGTATTCCGTCACGAAATTCGATTGTATGTGAAGTATGTATGTATGTATGTATGTATGTATGTATGTATGTATGTATGTATGTATGTATGTATGTATGTATGTATGTATGTAAACAATCATATAGTTGTATTTAACTATTGATGTCGCTCAACGTGTCAGCCTTGTACCTGAACGTCACGAGCTCGATTCACACCATTTTCCAAGGATGTAATCTTGGATTGACGGCTGAAACATGGTTCACTCAGCTTTATGTGGTTTACTGACGAGCTGTTTGGTATGCGGTCCAATGGATCTGGTCAAGGAAGCCCAGTAGTACGGCCTAGGAAAATATCACGTTGACCAAGTATCATTTCAATATCTTGAATGCAACAATAACCGTCTTAACAGGTCAAAGTCTTCAATAGGTTGAATGTGTTGTATTTTTTCCTATGGAGTTAATTGCCACTAACGCACTGAAGGTTTTCGGCGACGCAAGTTTGGGAAAGGGATGGGATTTGAAAGACACCGTCCGAGGCGTTATTATTATTATTATTATTATTATTATTATTATTATTATTATTATTATTATTATTATTATTCGTATCGGTCGGCTGTGGACCACGTTATTTCAACTGTTTGCATCCTTGAGCTTTAATTCTTTGCCAGTGTTCCCGAATTCGTTTTCTGTGAGCCTCCTTTCTTTCATCAGTCCACTTCTTGCCTGTTTTCAACTTCGGTTTTTCTTGGAATCGCTGCTATGCTCGAACTTTCTTCTGAAGAGGAACACGTTCCTGGATGTCTTCATGTGTGATCCCTATTTCTTGAAGGTCTTTTTCAACGTCGATGAACCAGGGTCCCTTGGTTTTCTTGTTTACAAAGTAGGATAAAATTCGGATGGTCAATCTCTGCGAGCTCATACGTGTTATGTGGCCATAAAAATTAATCCTCTGTTTCCGAATGGTGTCCATTATCCTTTCCACATGCAGGTACAGTTCATTGTTATGCCGTTTCCTGTATTCACCATTTTCACTGATTGGTCCTAGGATCTTACTCAGGATTTTTCTTTCTTTGGCTTCTAACGTTTCGATTAAATCCTTCATGTCCAATACAAGGCATTCTGCTGCATAAAGGGCCTCTGGACGAACGACTGAACAATAATGCCTAAGCTTGGCCTTGATGGACACTGATCTTTTGTTGTTGATATTTCTAGTTAGTTGGTATGCCACTTCCATCTTGTTGATTCTAGATTTGATTGCTAGTTTCTCAGAGTTGTTAGGTACTATCCACTCGCCTAAGTATTTAAACTTTTCTGCTCGTTTTATTTTCCCCTGTTCTAAAATTAACTCTCTAGGAGCTGGCTTGATATTCGTTATAAACTCTGTTTCTTCAGTGATTATTATTATTATTATTATTATTATTATTATTATTATTATTATTATTATTATTATTATTTGTCGTACTCTGTGAACAGGACAGGCTGAGGACTTGGGTTCAAATATCAGATTGACCTTGATATAAAACACTTTCTGACACCATTGAATTCTTACTCTAATTTATTTAAACAAACTATCAAATATACCCTTCCAATAATAATACATCACACTTGTAATTATTCTATTCTCAATATTACTTTTAAATAACCAGTTTATCAGTCTCTGACTTCTTTGGAAAATACACACACTTCTGTGATTCACTATATAACATTTATAAATTCCCTTCAGTCTTTAAAGTCTCTTAATTAGTTGATACTTATCTCGGGTTTTAAAGCTTCTTTCTTCTTGCTTCTCTCTTGAATCCTTGTTGTGGTGTTCCTATGAATCTTCCTTGACGATTTCAGGACTCAAACACTGAACTCTAAGGTGAATGCTAACTGAAGCTACAGTCTCCTTCGAACACTCAGTGAGTTCTCTATGTACTGTCTCTGTACTTTACCTTGTGGGACACTGCTAACCAGTTCTACTGCTTGGCAGTCTTAATTGCTGCCTAATTTAAATAACTTCTTATACTGCTGTCTTCACTGACTAATGGGAGGCTCAACTACTGCCTGATCTGACTAACTCCATATACTGCTACCTTCACTGACTTTATTCTACAGAGTCTGTTCTCTGCCAAGTGATCTAGTGTCCGTCCCTTCCCAAGAGAACGTTCCTTTCTGATGTTAACATAATAACTGCCTGAATGACACCAGAATTACGACCAACAGAATGACCACAGAATCACACAGAATGGCCAAGAATGACAGAATGACCCAGAGGCTCCCTTGTCACTCCCCTTTATCACTTCTCTGAGCTTCTGGAACAAGTCATCCGCTACTACTATGTTCCCTCACATCACTGATCTGTTAGTTTCCTATTGGTTACTTCAAGTCTGGTCCCACCCGTCTCATGGATGTACATGTGACTGGTGACCTTCCCGAGAGTCCTTCTGGATATAATTAATGCACCACAGCGTGCGTTCTTGTTTTTACAGGGCACCTTGCTACGTGACTAACAATAGGTTTGTTTTCCTGGTCCACCCACTAAAAGCTTCTAACTATAACCTTCTAATCTGTTTACTTGCTTCTCTGACCAATATTACTAGTGCACAAGTTTGCCTCATTCTCAGCTCACTGAAATGTTCCAAGTTGAGACTAGCTTTAAGAAATGCTTTTAAATATAATTGTAATTTTGCACTTATTCACTGCACTAATATTCTATTACACTTAATCACTCACTTCCACTGTTTTTTTTGCTGTATCTTCCCTTTATATATTACGCTTAAACTACTCATGCTTATTAGGGATTTCTGACTGGGAGGTCTCGGATCGAATCTCGTTCGATGCGCTTGGCCCATAATTTTCCCACGGAAGGACGTGTTGCGAATCGGCGCTCGCGACATATTATTATTATTATTATTATTATTATTATTATTATTATTATTATTATTATTATTATTATTATTATTTTACAATTTGCTTTACGTCGCACGACACAGATAGGTATAATGGCTCTATCCAGTTGGAAAGGTGGTGGATTCTTTCTTTCCCCATTGTGACTCTAGTATTCTCTGCTTTCCCCTCAAGGTTAACTGATGTGCGGAGAAAACTTTTTCTAGTTTTTAGCCTCTGTGTGGCTGGTTGGTATCCATGGAGAGGATGTGCTTCTGAGGATGATGACTGGAGCCTTTCTTTGTTAGCTGCTACCTCCCTACAGGTGAAATGTTGGCGCCAGTTCAGTAGGGCATCGCATATCCTCCGATCCCACTCTCCCTCGGCCGCAAAGCATGCTCTTATGCGTTTCGGAATGGTGTCAAACAGCCTTTAGATCCTCTCCTGAGGGAAGTTCGTCCACAGTTGTTGCAGCTGTCTCTCCAGTTCCCGCAGGTCCCCTTCCAATGTCATCCCACACGTGTTCAATGATGGAGTCCGGGGACCTTGCTGGCCACGGGAGGACCTCAACATGCTCTGGGCTGTTTATAGACACACGTGCTGTGTGTGGACGTGCATTATCTTGCTGTAACACTGTCCCAGGGAGTTGTGCCATAAGGGATAGGACGTGCTGACGCAGAATGTCTGTGACGTATCGCTGTGCCGTCAAAGTCTGCCGAAGCAGTATTAGAGGTAACTTGAACTCATGTCGTTTGGCTCTCCACACCATGATGACAGGGATTATGCCTGTGTGTCTTTCCACAATATGGGCAGGATTTTCCCTCTGCTCTCGACGCCACCAAACCCGCACACGATGGTCATCGGAGGTTATGGAGAAGCGGGACTCATCACTGAACATGATGCGACGCCAGTCGTCCTCTGTCCATGCCTCCCGGTCAAGGCACCACTCCAAACACAGGCGTTGGTGTTCTGATGTCAATGGCAACTGACGTATGGGGCGGTAGGATCCCGAACCGGCGGATGTGAGTCGTCGAGACACTGTGCGGGAACTCCAGTACATGTTCGCGGATGGCAAGTGCCTATGTTATGGAATCCCGCAATGCTTGGCGCACCAAACGACTGTTGGTCGACCCGAACCTGCATGATGCCCTCATGTGTCAATTAAGTCCACTGTGACATCTGAATGGCACACATGCCTGGCAATTGCACGCTACGACCAACAAGCCTCATGCAGTCCCACAATGCGGCCTCTGTCAAATGCTGTCATTTGGTGTATAGGCTGTCTAACGCTTCTGCGAGGCATCGCGGGTGCTTCGTACTGTACGTAGTCCTCTCTGCGCGTCTTGCTTAACTCTCTGACTCACAGAAGTTGACTGGTAACAACTTATCAATAACAGGACGGTGCCATCACGAATGCACTCTGGTGGGCGTTCTACACATTAAAGATCCTTGGAAATCTAATCATTTACTCACACATCAATGGTATGCATGTATACCGAAATGGGATAATTTTGGAACACTCCTTCTGGGTGCTTAATTTTGTTTGTCAGCCAGTGTAGTTTGAACCAAGAACGTTTCATATCGTCAGTGAAGTCCAATTGTCAACGGAAATCCTTGCGATTGCCTACACCACTGGTCCCATCATTCCTCAGTAAGACAAACATAATTTATCTTTGTATTCTTCTTGTGCTACCGATTTTCGCGCACCTGTTGGGTCGTGGGATCATTCATCTTTATATGATGTTGCTCCTATTGTTGTTCCAACTTGTGGCACATCTTTGATCATAAAGTACAATCATAAATATTTGTTCTTCTCACAGCAGTTTTCAGTTATTTGCTACATGCCGAATATTTTATTTTGAAAAGTCATTTGTGGCCTGAAACAACACTTAATTGGATTTTCATTGCTAAGTGGTTATATTAGAAAAACCGCATCGCGTAAGTACTTGAAATGGCCCACCCACTATTACTTCGTATTTTTTGTAAGTTCTTTGATCTCACCCTTTCATTTCGCTTATTTCAAAAATTCTGATTTTCATATTGTATGCACTGCTTTTCTAATCAAACTACAAGTTTATTTTATTAGTTAGGGCAATTTCAATATTACTACTCAACAAGCACATAAAAGATGTCTTGTGTCGACCAGGTAAATAAATAAATAAATAAATAAATAAATAAATAAATAAATAAATAAATAAATAAATAAATAAATAAATAAATAAATAAATAAATAAATAAATATTTCTTTTTTACAATTTGCTTTACGTCGCGCCGTCACAGATAGGTTTTATGACGACGATGGGGTAGGAAAGGGCTAGGAGTGTGAAGGAAACGGCCGTGTCCTTAATTAAGGAACAACCCCAGCATTTACTTTGTTTGAAAACGGGAACCACAGAAAACATCTTCACGGCTGTTGACAGTGGCACTCGAACTCACTATCTCCCGAATGCAAACTCACAACTATGCGACCCTAACCGCACGGCCACTTTATTGGTAATAAATAAATAAATAAATAAATAAATAAATAAATAAATAAATAAATAAATAAATAAATAAATAAATAAATAAATAAATAAATAAATAAATAAATAAACATTCAACTTCAAATTTATAAAAACCGACATTCTCTTTCTCCTGATGTGCACTTCTAAATAGCTATGCCTAACAAATATTTCAGTTTTTGAATCTAGAATTTTACCATGATAGGCGCAGCTAAATTTTTATTTATAGTGCAATTAGGGTAGATTGAAGGTTCGCACGGGGGTATCATGAATACTGCAGACAGGCGAAATTAACCAGGGAGGGCATATTCATATGTTCGATGTAATTGGAAACATCAGACTGCCCCATCACTCATTAACAAATGGAACAAAAAGTTAACGGATCTCATATGCCAGAGCAGGGTCACCACACGAATGGACATACATTACATTCCTCCTCGTCTAGTGCTTTACAGCTGGTACTAAATGAAAAGTGTGAGCTATCAAATTGCTGAAAAAGGAGTTTGCACTACAAAGAAAGCGACAAAAATATTTTTGAGAGTTCTGTAAGAAGGAACCCAGTGTAATATTCATATTTCCATTTTTAAAGGACTACACTTCAAAAAATTATATCCCATCGTGGTGTATTGCCCTAGTTATAGTGGTAATTAATAGCAGTTTCTGCGAACATTCAAATATAATTATAAGTTGAAACATCTTTTGTGAAATGTGTAATAATCCGCACTTTTGTAGATGAGTGATGTGTTGTGAAGTCTACAAAATTTGGAATTGCTTAGTGGATCTAGTTTGAGTGATACTTTTTGAAATGTCTACAAAATCTGAATTTCCTTTGTTGATCTAGTTTGAGTGTACATCCCATGATCCAATGATTCCGAGTATGATGTATCCTCTTCAAGGACGGGAAAATATCATAGCTTTCCATCCTATGACTTTTGGAACGTTGAAGATTTCCTGCGTTGCTTTCAACATCCTACCGAAGAATATACTATATAATCCAAGAAGTCCAGTAGACATCCACTATCACTCCTACATATTAGCATAATATTGGTACATAATTTATCTAAATGAAACCGTATTATAAGTTTACTACTACATTAACTGAGAACATACTCCTACTACTTTTTCCTCATTATCGTCTTGGCGTTTGTCTCACTGATGTGGAATCTGCTTCTAGGATCTTCGACCATCGTTTTATGTGAATTTTACTATTTGTTTTACGTTTCACCGGCACAGAGAGGTATTTTGGCGATGATGGGATGAGATAGGATAGGACTAGGATTAAGAAGAATACGATCGTAGGCTTAATTAATATGCATCCCCAGCACTTATCGACGGTGGAACCCCCATCTCCCGAATGCAAGCTCATAGCAACGTCATCAGCTCGCTCGATAGGAAGGAATTAACTGTGGACTTTAAGGTACAACTACATCACTTAACTGGTGTAAAATGGGAATACACAGAAAACCATCCTCAGGGTTGCCGACAGTGGGGTTCTAACCCACTATCTTCCGAATTCAAGCTAACAGCTTTATAACGGCGTGAGACGTTGTCACGCCAGCGTTCGTGGCTACTTGCTAATACTCTTATATCTATCTCTTGGTCGATGCTCTAGACGAATGAACCCCAACGTTAACATTCTCATCTCCATAGCACGAAGTTGGTTCCCGGTATCCTTAGTAGCTGCCAGCACTCTGCGTCATACTGGGCGATTAGATAGATCACCCTTCAATAATAATAATCGTGTGGGGCGTCTTCAGAGGTCTGGTGCAGGTCTTTCGAGTTGACACCGTATAGGCTACCTGCGCGTCTGTGATGATGGAGCCCTACCTATGTTGAATTCTAATGATAATGTCGGCAAACACTGTCATCATAATTAACCAATGAAGGCTAAAATCCCGGCCTCGGCCGGGAATCTAACTCAGGAATCCCTGGACCAAAGGCCAGCACGCTATTCATTTAGCCATCGAGCCGGACACCGTTCGATACATTTTGTACTTAACGTGCTCGAAGCCAGTGACATGCACTTGTCGTATTTAATCACGCTAGGGAGCGTCGACCTCAGCTGGAATCATACCTTTTATCTATGAAAAAGGACAACGATTATCCATTTTCATCTCTGAAGTTGGCAATTATTTCTATGTATCCCCTAGCTTTCACATTTGCTCATCGTCTTTTCATGCATTTCTGGCCTATGTGTGCGCCGTTCGCTCCGTGGCGGGAAGGTCCCAGGTCAACACCCTCTGTCGGCGTAGCCACAGAGAGCACGAAACTCTTGCCCATGTCCTGGGTGCCTGTCCTCACGGGGAGGTACTGAGAAATTCCCGCCATCATATAATACGACACATGATTGCGACCTCACTGAGGGATCACGGTTTCACGGTGCACAAAGAGGTCTCTGGCCTAGCTACCGGCGGGAGTAACCAGCCAGCAAGCAAGGACTAATCTTAGATCCCACAATACACTTCGAGTCGCACGTTGGCCAGGCCGAAGAGGTGGACTCCGAAAAGAAGTCGATCTATCAGCCAACCACAAACTACTATAAAGATAAATATCACCTAGATAATATTTCCGTCCATGGATCTCGAGGCACAATCCCTAAATTTCTTGTACAACTATGAGATACTCTCGGTCTCACCCGGACACAACTTCACGACATCGCTGTCGCCGCAATACGAGGTTCAGTAACCATACTCCGCAATCATCTATATAACATTTGAAGAACCATACATCATGCCATATCCCAAATTCAGTGCAAATTTATTCCTCAGCCTTGTGGTGGTTATTTCTATCTGGCACACTAGCAAACTGACCAGTAACGTAGAAGACAAAATACTATGCAGTCGACATACTTTATCCTTGTGGCAGCCTCCTCATGGGGAAGTTGTATTAATAAAAAAATAAAAAATATAAAAATAATAATTTTAAGGCTATTGGCATTATCATTCATACTACAGATAAAAATCCCCGTGGTATATATTTTACAGCCTGTTGGGAGTCAAGGTCAGCTAAGTATACTCCTGTCTAGTCAGATTGCCCATAAATGAAATTGGAGTGCGCGTGAGCAAGTGAGACAAGACTCAGCCGTGACCGCAATTGCAGCCTCTCATATATCTCCTTAGTTGATCTCACGAGTCTGCGTGAGCTTTGTTCCTGAGATCAGCCGAGAATTATATTTCTTGGACTGACCAGGAATCGAACCCGAGTCCTTCAGGTAAGAGGAAGGCACGCTACCACCACCACAAATGTGATATGTTTAACGTCCTTACAACAGCTGTGAACACCGGAGTGCTGGAATTTTGTCCCTGAAATACCACTCCTTACCATGACGGTTAATACTAACTTGATTCTCTCCCATTTAAGAAGCACTCTTAAACGTCAAATGATCGTGTACAAATTCCAGCTTGCGAAATGAGAAAGAAATGGTAGAGGGGAGAAGAATTTAACTACTAGTCTTTATTTCAAGCAATAACCGGCTGGGGAGGGGGTATATAATTCTCCAGCAAGTAAATTACTCCGTCCACCAGATCTTGTTTGAATTCTGTTGTTATAGAAAACGATAAACATTGGGAAGTTATTGCGTTTGTACTCTCCTTAAGTGAATATTGCCCTATTGGTTACCTATCGGAAATACAATCTCTCCAAGAAGTACAGGAGTGGTGTAAGCTCGAGCTATTTAGAACGTTGGCAAGGGAGGAGGGCTTGAAGTAAGTTATAATTTTGCCCGGGTTTCAGTTGGATTTGCCGAAGTGAAACATGACCGATAGGCTACAGGTGCGAAGTTGCCACTGGTACGTTGGTTTATTGCTCAAGGTCTGGTAGTCATTCTATTATTTCTATGTTATGTGGATTATTGCTGATGATTTTATGAAAACATGCACAGTAATAAACTAATTTATAGAGCAAGTGGCCATGCGGTTAGGGTCGCGCAGCTGTGAGCTTGTATTGGGGAGATAGTGGATTCGCCCCACTGTCGCCAACCCTGAAGATGGTTTTCCGTGGTTTCCGATTTTCACACCAGGCAAATGCTGGTGCTGTGCCTTAGTTAAGGCCACGGCCGCTTCCTTCCCACTCCTAGCCCATTCTTCTCCCTTCGTCGCCATTAAGACCTATCTGTGTCGTGCGACGTAAATCAACTTGTAAATAAAAACAGAAATCTGCAATATTTTCTAATTGAAACTTAAATACATCAAAACTACCAACATCACAATCGACATCATCATATATATTGCTTCCTCCCTTCTTTCTCTTATTCTGGCGTCGATTTTAGGATCCAAATTATTTTACTCTCTTTCTATACTTCTCACAGAGGCAGTTAATTTGTGAAGTGAAATTCACCAAGCATGAGGTTTTCTTAAGAAAATCTCTTCTCCCTTCTCTCGTTTGCACCCTCAAGAATACAATACTTTCTTGAAATATTTCTATGAAAACTGAGCCCTTCTGACATTATTATAATAGAACCAACTGTGAGCCTCTAAGATGTATACTTTTCTGGCTTTCACCAACAACACAAACCACAATTCAAAGTTCTCAAACTTAAGTGTGCTGCGGGAACAGGTGTTCTCAACATCTGAGAAGTTAGGCCACAGTATTCTGTACATAAGTTGACGAAGTTGAGTTTACAGACGGCCGTTTCCACTGCCATCGTTCACCTGGCTCCACCTGTTAGTATTTTAATATTACATTTTAACTTAATTTATCAAGTTTTACCACCCATTCTTGTAATGTCATGGGTCTACACAAACACTTTGTTGCCGTAAGTTACAACTGATACCAGCGTAGTGATTTAATAAAGTGGGGCAGTATAGCTAACCTACGACCGCCTCCTTGGTAAAGTGGTTAGTGTGATTAGCTGCCAACCCCGGAGGCCCGGGTTCGATACCCAGCCCTGCCACGAAATTTGAAAAGTGGTATTGCACCCATAAGCGAACGCTTGTAAAGGGCACAGTATGAGGGTTGGAATGGGGTCCACTGAGCCTCAGGAAGTCAACTGAGTAGAGGGGGTTCGATTCCCTCCTCCTCGCGAGTTGGCCGTGCGCGTAGAGGCGCGCGGCTGTGAGCTTGCATCCGGGAGATAGTAGGTTCGAATCCCACTATCGGCAGCCCTGAAGATGGTTTTCCGTGGTTTCCCATTTTCACACCAGGCAAATGCTGGGGCTGTACCTTAATTAAGGCCACGGCCGCTTCCTTCCAACTCCTAGGCCTTTCCTATCCCATCGTCGCCATAAGACCTATCTGTATCGGTGCGACGTAAAGCAAATAGCAAAAAAAAAAAAAAAAAAGATTCCCTCCTCAGCCATCTTCGAAGTGGTTTTCCGAGGTTTCCCAAACTCCTCAAGGCAAATATCGGGATGATACCTAGCTTAAGACCACGGCCACTTCTTTCCCTCTTCCTTGTCTATCCCTTCCACTTCCCACCCCCCGCAAGGGCCCTGTTCAGCATAGCAATTGAGGCCACCTGGGCGAGGCACTGGTCTTCCTCCTCCGTTGTATCCCCCGACCCAAGCTCCTGCTCCAGAACACTGCCCTTGAGGCAGTAGAGATGAGATCCCTCGCTGAATTCGAGGGAAAAACCAACCCTGGAGGGTAAACGGATTAACGGATTAAGAAAAAATACCCCATGCATACTATTTAATAATAATAATAATAATAATAATAATAATAATAATAATAATAATAATAATAATAATAATAATAATAATAATAATAATAACACAGACATGTATATTCATTTTGTATAGTTAGAGTATGTGGCCACGTTTAGTTTTACACCTTTTACCTTTAAATCAATATAAGCTGACTGTCTACCTTTGCATCTCTTACGCTCGACGACCGAGTTTACTTAACTTCAGTCATTCGCCTCACACGACGCCATCACTGAAGCAGGTTGGTGTGCACAGCTTCATTCTTCGAGTTAACTTAAATGTTGCTTTTATATCCTCATTCCGAGTGCCTTCCAGTCTTTCTTCTCACCGGTTTGTACAAGTTATTATTCTCGCCATCTTCATAACCGTCACTTACATCTTACTGTATGACTGAGATATCCTGTCCGACTCGTTGACTGAATGGGCAGCGTACTGGCCTTCGGTTCAGAGGGTCCCGGGTTCGATTCCCGGCCGGGTCGGGGATTTTAACCCTCATTGGTTAATTCCAATGGCTTGGGGGCTGGGTGTTTGTGCTGTCCCCAACATCCCTGCAACTCACACACCACACACAACACTATCCTCCACCACAATAACACGCAGTTACCTACACATGGCGGATGCCGCCACCCCTCATCGGAGGGTCTGCCTTACAAGGGCTGCATTCGGCTAGAAATAGCCACACGAAATTATTATTGAGATATCCTAACTCCATTCAGTTTTAAATCTCTGAAGTCAAAGTCGGTCTGAAAGCAAACCGATTCAAAGATACTTTCATATATTATTTGTTTCCTCTTTCTTTCTTTCTTAATCTGTTTACCTTCCAGGGTTGGTTTTTTCCTCGGACTCAGCGAGGTTTCCACCTCTCTCGCCTTAAGGGCAGTGTCCTGGAGCGTGAGACTTCGGTTTGGCGGGGTAAAACTGGGAAGGAGCACCAGTACCTCGCCCAGGCTGTCTCACCTGCTATGCCGAACAGGGGCCTTGTGGGGGAATGGAAAGATCGGAAGGGGTAGACAAGGAAGAGGGAAGGGAGCGGCCGTGGCCTTAAGTTAGGTACCATCTCGGCATTTGCCTCGAGGAGAAGTGGGAAACCACGGAAAACCACTTCGAGGATGGATTAGGTGGGAATCGAACACCCCTCTACTCAGTTGCCTGCCCGAGTCTATGTGAATCTCGTTCCGGTCCTCGTACCACTTTTCAAATTTAATGGCAGAGCCGGTAACTGAACCCAGGACTGTGGGAATAGCTAATCACAATAACCACTCCGCCACAGAGGCGGACTTTATTAATTTAATATCATTTAAAGTGTTTCTTTATATCCTTACTAGCCTTCACCCGCGGCTTTGTCCAGCAACACTTCATTGGTGTGTTTATTGTAATTGATGAATATGGATGTATAGCTGGAACAAAATATTTGTATGGGTTAAACAAAATTGCGAGCGTCTGGTGACAGTTATTTGTTGTGTTATCGCTTTTGCTGTATTTGAATGTTTAGCTGGGGCAGTCAGTCAGATGGTAAATAGTGCTGAAAGAAGGCGGTATGTTTTGCAGATTGGGTCACGGCTGGTCCGTGGTCCGACAGGTCCGCACACCGACCAGAAACCGAGCAGAGGAGGGGTGGCTGCCACTGTATCGTGGCTCTACACCGCTGTATTCGGGAGACAGAGAGGGGCTGATCCCTACCGTCGGCTGCTCTAAAAATAGGTTTCCGTGGTTTTCCATTCTCCTGCACTAAGGCGAATGCCCGGAATGTTCCTAAATAGGCAACGGCCTCCAACCCCTTCACCTTCTCCGTACATCTCCTTCACCGTAACAAATTTCCTGGCCTGAGAGATGGCGTCATAGTCTAAGAGGCCCGGCTTCTCTTCAGGGGAGGAATGAAAATATTTTAGCTGTCATTTTTTCAAAAATGTATGAATACCGAGAGTGACTGGGAAAGTAATTGACGAGGGACTCGAAAATTGGGACTGTGAATTTAGTTGCAATTTATTTGAAAGTCCATCCAGCGAAACTGAAGATGTGCGAGTCAGACGAAACTAATGAAGGTATAGATATATTTCATCTTATTCCGTTTCCGGCTCCATGGCTAAATGGTTTAGCGTATCGCCTTTGGTCACAGGGGACCCAGGTTCGATTCCTAGCAGGGTCGTGAATTTTAACCTAATTGTTTAATTCCCCTGGCACGGGGACTGGGTGTATATGCCGTCTTCATCATAATTTCATATTAATCACGACGTGCAGGTCGCCTACGTACGTCAAATCAAAAGACTTGTACGAGTCCTCTCCGGAGTCCACACAACATTATTATTATTATTATTATTATTATTATTATTATTATTATTATTATGATTATTATTATTACCTTATTCCTTGACTCATTCTTATCAGCATTGATAATTTTAGATATTGAATTTTTGCGTGTATAAAAAGCATCCGCTATTCCCTATTTATACGCTGGTAGCCAGCACCTAGTACCAAAACTTAATTTCGGTAATACATTTTTGCCTAAGGAAGAAAATTTCATTGAAAAAGCTCTTTATTCACGTCACATTTTGTGAAAACCATATCCTTTAACAGAAAATAATGCAATGAATTCCCAAATAGTGAATATGAGAAATGATGTATAATTTTTTCTGGCATAACAAACGATATCCCCGCGTAGAGCTAACCACTCTACCCCATCACGTGTCGAGGTTAACAATGGTGGAATCCTTTACCTTCCACTCCTCCAAGGGCCTTCATGGCCTGTACGGAGGTGACTTTGCCTTGCTTTGCTTAACAAACGAAATATACAGGGTAACTCAAAAGGCAGGTAAGATTTGCCGAGGCAATACTTCACGGAATATTGGAAGTAGAGAGGGAATAATTGGCACACACGATTCGCATGACATGGGGTTTTATTGAAACCAAAATAAAGTACACAAAATGATCAACAGACAGCGCTTCACAAGCAATAATGAGCACAATAATCGAGGTTTAGCAAAGACGATGTTCTTTATAACACATGCTCAACATGTCGCCGCCATTCATCAACAATACATGTAGTCGAGGGACGATCTTGTGAACAGCACTGTACAGTGTGTCCGTAGGTATGGTGAGAAATTGCCATCAGATGTTATCTTTTAGCATTCCTAATGAGGTCGGACGATCGCGGTAGACTTGGAACTTCAGGTTAACCTCACAACTAATAATCACACAGACTGGAGTCCGGCGACCGGGAAGGCCAAACATGACATGCAGCGATTGCAGGCGCATCTGACGCCCTTCCTCACGACAGCTCCTTTTATATCGTACATGGATCTCATGCGGCACCACTGACGTGTTGCTATCCAGCGTCATCTATTGGCCTGTTTATTCACTCGTTGCTGGTGTCAATAAAGCTCCATGTCATGTCAAGCATGTGTAGCTATTTGTACCTGACGTGTTGCTGTCCAGTGCCATCAGCTGGTCATTTTGTGTACTTTATTTTGGTGCCAATAAAACCCCATGTCATGCCAATTATGCGCCGTGGATTCGTATCCTACTGTCGGCAGCCCTGAAGATGGTTTTCCGTGGTTTCTCTTTTTTACACCAGGCAAATGCTGGGGCCGTACCTTAATTAAGGCCACGGTCGCTTCCTTCCAACTCCTTGGCCTTTCCTATCCCATCGTCGCCATAAGACCTATTTGTGTCGGTGCGACGTAAAGCCAGTAGGCAACTCCAATATTCCGTGAAGTATTGCCTTGTCAAATGTTCATGAACTTTTGGGGCACCCTATACATGAAAGTCGTGGGGTCAGTTGCTGATCCTCACCATTCGTGTTTACCGGTGTATCAATTAGCACTGGCAAGCGACTGTTATTGGAGACTTTGAACTGCATGAGAGCACTGGAAAAACGTAAATGTAATGCTATAATAACAATGTTGGAACTTCGAACTAAAACGCACCAACTGGACGAATTCCAAAACACAAATTAATATATTTATGGCGATATTTGAAGAAATGAAGAGGTTGAATTGCATACAATGCTGAAACCAACGGAATCGGAAGAGAATAAGTGTTAACCAAAAGAGATCGGATAATAAAGCTGAAATAAAATATGAACCTGGAACATACCGAAGTGTCCGTTCGTCCCGTATTCCCCGGGACAGTATCATTTTTCTTCACTAAATGCCCTGCTGCTCAAAAGTATTTTAGAGGACGCTCCACATTGTCCCTTTCTTTTGCAGTAATGTTCTCCAGTGTATTTCAAGAAAGTGATTTATACCTTGCGGTTAACTACTCAATTGCAGATGTAAATGCTAGGAAGCACCACTAGTATTTCCATGAAGGGCTGTTTGACCTATGATATTCTTCTTTTCACTCTCATGTGTGTTGGTAACTCCGGTATATTTTTCATTTGTCCATCCTTGGTAATACAAATCATTTCCAGTCTTCAGAGTGCTGCTGTGGACGGGTGGTGCCTCCAGTAGACTATTTAGGTTCAAACAAGAAAATAAATAGAATATTTAAAACTGTGCTGGCCTTATCCTTTGTAAAAATAAACTTCAATTAGATATCATAGACTGTGTTTTACGATAAAATTTCTGAAGACAAACTCCTTATTCAAACACATAAATCACCATAGTAGAGCAACACAGAAACACAGATGCGCACAGCCTGAGGAGTAATTTTCAATTAAATTACAAATATAGGTCCAAATGTTCACTACAATTTGACAAAATAATTCTTCTTTGACAGCATTTTCTGGATTTTATCAATCCACTCCTTCTCATTTTGGAAAATGTCCCAATAGTTTCCGAAAAAATAGCGAGTGGTTACGCGGTTTGGTTCACGTAGTTTTCAGCTTGCTTTCGGAAGATCCAATCCAACTGTCGGCAGCCTTTTAAGTGGTTTTCCGTGGTTTCCCATTTTCACACCAGTCAAATGCCTCATTTACGGCCACGGTCGCCCCTTCCCTTTCCTAGCCCTTTCCTATTCCATCGTCACCGTAAGACCTTCCTGTGTCGGTGAGACGTAAAGCAAATTGTAATAAATAAATAAATAAATAAATAAATAAATAAATAAATAAATAAATAAATAAATAAATAAATATGGACACACTATATCAGACTGTCTAAATGGTGCGCTCGGTTTACCCGGAGGGATATAGGGTCGATTCCCGGCCGAAATTCGAAACTTTACAGACGAGATTTCTACTTCTGGAGAGGCATATGGCCGTGAGTTTTATTCAGCATACAGTGGAAATGACTACCCCGGAGCGCGGAGCGGGGTGGGTGTCAAAGGTGGTCGAGCATAGAGCAAAGCACTCTGTCACACTTGACACCAAGTTTACGGATAATGGAAGCCTTTTCCTTCCACTCCACTCCACTCCACTCCACTCCACTCCACTCCACTCCACTCCACTCCACTCCACTCCACTCCACTCCACAAAAACAGATTTTGGTGCTAAAATAAGGCGTACGAGGCAAGATGATCAGTAAGAGAGTTTACCATTGTTTTTCTGTAGCACGATTTACCCTATCAGTAACACCGTTCGTAACATTCAAGCACGCTAATGGTACTCCGAATGTCATTACTCAGCACAACCAATACTTCACAGCTTCCATACTGTCACTGTCATAGATGAGACCGGAACTTCAATGGAAGCTAGATTTCGCTATCGCTTGTGCCAACAGACATGAAAATATACTGCATTTGTCAAAAAATGGCAACTTGTGAACCTCTCGATGAAGGAACGAAACATTCTAACCATTCCAGGAATAGAAATAGATTGGACCGAGCTGTGAGCTTGCATTCTGGAAATAGTGGGTTCGAACCCAACTGTCGGTAACCCTGATGATATGGTTTTCATTAGTTTCCGATAGTCACACCACACCTTAATAAAGGCAAAGGCCGCTTCCATCCCACTCCTACCCCTTTCCTATCCCATCGTCGCTATAAAACCTATCTGTGACGGTGTGACATAAAGTAACTTGAAGTTAGAAGAAAGAAAAAGACAGAAAAGAAATCGATTGGGGAAGTTATTCATTGTGTTCTCCGTTTTTAGCCTTGGATCGTATACCTGAGACATAACAAGTCGGACTGAAGTCAGTTATTAATCGAGTTTCCTCTTTTGTTTTAATGGTGATACTTGAATATAGCGCAGAGTATATGTATACTACTGTATATAGGCCTATTATATCTTCATTTGAGATGTGTCAGACTAACATCCTTCATCGGAGTGGAGAAAGAATATCATTAGAAACGTGATACTAATCCGAGATTCACAGCAGCCAGCCAAGTTCAACACCGGTTTCTAAAGAGCGTTTAGAACTGCTGAAGTGAGCAAATTACCTGCGCTCGTAATAACAGTAGTTTACAGTTTGTAGGTCTTCGCCGAGGTAAACTTAGTACGTAATTAACTATCATCGTAATCCACTCTGCACAAATGTTTTGCAGGTAATTGCGAGTGGCTCGTATTTCATTTTAAATGAACTGTGTTCGTATTTCCTCATAATTGGAGGTTGTATAGTTTGATTAAGACTATAGAAAATTTAAGTTAAGGCATGAAGTTATATTTCAAACACACAAGAAATTTCTAGCGGGTCTATCTGAGTCATGGGAGCAAGTTATGTCATAGGTTATCTACCGCGTGATGGGTATTGTAGACATTAAATATTTAGTCAGTATGTATATTGAGTTCGTCCCGGGATTTTAAATAAAGGTTGCAGATCTGTTCATATGGTTATGAGGGTATTTAGTGGTTGTAGTCGCGATGTAGAGGAGAGAGCGTTTAAGTCACAGGTAGGACCGCGATTAAAGTAGAGTTTCAGAGTACAAGAGAAATGTTTTTACAATCTGCTTCACGTCGCACCGACACAAATAGGTCTTATGGCGATGATGGATAGGAAATGTCTAGGAGTGGGAAAGAATTGGTCGTGGCATTTACCTGCTATGAGAAATGGGAAACTAAGGAAAACCATCCTTAAGGCTGCCGACAATGGGGTTCGGGCCTAGTATCTTCCGAATGCAAGTTCACAGTTTCTTGCCCGTAACTGCTCGACCAACTCGTTCTGTACAAGGGAAATGCGTAATGAGGCAGTTACCTATCGCTTTCCTCACCGGGCCAGAAGTTGCTATGATATATCAGTCTACCAAGCTCACTGAAATTCACCCACCCACAGACCCAGTTTGCGACATTTTCACGCCCTTTGTAACAAGAACTAGTTGCATTAGGAATAGCATTGCTAGCATCGCTCATACCTCAGTGACTTTCATATTGTTAAAATCAAGGAGGAGACGAAGACGGGCCAATGAAAGGAGCCCATTTGTTCTATCCACACCATAAGACATAGTGCACTGTAAACACTAGGTCTCGATTTAGTTAGTACGGGTTGGACATTTTATTAATGACATTTAATTTCTTAATTCTAAACAAATGTTCATATCTTCAAGACAAAGTGCGCCTGTAACACGAGCTGTAACGTACATATTGTTTCGAATAAAATACTGACTGTTTTATTGGATTAATTTAATCGAGGATGACCAAAACAGTACACGCGGTGATATTCGACAATTAATGACAACATTCCACTAATTAGTGGATATTTACACAAGTCTCACAGCAGGTCTCTAACCGGCAGTATTTACCAGGAACGAGCGATCCTTCCGTAATCGTGATTAGCTTCTAAAGGCCCTAATGACCGGTTGCATAAAAAGTTAATCCAAGATCATTTCAGCTTGAAATATGTTCAGTTTTAACTGGCGAGTATTTTCGGGTTAACCTGTATGAACTTAGACTAGCGGAAGCTACAGATGTTTATACTCGTATGTGGTGACATTCGTAATTCTATGTGAAGAAATACGGGCGTGGATTATATTTAACACTGTGATTATTCGCTTATATATTGTTGTCTACTTATAATTAAGTGAAGAGCGCAAAATCCGCAATTTTTTTCCTTTCTTTTTGCTAGGGGCTTTACGTCGCACCGACACAGATAGGTCTTATGGCGACGATGGTATAGGGAAGGCCTAGGAGTTGGAAGGAAGCGGCCGTGGCCTTAATTAAGGTACATCCCCAGCATTTGCCTGGTGTGAAAATGGGAAACCACGGAAAACCATCTTCAGGGCTGCCGATAGTGGGATTCGAACCTACTATCTCCCGGATGCAATCACAGCAGCGCGCCTCTACGCGCACGGCCAACTCGCCCGGTACGCAAAATATGCATTTATTACTGTTGGGTATATAGGTTCAATCATTCTGAGATTTCGTATCACTGTGATGTTTCGTCTGAAAACGAAGATTTTGAACTTCGAGTTGGCTTCTCGTATATTTCAATATAGAAGAAATCTCTCGAAATTAAACTCCTGGAGTTATATTCAGCAGCAATTTATTTCCAAGCTTACTCTTTTCTTTTAGTAATGACGCTACCGATTTTCTAATTCTCAATTAATGGTTTATGTTTGAGGGCAACGTCGAATAACGTCTCTATTTCTTCGGTTTTCAAATCTTTTCTGCGCAGTTTTTTTGTTTTCATCACCTTTCACTATTGTTTTTGTTTGTGCAGCAGTACGTATTTCAGATATGAAACAATAAGTATATCGAGGACTGACATTCGATGTAATATAACCACCTTTTGCCCTCACATTTCTCTCCTACGTGGTGCTGTTGTAAAACATCTTCCTGTGGTCCCAGGCTACCACTAATCCAAGTACACATGATCTAAGATTAGAGTTATACAACGCTGATAGAGAATAAAACTAAGTTCATTTCTGAACTTCCATGGAAAGTGAATCACAGTTAACCCTCTCAGCCCCAATTTGACACATGAAAAAGAACATTCTTGAAAATCCCCTTCAGATAGATAATAAAGTTTCTGTGCAAAAATCCATACAATTTTTGGAAAAGTGGAAAAAATGAACAGTAATTCCAAATGGAATATAAAAGAATTACTTGGGAAATTCACAGGAACATGAAAGTTAGTGATTCCAATTGGAATCATAGGCCTGGAGAACACCCCCCCCCCATGGCACTACAGCCCTTGAAGGGCCTTGGCTTACCAAGCGACCGCTGCTCAGCCCGAAGGCCTGCAGATTATGAGGTGTCATGTGGTCAGCACGACGAATCCTCTCGGTCGTTATTCTTTGCTTTCGAGACCGGGGCCGCTATCTCACCGTCAGATAGCTCCTCAATTCTAATCACGTAGGCTGAGTGGACCTCGAACCAGCCCTCAGATCCAGGTAAAAATCCCTGACCTGGCCTGGAATCGAACCCGGGGCCTCCGGGTAAGAGGCAGCCACGCTACCCCTACACCACGGGACCGGCACATAGGCCTGGAGAAGGATAACAATATTTTTATGCAACCGACCCATTGATAAACTTTCACAGGGTACAGATACACTTCATTAATCGAAGTGTGTCTCAGCTCAAACTTCGTACAGAAATTGGCAAACCTCATATGTATTTTCCCTTTAGAACCAATTATTAAGCCGATTATTTCAACAGATGTTAGTTTTTATATCTCTAAGATTTATGGGATGGTTGAGTTTCATGTTGCACACTTCTGGCAGGTGCTCTGCTCATTCGTTTACATTCTGATGGTAAGTTCATTAACGAAACCATTGATTGAGCCCTCATTGATAGTATTCACGTCAGAACGTCAAGAGGACCCTTCTCAGGTAAGCCGTGAAGCTCTTCTTCGGCCTGATAGATTCTATAACGCAGGGCTGCTTCGTGTTTCTTGGTGATTCTTCGTAAGGACAGTCTCCAAAATGTATTCAATGGTTTCATCCATAAATGCCAGCATTGGGTTCTATTCGAGACCTGACAGGAAGAACACGCACATGATAAACGTTGGTTTTCATCTTGTTCGGATTTCAAGTAGAAATTGCTCTCCTTCCATGGATCAATATCCATCTTGTCATCAGTCATCTTGTTCGAATTTTAGTCAGAACCAGTTTTTATTACTTAGATCGGTCACTAGGGAGGTGAAGTTATGTGGGATTTCTTGAACATTAACGTAGATATATTCTGGAAACCATACTACGTAATATAGTGCTAGTCGGCGTAGATCCAACTGTGGTGAGATTGTGTTTCGAGAGTGTTAGGTTTTCGTAAACACTGTCGATAAGGGCGTTCAAATCGTTAAATATGTTCATCGTGGCGTGGCGTTCTGTGCCAATGGGCGTACGCTAGGGTGGGGAAGTAAAAACTTTATATCTACAAGCATATGTGGTAGAAGGATAAGTGACAACTTAAACAAACACAACTTTTAGCTGAGTGAAGCATGATTTCTGTCAATTTCATAGCCAAGAGTTTTAATGTTGAAATATTTCTTATCAGCAAAAGTAGGTGTCCCAACACTAAAAAAACAACAACGTACAATTAAGCAATTTCCTCAATTGTGCCTAAATTTGAAGGGATAAAGGACCTAAAAAGGTTTCAAATTGTGAGTCTTGGATAGCTCTATCAAATTAAAAAACAAGAAACAAATTTCGAAAATCACTTCCAGCCTAAATACAGCTCCAGAAAAACAGCCTAAAATCGCCTGTTACCTTACTCGTTTAGAAAAGTTCAACTCCTAGCCTAGCGCTCGTAGTGATGCTTAAGTGAAACATTGCATTGACTCACATAAGCGCTCGTAGTGATGCTTAAGTGAAACATTGCATTGACTCACATAAGCGCTCGCAGTGGTAGAAAAAAGGCAAACTGCTAAATTCATCGGTCGGATAATGATGATTAAGAAATGGATTGTAAATTTTAGGAATACATAAAGAATATATTCTGATACCTTATTATATTTTATTTACCTAAAATTCGTAGCCCATAATCTAGGATGTTTTCAACATTGAGTTGCTTACCTGAATGGCAAAAACAGTGGATTTTTCGTTATTCAAGTTCCGTACGATTGTGCTACATATCAATTTTCTTACTTTATTTGCGGCTTTAGTTTATTTCCTCTTTTATTTCTGTTCTTCTTCCTTTGATTCTCTACCTATTAGGTAATGGATGATGGATACGCGATGACGTAAAAGAATCGATGACGTAAAAGGATTCGGGCTACTGTTATTACTGCTAGTGTTTCAGCATCGCATAAACTCAGACAATGGCGAAAACGGGTTAGGAATGGGCTACGATTGAGAAGAAAGTGACCATAAAAATAAAATGACGTATGGTTTTAGTGCCGGGAGTGTCCGAGGAAATGGTTGGCTCGTCAGGCGCAGGTCTTTTGATTTGACGTCCGTAGGCAACCTGCGCGTCGTGATGAGGATGACATGATGATGAAGACGACACGTACACCCAGTCCCCATGCCAGCGAAATTAACCAATGATGGTTAAAATTCCCGACCCTGCCGGGAATCGAACCTGGGACCCCTGTGACCAAAGGCCAGCAGCATGCTAACTATTTAGCCATGGAGCCGGAAAAAGTGACCATGATCTTAATTAACGTACAGCCCCAGCATTTTCTTGGTGGAAAATAGTAAACCACGGAAAGCGATCATCAGGGCAGCTCATGGTAGGGTTGTAATCCACCATCTCTCGAATGCAAGATAACAGCCACAAGTTAGACCATGAAGCAACTCGCTCGGTGATTTGAGTTAGTTGCCAAACACAGTAATAAGTGTGGTTTGTTGCTGTAAGTTTTAAATTACTATTTATGAAATTAGTGTTGTAATTGCTGGAAGCTTCATGGCTGTTAAGTGTTAACACATCTTGGAAATGTGTTTCGTTTCTCGCGGGGTCAACTCCGCAGTGTATGATAGGCAGCATTTTGAATATTTGTTCATCGAAGTGAGTTCTTCTAGTAGCCCTGAATTTTATCATTTGGATTTCCACTGCTTGGAAAACATTTCTCCTATCATAGACTTTATCAGTCCACGAGAAAAATATATGAATTCCTTTGCTATAATAGGTTTTAAAATTGTCTAGATTCCTTTGCTCTTGTCTGCTACTCCCATCTTCATAGCAATCAACACTGAATGTTTGCGTGTCTCCGCTGCTTTATGTTAATTAGTGCATTCGTTGATTCTAATCTTAATAGAATCGGGGGATGGAACCAAGTCGCAATTTAACAGTAAAATTGGGGAAAAGTATTATGAGAATCAGATCTGAAGTGCGGAAATTGTTACCGTCTTCGGGGCTGGATCTCGAATAACTCTCTCTTTGATCGACTGCATTAACCGATTCCACAAAAATGGCCAGTTTGTAGATAATCATGTGTTTAACACTCTCTTTTAGAATGTGTTTTGACATCACAACCTCCTGTTATTCCTTCGATGAATCAAACTTTTGAATTTGTAGAGCATTCGGCTGGACAAAGAATGACCGAGCTCGATAGCTGCAGTCGCTTAAGTGCGGCCAGTATCCAGTATTCGGGAGATAGTAGGTTCGAATCCCACTGTCGGTAGCCCTGAAAATGGTTTTCCGTGGTTTCCCATTTTCACACCAGGCAAATGCTGGAGCTGTACCTTAATTAAGGCCACGGCCGTTTCCTTCCCACTTCTAGCCCTTCCCTTTCCCATCGTCGCCATAAGACCCATCTGTGTCGGTGCGACGTAAAGCAACTAGCGACAAAGAATGAAAGGGTGTGATTTCGCTTAAAGATAGCAGCATAACCTAACTTTCATTGTTTGAACCTAACTGGATGAGTTACATGCATTTTAATTAAATCATTTTAGTGTTGATTACATATGTAGTCCGGCTCTTTGGCAGAATATCCAGCGTACCAGCCTTCGATTCTGAGGGTCCTATAATCGATTCGATTATTGATTCAAAAATTGGGTGTTTGTGATAGTATTAGTGTACATACTCCAACTCCATACAACACCTCAAGCTTCAAGCTATTACATAATCACGCAATGGTATAATTCATCCCTCCAAATAGGTTTGGAGTCAGGAAGGGCAGCAGGTCGTAGAACCAGATCATGTCCTAATATGTGAGATATTTCACACCCGCAATCACATCAGGGCATGGGAATAGTGGCAGAAGAGGAGTTGTTAAATAATACGATGAACATTTCTTTAAACTTACCTGTCAGTTGACGAAGACCTGAGAACGGAAACTATGATTGTTCGTGGACACCTCAGTTGGAATCAGTGAGTGTAATAGTCCGATTTGATTTCATTTAGTGGTGTCATTTCCGTATAAGAGTCTTAAATAATGAAAATTTGAAGAAAACTGCACTTCAAAGCTATTTATAATTTCAGCATTTCAGTGGTCTGTGGTTGCGCCACCACCTGCTTTGTCACACTGCAGCGAGTGTGGCATGAGCTAGGATCATATCCTAAAGGTGAACTGTTGGTAAATGTACAGTAAGACGTCTCAGAGTGAGGAGCTACTTGACTTCACCTTTAACTTCGTTCAGATGGGAGATCGATGAAGTGCACTGAGAGTCCTTCGGTGGATCGTATGGAAGGGCAGATATTGTTGCAGTTAACCGGTGCAAGAGGTAAGCTTTGGTATAGGCCTCAAGAATCCACTTTCAAATAGTGAACTTCGAGAAGAAAACTGGCTAAGATCCTTGTTTACCTCACCTCTCTCACCACTACTGCATACTCGTAGGAAACTCTTCTGTAACATAATTGATCCTCACAAGACCACGGGATATCTATACTGCTTTTCACAAGAGTTTAATCCTGATGTAAACAAATAGGCGGAGCACCTTGCCTTTACACGTTGGCATAGACGTAGTTGATTGGAGAAGGAACCGTCGCACTCACTCGACTGTATGCGAGCTCGAAAAAAAGTAGTACGTCGCATTATTAATTTTATTTTATTTTAGTTTATTACATTTAGTGGGTTTGGATGAGTACGTAATCAAATTAAAATATGGTTGTCATATATACCGGTATATATATGTATATATGCTTTTTTAATGAAATAGCGATTAAATAACGAGGAATGAAGGCGCAAGGCGTGGTGTAATACAGGAAGTCCTCTCGTAGTGGGGGAAAGTCCCAAGCTGTACAGTGTGGAGATAAGGTGTTTCTTCTTGCAGTTGTCAGTGAGTCCGTATTTATAGTGAGAGAAATGGAGCAAGAGGTAGGATCTTCGTATGTAGTAAAGCACAAAAGAGGAAAACCGCTCAGAAGTGACCATAGGCAGTGCATTGTGAACGTGTTCAATAAACTAAGTGAACAGAATCCAGGTTTAGTTGTTTATTCAGAAGTTCAGATATTCGCACTGTTGTCGTATGCGATGCGCAGCCCTGTACGTCCGAACACGAGATGTTGACGGGGTGGAGGTCGGTACTACACGTTCAGCGAATCACAACTCTTTCTTTGGTGAAGGCGTGGACATACAATGTTTACATTTTATTAGACTCTCGTGAAAAGGCATATAAAAGATCTATGAACAAATTTTAATTATCTAAACGATATTAACCTGGAATACGTCTATCGTTTCGTCCTTAACCTAAAATATAGATACCAGACTTCCTTCAAGAGCTTCGAAACCATAAAGGCTGGAAAAAATATAATAAATGTATTAAAAGAAGGAGTTCCAAAAAGTCTATCCAAATATCTTTGAAGGTCAGATGATAAAACAGTGGGTGGCATTCACATTTGCCTTTTCTTTGGGTGAAATCGCAGCTCGGAGTGTGTGGTGAAATTAGTATAAATCGGGACCGCGGCATGAGAGCACGTACCGCGAGGTGTCATTACATTTTTCCACTGTCCGGTATTCGGGGAATAGTGGGTTCGAACCCCACTGTCGGCAGCCCTGAAGATGGTTTTCCGTAGTTTCCCATTTTCTCACCAGGACAATGATGGTGCTGTACCTTAATTAAGGCCACGGCCGCTTCTTTCCCATTCCTAGCCATTCCCTGTCCCATCGTCGCCATAAGACCTATGTGTGTCGGTGCAACGTAAAGCAACATACGTTAGATTTTTCTACGCGAGATGTATCTCTAAAGCTATTTGGGTGCGTGAAAAATTGTGAAATAATTGAGAATTTTTTGAAAATTTCCAAAATGTTTCAAGGTGTTATTACAAAGAATATTCAAGCTACCACAAAGGAAAGTAAATACAGGGAATGAGTCCAAGAGAATCTAAAAAGCCCAAATTTTGGAATCAGCGTATGAGAGCTTAAGCATAATGTAAGAAAACCCCATCTAGACTCTGGAGATATATACACCCGAAAGCACACAGCTAGATATCATGGAGTTCATGGAGATTGGAAATAGTCTGATTACACAATGTATGAAGAGGTTCATATAAAAAAAGAAGTTAATCTTCCGTATTCACTCATTTTTAACACCAATTCAATATACATGCGACCTATTCTACACCCAAAAGATCTTCGACCGTGGTTTCAACACAGTTTTATTTTTTATTTTGAATTGCATGCGAGTACTTGAGGAGCCGGGCTGACTCGCTCAGACGGTAGAAGCACAAGCACTGGACTCCTGAGCCCAAGTTGGCGAGTTCGGTCCCATCTCAGTACAGTGGCTCAAATATGCCACATTTGTGTCAGAATATTTATAGGCACATAAAATACCCCTTGTGGATGGGGGCGGTAGAATAACACCCACGGTATCCCTGCCTGTTGTAGGAGGTGACTAAAAAGTGCCCCAGGAGCTCTGAACTTTGGAGAGTGAGTTGGCGACCACGGAGCCCTTAGCTGAGGCCTGGCATTGTTTCCACTTACTTGTGCCGGGCTCCTCACTTTCATCTATCCTGTGCAGCCTTCCTTGGTCAACTCTTGTTCTTTTCCGACCCCGACGGTATTACGTGTAGGGGCCTAGGGAGTTCTCCATTCGCGCCCTTCGTGGCCTTGTCTTTGGCCGGAACCTTCATTTTTCGAAGTATCGGATCCCTTCCATTTTTTACTCTGATAAGTGTTATATAGAGGATGGTTGGCTAGTTGTACTTCCTCTTAAAACAGTAATCACCACCACCACCACCACCACCACCACCAAACCACCACCACCACCACCACCACCACCACCACCACCACCACCACCGCACATAAAATAACTCTTGTCGGAATTCCGAAATGGGATATATTTCCAAAATATTAAATCTGAAGAATTCGCATTTCGTATGAATTTATCTGAATGTTCAGCCTTCGGTGCAGAGGGTATCCGGTTCCATTCCCATCCGGAACAGGGATTTTTATCCACACACAACACTTCACACTACCAACCAATATAGAAACACGCAGTAGTAAATATATCCCTTCAAATAGGAATGGCATCAGAGAGGACATCCAGCTGCAAAACAAGACGATGTCTACTTGTGTGACACAGTTCGTTCCCGTGACGTCACCAGGCAGCGGGTGAGAGGTGGAAGGGGAACCATATACATTTTTTCTTGCTAGTGGCTTTACGTCGCACCGACAAAGATATGTCTTATGGCGACGATGGGATAGGAAAAGCCTAGGAGTGGGAAGGAAGTGGCCGTGGCCTCAATTAAGGCACAGCCCTAGCATTTTCCTGGTGTGAAAATTGGAAACCACGGAAAACCATCTTCAGGGCGGCCGTCCGTGGGATTCGAACCCGCTTTCTTCTGGATGCAAGCTCACAGCCGAATGCCCCTAACCGCAGGGCCAACTCGCCCAGTGAGCCATACACAGTGTGTTCCCAAACATATGGGAAGTGATCGGGGGGTGGATAGTAAAAAAACAAAACAAAAATAACACAAGTCTCTATGAACTTATATCCTACGGTCGACCGTTCACGACTTATAGACTTTCCAACTTTGTACGGGAATTAATGGTAATAGCCATACCTTGCACATCCCACCTCGAGGAACTGAAATCAGTTTGGTGTACCAGCCGGAATACTGTATTCTAATACAAGAAGTCAGTACAATGTCCACCATGTGCCTGATTGAACGCCTGAACACGGCACCTCATTGATTACCGGACACGTTCGAACACACCAAACATAACACGTATTCGATGACAACCTTATTCCACACACTGGCAAAGTCCTTGACGGCATGTATGACTAGAAATGAATCCCAAATATGAATCCCTCCTTTCCAGTTCTAGTTAATAACTGAATCAGGCGTAGCTCGTAAACCATCAATGGTAGTGCATGTGTTCAGAGCGAATTTCTGTTTTGTTTTGGAGTGAATCCCTCTATAAATTTCCACATCTTTTGCGAGCATTCTCTATACTACTAAAATAAACTGTGCCGGCATGGGCAATAATTAAATTTTTGAGGACCTGTGGTAACTTTAATAAGGGAAATAAGGATACAATGAAAATACAATTCTGACATAATACACATCTAACGTTGATGGGATTGTGCTATTTTATATATGCTATATCCTTGAAGAGAGGTAAAGGAAATAAACATAGAGTATAGATAGAAAAGGTAGTTTCATCCCCAAAGAGTCCCATTTTCTAGAGAATAGTCTGCATTCTCCGCTGTAAGGATAGTAAAATAAGCTGAATATGAGGTTACTTTATGTTCTTCCTCTGCTGTAGAACGAAGCTATTTCAATATATAATATACGGATATGATATCCGGTCTCGTGCAAAGAGGTTCCATCAAATTGCTTTGTAAAATACATCTCCGTTACGGATCAGTATTCCTTGGAACTGGAATTTTGTCCCGAATGTGCTACTCCAGAATAAGAAAGAGCCAAGGAGAGGAGAAGTAAACCGCTCCGTTGGTATGGATCGAAGCGAGTCATTTGAATACTTTTACAATAATAACCATAAGGGGAACTTCTTTTGGAATTCCATTTGTATTCATAAAATTTGTTGTGTCAGATGGTCCCGTATATATTGCCCAATCCTGTAAGCCACTGCATATGTAAGCGATACTAATCTATTATATTTATTAGTGACTTATGCTACACATACTGCACACATTCATGGTTTCAAGAGCAACGAAAAAGATGTCAGGATGACAAACTAACAGTGAAATTCTGTAAGGGAGTCCCCTTTTAACAGGATTACCTGTGAATAAATTTTGATTTACATAGATAATCATAGTTTAACTTCTTAACATGAAAGCCCGAGTATACTCGGAGTTTTATATATTTATATAAAATAAAATCCCGAGTATACTCGGGAATGTCGCTCATTGGTCGGTACCTAATTTATAAGCCCGAATATACTCGTTTCTTGTTGTTTCTCAATATTTCCGCCAGATGTTTATGAAATTACTACTTTAGGGTCCTATTTTTGCCAACAGATGTCTCTGACTCAACCGTAGTGGATGTCGGTGACTCAGGCAGTTCGTTTTCGCGGCTTTCCAGCGATGAAGAATTGTGTGTTGATCCTTGTTTTAGGGCATTTCACACAGCCACAAACATTTGAACAGTATTGAGTGTCATATTGTATTACTTGCCATCTGTTTAGTGCTGTGTTATTTATTTTAGAACCCGTAAAAATATCAAGAGTATACTCGGGATTTTAAAGCAGGAAATTTTCGGTGGCTTATATTTCATTGTTAAGTTCTAAAAATGTATTTTTATTGTTATCACTGTCATTAGTTTTCAATAAATAGCCCATTTTAACAATAAATATTAGGTAAAACAAGATCACAATTTTGTAAATAATTGGTATGTTAAGAAGTTAATAGGTATCTGATCTAAGAAAATTTAACTTTTATTTAAATATGTGAAGAAATATATAATTGGAACTCCAGAATTTGTCTAGAGAGAATCTTGACCTCAGGTTGTATTTATTTTGATCATTTAGCGTATAACTGGCTTCTTGACTGAGTGTTCGGCGTACTGGCCTTCGAATAAGTTCGGGAATTTTAATTTTTCTACTTACCATTTTCACAGTTACCTGAGGTGAGCATGTTGTATGGATATCAAACACTTTATTAACGGATTCCTTCCTTGACGCAAATCCTATATGAAGAGATGTATTCACTGTCGGATGTTTCTGTGATGGTTTGTAGTGTGATGTGGTATATGTAAATGAAGATTTGTGTCAAGACGTACACAAACACTCAGATGCCAAGCTAGAGGAATTAACCAGGCAAAGTTAAAAGCACCAATCTGGCCAAAAATCGGACCCGGGGTCATCTAAATCGAAAACCACAACATAGACCATTCAGCCAACAAGCCGCACTAAACCTTCTACAGCATATTCCAGATATTTTTAGAGTCGCTGGAGACACCCAGGCTCATTTTTGGTTTTGGCCGGATGCCCTTTCCGAGATCACTGGTGAAAATTCAAACACAAGATCAATCTGTAATCGAACCTCGGCAATCCTAATGAAAATCCAGCAGTTAAGTCACCAAACTAATCACGCCTCCTTCACCCCTCCCCGCCTGAGGACTTTAACTGTGTTCTATTCGGGAGATAGTGGGCTCGAACCGCAATGTCGGCAGCCCTGAAGATGGTTTTCCGTGATCTCCGAGGTTTCCCATTTTCACATGAGACAAATGCTGAGGCTGTACCTTAATTAAGGCTATGGTCGCTTCCTTCCTGCTCCTAGCCCTTCCATGTTCCATCGACAACATAAGAACTATCTGCGTCGGTGATGCTTAAACCAAAATTGTAAAAAAAAAAGAAGAAGAAGAAGAAGGAAAACGTCTTCAACTGTGTTTGCTTAAATCATCTGGCGCAGGGATAGGGTGTCCGCGTTCGTCTTAATACCCTTCCATTCATCGACATACAACACACCACACTGTCATCGATCATAGAAACACGCAATAGTGAATAGATTCCTAAACAATGGGTTAGCATCACGGAGGGCATTCGGCCGTAAAAAAGGGCCAAATCCATATCAAGTGACGACCACAATTAACCGGGAAACGGTCCAGGAAGGAAATATTATCGAATAGCTATAAAATTAAATAAGTAATTATAATAAACGTCTATAATTATAAAAGAACTCAAATACAAAGTCGCTTCAAAGAATAAGGCAAAAAAGGATATCACGGGTAACATATTCCCCATGTCAATGAATATTGCATTTTCACGACCGCTAGATTTATTTTTAATGCTTAATTCTATATCCATGCACTGTAAATATATACTAACAATAATAATAATAAAAATAAAACTACTAATAATAATAATGTTCGCCTCTGTGGTGTAGCGGTTAGTGTGATAAGCTGCCACCCCCGGAGACCCGGGATCGATTCCTGACTCTGCCACGAAATTTGAAAAATGGTACGAGGGCTGGAACGGGGTTAACTCAGCGTCGGACGGTCAACTGAGTAGAGGGTTGTTGGATTCCCACCTCAGACATTCTCGAAGTGGTTTTCTGTGGTTCTCTACTTCTCCTCCAGGCAACGGTCGCTTCCTTCCTTGTCTATTCCTTCCAATCTTTCCATCCTCCCATGAGGCCCCGGTTCAGCATAGCAGATGCGACTGCCTGGGCGAGATATGGTCCTTTTTCCTAGTTGTATCCCCGACCTAAAGTCTGACCTTGCAGGACGATGCACTTGAAGTGGTAAAGATGGGATCCTTCGCTCAATCCGAGGGGAAAACCAACCCTGGAGGGTAAATAAATAAATAAATAAATAAATAAATAAATAAATAAATAAATAAATAAATAAATAAATAAATAAAATAATAATAACATCTGTAAATAGTGATAGTACATTTCACTAAGTGCTTTAGCTCGCAAAGACAACTATTGGATTTTCAACCTGGGCGAGTGTTCTGGAGACCACAGGGCCTCTAGAGGAATCTGCTATTGCTTCCATTTACTTGTAACAAGCTGCTTATTTTAATCTTTCCTTTTCTAACTTTCTGGGCCAAACTTGTTCTCTACGGACGCTGATTGTATTCTGTTATGGTAGTCTATCATGTCTTTAATTTTCACGTCTTTGACGGATATTTTCTTACCGAGCTCGATAGCTGCAGTCGGTTAAGTGCGGCCAGTATCCAGTATTCGGGAGATAGTAGGTTCGAACCCCACTGTCGGCAGCCCTGAAAATGGTTTTCCGTGGTTCCCCATTTTCACACCAGGCAAATGTTGGGGCTGTACCTTAATTAAGGCCACGGCCGCTTCCTTCCCACTCCTAGCCCTTCCCTGTCCCATCGTCGCCATAAGACCTATCTGTGTCGGTGCGACGTAAAAGCAACTAGCGGATATTTTCTTTTCCTTCCCTTTGTAGAGGGAATTATTTCTAATACACTCTGCTAATGGCTTCTTAATTATAAATTGCAATTAAGAGTTTAAACATTACACTATAAGTATACTTTAGTACCTTTATGTACTGTCCACTTAAACTTGTACACTAAGTTTAATGTTTAAAACATTATTACGTGCCGTGAGTAGCTCGGTCTAATTTATATTCATGACCACATTCATTTTTGTATTGTGGGATTCCTTGGCAGCGTATTTAGTTATATTTTAACCTGGAATTATAAACCGCTCCAATGCAGCATTCGCCAGTATGGAGGGGGGAATTTACATAAAGGTTAGTTATTGTTACCCGCGTCAGGATTCAAAACACTCAGGCTCGTCTTATCCTGTGATAGATGTTTGAATTGACGTGCTAATATATGAGTATAGATCAGTTTACCTGCACGTTAAGAAGTGGAATTAGTATATACAATTCCGGATTCCTGCTAACAGGTTCAAACCTCGAGGAAGTTGAATTTTTGAAGGGCAGGAAAATGACCATTGTGCATTCAACATCATACGATGTTCGCTAGTGGCTTTACGTCGTTCCGACACGGGTAGGTCTTATGGCGACGATGGGATAGGAAAAGCCTAGGAGTGGGAATGATCCGACCGCGGCCTTAATTAAGGTACATTCCCAGCATTTGCCTGGTGTGAAAATGTGAAACCACTTCAGGGCTGCCGGCAGTGGGATTCGAATCCACTATCTCCTGAATGCAAGCTCACAGCCACGCGCCCCTGACCGCACGGCCAACTCGCCCGGTATACGATGTTCGTATGTATTGTAAAAGATATCTGGTGACACAGTTGTTGTTTTCCCCACAAAATTAATTAAAAACCAGCCATACATCGCCCAAGAGAGATCGTATTTACTCTGCCATCTGGTGTAGTAAAACACGACGTCGATACTGACGCGACCGAGCTCGATAGCTGCAGTCGCTTAAGTGCGGCCAGTATTCAGTATTCGGGAGATAGTAGGTTCGAACCCCACTGCTGGCAGCCCTGAAAATGGTTTTCCGTGGTTTCCTCATTTTCACACCAGGCAAATGCTGGGGCTGTACCTTAAATAGCCCACAGCCGCTTCCTTCCGACTCCCAACCCTTTCCTGTCCCATCGTCGCTATAAGACCTATCTGTGTCGGTGCGACGTAAAGCAACTTGTAAGATATTGACGCGCAGGCAGCGTAGATGATATATCTGTACACCGGCCGCGGGATTGATTCCTGGCCGGGTCGGGGATTTTAAACTTCATGCGTTAATTCCGATGGCTCGTGGGCCGGACGTGAGCGCCGTCCTAACCATTAGAATTCATAATAAGTAGGACCCCAGCCTCATAGACGCGCAAGTCGCCTATGCGGAGTCAACTTGATAGACCTGCATCAGGCCTCTTCGCAGGCCACACACCTTCTTTTGTTTTTTCTAGTGGCTTTACGTCCCACCGACACAGGTAGGTCTTATGGTGACGATGGGACAGGAAAGGCCTAGGAGTTGGAAGGAAGTGGCCGTGGCCTTAATTAAGATACAGCCCCAGCATTTGCCTGGTGTGAAAATGGGAAACAACGGACAACCATCTTCAGGGCTGCCGACAGTGGGATTCGAACCCACTATCTCCCGGACGCAAGCTCACAGCCGCGTGCCCCTAACCGCATGGCCAACTCGCCTGGTCACACCTTTATTATTATTATTATTATTATTATATATATCTATATATATATAATTCGCTGGGGCCATCAAGGACCACGTTAAGTCTTGTTGCATTTGACACTGAACTTGGCCTTCTTTAGAACCCAAATTTCCCTCATTCTTTGAGAGTGGGCCTGCTTACGCTCCTCTGTCCAAGGGGCACCGTGTCTTCTCTTCGGTTGCTCGTCTCGGTTTAGCCCGTTCGTCAATATTTTCTTGCGGAAGAGATCTCTGTTAAGGGCGTCTTCAGCTGAGATATGTAGCATTTGCAGGTCTTCTTTGGTATTTCTAAACCAGGGAATTGTGGTTTTGGGGTTTGAATCAAAAAAGTGAAAGATTTCTTTAGTTAACTTTCTTCCGTCCATTCTTTTCAGATGACCGTAAAATCGTGCCCGTCTTTTTCTGATTGTGTCGGTAATTTTCTATATTTTGCTGTAGACTTCCTTGTTGGATCTCTTTTGATGGATTCCATTTCTGTACTTTGATCCCAAGATTCCTCTCACAATTGTGCGTTCTCTTTTCTCCAGTTCTTCAAGGAGTCCTTTGTTGGCATTTAGAGACAGGGTTTGGGCTGCATACTACTGGCTTCAGAACTGTTTCATAGTGACGTATCTTGGTGTTTTGGGAAAGGAATTTTTTGTTGTAGATTATGCGGGATGTTTGGTAGGCTATTTCCAGTTTGCGTACTCGCTCCTGAAGTGCTTCTTTGTCCAGTCCATTTTTCATGATGATCTCACCCAGGTATTTGAATTTGTCTACTCGGGTGATGTCCCCGTATTTTGTATGGAGTTTTGGTGGAGCCTCTTTGATGTTAGTCATTACTTCTGTTTTCTCAATCGATATCTGCAAACCAGTTTGTTCGGCAATTTCCTTTAAAATTTCAACTTGAGCTCTAGCGGTTTCTATGTCGGTTGAGAGAACAGCAATATCATCGGCAAATGCTAAGCAGTCTGTTGCGATCCCCTTGGATTTGGTTCCTATTCTCAATGGACTGTAGTTGGTTTCCTGTAATCTCACCCGCCAGGTTCTGATGATCTTTTCAAGAACACAGTTGAAGAGTATCGGGGATAAACCATCACCTTGTCGGACTCCTGTTTTGATGTCAAAGGAATGCGAGAGACATCCGTGGAACTTCACCTTGGGTTTTGTATCGGTCAGGGTGGCTCTAATTAATGCCAGCAGTTTCAAATCAACTCCAAATTCATTTAAGATGTTTAGCAGGACTTCCCGGTCAATGGAGTCGTACGCTTTCTTAAAGTCCACAAAGGCAGACACATACTGCTTGGACCTTAGTGTACAATATCTGATGATCGTTTTCAGATTTTGGATCTGTTCAGCTGTTGAGCGACCTTTTCTGAACCCTCCTTGGTATTCACCTATTTGATGTTCGACTTGTGCTTCCAAACGCTCCAGGATGGCAAGTGATAGAATTTTGTAAGTCACGGGTAGTAAAGATATTCCTCTGTAGTTTTTGATGTTCGTCATGCTGCCTTTTTTGTGTAATGGATGGATCAAAGCTATTTTCCAATCTTCGGGTAGGGTCTCCTTGTTCCAAATTTCTTCTATTTGCTTTTGCAAGATATCAAGTGATTCTTCTGGGGCATATTTCCATAGTTCTGCTGCTACTGAGTCTTCCCCCGGCGCTTTGTTATTTTTGAGACGGGCAATGTGGCGCTTGATTTCATCTCTGTCGGGTGGTCTGGAATCTGGGTACCTGAGTAAGGGTTCCTTGGTCTCAATGGCCCTTTGCAGTTTAGAGCAATTAAGTAAATTATTGAAGTAATCTGCCAGAATGCTGCAGCTTTCTTCATTTGACGTCGCCAGTGTGCCGTCCTTTCGCTCAAAGCATAGAGATGGTGGTTTATAGCCAGTGAGTTTGCGTTTGAAGGCTCTGTAGTACTCTCTGCTTTTATTCTTCCTAAAGTTTTGTTCTATATTTTCAATGAGAGATTTTTCGTATTTACGTTTCTCAGTTCTGAACACCCTAGCTGCTTGGGCACGTTGGGTTTTGTAGGTTTCCCAATCATTTTCTGATTTCGTAGAGTAGTACTGTTTCCACGCATTGAGTCTTTCTTGGAGGACTGATTCGCAGATACCATTCTACCAGGCATGCTTTTTGCTTCTCTTGATTTCTGCAACGTCTTTGGCGGCCTCAACAAGGAGACTTTTGGCGTTGTTAAAGTCACAGTCATTTGGTCTAGCCTTCTCCTGGAACTCCTCGACCCTTTGCCGAAGTTTATCATTGTCGAAGCGTGTGATCTGTTTGGTTGTCTTCCTTGTGTTTGCGGGAATTGGTTTGAATTTGATAAGAGACATATAATGATCTGAGGCCACATTGATGCCTTTCTTTACCTTGACATTCATAATCTCAGGGCTGTTTCTCCTGGAGATTGCAACATGATCAATTTGGAACTCTCCGAGAGCTTGGACGGGAGAACGCCAAGTCATTTGGTTTCTGGGTAGATGGCGAAAGTGGGTCGACGTGACCTGCAGGTTGTGATTTTCACAAATGGACACCAGTCGTTTGCCGTTGGGATTGGCTCTTTTGTGAGCAGGGTAATTTCCTATAACTTTCTTGTACTTCTGTTCACGGCCTAGTTGGGCATTGAAGTCACCCAAAAGAAGCTTGACATGGTGTTTGGGGATTTTGTTTAATTTTTCATCCAGTAGGTCCCAGAAATTATCAACTTCGTCTGGATCAGACTTGTTCTTATCGTTTGTAGGAGCATGTGCGTTAACTAGGGCATAGGTTTTGTTCGCGCATTTAATTGTGAGTATAGACAATCTTTCATTCACAGGTTCGAAATTTGCAACCGATTTAAGGATCTTGGTTCTAACAGCAAACGCGATTCCAAGCATCACAGCTCCATTGAGGATTCCTCTTTGCGCTTTGCTCTTGAAAAATCGATAGCCTTCGGATTCAAAAATCTCTTCATCTGGGTACCTTGTTTCCTGTAGGGCCATTATGGATATCTGATTTTCGTGAAGAGCCTTGGTGAGGGTTTTCAGCTTGCCAGTTTGTGTAAGTGAATTTATGTTGAAAGTTTCTAGAAAGATTTTAGATTTTGGCCTGAGTTTTTGACTCTTCGGGGTACACCGAGATGCTCCGACTCGTCTCTTGCATGATGTCGAGTCTCCCCCAGAATCCGAGCGAGACTCGTGCGCCGTGGCGTTCACGACGAGGGATTTATCCGAAGATTTACCCCCTGGGGTATGTTTCTTGAAATGTTGTGCCATCATGCTTTTTGACTTGACTTTGCTTTGGACGGGTACCCATCCTTTTACAACTAGGGTTGTTAGCCCTAGAGGTTGCCTCAAGATGTTTTCTGGTTTCTGGTCATTTACCAGTCTTCGCCGTAACCCTGGCAAGGGACCAGTTTTTTTCACGGTGGTATTTTATTTCCCTACTACCCTCTGACTCTGCTGGCGGCAGAGCCAGCGAGCTTCCCCAATTCCAATGGGACGCGCCCGATGGAGGTAACCGGTAAATCCCCACACGGGTATTATTATTATTATTATTATGATGATTATTATTATTATTTACCTATGTAGTTATTAAAGGCAATTAATACTCACACTTGGACTCAATAGGATTAATGTTTGTCCTGGAGCTGATCTTACTCACGCACGGATGCCAAGCAAGCCACTTATCGGTGTCACTCACTGTGTCACGTCAGATGCTCCGAGCCTCCAGATATTTTCTTGACGTACAATAGGCTAATTATAGCGTTCCTTTCCATCATGGAACTAATTAGGCTCTATAAACAAAATAAGCAATTACCATCTAATCTTGAGAGATTTATTAATACATCTTTTTGTGTGATAGTGCCAACGGCCGTAGCCGTGTTGAAACACCGGATCCCGTGAGATCTCCGAACTTAAGCAACATTGGGCGTGGTCAGAAGTTGGAAGGGTTGCCACGCGCTGTTGGTGGGGGGTAAGGGAATGGAGGAGCGGAAAGGAACTGGCCACCCTACCGCACGTAAACTTCGGCTCAGGAATACCTCTGCAGAGGTTCGGACATGCCTTCGGGCAGAATAACCCCTACCTTACCTTTGCGTGATAGAGGTCGCGTAGCTGCAAGCTTGCATTCTGGAGATATTGGGGTTGAACCCAACCATCGGCAACGTTGATTCCCATTTATGCACCAGCCTGTACCCTAATTAAGGACGCGAACGCTTCTTCCCCAGTCCTATCCCTTTCCCTTCCCATTGTCGCCGGAAACTTGAAATATTACGACGTTAAACTACCAGCAAAAAGAGACATGATAAACTGTAGAGTCCGCATCTGTGGTGTAGTGGTTAACATGATTAGCTGCCATCCCTGGAGGCCCGGGTTCGATTCCCGGCTCTGCCACGAAATTTGAAAAGTGGCACGAGGGCGGGAACAGGGTCCACTTAGCCTCGAGAGGTCAACTGAGTAGAGGGGGGTTCGATTCCCACCTCAGCCATCCTCAAAGTGGTTTTCCGTGGTTTCCCACTTCTTTTCCAGGCAAATGTAGGGATAGTACCTAATTTAAAGCCGCGATCGCTTCCTTCCTTGCCTGTCCCTTCCAGTCTTCCCATCCCTGAACGAGGTCCCTATTCAGCATAGCAGGTGAGGCCGCCTGGGCGTGGTACTTGTCGTCCTTCCCAGTTGTATCCTCCGAGCGACAGTCTCACGCTCCAGGACACTGCCCTTGCGGCGGTAGAGGTAGGATCCCGCGCTGAGTCCGATGGAAAAACTAGTCCTGGAGGGTAAACAGATTAAGAAAGAAAGAAAAACTTTTGAGATTTTCCGTGTGAAATAAATAAACAGTTTACGTTTCGCAAAGTCCTTGTTTCGCGTCCTAGTATAGAATCACTTCCGCCCATGACTGTGAATTCTCTAGTATTCGCGAATCTTTAAGTATATCTACTGTTTATTTCATTGATAGGCTAAAATTCCAATAGAATATCACTATCTAATAATACGGTTTAGGGCAATCTAAATACTAGCAAAAGTTTGTAAATATTCGATAAAGTTTACATTTATCAATAGCGCAATGTTAAGATAATTATTTAATTAAATGTTATTTTAATTTATAGGAATTTGTTGAAATGAAGCCTGTTTCAAGTTCTCCATTTCCTTTACGTTTGTGACAAGGAAGATGTGAGGACATTATTACTATTTACATTGCGATAGTACATTTAAAATGTAGAAGCAAGGCTCTTTCCAGCCCAGTAAGAGGAAATTGAAATGGATTGAAGAGCCTGCGGTTGAAGTAATACCCCACTTAATGTGGCGTCGTTTGTTTGCTAGCTTGCATTTATTTGAAGTACAATAAAGTAAGTTTACATCGTAAAATTGTAACTGAACTGTTTAGAAAGAGATTAGATACTTTTTCCGCATTTACGTCGAGAGTTTTTACAGTGAGAATTTATCAAGCAGGACGGGGTGGATTTGATTAATAGAAGACTGTGGGTAATGGTGGATATTTTAATATCGTTTTGCTTTCCTTCACTCGAGATTACGCTTCATCCTTGGAGAAAATTTGTGATATATACTCAATGAAACAGTTTACGTATCTCGGTAAATATTTTCGAAAAGTCTTCAGTATGAAAATGAAATGAGGAGCCATAAACAGGTATTTCGCGAAAAGCAGTCTCTGATGAATTATCGCACAATGCCCCTAGTTTAATAAAATAATTTGTAAAGACCTACGTGTGCCCAGTTAGGAAATACTGTGGTGAGACCTGGACCCTGAGTGAGATAAAGACGTTGGAAGAGTTTGAGATGTGCTACTGAAACAAAATCCACTTCAGACAAGCAACTCAATCTTGAAAACATCCTAGGGATATGAGCTAGAATTTGAGGGAAATAAAATATAATAAAGTGTGAGAATATATTCTTTATATATTCCTAAATGTTACTGTATTTACACAAATAATACCCGCCACCGAATAATCCCCACACCCTAATTTTTGGAAGGCTCATTTTAAACAATTAAATGCACTAAAATTCCTTCCATTGAAAGAGTCACATATGCATAAACAAATATTACAAATCACTCCGCAAGATCCACTTGGTCTTTACGCAAATATGAACGTGTAAAGTTATGGATATACTGCTTTGCCTGAACATCTTTGAGAAATACGTTATCACTGCTACAAAATATATTTGCCATGAAAATTATCAAGTAGGCCAAGGTATTTCATTAATGTGAACTTGCAGTAGGCTCTATTCCATTGTAATTCGAAAGATTCGTTGTCTCTTGCATCACTAATATCCTCTCCTAAATTACTTACACATTTGTTACACACCACGTCTAAAACACTTTTCAAACGTGGTCTTTTCATTATGTGGATACTAACACGGCCGGTGGTGGATAATTTTGTTTTCGCGCAATGTAAACAGCTGAAACAGACACACCGGCCAACTTAATAATAATAATAATAATAATAATAATAATAATAATAATAATAATAATAATAATAATAATAATAATAATAATGCTATGTGCTTTACATCTCACTAACTACTTTTACGGTTTTCGAAGACGACGAGGTACAGGCATTTAGTCCCGTAGGAGTTCTTTTACGTGCCAGTAAATATACCGACATGAGGCTGACGTATTTGAGCACCTTCATATACCACCGGACTGAGCGAGGATCGAACCTGCCAAGTCGGGGTCAGAAGGCCAGCGCCTCAACCGTCTGAGCCACTCAGCCTGGCCCGGCGAACTTACTTTTTTTGCTAGGGGCTTTACGTCGCACCGACACAGATAGGTCTTATGGCGACGATGGCATAGGAAAGGCCTAGGAGTAGGAAGGAAGCGGCCGTGGCCTTAATTAAGGTACAGCCCCAGCATTTGCCTGGTGTGAAAATGGGAAACCACGGAAAACCATATTCAGGGCTGCCGATAGTGGGATTGAACCTACTATCTCCCGGATGCAAGTTCACAGCCGCACACCTCTACGCGCACGGCCAACTCGCCCGGTCCGGCGAACTTAGATGTTAATTTTGCGATATGGCAAAACCTTGTTAATTCGAAGTCGTTGGGACGCAAAAAAATGAACTTCGAATTACGTGATTTCGAGTTAATTGCTAAGTCGTACTTCAGAAATGCCAACCCTTGCCGCGTCAAAAAATATTCTAAGATCCTTACTGCATGCAATTAACATTCATTCACAGTTTAAACCTTTCTAATGTAATGGAAAAGAACTATTTCCAAAATGTATCCAACAAGAGACATTTACAGTATTCAAATAATACACTTGGAACGATCACTGACAAACATAACCTCACGCAACAAAAGAAGAAAAGAAAAAATATTCAAAGATGTGAAGTCTATGTTGGCTCCCCTGTGCAAGTACTTTATTCATTGTACTGTATTACTGTACTGTCCGGCTCCACGGCTAAATGGTTAACGTGTTGGCCTTTGGTTACAGGGTTCCCGGGTTCGATTCCCGGCAGGGTCGGGAATTTTAACCTTAATTGGTTAATGTCAATGGCATGGGGGCTGGGTGTATGTGTCGTCTTCATCATCATTTCATCCTCATCACGACGCGCAGGTCGCCTACGGGAGTCAAATCAAAAGACCTGCATCTGGCGAGCCGAACTTGTCCTCGGACACTCCCGGCTCTAAAAGCCATACGCCATTTAATTTCTTTATTGTACTGTATGCATTTTAGATGCCTTGTATTTGCACAGAAAGTACCCGATGCCCTTAAAACATCGTGGATTATAGAACTTTGCTATGACGAGGAGAGGAAGTCTTTCGCTTACGTCCGCATTGCAACACAGTGACCCCATCTCCTTTTAAAAAGCACATTTGGGCCAGGCATAAGAAATCAATGCAGTTTCATTGGCGTTGACAATATTGTTCGTTGCGTACGAATTGAGTTACGCTTTTTCTCCAACTGTCGGCATCGCCAAAGAGAATCGCCAGTGTTCGCGGATTCTGTTTCTTCGCACACTGCCTGTTACGTGATACTGTGGCGTTCCTTAAAACGCTGAATACAAAAAAAAAATAATACTATTCTACTCGAACTTAGCAGCTATGAAACAAACTGTCAACACACCGAAGTGAGTGAAAGTGCGAAAAACTATCCCTTGCACGTTCCAGAAGGTGCATTCTATCTTGACATGGAGAAATTTTGAATTTAAATTACTGTGTAAGTACTGAAAATGAAAATGAAAACCTACAACCTGTTTTCCAGTCTTTGACCGGGTCAGGTATGTAATGAAGGAATCAGATATAGGCTGTTATTACGATGGGGTCGCCACTCCCAAAGTGATTTATATTAATGAGTGATAGATGCTATGAAATGAGAATGGAGAGTGTTGTTGGAATGAAAGATGACAGGGAAAACCGGAGCACCCGGAGAAAAACCTGTCCCGCCTCCGCTTTGTCCAGCACAAATCTCACATGGAGTGACCGGGATTTGAACCACGGTATCCAGCGGTGAGAGGCCGATGCGCTGCCGTCTGAGCCACGGAGGCTCTTTGTGTAAGTACTATTTTTTTAAAATGTAAAGACAGTTTTAAATTAAAAGTCTGAATTGGTTCCCGTTTAAATATGACATATGAGGGCAGTTTTCTTCGATCTGCGATTGCACAAAGCATAACTGTACACCCAATATCGGAAACTAGGTGAGCCAGGAGCGTGTTGCCAACGTTGACGCAAATAAAACCCGCACCCCAATTTCATGCCTCAGTTTTTAAAAAATATATGCGGGGATTATTCGCGTAAACACGGTATAATTCTTTTCTTAATTATCGTCATCCGGTCGATTAGATTAGCGGTTTGCCTTTTTCTACCACTACGAGCGTTAATGTGAGTCAATGCAGAGTTCACTTAAGCCCTTGAAACTAATAATAATAATGTTATTTGCTTTACGTCCCACTAACTACTTTTTAAGGTCTTCGGAGACGCCGAGGTGCCGGAATTTAGTCCCGCAGGAGTTCTTTTACGTGCCAGTAAATCTACCGACACGGGGCTGTCGTATTTGAGCACCTTCAAATACCACCGGACTGAGGCAGGATCGAACCTGCCAAGTTGGGGTCAGAAGGCCTGCGCCTTAACCGTCTGAGCCACTCAGCCCGGCCCCCTGCAACTATGTTCGTTGTGGACATATCTTCTGAGGGTATTAAACCAAGGGACACATTACAGAAGAATTGTGCAAATAAGTTTATTTGGCTAGGATTTGAATAAAAAAAGGGAAACGATTAAAGATACAAGTGGTTTTAGGCAGTTTTTCCGGAACTGTGTTTAGACCGGAAGTGATTTTCGAAATTTGTTTTTTAGTTTGAAAAGAAAAAATATTCAAAGATGTGAAGTCTATGTTGGCTTCCCTGTGCAAGTACTTTATCCATTGTATTACTGTACTGTATGCATTTTTAGGTGGCTTGTATTTGCACGGAAAGTACCCGATGCCCTTAAAACATCGGAGGAAAATGCTTAATTTTACATCTGCTAAGAAATGTCTTGAAGATTAAAAGAAGAGAAAGATAACCAATACAGATGTGATTGACTTAGTTAGCAAGGAACGACAAGTGATCTCGTATTAAGTCTAAAGTAGGAGACCGTTGTGGCGGCGCCCTTTTCACCTGTGTACAAGAGGGTAAAACACATGAGAGTATTCCTCGTAAGAGGCCAAGAAATGCACATAAGAAGACGTTCTTCGCTAGTACATACCTGAAGAAAACTATGAAGAGGCTAAAAGGACCTCTCAAGGAAGATTCACTTGAGGGAAACTCATCATTGTGACGAACCAGTCTCAAGGCTGGATACATATGATGATGATATCCTCTACCGTACTACAAAAGTGGTGCCTTGAATCGGGGTTTGCGATTGGAAGTATATACATTACAAGCGGAAATAGTGTAGTGTCCAGGAGGCATTACAAAATATAACGATATGACTTTGCACGTGGTAGTAGTGTGGTCTAAAATGCGAATTAGGAATATCGGGCTATGAACATACCGTATGATCATGTATCAGTCTCAGGAAATAAATAATCTAATATCTTACAAAGAGGACGATATTTTAACGAGGCAAGTTTTTGAACCATGGCACAATCCTCAAAGGAAGAAATGAGTGTACATTGGATATTTAAATCATTTCAGATAAAAGTGAACACCGAATTGCGAATGTTTAATAATAATAATAATAATAATTGTTACCGAGTTTTAGTGGTAGGTAGAGGTAAAAGAAGGTGCGGGCGTGAACGGGTCTCAAACTACGGAATCAAAGTTAATGTAAAATTTAACAAGGTTATATTTTCTTTCCAAAATTCAGAAATAACAAGAATGGCAGGTACGGAGTAGCAAGACCACAAGGTACAATTACAGTATTTACAGGATTTGGGCTTCGAGCCCTGAAAACACAATTCTTGAGCAACTAGCCCAACTTTACGATATACAAATTTCAACGACGGGGCAGAAGACCCCAATCAAACCCTGGAGCACTTGCTCCAAATTACACAGTAAAGCCTCCTCGAGGCATACAACACTCAGTTTTCGAAAAAAAAGAGCCACTCGCTCTCAACTGTAAGCCTCTCCCAGGCCACACCAAACTCCACCTTCAAGCTGTCCTCAACGGACATAAACACAGGGGTAAAATACCCAATCTACTGAGGCCTATTAATTAAAAAAGGAAAATTACATGGCCTCTAAAATACCAACTTGAAAGGAGGCTCTCCGCACTCCTAATACACTTTATTTAAAACCTACTTGGCGCTAGGCCGTTAAAGCAAGGGCTAATCCCATACTACAGAGGTGAATTAGAGAAGACCAATTTACATTACATTAACGAAGAATAGGTTAAGAAAAAAATAAGTTCACCTCAAAACAATATGATTGGGAGCTCGAGAGGGTTAAGCACTCTCTATCCCGCTATGCAGTTTAAAAGATGGAATAGATACAAGTTTCTTTACATTTTAAGGAAGGTTACATAAAGGAAAAGCTTCGGACCCGCCCCGAGAGTTAAACTGCTGAGCAAGCAAGAAAAGAAGTAATTAATCGGCCATTACCTGGTTGTTGACTGTCGCCGAAGAAAGAGGCGCTTCCCGCCCCCTGCTATGTACTTTACACACTGAAAGATGGAACAGAAGTGGCGCAGAGACCCAAAAATCAGCAGTTTATATACTCTCGCGGAAGGTTCTAGGCGTTAGGGGAATGAGAACACCCGCCCACAATCACTTTATTGGAGAAAAAAGAGAAACCCCTACACAAGATGAAGAAGAAACACATTATTGGTGGAAAATTAAGTTAAGAAATTCGGGATTGGCTAGATTTAAAACAAGGGGAAAGAAAGGGTTAATATTGCCAACTTAACTAATGACTGAAAGAAATTTAGCAAAGAACAAACTTTTGAAATTACATTTTCTCCAAAAAAAACAGTTCTTCACTTCCCACCAGGGTGCACTATTGTCGATCTTCAGTAGTGTCCTCTAGAAGAGAAAGTTCACACTTCTTACTTCAAGCAAAACAAAAACACATCAAAAATGACACAGTTCTAAAACTCCAAAATTTCCAGGTAGTGACATCTTCTGAGAAAGTAGAAAAATACCGTCAATAAAGTTCAGACTTCCTCCAGCAGAGGAGTTTCAACTGGCGCACATTTTGAATTAGCGGCGTGGAGGTGTACCGCCCGGTACAGACCTCCCCCCCCCAAAGGTTCCTCCAGGGGTGACACATGAAATTTGTTTGAAAGCTAGGTCCAAGTTTTGATGTAGATGTGGAGATTAATTGCCGAAAAATTTAAAAGTTTCTCTTAATGTGGTTTGATTCAGTTTCAAAATTTTGTTGTTGCAGGTGAAGTAAAGTCTTTATGGTTGTAGAAGTGGAATTCAGAAGATAAACTTTTAATACTTGAAAGTGAAGAAAAATTTTGCAATGTCCACCAAATATTGCTGTTGAATTCCCAAGTGTAGTCATTGCTTATAGTAACTGTTCATGTAGTTGATGTTGATTAAGTTGGATGGCCAGACCGGCCGTTGCAGCTTGCGTCCAAAGGAGGCCGCTCTGACCCCTCAAGTACCCTGAGATACCGCTCGCCCGCACTATGAGGGGAGCAGTGTTGTTGAAACACGCCGAGCCCGCGGTGAAGATATACAGGCTGCGGGCAAGTAGCAGGTCGTGCGCCGCACATCAGCCTTGGCCGGGAGGAGAGCTCCGGCTCGCCGTGCACATGTCGTCCTCGCTGGGGTCGAGGGGGCCCGTCCTCGAACCCAGTCGCGGCACAGCGCCGCGCGGCTGCGAGGGCACTGAAACATTAAAGCTAGGCGGCAGAATATTGTTGGACCATCATCTTTTTTGAGGGCACAGGCTTGGTGGAGAGGTTGAGGGGCCAGCGGCGTGCAGATATCCATGGCATTTAATAGAAGCAAGCCACAGTGTGTATAGCAGGAGACGGGAGCGTGGTAATGGCCGTGGTAAGGACAGAATGGCAGATTAACAAATCGGGGGAGGTTTACAAAAATGCTTAAATATGAAACCAAATTTTATAGAAGGGGCAGAAGGCCTTAAAAGTGAAGCTCAAAAAATATAACCTTCATATTCCTTTCAAAATAATATGAAGCAAGTTAACACAAAAATTTACACTGGTTTCACCTGTGACAGGTGAACCCTAAATATCCTCTCGGTAGCTGGATTACTTAATAACAACGTAACCGGCGTAAGAAAATCCAGAATGATACAAGGCCCATGAAATCTGGGGGCAAGCTTGCCCGCGGGAACAAAGTTCTTGACCATAACTTGGTCACCTACCTTCAAAGGGGTGGGTCTCCGTCCACGATCATACCTTTCCCTAACCTTTTCATGAGAGACTTTAAGATTGGCTTTAGCCTTCTTCCAAAGATCTTTGATGTTGTCCGGATCTATTGTCTCGGGTAGAATGTCACTCAGAGACCAGAGGTTAGAGAGCGGCGTGTTGGGAACAAACTTGAACATCAAAGAGGCTGGAGTAAATTTATGTGATTCATGAACCGCCGAATTCAAAGCAAAAGCTAACCAATGCAGGGACGTGTCCCACCTGGAATGATCTTCATGATGATAGGCAATAAGCGCAGACCTGAGATTACGATTAACCCGTTCAGCCAGAGATGGTTGAGGGTAATAAGCAGAAGTAGTTACATGAGAGATGGACAAGTCAAAGCAGAATTTACGAAATAAATTAGATGTAAAAGCCTTAGCATTGTCAGATACAATATATTGGCACGGACCAAAAGAAGCAAAAATAGAATTTAAGCAAGTAATGGTGGACTGAACGGTAGCCAGCTTAGTCGGAAATAACCAGGAAAATCTGGTAAAACCATCTACACATACAAAGATGAATTTGTTGGCATGTCCCTTCGACTGGGGGAAGGGTCCTACGTAATCGATATACAGGCGTTCCATGGGGCGCGACGCTTGATGCGAAGACAGAAGGCCTACCTTGGTGGACATGGTGGGTTTACTAAGCAAACAAGATTTACAAGCTTTTACAAGTTCACGGATTTCACCGTCCATACCTTTCCAAATGAACATTTCACGAATCTTCTCACGAGTTTTAAAGATTCCAAGATGCCCCCCTAATGGGGTCTCATGATAGTATTTGAAGATCATAGGCACAAGAACAGCTGGAACGACAACTTTCATCATCTTATCATGCCTCGAAGGGCAACATAGAACACCATTCCTCAGAACATAAGGGACAACATGTTCCCCAGAAGAAAGGGTTTCCATTATCGGAGCCAGCGTCGGATCTTCACGTTGGTATTTCTCGATATCCCTAAAGAGCATGGGAGCATCTGTTAAGATGGCATTAACACCAGATAGTATGGACTCGGGAGGTGATGAACTGTTGGCCAGTTCGTGGGTCTCGACGTCGTTGGAAAACATACGGCTGAGTCCATCAGCAACAACATTTTCGGTACCTCGGATATGCCTGACATCGAATTGGAAGGCAGAAATACGGATGGCCCAACGGGCTATACGACCAGTACGACGCGGCCTACCTAAGACCCAGCTTAGGGCTTGATTATCTGTCTCCAGGTCGAATTTGACATGTTCCAAATAGAGACGGAACTTCTCTAAGGCGAATAAGACTGCCAAACCTTCGAGCTCATAGATGGAATACTTGGCTTCTTGAGCCGACAAGGTCCTAGATGCATAGGCGATGGGTCGCTTCCCTAGTTCAGTCTCTTGCAGAAGGACTGCAGCTACTGCTGACGACGACGCGTCGGTTTGGACGATGAATTTCTTCGAGAAATCAGGCATAGCAAGTACAGGGGCATTACAGAGAGTTAATTTAAAATCTTCAAAAGCGGCTTGTTGAGAAGGTCCCCACTCGAATTTGATGCCTTTCCTACGAAGAAGGTTTAAGGGCGCCGCTCTATTAGCGAAGTTAGGAATAAACTTCCTGAAGAAATTCACCATACCAATGAACCTGGCGATACCTTTAATGTCCTTGGGAGGTTTAAAATCACGGATGGCCTGTGTTCTAGAATGATCGACTGCTACACCATCAGGTGACACAATATGCCCTAGAAATGACATAGAGGGCTTAGCAAAGGCAACTTTGGACAACTTGACAGTTAGCCCAGCCTTACGAAGGCGATCGAGAACTTCTCGCAGATGATCTAGATGTTCTTCAAAAGTTTCTGAAAATACGACGACATCATCCAAGTAGTGATATAAGTACTCAAATTTGATGTCGGAGAAGACCCTATCTAGTAGCCTAGTGAGTACAGCTGCTCCCGTGGGGAGCCCGAAAGGCACGCGGTTGTATTCATACAAATTCCAGTCCGTGGCAAACGCTGTAAGATGTTTAGACTCTTCGGCAAGGGGAATTTGATTATAGGCCTGATTCAAGTTCAAGATAGTAAAGAACTTGGCCTTACGAAACCATGAAAAACAAGAATGAAGGTCGGGAAGGGGCACAGATTGCAACACCACCTTCCGATTGAGAGCCCTATAATCAATGACAGGCCTGAAGCCTCCTTGGGGTTTCGGTACTAGAAAGATAGGTGACGAATACGCCGACTTAGAGGGCCTAATAATACCGTCCTTCAACATCTGATCGATGATTTCTTTCATTGCCTTCATTTTAGGTGGAGATAGCCTATAAGGTGGAAAACGGACAGGAATCGAATCCGTGACCTCGATTTTGTATTCAATAAGGTCAGTAACACCAAGAGTATCGGAGAACACCTCTGGAAATGACTGACATAATTTACGAATACTATCAGCCTGCTCCTCAGGTAGATGCCTAAGGTCTAACAACATCTCATCCTGGGTAGGCGAAATAGATGAACATGATACAGAATTACACTTTAACAAGGGAATTTTACAATTGGACGCAAATTTGAATGTGCACGACTTACTCAGAAGATCGAGCACAAGACCAGTGTGAGAAATAATGTCAGCTCCCAATATGATGGGGCAAGACAGGTGCTTAGCCACAAACAATTTAATTTTCCATGTAAATTTAAAGATACGAATTTTGACATTTACAGAACCGAGAATTTCTAATGGAGAAGAATTAGCCGAAACATATTGGAATGGAGATGAGCCATAGTCAGGTAGTTTACAAACAGATTTCAATTTAGAATACCATTGATCCGAAATAACAGAACAAACGCTGCCTGAATCTAAGAGAGCTGTTACAGGTTCATTATTTAACTCAATCTTAAGAAAAGGAACCGGTGCGGGGGTATCGCCGCAATCCTATGACACTCCTTGGGGCATTCAAGGGATGGATTTGAAGATTGACTTTTCCCTGATTTTTCGATCTGTTTACCCGGGGCTGAGTCTCGGGAAGATGGATTATTCGACTCAGCCGAAGGCACTAGTCACTTTATATTGTTGTTGGAAGTTGCACCAGAAGTTTAGCAGGAGGGGGTGCTATTCGAATTGGGACAATTCTTGGCAATATGTGAGAAAGCCCCACATTTAAAACAGCCTTGTGATGAACCAGCTCCATTCCTTGTCACACTAGATTTGAGCAATGGGCACTTGTTCCGAAGGTGGCCGGGCGACCCGCAAGCATAGCATTTACGGGGTGTGACTGATCGGCGAGGTGGAGGCCGAGTATTACTAAAAAAAGGCGGGGGTTCTTTCGCGACACGCAACGAATCGGCGTATCTAACTCCTTCCGCTGAGACGGCCAATGCCTCAAGTTCAGAGAAGGTTTGCGGGCACGCCGCGAAACACAAATATGACCTATAGGATGGTGAAATGCCTTCCACAATGGCTTGTACAATCTGGTCCTCCGGAAAGTGAAGAGCAAACACCCTAGTATAGAATTTAATATCTTGGATGAAGTCAGCCAAGTTTTCATCCAAACGCTGTACACGATAATAGTACTTCTGAATAAGGGAGGACCTTGCCCTAGCCGGGATGAAGTTAGCTAGCAAGTGGGCGTGGAAGTCTTCAATTGATGATTGCTCGGCAATGGCTCTTACTATTTTGTCAGAGAGAATACCAATTGCATAAGGATAGATAATTTGCAAAATTTGACATGGAGAAAGAGAAAACACAAGGGCATGATCCTGAAATTCAACTAGAAATCTTAAAAATGAAATTATGTCACTGGTGGTATTAACGGAAAACTTAGAGATACCTCTGAGCAACATTGCCAATGGATGAGGCAAGCTGCTAAACCCGGGTGACATAGTAGATAAAGGTTTCAATGGCAAGGAAGTTAATTCAGAACGTACATTATTTAACGAGTTACGGCGTTCAGACTCGTCCAATGGGGCAGAGGTTGTTTGAGCAGCAATGGTTTTCCTATTTGCTTCTCCTTTAGGAGGCTCTTCCTCACTACCTACATTCACTGTGGTGGGTTGATCAATTTTGGGAGGAACTTCCCCAGTTAACAATTGAGTGACCTTGCTAGATAATTCAGAAATATTCTCAAGCAGCGTACTAGCTTCCTTCTTCTGAACGTCATTCAACTTTAGAGACAACAGATCGTTAACTCTATTTGAAAAATGAAACAGCCTAGCTTGCACACGCTTAATTTGATTAGGAGAAGGATCATTTTCATCAAAAAAACTAACTACAGAAGCTAGCCCAGTAGTATTCTCCGTGATCGTGGAAAGAGAGTCGTCAAATTTTTTCTCTCCCAAATTGGGGATGGAAATGGGCAAATCTAGGGACTCTCTAAGCTTGTTTGTGTCTACTGCAACCGTGCCTCCAGATTGCACATTTCTAATAGTTAATTCATAGATTAACTCCTCCTTGCGCAAATAGTTAAGATGGAGAACATCGCGAGGGCCGGGCATGATGACAGACAATTTTGAAAAAATCAAAAAAATTCCAGCAACTGAGAAAATTGTTAGAGTTCGGAACAAAACAATGTTTAGCCGTCAAAAGGGGCTAAAATGAGACCCATTCAACCACGCTCTGCTACCACTTGTTACCGAGTTTTAGTGGTAGGTAGAGGTGAAAGAAGGTGCGGGCGTGAACGGGTCTCAAACTACGGAATCAAAGTTAATGTAAAATTTAACAAGGTTATATTTTCTTTCCAAAATTCAGAAATAACAAGGATGGCAGGTACGGAGTAGCAAGACCACAAGGTACAATTACAGTATTTACAGGATTTGGGCTTCGAGCCCTGAAAACACAATTCTTGAGCAACTAGCCCAACTTTACGATATACAAATTTCAACGACGGGGCAGAAGACCCCAATCAAACCCTGGAGCACTTGCTCCAAATTACACAGTAAAGCCTCCTCGAGGCATACAACACTCAGTTTTCGAAAAAAAAGAGCCACTCGCTCTCAACTGTAAGCCTCTCCCAGGCCACACCAAACTCCACCTTCAAGCTGTCCTCAACGGACATAAACACAGGGGTAAAATACCCAATCTACTGAGGCCTATTAATTAAAAAAGGAAAATTACATGGCCTCTAAAATACCAACTTGAAAGGAGGCTCTCCGCACTCCTAATACACTTTATTTAAAACCTACTTGGCGCTAGGCCGTTAAAGCAAGGGCTAATCCCATACTACAGAGGTGAATTAGAGAAGACCAATTTACATTACATTAACGAAGAATAGGTTAAGAAAAAAATAAGTTCACCTCAAAACAATATGATTGGGAGCTCGAGAGGGTTAAGCACTCTCTATCCCGCTATGCAGTTTAAAAGATGGAATAGATACAAGTTTCTTTACATTTTAAGGAAGGTTACATAAAGGAAAAGCTTCGGACCCGCTCCGAGAGTTAAACTGCTGAGCAAGCAAGAAAAGAAGTAATTAATCGGCCATTACCTGGTTGTTGACTGTCGCCGAAGAAAGAGGCGCTTCCCGCCCCCTGCTATGTACTTTACACACTGAAAGATGGAACAGAAGTGGCGCAGAGACCCAAAAATCAGCAGTTTATATACTCTCGCGGAAGGTTCTAGGCGTTAGGGGAATGAGAACACCCACCCACAATCACTTTATTGGAGAAAAAAGAGAAACCCCTACACAAGATGAAGAAGAAACACATTATTGGTGGAAAATTAAGTTAAGAAATTCGGGATTGGCTAGATTTAAAACAAGGGGAAAGAAAGGGGTAATATTGCCAACTTAACTAATGACTGAAAGAAATTTAACAAAGAACAAACTTTTGAAATTACATTTTCTCCAAAAAAAAAAAAAAAACAGTTCTTTCACTTCCCACCAGGGTGCACTGTTGTCGATCTTCAGTAGTGTCCTCTAGAAGAGAAAGTTCACACTTCTTACTTCAAGCAAAACAAAAACACATCAAAATGACACAGTTCTAAAACTCCAAAATTTCCAGGTAGTGACATCTTCTGAGATAATAGAAAAATACCGTCAATAAAGTTCAGACTTCCTCCAGCAGAGGAGTTTCAACTGGCGCACATTTTGAATTAGCGGCGTGGAGGTGTACCGCCCGGTACAATAATAATAATAATAATAATAATAATAATAATAATAATAATAATAATAATAATAATAATAATAATAATAATAATAATAATAATAATAATAATAATAATAATGTCATTTGGGTCACAAGTCCATAGACTGGATTGATGCAGCTATCAGTACCATCCCGTCCTGTGCTAAAGTTTACATATCTACGTAACTACTACATCCTACATCTCTTTAATCCGTTTGTAATAGTCACGCATTGGACAACCCTAGCGTTACCACCTACACTTCCTGGATGTCTTAGGATGTGACCTATCATTCTAGGCCTATATATTCTTCTGGGAAAATTTCGCGAAATCGTTCTCATCGCAGCAATTCGATTCAGCACCTCTTCACTCGTGATTTAATCTACCCACCTCACCTTCAACATTTCTTTAACATTACATTCCAAAAGTTTCTATTCTCTTTCTAGTTATCGTCTATGTTTCAATGCCACGCTCCAAACGAAAGTTGATTGTGCTTGTCGGCATTTTATGTCCTCCTTACTTCTGCCATCATTACTTATTCTAATACCTTTCTTTCTTTCCTTTCTTAATCTGTTTACACTCTAAGGTTGTTTTTTGCCCCGGACTCAGCGAGGGATCACACCTCTACCGCCTCAAGTGCAGTGTCCTGAAGAGTGAGCCTTTGGGTCAGGGGATACAACTGAGAACGAGGACCAGTACATCGTCCAGGTAGCCTCACCTGCTATACTGAATAGGAGCCTTGTGGCAGGATGGGAAGAGTGGAAAAGGGCAGGCAAGGAAGAGGGAAGGAAGCGGCCGTGGCCTTATGTTAGGTACGATCCCGGCATTTGCCTGGAAGAGAAGTGGGAAACCACGGAAAACCACTTCGAGGATGGCTGGGGTGGGAATAGAACCCACCTCTACTCGTTTGACTTTCCGAGGCGGAGTGAACCCCGTTCCAGCCCTAGTACCACTTTTCAAATTTCGTGGCAGAGCCGGGAATCGAACCTGGGCCTCTGGGGGTGGCAGCTAATCATGCTAACCACTACACCACAGATATTCTAATACCCAAGAAACAATACTCATCTACTTCCTTTATGAATTCGATAATCATTATTAAATCTTTATGATTTTGTTATGGGATGTGGGTAATTTGATCTGAAGGCATTTGCGCAGTCTGCATGTTAATTTCTACGTTCCTGTTTACTGTACCAGGTAACAGACGAAACGGAAGTAATTGAAAAGCAAGGAATTAAACACATTTACAACTAATTATCAACATCTTCTTGGTTTGAATCCGCTATCTTGGGATCTAAAAGCCAATACTCTATCCTTGTTCCACATAGCGCACTGTTTCATGTAAGGACTTGGATATTGTGGTGAATGTTCCTTCGGACTTAAAATATGTGAGGTCTGTCCTTATTGATATTCCTTTGCTGGCGTGCATTAATATTACATAGAGACTGAGCTTGGGAAGGAAGTGACCTTAATCTGTACTTTTGGTAGTATCCAGACATTGCGATGAGTTGTAACCCGGGCTAATAACAGGACAATGGTATCGCAGGTTCAAGAATGTGATCAGACATTGGTCTGAACGAATGGGTGTTACGTCGGATAATTCGGAAATGAACTGCTTGACTTGGCTTCGACAAAGAGACTGATGCAAGAGACAAAGAAAATAGGCTCTGTGGAGTGAGATCGAGGTGTTACGTGCTAGGAATGGGCGAAGAAGATTGTGTACACTCAGATAGCGGAGTTGCGTGAGAAGAATGGAGAAACGAACTCAAGTAGGGTGTTCCAATCTTGTACTGGAGGATGTTTGATGTTCAGGCATTTTAACACTGTTTTGTGAGTTCTGAATATTGAAATGTTGTCCATATCGAGTTATATATTGTTCATCTTTTTACTTTTGTCATTGGTTTTTGTCGCACTGATTCAGACAGCTCTAATGGATTTGATAGAATGGCTCAGGGACTGGCCATCTTCTTCCTGCAACGATGAACGCTATTAGCTGCTGTCCTCGAAGGCCTTGATTCGATTCCCGGTAATGCCAGAAAAATGGCAGGAGGACGTGTATGTAGTTAAAATGTACATCCATCTCAGCTCCATCGGAAGTGTGCCTGAAAAGGGCTGCACCACCTCGGGAAGAGGATAAGAAATTACTTTTAGAGCTAGGACTATTAAAAAAAATACAATTTGCTTTACGTTGCACCGACACAGGTAGGTCTTATGGCGATGACGGTGTAGGAAAGGGCTAGGAATGGAAAGGGAGCGGCCATGGCCCTAATTAAGGTACACACCGGGCGAGTTGGCCGTGCGGTTAGGGGCGCGCAGCTGTGAGCTTGCGTCCGGGAGATAGTGGCAGTCGGCAGTCCTGAAGATGGTTTACCGTGGTTTCCCATTTTCACACCAGGCAAATGCTGGGGCTGTACCTTAGTGAAGACCACGGCCGCTTCCTTCCCATTCCTAGGTCTTTCGTATCCCATCGTCGCCATAAGGCCTATCTGTGTCGGTGCAACGTAAAGCAAATAGCAAAACAAATTACGGTACAGCCCCATAATTAGTCTAGTGTGAAAATTGGAAAACACTGAAATCATCTTTAGGGCTGCCGACAGTCGGATTCGAACCCACTATCTCCCGAATGTAAGTTGATAGTTACGTGACCCAAGCCGCACAGCCACTTGTTAATTAATTCAAATACTCATCAGACCTAGTAAACCTAATATCGTTGGGGTCGAAAAAGCACAGTTGATCAAAGGAGGTCAAATACAGAAGTTGAAGGTGAAAACTGGCTAAAGTAGAAACCATGTCAGAGTCAGAGTTGTGTCTTGTGGTCGTCAACCTATGCCCAAAAGTTGAAAGACACTAAGGTCCCCCTTTCAGTCCCCTCTTACGACAGGCAGGGTATACCTTGGATGTATTCTACACGCCCACCCTTAGAGAAAAGAGAGGGAGAAACACTCAGCCTGAATCCTAGAATAATATATTCTACCATTTATGAGGCCTAGTTTCAACCATTTACCTGCGTTTATTAAACTGCATTCACTTAATAACTCCAACTGAGTGAGTTACAATATTTTTCCCATCAATTCGCTATCTCCAAGCACTCGGCGATGTGGAAATTCAAAGCTTCTGCTCTCTCAGTAGCTGTGCTAGCAGTAAAATGCGGCGGCCAGGTCTGTTTCGAAGCAAGCCACCATTAAATTGTCTCACAATATTCGCTTGTTCTCCCCACCTCTTTCTCTCTGCAGTTCGTTCGATTACTGAGTTCATAATCCCTGGTACTTAGCAGAATGATGCCAGGCAAGGTGTATGAGTTCACGCAAGTGCCAAGAGGTGTATGCGAACAGGAGATGCGGAGCACTGGGCAACCCCATTAAAGCTTTGAGAGATGAAATAACGTGTGCACGGACAAAGGGCTACAATTAGCACGTTCGGAATGTAATATAACATGTTTCCTTTATTGCAAACTCTCTGTTATACGATATAACATCGAATTCTTGTAGGGGAATGGGCGTTTATAAACTTATACACCAATTACATGATGAAATGGAAGGGTGCTATGTGACAGACGAATGAAATTTGGACTGAAGCATAGTATTACTCGCTGTACTGACTCTCAGTTTTTTAATTTCTTTGTGCATGTTACGAACAACAGGATTTGTGCTATGGTGTTCACAAAATATTCAATCTTAAATCTGCTGTAGTGTAGGGTTGGGAGAGGATTCACCCATTATTATTGAGCTTGGAGCGCTCTGCCTTTTCCCCTTTCACCCCTATCCATAAAATACTTCTGGATATGTATATATCTATATAAAACTTCTTCCTCTTGGCCTTAATCCCAATTAATTGGGGTCGGCACTTGACATGAGTTTGGCCCAGTTTTAACGCCGGATGCCCTTCATATCGCCAACCCTATGTGAAGGGATGCATCTAACATTGCGCGAGTTTCTATAGTGATTTGTAAAGTGATGTGTTGTTATGTAAATGAAGATGTATATTAAGGCGAACGCTAATGCTCACCGGCCAAGCTAAAGGAACTACCAAATAAATTTACAACCTTCGACCCTGCCGGGAATCGATCCCGGTGTCCTCTGAACCGAAGGCCACAACGCTGATCATTTAGCCAAGGGGGCGAGTAATAAATAATAGTCGACAAAATTCACCAACCAATCACATCAGACAGAGGAAAAGTAGAAATAGATTGCTTGACATTTGCAGACGACCTAGCAGTCTTAACCCAAGACATTTCAACTGCCTAAAATCAGATTGAACTCCTGAAACAAACTGAGGAAAAGCTCAGCCTCCAGATATCTTTTGAAAAGACAGAATACATGACCTGCAACAAAGAAGCACCAAGGCTCATTTAGAAAAAAAATGACAAAATTAATCGAGTGTCACAATTTAAAGATCTTGGTAAAACAATTTAGGAGAATGGACTCGTAACAAAAGCCAATGAAAATAGATGCCAAAAGATGGAAACTACATATCCACAACAAAATATGTATCTCCAAGCACATTACAATTCAGTCATACATCTTTACGGGTCAGAAACGCTCATTTTCGTACAGGAAAGCAGACATGGGAAAACCGGGCGAGTTGGCCGTGCGGTTAGTAGCGCGCAGCTGTGAGCTCGTATCCCGGAGATAGTGGGTTTGAACCCCAATGACGGCAGCCCTGAAGATGGTTTTCCGTGGTTTCCCATTGTCACACCAGGCAAATGCTGGGGCTGTACCTTAATTAAGGCCACGGCCTTCCCTGTCCCATCTTCGCCATAAGACCTATCTGTGTCGGTGCGACATACAGCAACTAGGAAAAAAAAAGAAAAAAAAAGAAACGCAATATCATAAGAAAAATTCTAGACCCAAAACTCGCCGACGGACAATACCGACTCAGAGGCAGGCAGTAAATTTTTTTTTTTTTTTTTTTTTTTTGCTAGTTGCTTTACGTCGCACCGACACAGATAGGTCTTGTGGCGATGATGGGGCAGGGAAGGGCTAGGAGTGGGAAGGAAGCGGCCGTGGCCTTAATTAAGGTACAGCCCCAGCATTTGCCTGGTGTGAAAATGGGAAACCACTGAAAACCATTTTCAGGGCTGCCGACAGTGGGGTTCGAACCTACTATCTCCCGAATACTGGATGCTGGCCGCACTTAAGCGACTGCAGCTATAGAGCTCGGTAGGCAGGAAATCAAATAATACCCAAATATCACAGTGACATTAGAAAACGCCGGTTAAGATTCTCTGGACACATTAAAAGAACGCACCCAGACAGACCTAAAAACAAATGATCGAATTCTATGAAAAGAGGAGTAAAACAAAAACAGACACAATTAAATGGGTTGGCGAAATCAAAACTTATCTGAAACAAGCAGGAATTACACCAGCGTATGTCCAGAATCGGGTAATTTTCATATCCAAAATTCAGAAATAGCAAGTTGTCCATGAGGAAAGACCAGAGAGAAAGACCGGAAAAGCTTGATCTGAAGACAGAAAGGAAGCGCTCAGTAAACGAATGAAAGTAATATGGACACAAAGGAAGGCAAACGCACGCCTCTATGTACTCTGCGTAGTCCTATGGGCTTATTCGCAAATATAATTGTACCGGGAGGTACACCTCAACCCCGCACATATAAAAGAAGCGCCTGAAGGAACTCTATCTATCAAACAAAACGTGAAACGGCTACTGCATGAAGTTGGGATATTAATCAGAACATGTCACTCATAAATAACAGAGTATTGTGTTATTTTAAGGATTCCTAAACTGACTGGATTTGTTTTGTTTTGGTGTACAGCAAGTAGTCTGAACCTTTCTCCATAGAAGTCCTTACAAAAATTGAGGTCATGCACTCTAGTGCAAGTTGGAAGAATTTGTGATTTAGAGAAGTTTTGTGTTTCTAGGTTTTCATAACTAGATCAACGTTCATTTATTTTGTTATTTCAAGGTTTCCAACACCTCCTTCTCATCCCGCCAGTTTTTGAATCTGGCCAATTAGAAATTTTTGTATTTATTTTTCAGCCTATAACAGGCTTCTTGTAGATTTTTATTCGGACAATAAAAATGAGAGGGTGTTTCCGGATTTAGTCCAGAACTTTCTCGAAAACTCCCCTCGGGTATATAAGCTGCGGCTTTTTCAATCTACCTTATAGATCGCCGAATTTCTGAGAGTGTGTGTTAAGACAGCCTTACTCTTCGGCAGGCAGTACATCAACCCAGGTAATGGGCACAAGTTTTCTATCTCTGTAGCTGGCTCCGCAAACTTACCCGAGGGGAAGATCCTAATCTTCAACTATGTAACTATCTGTTTTCTAAAAGGTAAACTTTCTTCCTGATAATGTAAAGTTTCATACAGATTTAAATTGTAAATCGGGGATAGAGAGTGCGTTACTGTCTCGAGTTTCCCTTCAATTTATCTTGAGGTGACTACGATTTTCTTTCCCAAGGAGAGGATTCAAACCCCCCAACATTGGGGACAGAAGGAGCACCTCGCCTTCCGCACTACACAGCTGTCTTAGCCGCCCAAAGCATGACAACGTAAGAATAAAATTACCGGTACCGTACTCATAATATTGCGTCAAACGTACGGTTGTTAACAAGATACACAAGTAGTGCCTTGCGGTCCGGCTTTATGGATAAATGGTTAGCGTGCTGACCTTTGGTCACAGGGGCCCCGGGTTCGATTCCCGGCGTGGTCGGGAATTTTAACCATAATTGGTTAATTTCATTGACACGGAGGCTGGGTGTATGTGTCGTCTTCATCATCATTTCATCCTTATCACGACGCGCAGGTTGCCTACGGGCATCAAATCAAAAGACCTGCATCTGCCGAGCCGAACTCTTGGCACTAAAAGCCATACGCTATTTAATTTTACTGCCTTGCAAGGAAATACTTCCATTAATATGCGGTGAATATTAGGGATACAAGATGTTTTCATTTCCATAGAATATTACCATAGTCTAAGCCTCCTAATTTTATGGGCAGTCTTTATTACCCACAAGATATACGTCAATGACTGAATGCAGTAATATATGACAGCACGCACTTTCGTCATCAAAATCATACACACACCTGCGTGAACGGTGCTTCACTTCATATGCTATTTCCATATCTGCACGTTCGCGCTGTAGCCCGAGCCAGACTCCGCCTTCGGTCATGTGACTACTCGAGCTTGCTTCGAACAGGCTCGAACCTCGGTGCGTATCGGGTCGGCTATATCCCGCTCGAACACGGGTATCGTTTGCCCAGATCTACACACTAGTAACGAGATGTCAAACCAAATGTTTTTAATAGTACAAACCTGTAGAGGACTTTAGCAAGGAGTGATTTATTATAAAACGAGACAGCACTGTATTATATAAAGTTCGCCGAAAAGATGCAATGGCAGGCAGAATTCGCAAATGAAACGAATAAAATATTTAAATTTCCCTAAAGTGGCCATCACCATCGAAATCAAGTTCAGGAAATCAAAACGAATTTCTTTAAATTTCTCGAGGTAGAAAAATATTTAAGAAATTATTTTGAAATATAAATGGATAAGAAAGTTCCCCGAATCCGCCCTGACAATATTATCTAAGTCCTTGTTATCACAATGCTTCGAACCAGATAAGAGAAGCGGTACAAAATCAGAAAATATTTTTTTCACTGGAAGAAACGATAGATGCTCGTGGCAGATTGGTATCAAACGTTACTGTCGGGATTGTAAGTCTGATCGTGTTGCATAGGAAACGTTGTTAACAACTGAAGTTATAGAGATGGTTAAATGTAATTGTACCGGGCGGTACACCCTTACGCCGCAGTTTTAAATCTTGCGCCAATAAATCCTCCTCTACAGGAGAAACTCTGAACTTTAAAAACTGGATTTACTTAAACGTTTGCTCTGAAGATGTCACTGTGTTAATTTCGACGTGTTTTTGTTTACTATTTATCAAGAAGTTTGGACATTGTCTCATAGATGTCTCTACTAAAAAACTATGATCATGCACCCTGGTGCGAAGTGAAGGAACTTTTTTGAAGAAATTTTGTATTCGTAAGTTTTCTCTTTACTAAATTTCGTTCATTCATTTGTGGGTTGGCAATATTAATCTCTTGTTTCCGCCAGTTTTGAATTGAGCCAATCCAGAATTTCTGTAATTAATTTTGACCAATCGTGTCTTTCTTCTTCGATTTTGATGTGTAACTTTTAACTAGCCAATAAAAGCCTGTGGGTGTGGCTACTTTATTCATGAAAGGTCTCGAATTTTTTCTCGAGGGTATAAAAACTGCTGATTTTCTTGTCTCTCGGCCACATCATCAACATCTAACTTAGTGTATGGACATATAGCGGGAGGCGGGAAGCGCCTCTTTTTTCAGGCAGCAGATCTTCACTAAGGTAATGGCCGATTAACATCCTTATTTCTTGCTAGCTCAGCAGTTTAACCCGCGGGGGAGGTCCGAAACCTTTATTATGTAACCTATCTTCAAACATGTAGTTTTCCGTCACTTTTGTAAAACTTCATATATCTTTAACTTTAATTCGGGGATAGGGAGTGATTTACCCTCTCGAGCTCCCCTTCATACTGTTTTGAGGTGACTACGTTTTGTAATTGGTTTTCTTCCTTTCTGTAATGTCTTAAATTTTCCTTATACGAGTCACCTCCATAGTTTGGGAATAGCCCCTGTTTCATCGGCCTTGTGCCTCTTAGGTTTTAAGGTGTTTCATGTAGGAGTGCAAATTCACGCCTCCATTCATTTTTCATTTTGGGCCATTAACTTAACCTGTTATTCTTCTACTAAGGCCCAGTAGGTTGGGTACAAGATACCCCTGTTTCTTTGTAAGTGTGCCTTGAGGGCAGTTAATGGTAAAGTCTGTTGTGGCCTTTGATAGGCTCAGAAAATTGAGAGCGTGTCAGCTGTTTTATACGTGGCAGAAGTGCATCTAGGAGGCCTGATATGGTTTTAGGAACAAAGGCTCCTTGAATGAAGGGGTATTCTGCCCTTTGGACAAAAATGTGTCTTGGTAAAGTTGAGCGGAAAGCTCAGAAATTGTAAAAAGTGGGGCTTGAAGCCCAGAATTTGTTAAGACCCCTAAACTTGTACTTTCGTGCTCTTGGTTGTAAAATTATACCATGTACCTGAACTTTCATTGTTATTTCACCTAATGAAAATGTGTTAAACCGGGTTATCTATTGAAAATATAACCTTCAGTAAAATTTTGAGTTTAGCTTCATATTGTGGATAGACCCATTCCAGCCCGCACCTTCTTTCACGTCTGCATTCCACGGGTAGCCCCTTAATGATTGAAAACCTGTTTGAAAATTCGATGCCTCTGCATTTTGTGTCCTACTGTACTTGAATGGCAACATGTTTATGGATGAAGTCTCGTACTCCCTGCCAACGCTTCCTTCTGCCCTGACCAGTAAAACAAGAGTGGTTTTTATGCTCCTAACTTCATGTGTTTTCAGTTTGCAGATACGAATCCTGCTGATTAGACGTAAGGGGTTTACTTGCGGTAGGGTGGCTTGTACCATTCCGCTCCTCTTATAGCCAATACCACGAGGGATACCCATCCAAGTAGTGATCACGCCCAATGTAGCTTAACTGCGAAGATCTCATGGTATCCAGTGTTTCAAAATGGCATTTCTGATGCAAACAGTGGCAATAATGACAGGTGGATAATGGCGACAAAAGGCTGATCGGAAGGAAACTACTATGCCATCATATGCGGATGTAGATCAAAGGAAGCCCAAGGGAAAAGGAATTATCACTAATAGCGTTAAGACCGGAACTCGGACCTTCGAACGTGTACAATTTCCTACGTCTGACCATCCCACCGTTTGAACATGTGCGCTAACTAGTTAGTCTATGGGTTACGAAATTAGGTCAAATCTCTATGGATTGGATATGACCCTAGCTTCGAGTACTAGGCTATTTTACGGGAGGATCTCGCAAAAAGAGCTTGACGTGATACTGCAGGTCGAAGAGGAGCTCTGATGAGAACGCTTAGAAGGGAGATAAAGGGTTGAACGACTTGGTAATGAAATGAAGGTCATCAAGGTGAGAAAGAACAACGACGAAGGAGAAAATTAAATTCTTAGGCTAATGGCACAGGCAGTTTAATTAGGGTGAGTATTGTTGGCATTAAAGGATGAGTCATGTATAATATACCGTACATGAAGTTCTGATGGGTATTAATACGTCTGCACTTATTTATGATAGATTCTTATACTTCCAGTGCTCTGTCTATTCATGGTTATCCCTAGCAATACAAAGTTTTTTCAAACAGAATATACTACCAACGGAAGGATAAACACTAAAATATATTTAGTTATGGACGGGAAAAACGTGTATAATAATAGAAAATGTCTTTTGTTATTCTTCAAAAATTGCTTCAGTTCATCTCTCACGGCAATCAGCAGATAGGCAGAATACCAGACGTATTATTTGGCCACATGAATTACCAATACGAGGACCGGGCGAGTTGGCCGTGCGGTTAGTGGCGCGCGGCTGTGATCTTGCATCCCGGGTACAAACCCCACTGTCGGCAGCCCTGAAGATGGTTGTCCGTGGTTTCCCATTTTTACACCAGGAAAATGCTGGGGATGTACCCTAATTATGGCCATGGCCACTTCCCTCTCTTAGTCCTGTCCTATCCCATTGTCGCCAGAAGACCTATCTGTGTCGGTGCGACGTAAAGCAAAATTGTAAAGAATCCACAGTTCTATCCCTTCAGGCAAACAACTCAATGTTGAAAACGTCCTAGAGATACGAGCTACGAATTTTAAGTAAATAAAATATAATAAAGTACGAGAACGTATGGTTTATTTATTCCTAAAATTTACAATCCATTTGTTAACCATCGTTATCCGGTCGATTAGATTAGCAGTTTGCCTTTTTCTACCACTACGAGCGCTAATGTGAATCAGTGCAGAGTTTCACCGAACTCCTTATAACTACATTCGGTGTGGATATTTTTCAAAAAATCAAAAACGCCTGAGGGCATTGAACCAAGGTACACATTACAGAAAGTTCTACGTAAATAAGTTAATTTGGACAGGATATGAATACAAAATAAAACGAATAAAAGAACAAGCGATTTTTGGACTTTTTCCGGAACTGCATTTAGGCCGGAAGTGATTTTCGATTTCTTTTTCTTAGTTTTATAGAGTTATCCAAGACTTAAAATTTGAAAATTTTCCGGGCCATTTATCCTTCGACTGTCGGCACAGTTGAGGAATTGGTTAATTTTGCGTTTTTTGTAGTATGCGGAACCCTACCTTATCTGCTAAGAAATGTTTTCAACATTAAAAAAACGAAACGAGGATGAGGGAGGAAGGCGAGGGAGGAGGAATACTTTGTGGCCAGCTCAACGAATTCTAGCAATAATTTCAATGGAAATATCGGTATAGAAACAATTCTTCTTCTTTTACCGCTTTTCCTACACGTGTGGGGTCTCGGGTGCAATCTGTGCGGCATATGTGAATTTGGCTTTAATTTACGACCGGATGCCCTTCCTGACGCCAACCTTGTATGGAAGGATGTTATCACTATTGCGTGTTCCTGTGGTGGTTGGTAGAGCAGTGCGTTGTCTGAATATGAAGAGGAATGTGCTGGAACAAACACAAATACCCCGTCCCCGAGCCGAAATAATAAATCAAAAGTAGTATAAGTCACGGGTTCCGCCGCCACCTCCGCCTCAGGCCCTCCGCAGATGCATCCTCCTCCTCCTCCACCTCAGGCCCTCGGGAGAGGCCTCCTCCTCCTCCTCAGGCTCTCGGAAGAGGCCTCCTCCTCCTCACGCTCTCGGGGGAGGCCTCCGAACCACCGCCACCACCGCCACCACAGCCACCACCGCTACCGCAGGCTATCGGGAGAGGCTTCCTCCACACGCTGGCTAAGAGCGCGACCCTAACCTCACATCCGCCATCTTGGAGGGGCTTTACCTAACTTTTTATGCGTAAGAGGGCTACCCTAACCTGACGGAAGGGCCTAACCTCAGTTTTACGACCGGATGCCATTCCTGACGCCTAAGAGAGTGAGCCTAACCTCACAACCGCTATCTTACAGGCGCTTAACTTTTGACGCACAAGACAGCAAGTCTAACCTCATGGAAGGGCCTAACCTCAGTTTTAGGACCGGATGCCCTTCCCGACACCAATTACACAAGATGGCGGCTATACATGGCTCCTTATGAGACACCTTAAGGGTGCTTGCGCAAGATGGCGCTCGCAAGATGGCTGCTATACATTGGCTCTTATGAGACACCCTTGGGATGCTTGCGCAAGATGGCGACTACAAGATGGCGGCTATACATGGTTACTTATGAGACGCCTTAAGGGTGCTTGCACAAGATGGCTGCTGCTCTTATCAAGAAAGGTAGCTTAGAGGCTAACGTGCCGTGCTAGAAACAACGGTTCGATTCATTAAATTTGGGGCTTAAATGCAAAATGTTAAATATCTCGAAAACGGTGCGTCGTAGAGCAAAACGGACAATTTTTCCGCCTAATAAATGGGTTCGCAGAATAAGGAACATGATTAGTATAAGAAAAAGTAATCAAATGATGAGATCAACGGTTCGGTTCCTAGTTAGGCCCTTTGGCATTGGCAGCTATCTAATTCTACAAGATGGCGGCTATACATAGCTTCTTATGAGACGGCTTAAGGTTGCTTGCACAAGATGGCTGCTGCTCTTATGAGACGCCCTAGGGATACTTGCGCAAGATGGCGGACACAAAAAGACGGCTATATATAGCTCCTTATGAGACGGCTTAAGAGCGCTTGTACAAGATGGCTGCTATACATAGGCTCTTATGAGACGGCCTAGGGATGCTTGCGCAAGATGGCGACTATACACAGCTCCTTATGAGACGGCCTAGGGGTGCTCGCACAAGATGGCGGCTGCCCTTTTGAAGAAAGCTTGGAGACTACTGCGCAAGATGGCGGCTGCTGTTATGCATGCAATTTGAAATTTTCTGAACATATGTTGTATAGATTACAGTGTTCGATTCTAGTTTTGATCACTTATTTAGTGATCTGAGCACATCAAGCAATGGTCTGAACACATGTTGTATCGAGTACAGCGTTTGAATCTAGTCTTGTTATGTTTCAATCACTTCTTTTGTGATCTACAAGTCTAAACATGCATAATGATGTTATCGCTGAACACTCTTGCCTTCGCGATGCAGGTTTAAACTTGTTCGATAGAGATATAAAGCTATGCCTTAACATAGGAGGAGGCCTTAACAGCTTATGTATAGCCGATATTATTTGAAGATGGCTGCTGTCAAAAAAGCACGTAGAATTTTTCAAATGACCCACCACCACATTTCAAAGTTATAAGGTTTAGTGCTGTAAAGATAGCAGCACGATGCTCTGTTCATTAAAGAGAGCTGTCAAAAAAGCACGTGGAATTTTACAAACAAGAGCACGTAAAATGTCAAATTGCATGGATAACAGCAGCCGCCATCTTGTGCAGTAGTCTCTAAGCTAACTTTCTTCATAAGAGCAGCCGCCATCTTTTGCGAGCACCCCTAGGTCCTCTCATAAGGAGCTGTGTATAGTCGCCATCCTGGGCAAGCGTTCCTAGGACGTCTTATAAGAGCCTATGTATAACAGCCATCTTGTAAAAGCGCTCTTAAGCCGTCTAATAAGGAGCTATGTATAGCCGTCATTTTGCGTCCGCGATCCTGCGCAGGTACCCCCAGGGAGTCTCATAAGAGCAGCAGCCATCTTGTGCAAGCACCCTTAAGCCGTCTCATAAGAAGCTTTGTATAGCCGCCATCTTGTAGAATTAGATAGCTGCCAATGCCAAAGGGCCTAAGTAGGAACCGAACCGTTGATTTCATCATTAAACTACTTTTTCTTATGCTATCATGTTCCTTATACTTCCTTATACTGCGAACCTGGGTGTTAGGCAGAAAAAATGTGTCCGTTTTGCCCTACGACGCACCGTTTTCGAGATATTTAACATTTTGCATTTAAAGCCCAAATGTAATTAATCGAACCAGCACGGTACCTTATACTCTCTACCATAGCAAGACCTAATCAAGTTACGAAGACTTACCCCAATACAAGTTAAACAGACAAAATGCCAAAGGCCCTAAGTAAGAACCGAACCGTTGATCTCATCATTCCACTACTTTTCTTATGCCATCATGTTCCTGATACTGCGGACTCAAGTATTAGGCGGAAAGGTTTAGTCCGTTTTGTTCTACGACGCACCGTTTTCGAGATATTTAACATTTTGCATTTAAGCCCCAAATTTAATGAATCGAACCGTTGTGTCTAGCCCGGCACGTTAGCCTCTAAGCTAGCTTTCTTGATAAGACCAGCAGCCATCTTGCGCAAGCACCCTTAAGGCGTCTCACAAGGAGCTGTGTATAGCCGCCATCTTGTGTCCGCCACCTTGCGCAAGCTTCCTTAGGGTGTCTCATAAGAGCAGCAGCCATCTTGTGAAAGCACCCTTAAGTCGTCTCATAAGAGCAGCCGCCATCTTGCGCAAGCACCCTTAAGGAGTCTCATAAGGAACCATGTATTGCCGCCATCTTGTAGGCGCCATCTTGCGCAAGCATCCCAAGGGTGCCTCATAATAGCCAATGTATAGCAGCCATCTCGCGACCGCCATCTTGCGCAAGCACCCTTAAGGTGTCTCATAAGGAGCCATGTATAGCCGCCATCTTGTCTAATTGGTGTCAGGAAGGGCATCCGGCCGTAAAAATGAGGTTAGGCCCTTCCATGAGGTTAGGCTTGCTGTCTTGTCCGTTAAAGGTTAGGTTAAGCCCCTCTAAGATAGCGGATGTGAAGTTAGGCTCATTCTCTTAGGCGTCAGGAATGGCATACGGTCGTAAAACTGAGGTTAGGCCCTTCCGTGAGGTTAGGCTAGCTCTCTTACGCAGGAAAAGTGAGATTAAGCCCCTCGAAGGTGGCGGATGTGAGGTTAGGTTCGCGATTTTAGGCGTCAGGAAGGGCATCCGGCTGTAAAACTGAGGTTAGGCCCTTGCATGAGGTTAGGCTAGCTCTCTTACGCGTAAAAAGTTATTTTAAGCCCCTCCAAGATGGCGGATGTGAGGTTAGGTTCGCGCTCTTAGCCAGCGTGTGGAGGAGGCCTCTCGCGAGAGCCTGCGGTGGTGCTGGTGGCGGAGGCCTCTCCCGAGAGCGTGAGGAGGAGGAGGAGGAGGCCTGTTAGGAGGGTCTGAGGAGGAGGAGGAGGAGGCCTCTCTCGATGGCCTGAGGAGGAGGAGAATGCCTCTGCGGAGGGCCTGAGGCGGAGGTGGCGGCCGAAACCGTGACTTATACTACTATCAAACACGATTAAAATCCCCGACCCGGCCGGGAATCGAAGCAGGGACCTTCTGAACCGAAGGCGTCAACGCTGACCATTCATCCAATGAGCCGGACAAGGCACAATAATTCATAACGGACAATAAATACTATCTAAAATTTGTAATGACTAATTACTGAATAAATTTGACATTTAAATAATAAGTTGGGTGTATAGTAATCCGCCTTTGGTGTTGGTAACGTTATCTATTCTCACCTGGAATTCTGGTTTCATCTCCTTCGTTCTCTCAAATCTTGAAGCAATTTAATACCTACTCTTCCCGACGTTCTGTACTTCTCCATCTGCTTTCATTTTTCCTCTTCAGACATTTCCATTTGTTTCACCCTTTCGATTCTCCTTTTGAGTCGGGACGGTGTAACATATCCACGGTATCCCCTGCCTGTCGTAAGATGTAGCTGAAAGATGGACCCTCAGGGGCTTTGAATTTATGAATATGGGATGGCGTCCACTGGGTCCCTAGCTGAGACTGGAATTGCTTCCACTTACTTGTGAGTGCTTCATGTCTTTCATCATTTTCATCTGACCTCCCTTGGTCAACTCTTGCTCCCTTCCGACCCCGACGGTATTCAGTTGGTGAGGCTGTATAATTCAAGTTTGAGTAAGTCATATAAAGAGATACACAGTTCATGAAACGGACCGAATAGAGTTTCCATGAAGAATGTTGTGTCACATGTTTCAATATTTCTATTGTGTTATTCTTGGTTAATATTTATATGACAGGGCAATTATAATCTCCAAGGTTAAAGTGGTGGCTTTTGGGAAGAAACCCAAGAGATAAGGTTGAAAATACAAAACTTAATTAGTTGGATTAGTTCATATACATGAATGAGAATGCGTGTTTTCCTAGGGTGACTGCACATTAAGTTATTTGTTTTACTTCTCACCGACATCGGCGGATCGACGATTATGGGATAGGAAAGGGCTAGGAGTAGAAAGGAAGCGATCGTGGCCTTGATTAATGTTCAGCCCCAGCATTTGAATTTGTGTGAAAATGGAAACCACAGGAAATCATATTCAGGGCAGCCTGCTGTGAGGTTCGAACTCGCTATCTCCCAAATTCAAGTTGACAGCTGCATGACTCAAACCGCGCTGCCACTCGCTCGGTGAGTCAAGATTCAACAAAAACTAATGCAATGAGTTCGCAGCTGTGGTCAACAGTTTTATATGAAAGCATAGTGAATTCTCGGATGAAACTATCTTTACAGCAGTCTCTTTTCAGACCTACCTTCCTGTAGGAGCAGGGTTTATTCAGGATATCTTACGAATACGTCCTAAGTATTATTAGAATAGTAAGAAAATTTGCTGGTACTAACATATGTGAGCGCTGGCACGCGGTTACTCGGATGGTAGAGATGAAGGCTATAATAGGAATGAACTCGTATGGTGAAGCAGTATTTATAAAGTTTTTTCGGTTTTTTATTTATTTATTTATTTATTTACTTATTTATTTATTTATTAAGTGGTGAAGTTACGGCTCTTGGCCCTCTCTTACACTTAACCATACCGGCCTACAATTTACATTTTCCTATATTAATTTTAAACGTGATAATCAATTACAATTAATGAGAAAAACATTTAAGTCAAGTAAAGAGTAAACAATAATACAATTAATTGCGATTACGATCGGTGAAAAGTATAGGATAAATAGGATATAAAAAAATCAAATTAATAACTGAATAATGTCGAACTAAATACTACGGTATCTGCTAAATAGCTTAAAGCAAAACTTTTTCTATTGAATATGAGACCAATATATGTGGTGGGGACCAAAATCCATTCGTATCATCATTTAGAATGACTGGAAGGTATGCATAGCCACTTAACGGCGTGGACGGACAAGTTGCCGGCTTAACTCCCAGGCATTCCAGTGCAAGGACACCTGTGTTATCCCTGCTGTAGAGCGGGTGGTGGCCTCCGCAGGCTGCATATTCCTGCTGTATGCATTACAATGGGATTGGACTTACAGTTTGTCCCAACCAGATAAATGAACTGAATATTACATTGTAATCTGTTCTCAGGAAACAATACATATAAACGTAGATGGGATAACCTAATATTAAATGGAAACCCATAGCCTGTGTCTGGTTTCAACCGGGTCAGGAATGGAATGGAATGGAATGGAATGAATGAACTAAGCCCCGTCTAGCGGCGAGGATAGGAACTGTGCCAACTGTCGAAGCCTGTCTGTCGCATTTCTCTGGACCAGTGATTAATGACCGACAGATGAAATGAAACGATGTTGGTGAGTATTGGCAGGGAAAACCGGAGTACCCGGAGAAAAACTGTCCTGCCACCTATTTGTCCAACACAAAACTCACATGGAGTGACCGAGATTTGAACCACAGAATCCAGTGTTGAGAGGCCGACGCAATGCCTTCTGAGCCATGGTGACCCTCTGGAATAACCTAAGATATATTTTACACATAATATTTGACTTCATTCACACATCATTCACTCATACATTCATTCAAGTCAACTGTATGTACTCCGGAGTAATTTACGACAGGCTGTTTTAAACGTCCTGTGCGAAGAAGTTTTAATATATACCGGGATCGTGCTCCTTAGCCTGGAAGTAGTGACCAGGAATGATGGATGCATATATTTCTTCGATGCGTTTCTATTTCAAGCAGTAATTCGGAACGAGTATTAATTTTGCGAAATGAAGCAATAAGCCTAATATTGGACGATAGATAGGAGAGGCTGTTTGTGAGCTGAACGGAGGTAGATAAGTAGCAGGATAATTGACTTTAATATGAAGGGTAAGAGAAGTATAGGCAGACGAAGGGGATGATGGTTTGACTCAGGTTAATGATTAAATTATAAGAGATGCAGAACAAAACTCGGTCGCAGAACTAAGTTGCAAATTGAGGAAAGTTGGGTCTTATAATTAATTCACAGATGCTTACATACTGAAATCTATGATGAAGAAGTACGATGTGTATGTGTAGTTATCTGGATGAGACATGACATTTTAATCTATATTAAATATCGTCCAATGTAATTGACTCGAATAATAAATAATTTCTCTCACGGTGTCCAAATTAACGATAAAATTTCACCATGTTAAAATTAAGCCGTTTGAGGACGAGGGAGAAAGATGTGCTCTTGAAACAATAAGGGTAAACAACATGCCGGGACTTAATCCTTTCTGACTATTTTAATCTCTGGTCCCTTCAATTCCTGTCAAGCGTAATCCCTCGTCATACCCAGTACAGCTCTCTCCCGGGAGAAAGGATTAAAAAAGTAACAACACCGAAAAAACGTGGGCCTTCCAATACTAAAACTGTACTGCATTATTTATTTACATTGTTCGAACAGCACCAGTCGGTTTGCTACCAAAAGGACAGTGCGATTTTTACATTCTTTTTGCTTTGAAAATTATTAACGATATTTTGTGTCCTTGTATCTGAGGATTTGGATTTTAACCATTATTTAATCCCGTCCCTTTATTTGTAGGATAGATCTCTTTGCAGACCCTGAACTAATACGAACACATCAGTGTAATCCGACGTCCTATGCAAATCATTGAATAAATTACATTTGGAGACCGGGCTGATCGAGAAATATTTTTGTATTAGCTCTCCTCAACAACACACAATTCTCTATGGTTATTGGCTTAAAATTACAGGCTGCCTAGAAGGGATTGTGAATGAGTAGTCAGTTCACTCGAAAGGGCAGCGGCTTGAAATAGAGTCCTGCATGACCAAGTATGAAAGTACCACGAAACGTGTCTGTGAAGTAGTACTGTATACTAGAAGTGAGCATGAAAAATCAGGGCGAATTTGTTTATGTTCAATCTGATCTCATTGTGTAAAATATGTCCCTTCAGCTAATCCCATTATTTGCAGTAGAATCGTACCCCTCCACCCCCACCATCACCACAAACAACAAGGAAGTCATATAGTATGGTGTTTTTCCTGTTTCAGTTCTCAATACGAATGAGAATATAATGTTATTCCCTAAACAGAACCTCCGTGACTCAGGTGGCAGAGCGCCGGCCTGGGCTTCGTGGCTCAAATCTCGGACACTCTATGTGAGATATGTGTTGGACAAAGCGGAGGCGGGTCATGTTTCTCTACGGGTACTTCGGTTTTACCTGTTATCTTTCATTCTAGCAACACTCTCAAATGGGCCAATGACCTGCGATGTTAGGGCCATTGAAACAACAAGCATAATCACACTCTCAAATATTATTACATTTCATATATCAGTCATTAATCATTGCACCAGGGGAGTGGGACAGGCTTCGACAGCCGGTACAATTTCTATCATCGCTGCTAGATGGGGTCTTCATTCATTTCATTCTCGAATGACTGGAAACAGGTTGTAGTTTTTCATTTTATTACTCCCTAATCATTCATTAATAAATGTTTTGTTAGCACAGTGAGAATACTACAAGAAGAGGGCATCTATTTAAATAATTTAGAACAAGAGTAGATTACCCCCGATTATAACATTAATCTTAGAGTAACAAGATACGAACATTTCCGGGTGGAAAAGGCGGCCCAGTATAAGACTAACCACCCTATTCCAATTACTTCCGAAGTTGGAAACCGAGGAAACATATACTTTGCACTTGTTTAGGGAAACCGGGCGAGTTGGCCGTGCGGTTAGGGGCGCGCGGCTGTGAGCTTGCATCCGGGAGATAGTGGGTTCGAATCCCAATGTCGCCAGCCCTGAAGATGGTTTTCCGTGGTTTCCCATTTTCAAACTGGGCAAATGCTGGGGATATACCTTAATTAAGGCCACGGCCGCTTCCTTCCAACTCCTAGGCCTTTCCTATCCCATCGTCGCCATAATACCTGTCTGTATCGGTGCGACGTAAAGCCACTAGCAAAATAATAGCGTTTAGGGAATTTTTTAGTCCGGACGAAGATTGCACTCTTTTATGGCTTCAAATTAAGGCGATATCTGAATTTACAGAATTTAATATCTACTGGCGTGGTCGGATTATTAACATTCGTGCAAATGGGCACATCAAGAGAGCAAATAATTTGTTGCTTCTGAGCAAATGTGGTTAGTCACTTGAGCAAATTGAAGTGATAAGAGGAATGTTCTTACCTTTATCTTATGCAAGACGTGGCAACGATTTGTAAGCTTATATTGATTCCTTCGGCTTTATTCTTTCTCACTCTAGGCCTACTTAAAAATCACACAATGTTTCTTTATCACTACTTTTAAACTTGATGGCTTAGACATTTATTTACACTACATCTCTTCGATTTCTTTCACGTTTATGTGATTCTTTGACATTTATACTTAGATTTATGAAAACTTATGAAATCTGAACCTAGTTTAGTAACAATTTTTGGCGAAAATATCTTGCCCCGTGGGTCCTGCTGTACGGGTGTGGGTTAGGGGGAACTACACGAAGGTCTATGCTACGATTTTGTGTTTACCACACAAATCTTACTGACCTTAAAACTATAATATATCGTCGCTGCCGGGACAAAACCTCCTATGTGAAAAACTTTAGCTTAGAACTTTGGCCGGTAAAGTTTTATCATCTAAGGTGCAATATTGTGTGAATGTTGTCAAGGCATTCTCGCTCTTCATAATGTATGTGCTGCGGGTCAGTATATCTCCAAAAATATTATCAGATAGGACGTTTTGTCCCGGCAATGACGATATATCTGGATCAATTCACGATTTAAAAGAAAAATGTTGAAAGAATATTATGTGACATTATATTTTAGTGTCTGAGGTCAAACACCACCTCAAGATGGTCACCAATTTGGAACGAAAAATTACCGGTTCGTCACGCGACAGAATTAATGCAGGAAGTTGTGTGAGGTTTCGTTTATCAGAACACGACGGGTAATCTACGAGTATATATCGAAAATAATAGTTTTATCTGTACATTACTCAGCGTTTAAAAGGAATGTTTTTTCTGTATTGGTCGTATGCACAATAATAAGGAAATACACTTTTTAACTTTCAGTCATCTCTATCTGTAGACCTATGCATGTACATGCATAACGAAAAATGGCTGAAGATAATTTAATGAAAATCGGCATGTTAAGTCGGGGAATAAGACACTGCAACCTAAGATATAAATAATTTTATTCACGCTGAGTGAAATGGACGTTTAGGGGAAACAGATTAAAATTCACTTCTCAGAAATCGATGTTATATCCTAATCATAAATGATACATAACTAAACTTATATAGTTATATTTCAGATTATTTATGTCATACATTTTTTACCATACCTGCTATGATGACAGAGATAATAATGAATTTCGATGTTTGTTGCTAAGTACTTACAAATACCGAGCCACGAGAAAACGGGTGAAAATTTAATGAAAATGGCACGTAAAGTGGTGAATAAGGCACTACAGCCTAGACTATAAATAACTTTGTTCATGCTAGATGATATGGTAGTTTAGGGGAAACACCTCAAATTTAATTTTTAAATACTTATGTTGTTAACCAATTTAATAAAATCGTATTCACAACGTATACATGACTTCATTTAAATTATGTATACAGTATAAAATTCCGTAGCGAAGCACGGGTACATCAGATGATATAAAATATAAGAAATGTTGAAATTAGGGGAAAGAACTTGAAAGATTATATAATAAAAATGTCGAAATATCTTCAAAACGAGAAATTAAATGTGTATCTTAGATGATTATTGCGCCCTTGGCATGAGTGGTAGTTTTTTTGGCTAGTATTTTAACGTCGCGCAAGCACATCGACGGTTTTCGGCGACGCAAGGACGGGAAGGGGCTAGGATTGGGAAGAAAGCGGGCAAGGCCTTAATTAAGGTACATCCCTAGCATTTACCTGATGTGAAAATGGGAAACCTATATGCTATTTGCTTTACGTCGCACCGACACAGATAGGTCTTATGGCGACGATGGGACAGGAAAGGCCTAGGAATGGGAAGGAAGCGGCCGTGGCCTTAATTAAGGTACAGCCCCAGCATTTGCCTGGTGTGAAAATGGGAAACCACGGAAAACCATCTTCAGGGCTGCCGACAGTAGGGTTCGAACCCACTTTCTCCCGGATGCCAGCTCACAGCTGCGCGCCCCTAACCGCACGGCCAACTCGCCCGGTTTCCCTAAACAAGTGCAAAGTATATGTTTCCTCGGTTTCCAACTTCGGAAGTAATTGGAATAGGGTGGTTAGTCTTATACTGGGCCGCCTTTTCCACCCGGAAATGTTCGTATCTTGTTACTCTAAGATTAATGTTATAATCGGGGGTAAGAATAGGATACGGATACCGTGTGATGGATTACAAAGCTAAAATCAAACAATACAACACAGTAATAAAACCAGAAAGACTATATGAAGAAAATTAAAATCTTGGGTAATATTATACCTCACAGGGCCTCTCAGGGTGCATGCATCGGTGCAATGCGAAAGGTGCAAAAGACGACTTTGCTAGGCTGACCGGAGCGCAGACCCCCACTCCTCGAATCTGAGCAATAGCGCTGTCTCTCTCCTTCGCTACGCCTGTCTCGCTCGCTCCGCCTGCTCCGCAGCGCTCCATCACGCGAGCAGAGTTGAACCGATCTTAGCTGAGCCACCCCGACACAAAAACGCTGGTGCGAACCGAGCCGAGTTCGAGCGATGCACAGTGCACAGAACCCCTGAGCCTCAGTTAGCACGTGTGAGATTTTGGGCGATTGAGAGGCCCTCTTCTACCACTATAGAAGGTATCTGAAATATCTACCCTACATCGCAGTGAATACAGATACGAAAAGAAAACAAACATTGAAATTCTATGGACATTTAATGTAAGCAGATGAAAACCCAGTGACCAAAATATATCGTAAGATTAAAGGCGACTAAGAAGTAGTTGGAGGATGTCAGGAAGCAATAGAAATTTACATTTCAGTAGAGTTGATGCTCAACAGAATGGAGTCCTGGAGTCAAATCGAAAATTTTAAAATATTCCAGGGAAAGTAATGAAGGAGTAAGTAAAATGTGATAATATTCGTGGAGCAGAGAACAATAAAAAGTGAAACTGTCATGAAGAAATTCTGGGAAGATAAGGAATGATTGGCCAGAAATCTTTTCCTTTTTCCTTTTCTATTACAGGGTACACCGTTGGGCGAAATCGGAACAAAAAGTGAAACATTGGGAGTTAGTGGAAATTCTTTTCTGTTAATGTACAGTCAACCGCACAAAAATTGGTCCTCTTAGAAGATGACTTCCTTTTACAATCCTCTTGTTTGAAACAGGAAAAATAATAATGTACAGGTGGTAGGATTCCGAGTATCATCTCTTTGGGCACCGGTTATCTACTTTCCGCGTTTCGTGGATGTGTAAAATTAAATATTTATTTGACGGTAAATCGTTTGCGGTTAAAATATTGGCTGACATGTGATTCTTTAAAACTTGTTACCTACCTTCATCTTACGTACTCTTGCACTTTACGTTAGAGAGACCGGTTGGATGTCGCTCAATCGATAAAAAGCGCTGTGTAGCTGCAGTGCCGAGATGGCCATTTGAATTCCTCTTCGAATAGGGGCAAGGTAAAAAAAAAACCCTGGGAGACGTGAAGTCAAGAGAGCTAGGTTATATCGATATCTCCCTCACAAGGAGGCAGTCTGTTTCTTGCAAGACACGTCGAGTAAAAATGTGAAGACAGAAGCAATAGCTGAATAAAATTGAATGTGTCAAACTATAATATTTATTTGCTTTTTGAAGGAGTCAGGTCATCTCTGTATCTTAGAGAATACCATGTTTTCTTTTCTACAGCAGCAGAATTCATTTTCGTGAAGTAGAGTAGTTGTCTTCTGAAGATTACTCCACATTCTTATCAATATTTCCGAGATGGTATCGATTTTGATTTTAAGACGATGGAACAATGGGTCAAAGGCTGCTTATCCGAAGAGATAAAGGCGTACTCGGTTAAGAAATTTGGAAACGAGGTTTCTACTCTTGAAAAAGAATGATTTCCTGAGGTCGAATTAGCCTACACCAAAACTGGATATGTATTAGGTTAATTCTTGGGGATAAAGATGGCCAGGCATAGAGGTAACAATTCCATCCCATTTAATGCCATGGTTATGCAAAGTGAAAAACTTTATCTTCCATTTCTTTGAGAACCTTCATGGACTGTACTGAGCTGACGTAACATTCCTTTAAAAAGGACAGTTCGATCGCTTTACCTATTAAAATATATTTAATTTCCTGTTCATTAATGTATGGCTCATGCCGTGACTGATGATAGTATATTAAGTAGTGATCCTACAATGATATTTATTAAGTGCGTAAGCGAGTTTCATAATTTTCATACGAGCGTCTTAATTACCATTATAGGCAAGAGGCATACGACTGCTTTGTTCGACTGTCACCATGTCAGCGTTTTGAGATTTTACAATATATCTCACCCTGCTTTTTTATTGAATGACTTTTTTCCCTTGTGGTTTAAGGTCGGACTAACACATCCAAGGTTTGTGGGCGACGGAAGGATGGGCAAGTGATAGGATTGGAAAAATAGCGGCCGTGGCCTTAATAAAGGTACAGTCTTAACATTTGCCTGGTGTGAAAATGGTAAACCACGGGAAAACCATCTTCAGGACTGCCGACGGTGGGATTCAAACCCATCGTGCTGTTAAGGGTGTGCAGCTGTGAGTTTGCATTCGGGAGGTGGTGGGTTCGAACACCACTGTCGGCAGCTCTGAAGATAGGTTTCCGTGGTTTCACCTGTTTACACCAGGAAAATGCTGGGGCTGTGCCTTAATTAAGTCCACTCCCGCTTCCTTCCCACTCCTAGGCCTTTCCTATGCCATCGTCACCATAAGACCTATCTGTATCTGTGCGACGTACAGTAAATTGTAATCAAACCTACTATCTCCCGAATGCAAGCTCACAGCTACGCGACACTAACCGCACGGCAATCTCGCTCGATTTATTGAATTCTGTCTGCATATAACGTTTCTAAACAAAGCTAACCGTTTTCTAACTTTCAGCAAGAAACGATTTCAGTCCACTCCCCGTTGTTAGGGCCCCGACCTTCTTGAACATCGTAATGTTAATTGAAGACGTGGGTGCAAGAACCAGACAGCTGCACTTTTTTATTTTAATATTTCACATATCCCTATACAGAAAAATATCCTCTATCTACCGGTGCAGGAACCATGCAGTTCCGAGCTATGGCTATGGAGATCTTTCTTTCTTTCTTAATCTGCTTACCCTCCATGGTCGTTTTTTTCCTCGGACTCAGCTAGGGATCCCACACCTACCACCTCAAGGGAGGTGTCCGGAGCTTGAGACTTTTGGGTGGGGATACAACTGGGGAGGAGGACCAGTACGTCGTCCAGGTGGCCTCACCTGCTATGCTGAACGGGGGCCTTGTGAGGGGATGGTAAGACTGGAAGGAATAGACAAGGAAGAGGGAAGGAAGCGGCCGTGGCCTCAAGTTAGGTACCAGCCCGCCATTTGCGTGGAGGAGAAGTGGGAAACCACGGAAAACCACTTCCAGGATGGCTGAGGTGGGAATCGAACCCACCTCTACTCAGTTGACATTCCGAGGCTGAGTGGACTCCATTCCAGCCCTCGTACCACTTTTCAAATTTCATGGCAGAGCCGGGAATCGAACCCGGTCCTCCGGGGGTGGCAGCTAATCACACTACGCACTACACCACAGAGGTGGACTCGGCTATGGAGATACAAATGAAAAGGAGCTGTTATGGTATCTCATACGGCTCCAGATGCTGTTTTGTTTTCCCACCGAACTAGTTAACCGGTTGGTCGCTTGATGGCAGCGCTTTCCGCGTTGCTCAGCCAGCACTCCAGCAAATAGCCTAGCGTCAGTAGTAGTAGTTGTATTGGCATCAGAGGTTAGGTTTAGTTAACTTGTATGTTTTTATTTCTGTAGAATGTGCGACAGTGAATAGTGAATGACACGGAAAGTAACCCGGATTATGAGCTAGGAACTCCATCTGACCACAATCAACGGCACGGACTTCTGAACCGTGTTCTTAAAAATACTACAACGACTTCCAGGGCTCCAGCGTCAACTTGTAATCAAACTGAGGCGCAAGCTTTAACGATACTCTATAAACTAAACAAGTAGGAAAAAACGTGCACGAGATGAATCTACATGGGAAAGAAATATTTTAAAAAAGAATAGGGCTAGTGGCGCTGAACACGTCAGCAAATCAGGTTAAAAACCATACCTGAGCGAGTTACAGGGGAAAACTGTGAATGTAAGTTTGGCTGTTTTCTTAAGGTCCCTCCGACTGTCCAATATGATATTATAGCTAATTTCAATAAAGATGCTGACAAGAATATTCAGGACATTCATTTAAGTGGCTTAATAAGTAGCTAAAATATTCAGAGGCGTAGACCAAAAACAGATGAAGGCAACAACCACGCTTACGCATGCCATTATAAAGTTAGGTAATTTTGAAATAATTGTTTCAAAAAGGGCTATCTGATAGTTTCACGGAATCGGTGTTGTGTGTGTCCTCCGCGCCTACAAGCTCCGCGCCTACAAGCTCCGCAGCCCGCCGAGCATGGATGTTTCCAGAGACCACGAGGCAAACTGCAGTGCGCTGACGTGATCGTCGGTGACGTCAGCCAGCGCTATAAAAAGAGCAACGTTTCTCGCCTCTCCAGGACTACCACAGTGTCCTACGACCACACTACACCGCAAGTCAGACACGGAGGCAACCTCATGAAAATGTGTTCTGAACAGGTGGACTGATTCCTGGCCGTGAGGTTTCACCTCTGGACATTGCCTCATTCATCCTGCATCCCGTAGCCACGGCGAGCACCCATCCAAGCATTCTGCTACTCACTCAAGTCCCCTACAGTGCTCCGACTCCAATCATAGCATTCTGCTATATATGAACACTAGACGCAAGTTCCTTGCAAGTCATACGCCTCCTGTTAGCATTCTGCTAATACGAACTCTCTCTACAAGTTCCACTTCTTATTATACATGACCGGTAGTTTTCGACTATCAAGAACATTCTCTCGTTTGAACAGACTGTCTCATCAAGACAAGATTGAATGTATATAGGAATCTCAATCTGTACCAATGTAAATATTATTGAGGCCCTCAGCCTACTACCTTATATTAACATTAAACGTGTGCAACTCAACAAGCTTCAAGAAAAGTTTCATTCTATTTCATGTACATATTGTATAAATGTGTAGAAGCAATAAACTTTTATGTTGTGCCTTGTATACCAAGTTCCTTGTATACAACAATCGCAAGGCTAGAGTTGAACGAATAGTGAAATGTTTGCCGGGGAAAAGTCCTTTTCGAAAAGATAATCAAGGAAAACATGAAATAGGCCAACAAACGTTCCTCAGCGTGTTATTTACACCATTGATGAACATATAAAATGCATTCCGAGTGAAAAATCGCATTACAGTAGGACTAAGAATGATAATGTTCGCTACATGTTACCTGATGAAAATGTAAAAAATATGAGTCTAACGTGTATGCACAACTAGAAAATAGTGAGAAATGCAATCCAACAGTATCTTATGACTTTTATCGTCGTCATTTTACGAAAAAACATAAACTGTTTTTGATACACCAAGGTCGTATACATGCCAGCAATATGATTTGATAGAAAATCAACTGAAAAAAGAGAAAGACCTACACTCTTGACAGAAATAATGCATAAAAAGGCTGTACATTTAAATAGAAGTGAACCCTTTTATACGGATCACAGGTTTAAATTAAAGGAAGTTAAAGAAAACGAAGTGGAAGTTTTATCATTTAATTTTCAACAAAAATTGCCATTACCTGCTGTACCAAACAGCGATGTATTTTATAAAAGACAACTTTGGGTATATAACTTTTCAATATGCTCCGCAAAACAAGGAAAATTATTCTGTTATATTTATGATGAAACAATGGGCAGCAAGGGGGAAAATGAGGTTATACGTATGGTTTTTATACAAAGTGAAATGAGTGAAGATGTTAGAATATTGCATGTGTTGTCAGACAACTGTTCAGCACAAAACAAAAACTATGCATTGATTCAATACTTTTACATACTTGTCAAGGGATTAAAAAGATTTGAGAAAATATTTCATCACTACCCGGAACCTGCACATAGTTACCTGTCATGTAACCGAACATTTGGTAATACCGAACAGTAAAGAAGAAAGAGAGAAAGGTTGTATGTACCCAAGGATTATCAGGAAATGATTAAAGGTACCTCAAGAAAGTTTGTTGTAGTTGAAGTAAAGCAAGACATGATTTTGGATTAATCTTTACATTTTATTAAACATTTCATACCCACTTCTAAAATGTCACTGATTAGTCAGGCCAAAGTATCAGGCCTTGAAAAAGCGTAAATACCAAGTTTCCAGGGGTGTCAAGTTTGGGATATCAAAATACAGACATCTTGAATACAACTCTAGTAAATTTGTTTGCGGATCATCATCGGTATCACTGCTAAAAGACTCTTTTATTCTCGAACAAAATTCAGTGTTATCATTACCTGAAGCAGACAAAAAGTTATATCAACAGACTTTAAGGAAAAGTGCAGCTAAGCTGAAAGACGTTCGTGAACTTGCAAAGAAGTACGTGCCTCTGGATCCTATATGGTTTTACAACACACTAACTAAACGAGTTACTTTGGATGCAGAAGAAGATGAAGCAAATGTTATTAATGTTAATTTGTGAGCACCTATTCAGTAATCTAATGAACAGTGATTTCGGCCAAGTATTATTTAAAAACTGGATAAAAATTTACGATTATTGTAAAATTTCTCTCTAGATTTCATTCTGTACACTTATTACACGCTACTCCTTGTATTCGTACACTTTCAGTTTGTTCATAAAGTGTTCTTGAGTACCTACCAGGATTATATTGGTAAGCCTGGTAACAGATTTCCTTCTATAAAGAATCAAATAGACAAACGGTTGAAAAAGTAAAACCCACCTGTGTTACAGGAAGGTATTATTAATGTTTTACCCAAATTTGATAAATTTTAAAAGGCATTAAGTATTTTAAAAGTGTTATTTTTCCTTCCTGAAAAATTAAGGAAAATGGAGCTGTCTGTTTCTTTCCCCCACGTCTTCAATTAGTCTAGCATCAAAGGTAGCACAAGTTTAATAGATGTACCGAACTTCATATGAGTATGTCTCCCGTTTTCACGTGATACCTGAACAAACAAAACCATCATACATACATACATACATACATACATACTCCACGGCTCTAGAGCCCTTGAAGGGCCTTGAACTCCTTAATGACTTCCGTCCATTTCGCTCTTTACCTCTTTTTCTCCGTCCTTCAGGTGATTACTTAGACTAACGAAGTCTGTACAGAGATACGAGAAAGAATGATAGTTGAAAGTATATGTCATCATGATTTACTGCCATTACTGCGATCATCTCTGTTCTCCAGGAAAATTAAACTCAAAGTTTACAGATCATTAATGTTACCTGCGATTAGGTATGCGACAGAAACTTGGACCCGAACCACAACAGATAAGAAGGGTGCATGCCATTTGCGTAAAACTGATCGTGAGATACCATGACATAACCGTAAAAAATGCACGTTACAGTACAGCAAAAATTCACATTACAATATCGCAAATATTCAGGTTACACTACCGCAAAAAATTCAGGTTGTCCGCCTCTGTGGTGTAGTGGTTAGCGTGATTAGCTGTCACCCCAGGAGGCCCGGGTTCGATTCCAGGCTCTGCCACGAAATTTGAAAAGTGGTAGGAGGGCTGAACGGCGTCCACTCAGCCTCGGGAGGTCAACTGAGTAGAGGTGGGTTCAACTCCCACCTCAGCCATCCTCGAAGTGGTTTTCCGTGGTTTCCCACTTCACCTCCAGGCAAATGTCGGGATGGTACCTAAGTTAAGGCCACAGCCGCTTTCTTCCCTCTTCCTTGCCTGTCCCTTCCAATCGTCCCATCCCTCCACAAGTCCCCTGTTCAGCATAGCAGGTGAGGCCGCCTGGGTGAGGTACTGGTCATTCTCCCCAGTTGTATTCCACGACCCGGAGTCTGAAGCTCAAGGACACTGCCCTTGAGGCGGTACAGGTGGGATACCTCGCTGAGTCAGAAGAAAAGCCGACCCTGGAGGGTAAGCAGATTAAGAAGGAGAAGAAGAAAAATTCAGGTTACAGTAACACAAACGAATGTGACAAATTAATCACACAGTGAAAGTGACTACATTGCTCTAAGCTCCAACTATGGCATATAAATCGTTCGTAAAATGGAAGGTTGAGTCTATCACAAAATTTATCAAGCCGTATTTTAATTTCCGAATTTACGAACACGCCCACATGGTACTGGTGTGGCAGCATATTATAAATAAAGTTGTAGGGGTACGCTGTTTGTAATTCCTGTTGTTTTGCCAAATTTTCAAATATTTATCCGTTTTAGGTCAACTCAAGGCCGAATCGGTGGTTTTTACTTTTCGTGTTTGTTTGTCTGTGTGTCTGTTCCACCATCACGTCGAAACGGCTGGATAGATCTCAACCAAACATCATATTTAGAGTATACTCATCCAGGGGAAGGTTTCGATATGCATATCATTTTAAAATCTTTGAAAAGACGGGGGTTTTATAGGAAAACCACAACGGTTTTCCTCCATTTTCTCTTATACTATTGATTTTCTGTAAACTCCGTGGACCGTATGTGAAAGGTCTCTTAATTATAAACAACTTTCGTTATGTTCATAATTTACCTTACTCTTCAAATGACGGAGAAATTTACTATTTTCTGCCGATACCATGCTCTGCATTGAGTGACCGACAGACCGACAAAGAATATATGGGTTACCATGGCAACGTCTCTGACTGCTTGCCAGCAGAGAAGGAACGTATTGCCATTTTCCTCATCATTCCTTTAAATTCGTGGTTGTTCCTTAGGAAGAAAGCAAGAGAGTCGTCAATCGGCCATTCTGCGGGATGTTGGCGGAATATCATTGGAGGTTATAACCGTCCTCGAATAGCTTAAGTAATAACACAAATATTCATCTTCTTGTCTGATTACCTAAGAATCCCTGCGCCTAAATTTCTCTCCGATTACCGCTTTCTTATATCTATAACTCACACCGGCATAATTTATTGAGGAGCATTTGATTTTCCAATACATTCACTTGGTATTTACATATTTGTCATCCGGTTGTCCTCAGTTATAATCCATTTTCTATTAATTTCAACTTACTAAACTGTATTATTTTCTTCCTTAATTACTAAGTATGTATGCGAGTGCTAATCCCGAATGCTGGACACTCTTTTCTTTGAGGAAATATTCTAAGCTATGCAAATGTATAACTTTTGGCCCAGGAAAATTCCGAAATATGGATGCAATTTTAACGACGGTGCAGACCTTCGTTTCGGGGTAATTGGTGGCTAATCAGTAAGTCGTATCACAAGTCAGAAAGCAAATGGCGTTTCATTTTGGAGAGATCTACAACTGTACAGCTGTAATTCTCGATTTCAAGTTGATTTTGTACTTTTACACGTATATGTTATCTTTTGGCACACTTATAGGAAATGTAGAATCATGAATCGGCACGCACATTGACATGACCATTGGCTATGTTATAGCCAAATTTTATGATTCTAGCTGTCACATGAGTATCAAAAATATAAAGTAGTATGTGAAAACTGTACAAACTTTCACCCCATTCAATGACTCTAACTCAATCTAACCCATAAATATAGGAGATACGAGAAGATGTCATCGGACCAACCATGTAGAGCACTGAAAGGGACGTCTGATGACCCTAATTAAGGCCACGTCCGCTTCCTTCCAACTCCTAGTCCTTTCCTATCCCATCGTCGCCATGAAACCTATCTATGTCGGTGCGACGTAAAGCCACTAGCAAAAAGATAATTAAAATACAATTTCATGAATCACATCTATGTGTTAATATGCTGACTCCAATGTTAAGGAATTCCAGATCGAAATATACCCCTCTATGACTTTCTTCCAGAAGATAAAAGAGGAAACATATCATACAGAAACGTATACCACATGGATTTCTGGAACAGTTGTTCAGCTGGTACAATATCGTTATTACAGTACACCAAACCTTTCGATCACCGTAATCAGCCACAACAGCTTTGAAGAAAATGAGTGCTATTATGAATCCTTTGGAGAATGCAGTGGACGCCACACTTCTAGTGTAAGTTAAGTTTTAATGCTCATTTGCGCTAATGATATGTCAAACTTTGCGGTACTCTAACCATGACCATTTGCGTAAATGCAGCGTAATTTTGCGTAAAAGTGCTGCACGGGGTAAGAACGTATTAGGAGTGTGGGAGAGAAGAATATTGCGCAAGCTCATTGGTGCAATTCGAACTAATGTAGAGCTTCGGCAACAGGATGGACAGCCAGATGTAATGACAGATGACATCGCAGCACTTCTTTAATTATAGGTTGTTCACAACATTCCCTTTTCCTTACTGCAGGTATCCAGCTGGCAGTCTTTACCTAAAACGGGCTAGATTTCCATAATCTTTATTGACAGGTCTCACTTTTCACTTCATTTCGCACGCACCAGTTACTTGACACAGAAGTTTTCTGTAGTTGGGTTCGAATACACTTCTGTTAACTATGACAACACTCGACTGCTGTTTGTTTGATTCGACTCCAGACAAGACCAATAACTTACGCGATCAAGTCACATAACTGCTCCACACACTGAACTACTCAACATATCGTCGTTGCCGGGACAAAACCTCCTATGTGACAATATTTGTGGAGATATACTGACCCGCAGCACATACGTTATTAAGAGCGACAATGCCTTGACGATATTCATACAATACTGCACCTGAGATGACAAAACCTTACCGGCAAGGCCACAAAACGAGAACACTCCAAAATGTAATACTCCAACACTCCTCCACTGTTCTTATTCACGGAAAGCCTGCTTTTATATAACTGGTGATGAAATACTAGTATGTTCGGGGTGCGGCCAGAGTAGGGACGAACTAGTTTTCTCTTTCAGAAAAGCCACGGAGACATCAGATGAAAATTAGAATACAAGCAGAAGCCTTCACACATGCCTTCAGGCCAGGCGGGAACACCCTAATTTGACCCACTCATCCACTGCAGGAAATTCTGGTAGGGGCTTCCAGATGGCTGACAGTTGCATGAGCACGTAACAATACGTAGGCCTACATACGTACATACTATTTAAGTAGCGTAGTGGTCTCTAAGGTCTTTATATGACGTAGAACGGTTGTTTACTAAATGAATGACCATTTTTGTAATGTTCAGAAAAACTCACATTTTAATTATAGATATACACATTTAACGAGTTAAAACAAATTTTGTCAGCTAAATCACTGAAATATCCGGTGGAATAACAGTAATGCAGCTATATATATTCATTTCCATAATATTATTATTTTCTCTGTTATTAAAGCATTGCATTATATCATTACTATGATGATGTTCACAGGATCGACAAACGATCACCCTCGACACGTAGGTGTACTGTATGGATACATAATTCATCCTTTTCGTCTTCATATCCAAGACCATGCGAAGTTAAACTGCATTATTGTCTTTCTGTACCCTTAATTACTGATATATGGTACTGATATGTGATATATGGCACCCAAGAAAGTTCCAGTTTACTCTGCCATCTGGTAATAATGATAATTTTATTTTAAGTTAAAACAACCTCATTTTATTAACTGACATCAGTAACTTGGTTAGGTAGCGTGTTCTATTCAAATTATTTGCAGTCAGTTTAAGCGTGAGACTTAACAATTTTCTAATTCGGTTACTAAATATATTAATCGAACCTTGTATGACAGCTGGTAAGAAAGTTATTAGCGTTGGTGAGAAATTCAACAACACATGGGATAAGAAACAGACTTATCTCCGAACGAAGAAGTGTGAAAAACAAGAAAGTGTGTAATACATACCGGGTACCAGTACTTGTACTGTAGTTGAAATAAGGAAATTTTAAAATAAATTAGGAACAATGGTGGGTGATTTAATTTGATCTCTCTTATCTTTTTCCTTCCTTCCTTTCTTTCTTTCTAAATACGTTTACCTTCCAGGGTTGGTTTTTCCCTCGGACTCAGCGAGGGATCCCACCTCTGTCGCCTCAAGGGCACTGTCCTGGAACGTGAGACTTTGGGTCGGAGTATACAACTGGTGAGGAGGAGCAGTACCCCGCCTAGGCGGCCTCACCTGCTATGATGAACAGGGGCCTTGAGGGGGATGGAATTGGAAGAGAGAGAGAAGGAAGAGGGAAGGAAGCGGCCGTGGGCTTCAGTTAGGTACCACCCCGGCATTTACCTGGAGGAGAAGTAAGAAACCACGGAAAACCACTTCGAGGATGGATGAGGAGGTAATCGATCACCCCCTCTACTAAGTTGACCTCCCGAGGTTGAGTGAACCCGTTCAAACCCTCCTACCACTTTTCAATTTTAGTGTCAGAGCCGGGAATCGAACCCGGGCCTCCGGGGGTGGCAGCTAATTACACTAACCATTACACCAAAGAGGAGGACTCTCTTATCTCCTGAGGCCACAATTGTTCACCATCCTGACTTAATAGTTTTGAAGTGCAACAAGTTCACTTTACGATGAATAACGCTCGGTTAAGTACCTGTTAGGGTTGGATTTCTCAATTTCATTGAGAGGAGTTGATGGATAGTTTCAACATTTCTCTTCTATTCTGGAAATGTGAAGAATCACACAATTATATTTAAAACTCCAAACTTTTGGTTTGTAATTGAGTTACTCGTATGATACATGTCCACAATTACAACATAAAGTAAATCTGAGAATAGCCTTACTGTTTTACTGATGTAGTTTTTTATGGAATGTATCTTGTGGAATGTTGTTGTCTTTCAGACTGTCACGTTGTGGTCGCAGTTTGACGAATGTCGAAGTTCTACCGACTTTAGTATGCTTTTGACGACTCCTTATATGGATCGAGGTGCGTTAATTCTCTATGCAGTTCGAATTTCTTGAACTCGTCAGAGATATAAAGATTCCTATTATTAAGGAGGCCCACAATGACATTCTTTTAGTTACCCTAATCAGAAACTTCTATGTTACCTCCATCTCCAAGAAAGTAGAACATCTGAAAGAAATTCCCAAACCTATCATCATATCCCCAGCGAACCCAGAATTCCAACCAAAAGAAGAAGAGCCCACGCCCCGAACCAAACGGGCGACCATCACCACCAGCACCCAGACTCCCCCACTACCACCCACCGTACCGTAACCACTGAACGCATACCACACAAACAGCCACCCTACAATCCACTACCTACATCCAAACAAAACATAAAACATAAACTAGCTCATCAAAACACACAAAGCTTACTTCCCAAGAAAAGGACAAAAGCTACACAAATCACCTATCCCGCCGCTGAAAAACAATCACAAACACCTACACAGCCTTCTGAGACTAAAATTACACATTATGAAAACCCAGCTAAACCTCAGGAGCACTGAATCACGTCTAACACTCCACCACAAATTCATCGAACCCAGACGATCCGGCGTAATCCACCCCACACTTCCAGGAGCCCCACACTTTTCAAAATGTGCCAAAGTTTTCTAAAACTTAACAACACTGTGGCTGAGTTCACGGACCCACGTTGCAACAGATGTGGTGGTCATCACTATCACACTGCTTGTAAGGTGCTATAGGACAAGGCGGTGTGCTAATTGCTAAGGCAGACATGCCGATTCGTTAACTAGTTATGCATACTTCAAAAAGGCGATTATAGCCCATTAAAAAAGGTAATACGCCTGCACTTCCAACTTCCTCCTTCGAACCTCGTTAATAACCCAGCTACTCCAACCCTTCCTGTTCACATGTTCTTCACTCCTGAACACAACAGCCTTCTCCAGTTACTTCTACTTCAGTTACTTCATAAAGCCTTCTGTTGCAACGATCAGCTCAGTCAGTCTCGTCAGTACTGAGGATCTTAAGAAGACTCTTCCAAGTGCAATCAAATAATATGGGATGACTTTCGAGTTGTAGGATCACCGAGCTCGATAGCTGCAGTCGCTTAAGCGCGGCCAGTATCCAGTATTCGAACCCCACTGTCGGCAGCCCTGAAGATGGTTTTCCGTTGTTTCCCATTTTCACACTAGGAAAATTATGAGGCTGTACCTTAATTAAGGCCACTGCCACGTCTTTCCCACTCCTAGCCCTTTCATGTCCCATCGTTGCCATAGGACCTGTCGGTGCGACGCGACGTAAATATATTAGTAGTTGTAGGATCGATTGTTTTATACTCAACCAGAGTACGAATCACCGGTTGTCCCAGGAAGTCGATGGAAGAAGAGATACTATAAGAAATCACTTCCATCTGACTATCAGACAGTCTTGCAATTGTCTACCTTATAGTAGCTGAAATTCGTAGACTGTGTTTATGAATACTTCACCTTTAGGTGTGGGTGTTTGTATTTAATTGTAGCCAGATTCAAGTAGAAAGAATTCGAGCTCTATATTTTTAGGAACCATTTAGCCAATCGATAGTAACACTGTACATAATAAATAAATTTTGGAGGACAGCTTCTTGGATTGCAGGGCTGACGATATTTTCAAGGGGAGGTACAACATGACAATCATTCCCTCTTAGCTACTGTAATCACAGGATAAAAGTAAGAGGTCTGACCTTTCGAAAATTGAAGATGTCTGCTAAAGAAAGGCATAGAGAAATTCCTAGACCTTGAAAACCTAATATTGTAAATTAGAAAAATACAAGTTGAGCAAGACAACTTCGAATGGGAGAGATAACATTGAGGAAAGAGAAAAAAGTCAATATAAACAACTCTACGACCATGTAGGATCTTTGTGGCCACGAATACACGATCTTTTAGGGAGGGGCGGTGAGGTCAGTTTCTTGGAATGTCGAGAGTTGGACACACTTTAATTTTTAACTCAACTGGACGTGGACATTTTTTAAAACCATCACTATTTCCCATTCTGTTGATAATGTCTTGATGTCCGAATGTTGTGACAACACGCAGTACGCTTTCGTTCGTTCAGAGCCGAGCGCGAGTGTGCATGAGAACAAAGTTCGGTCCGAGGAAGAGCTCATCGTTCAGGTGCTTGCTGCTGCGTACACTCTACAGCACGTACCTGGGGTCTTTGGACGTGTACGACAGACAATGGCACGTCGTTACGGAGCATGCGTTGAAGAAGGAGGACGCACTTTTGAATTTTTTTTGTGAAATATTACAATTAAATATTACAATTACCTTCTCAAAAAATACTTCAAATATTGATTTCTGACTCCCGGTTATTTAATAAAAAAAATATCTGTTTTCGCCTCTTCCACCATCTCTATAAGTTTGAATATTATATTTTGATATTTTGAAACAAATCTTAATTCATATGCCGTTTGCTTTATCTGCTTTTTGTGTTCTCTTGCCACCATTTGATCCCGGAGTCATCCTTTAATATGGTATTATGAGTTCTCATTTTCTGCACAGAATTTCTGTATTGTGTTCGCTACTCACTGGATCACTGGTGATAAGATTCTTAGGCTTGCGGCAGTGTTTGTCTCTGAGTTCTCTTCGGTGTTTGTCACATATGAGCTAGTTCCGTACGCGCGAAGTGTTTTCTTCGTGAAGATCAATATACGGTACCTAGACAGCGTTCATTCTGTAAGCCCTTGTGGGAACCGATTACCTCTTTGATTCACCATTCGCTGCTATCCCGATAGCCTCTTATGTTCCAGTTCTAGCCTCATACCTTGAGGCTGCTTTTATTATTCATTACAATCAACCCTGCTTGTCTCCTAGGCTACCTACATTCCTCCATTCACCACCTTACTTGTGACGGCTGTTGTTTTAAGGAGAAAGAACCGGATTATCTTCCCCATTCACCCGTAACCAAGAAAAAAGGGAACAGTTCTGACTCTTGAAAGATATTGGTAATAGTTCATGAAACGAACTGACTCATTTGAACTCCTCAATCAAAAGAACTGGCTCGCTTCTTGAGATTTAGTAATTAAATGAAGAGTCGTAAGTGTTTGAAAGAGCTGATTGTGTCGTAAACTTAAGAGCTCAAAAAGAGCTCTTACTCACTTCAAATGGCCTCGTGATATAGACGCTTTGTTATAGCTCCCTTACTGATTGATCTTCCATGGTACCAGCAGCCTATAACCTAAAGCATAAAATAAATTGGGAAATAAACTAACACGTTGTGGAAAATGAAATTTACATTCGAGATCCCATAATTTATGGCATCCCCCACCTGTTTTCGACATTTTTTTTTTGCTTTTGAACGTGTTTTCACTTTTTAAAATATTTGAACGACATCTGCATTAAGCAACAAAATAGCACTACTGAGACAAGTCTGCGTAGATGGAACAACACTTGCTGCGTGCACTTTGAATCTATGAAGGATCTAGATTTCCAATAGGTTAAGAGCAAACAAACATCAGTACCATCAAGACGACAACGCATCAAGTCAAAACTAACTTTAAGAAAGTGTACAAACAATACAGTCCCTATCCAGAACCATGAGTACCATTAACTAGGAAGCAGGATTGCCTAAGAGACCACCCAGTAAATCCTCTCATATTTCTTAAATGTTGATAAATTTATAAATCAGTGAATGTAAACATTTTTGTTAGTTCAGTGGAAAAAATTATGTAGTTTAATGTAGAGATCATGGAAAGTATAAAATAATACCCGTGTCCGCTTATTGGATGAATAGTCAGCATTTAGGCCTTCGGTTCGGAGGTTTCCGGCCTCAATTACCAGCTGTGTCAGTGGTTTCCCATTTTTACACCAGGCAAATGCTGGAACTGCATCGCAATTAAGGTCCCGGTCGCTTCTTTCTCACTCCTAGCCATTTCCCCTCCCATCGTCGCCATAAGACCTATCTGTGTCGGTGAGACGTAAAGCAAATGTTTAAGCATAGCTAGCGTTCTTATTTTACATATTATTTATAAACGCGCTAAGAACGTCAATATATAGAATATAATTCTCGTACAACGATTTTAATCTTGGAAGTCAAGATTTTAGGAGAAAAACTGGGAGATATGCAAAGTAATATATTAATATCAATAGTCAGATATTACATATAGCGGCAGTGATTAATCTGTAATCAGAAATGAGGGGAAACTTTCCCCCAAAAGAATAAATATTTTTACAACAATGATAAATATGCCGATCTATATAACCAACGTGGATTAAAGAGTTCTAAAATAAGCAGATAGATTTAGACAAAGGTATTCTATTAAATTTGGTTTACGGGTCCATGGCTAAATTGTTAGCGTGTTGGCCTTTGGTGACAGGATTCCCGGGTTCGATTCCCGGCAGGGTCGGGAATTTTAACCATAATTGGTTAATTTCGCTGGCACGGGGGCTAGGTTTAGGTGTCATATTCATCATCATTTCATTCTCATCACGACACCTAGGTCGCCTACGTGAGTCAAATCAAAAGACCTTCATCTGGCGAGTCGAACTTGTCCTCGGACACTCTCGGCACTAAAAGCTATACGCCATTTCATTTTTCTTTAAGTTTGGTACCATACCCATATGTTTACACCCACCAGGTTTATCTTGATAAAGTGCCTTTTCATGTTCAATTAATTTAAGCTTATATATTTTATTCTTTCTTCAACAAAAATTGTCTCTAGTGTGGAACAATAGACTACACATGAAAATTATTTTTTTACACTTTATGTAGGTAAGGGTTATTCTGCCCGAAGGCAGGTCCGAACCTCCGCAGAGGTGTTCCTGAGCCGGAGTTTACGTGCGGTAGGGTGGCCAGTTCCTTTCCGCTCCTCCATTCCCTTACCCCCCATTAACAGCGCGTGGCAACCCATCCAACTCCTGACCACGCCCAATGTTGCTTAACTTCGGAGGTCTCACGGGATCCGGTGTTTCAACACGGCTACGGCCATTGGCTCACTTTATGTAGACCTATAATAGTATTATAAATTTATATTAGAAAATCCCTCACATATTTAAGGTGTTCGACCATCTGTTTTGAGCATATTTGCATTTATTTTTCCTTTTGAACGTGTTTTCAGTCTTTCGTTTAAGAAAATATTTGAATAACATCTACATACAGCGGCGTCGATGGAACAACACGAAACATCTGAATAGTTGTTTCAAATAACATGTAGGTTATTCAAAATCCAATTGCAGTTGGTAGATGCCAGTGGATCCAGCAGCGGGTACGTGAGTATACGAAGTTGAGTCAATACACGATTCTTGAATTACTGACAGGGTAAGATAGATTTTAGAGAATACCTTACATTTGTGAGTTATACAAATGTAAAACAATAGACCGAATCTAGAATGGAATGTGTGTTGATCGTTTAGGGGTTAGCGACATTAAAGTATCACTGTATAATCAAAGACTGACCGATTGGCTATCTGAGCAGTCATAAAGTTAATGCGCTACTGCATCTGGTGACAGAGCCGGATGATAGAACACTGGACGTAAACAAGCAGTAGTTCCTGGCATGGCGGAGTGCAATCGAAAAGAGAGCAGTGCTGTTTGAATGTTTATTTTCCACGAATTGTATTGTACGTTTTTCATAGTAAATTTGAGGTTACAGCATATACTGTACAGTATGCTGTATGTTGTGGGCATTGTGCTGTTGTAAAGTTAGTAAACAAAGACAAAGAGGAAGAAGTGCCAGAGTGACGGAAACTCCTATTAGAACCGTGGATTTGAGGCATTGGGGAAGCATACGTAAAATTGACTTCGGCAGTATGAAAGAGACTGAGCAATGCGCGATGCTATTATGCATGAAGTCCTTGTGATGAACGATGTGAAAGTATGGCATGTTGGGTTAGTTAATGTGTCAGTCTCATGGGTTTGTGAGAACGATATATCATTTTTGTACAATTCACTTTACATCGCACCGACAAAGACAGGTCCTATGGCGACGATGGGACAGGAAAGGGCTGGGAGTGGAAAGGAAGCAGCCGTCGCCTTAATTAAGGTACAGCCTGGTGTGAAGATGGGAAGCTACGGAAAACAATCTTCAGTGGGGTTGGAACCAACTATCTCCCGAATACTGGCTACTAGCCGCACTTCAGCGACTGCAGCTATCGAGCTCGGTGAGCGATATGTAATGGAACATTCTGGCTTAGTCGGTGAGAAAATCTTGTTCCTCGGTTCCGCAGTACATTCCTTTAAGGAAGTCCGTGGATTCTGTGATGGTGGTGGTGATTATTGTTTTAAGAGGAAGTACAACTGGACAACCATCCTCTGTATAATAATAGTCAGAGGGAAAAAATGCAAGGGATCCGACGCTTTGAAAAATTAAGATATCGGCCGAAGGATGACAAGGGTCGGGCGTGCAGCTGTGAGCTTGCATTCGGGAGATAGTTGGTTCGAGCCCCACTGTCGGCAGCCCTGAAGACGGTTTACTGTGGTTTCCCATTTTCACACCAGGCATATGCTGGGGCTGTACCTTAATTAAGGACACGGGCGATTCCTTCCCACTCCTAGGCCTTTTCTCTCCCATCGTTGCCATAAGACCTATTTGTGTCGGTGCGACGTAAAGCAAATTGCAAAAAAAATAATAAAAAAAATAAAAATAAAAATTAAATACCGTCGGGGTCGGAAAAGAACGAGAGTTGCAAATTGCTTTACGTCGCACCGACACAGATAGGTCTTATGGCGACGATGGGGCAGGTGTGAAAATGGGAAACCACGGAAAACCATCTTCAGGGCTGCCGACAGTGGGGTTCGAACCCACTATCTCCCGAATACTGGACACTGACTGCAATTAAGCAACTGCAGCTATCGAGCTCGGTGAACGAGAGTTGACCAAGGAGATCGGATAAAACAGATAAAAGTTAGAAGGCTGGCAAAAGTAAGTGAAGCAATGCCAAGGCTCATCTAAGGTCCTCAAGGTCACCAACCTACGCTCCCAAGTTTGGATCCCCTTTTAGACGCCCCGTACGACAGGCAGGGGATACCGTAGGTGTTATTCTACCAATCCTACCCACAGGGGGACATGGTTTCTGTGATTGCTGAAGGTTGTACTCTCGGTGAAAACGGATTATTTAATTTTACAGCCGCCATAATTGCAAATGTAATTCGTTGTTGCAAGATGAAGTAATCCGACTTCATAGTTCATTCAGGAAGGTCGACTTGTGAGGTAAGGCTATGGCATTAGTTGTACTAAATTATATTATGTTACCTTTTTTTGATCATATGAAACACAGGAAGTTTTGTGAGCCAGTTGCCAGTAATGAGGTAATCTCCTGACAGTCATAACAGCGAAACGTTGAGACGGCGTTAGTCAATACTGTGGTATTATTACGTTACAGCCGCTGGAACGGGACACGACGCAAAGCGACTCGATGCTTCTGTTTGCTCAAAACGACGATAGTGGGATTGGATTACCTCTGTCCACAATCGATAAACATAACTAGCTCTAGGTCGATTCTACCTTGATGGATTTATGATCATATGGTCCAAAAATGAGACCAACAGGGCCATCAGCTGTAGTGAATAACACAGAATGGAGGGGGTGTTTGATGTGCGAAGTTCAACTTCATGGTTGTGCTAGTTTTGATGGATAAAATTCTCTACTTAGCAGTGGCCAACTTCTCACAGACATACCTTCACAGCTGAGAAAACAACTTCACATCAATTACGTCTGAATTTTTAGATTCAGTTGTTTTACCGTTGGCTTAATGGTCAGAGTTACGGCCATCGTTTCAGAGGGATATAAGTTCGAATCTCGTCGTGGTCGCGGATTTTAGTTCCTCTCGCTCACGTACTGGATGTTTCACGTGAATATACATCTCTATATACACATAATCCACCAAACTATCAACCACCACAAAATCACATAATAGAGACAACGTTTCTCCATATAAGGTCAGGGAGGGCATGCGGCTGTAAAACTGACCACACAGTTAACATCCACGATAGCGCTAGAATGTGGGGAAAAGCAGAAGTAGCAGCAACAACAAAAGAAGTAGAATAAGAAGGATAAGAAGAGGAATTTGGGTTTCTTTGGGAGTTACCTTCATCTGTAATGGCATGATTAGTTCACCTGTATATATTAGTGTATTTTGCTGAAAAATCACTCATTATAACACTTACAAAAACCTATAATAATAATAATAATAATAATAATAATAATAATAATAATAATAATAATAAGCTTGTTGTTTGGGTCATCAGTTCAAGAATTGGTGTGATGCAGCCTTCCATGTTACCCTATCCCGTGTTAAATGGTGTTTCATATCTACGTAAATACTACATCCTACATTTAGCCTACTCTAATCTGTTTGTCACACCCATGCCTTGGTCTACCTCTACCGTTCTTACCACCTACACTTCCCTCAAAAACCAACTGTACATGTCCTGAGTGTCTTAAGATCCATGCTATTCTATTCTATACATTCTTCCGGTAAAATTTTGCCAACTCGTTCTCCTCTCAGCAATTCGACTCAATATGTATAACTTCGTGATATGATGTACCCATCTCACCTTCAGCATTCTTCTGTAATACCACATTTCAATCAAAGTTAATTACGTCATTATTCTAAACATAACATGTACGTTTTCAGTGTTGGAATCAGCACATACATTCTATTTAACTCTTAAAAATAATTAAGCAAGTCAAGTGAAGTCGAGTCAGTTAAAACTCAAATTTTAAATATATTGGAATGTTAAATTCTGGTGTTGCGTGTTGGTGATTAGGCAATGAATCTATACCAGCAAATGTATGTCGATCTTCAGCGATGCATAAATGTAGATACAATAATGAAAATAGAAATGAATTACAAACATCGTAAGCATGTAAGCATTTTTCTATGCAGTGAGAAACTTTTTCGAATGCAATGACCTATAGTTTCCGTGACATAAGATTTTATTAAAAGTCCTAAATAATGTTTTTATTTATTTATTTATTAGTGCTTTGTTCAGTGGAAAAATTGTTAATTTTGTTTGATTTACCACTGATCTGCATTTAGAGCTGTATTTTATTAAAGATTTCAAGAAGTTTGCCTCAGTTTGTTCTCTTGAATTTCAACTTTAATTTCATATTATTATCTTTCCTAAAAAAACTCCTTTCAACCTTATTCATATCGGCAAATTCCGCTTAGTGGAGAAGCACCTCTCTTTACTCCCAAGTCTTTCCAGCTCAAAGATTGTAACATTTTCGTAACTCTGCTCGTTTGTCGGAAATCACTCAGAACAAATCCTGCTACTTTCCTTTGGGTAAGGGTCCCAAACACTAGAACTATACTTCAATTGAGCTCTTACCAGTGACATACGCCATCTTACTTCAACCTCTAAACACCCCCATATATAGACCTTTACCCCTTATTTAAAAACTAAAATTAAAATACGATTAACAGTATTAAACTTAACTAAATATTTAAACAACTACATTTATATTAAAAACTGGCTATACTTTAAGTTAAATATAATACTTAAGCCTTAAAGAGCCGGCTCTGTGGTGTAGTGGTTAGTGTGATTAGCTGCCACCCCTGGAGGCCCGGGTTCGATTCCCGGCTCTGCCACGAAATTTGAAAAGTGGTACGAGGGCTGGAACGGGGTCCAATCAGCCTCGGGAGGTCAACTGAGTAGAGGTGGGTTCGATTCCCACCTCAGCCATCCTGGAAGTGGTTTTCCGTGGTTTCCCACTTCTCCTCCAGGCAAATGCCGGGATGGTACCTAACTTAAGGCCACGGCCGTTTCCTTCCCTCTTCCTTGTCTATCCCTTCCAATCTTCCCATCCCCCACCAAAGCCCCTGTTCAGTACAGCATGTGAGGCCGCCTGGGCGAGGTACTGATCATTCTCCCCAGTTGTATCCCCCGATTCGATGTCTGAAGCTCCAGGACACTGCCCTTGAGGCGGTAGAGGTGGGATCCCTCGCTGAGTCCGAGAGGAAAGCCAATAAGAAGAAAGTACAAACTCAATATAATAAAATACTGCAATAAGTGAAAGTATGCCGTGCATGATGTTAATATTCTAAGGATGAAATAAAAACGATATGCGTAATACAGTAATAAATAATAACATAGTATGTTTCCCTTGCAGATTATACAATATTCTATAGGTCCATAGAATCTCAGGCACATACTCATTCATACTACAATCCTTCAGTCAGCTGTCCTCAGCAGATAGGCTCGGCAGGTGACCTTAAATTTTGAAATGAGCTTATGTGTCTGACCAGAGCTGTCAGGGAATTCAATAATCTTGTGTCGCTACGAACGATCTGTTAACTTCATTTGTGTGGTGCAAAGGAATAGAGAGAAAGGAACCCGCCCCCAATGGCACTACAGCCTTTGAAGGGCCTTGGCCTAACAAGCGACCGATGTTCATCCCGAAGGCCTGCAGTTTACGAGGTGTCGTGTGGTCAGCACGACGAATTCTCTCGGCCGTTATTCTTGGCTTTCTACACCGGGGCCGCTATCTCACCGTCAGATAGCTCCTCAATTCTAATCACGTAGACTGAGTGGACCTCGAACCAGCCCTCAGGTCAAGGTAAAATTCCCTGACTTGGCCGGGAATCGAACCCGGGGCCTATGGGTAAGAGGCAGGCACGCTACCCCTACATCACGGGGCCTTCATAGAGAAAGGAGCTGGAACATATTTTTATATCGTGAAAAGATTATAGAAATATGAGAAAAAATATACTGCAGTTGTTTTTCAGCTAATAATCTAAATATCATAGTTAAAATGTGTGGCAGTCGACGTTTATCAGGCTTCAGTCATGAAGGAGCCTGATACAGTAGTGAGCTTCCTATCTAGTATGGTAAATAAATCGCAGGTAGGAGTTTCGTGCTCGTTGAAGTTTTGTTCCCTTGTCACATAAACAGAAATAACGTCACAATGGTAGAGAATAGGGAGAACCCGTGTTTGAATTAGTACGGCTTTTAGCTCATACAGAAATACATTTATATGCCGTTTAAAAGGGTGAAACTCTCCAAAAATGGTTTTTCCTTCGCTTTTGTGTGCTCAGACAGTTCTAGTTTCATTTAAGTCGAGGTTTCTAACTGTTTTCCTGTAGAGAATAATGTTACCGTTCAGCACGATAGGCGGTTTTTCTGCATTGTTAAAGCAGGTGTTCCTATTTTGATTGGCTTGATATTCGTGGCGATTAGCACTAGAGAATTTCGTTGTGTGTATTAAGTGAGTCATCGGAGATCATTTATAGTACTGTTTCACCTAAAACTGAAGTATTTCATAAATCCATAGGAAATAAATAAGAAACGTATTGTACTGAATGTATTCCGGGCCTTTAATTTATTTGAAAGATGCTATGGACCTTTTCATCTCTTGGTATTATGGCAAGACGTATTTATCGCTGAGCTTTATTTTCTTAAAAATCTTAGCGACTTCTACGAGCAGAGAGCACAGGGGTACTACTAGTCTGAAGAATAAAAGTCGAAAATTCTTATCATAATATAACCTTAAGAATTGTAGGATCAATGAGAAGACTCTTTCGTCTTGTATTTTCTTACTCAACAGTAGAAAGCAAAAAGACAGAAGTTGATTGAATCTCTAGAGACTTCGAAGTGAGTCTGGATGTGTGGGATTCAAGTCGTGTGTGTCAGTTCGCTGCCAGAAGGAAACCCAAATATTTGGGCTGCCATGTTGAGCCAGCCACGTGTGTTTGCCCTCTCTGCGGTCCGTCTTCCTCCAGTGCGCTTCGCTGAAGAGAGCGTGACGGAAAGCGCAGAGTATTAAAACATTCAGTACTACAACGCCTGAATTATATGGCTGCTCCGTCGGCAGTGACGGATCTTCGCTAAGAACACATCGCTTTCTCATTCCAGGTGATAAATAGTTCTTGTGTACGTGTTTCCCTCCTTCTTGACTTGCAACATTGATGTGATGAATTGAATAGCTCCAGGGATGGATGAGGTAGTGCTATATTCAATCTTGCTGATCCATAATAAAGCAACAATACCTTTCTAGGGCATCTAGAGGGCAAAGAGGTATATAAGAAACGAGTAATTATAATGTTGTTGTTTTTATGTCATATAACTACTTTTACGGTTTTCGGAGACGCCGATGTGCTGGAATTTCGTCTCTTAGGTGTTATTTTACGTGCCAGTAAATTTACCGACACAAGGCCGATATATTTGAGTACATTAAAATACCATCGGACTGAGCCAGGATCGATCTTGCCAAGTTAGGGTCAGAAGGCCAACGCCTCAACCGCCTGAGTCACTCAGCACGCCAAACAAAAAATAAATAGGAAAAAATAGAATAAGGAGATAGTTTAGGTTTAACCCAAGACAAATAAATTGCTGCATTTGTGTTTACTACAACAGCCACTGCCTTTTCAGAAATATCGTGAATTTTCGTATTGTTAGAAGAACAAAGATTTCACAACAATTAAGTTTGCCGTTGATGCTTTCACGGCCCATACTTATAGACATGCTATTGGGTTTTAAGCTTATGCCGTGTCAAGAAGATAGGGTGAAATTCTTTACTTTTCGTAGAGAACTTTGCTCTGCGTCATTAGAAGAAAATCTCGACTTTCCACGAAAAAGGCTTCTTAAACAATGAGCTTTGAATTTAGACGTTATAATAGAAGTACCATTTCCACTTCTATTATAACGCCTAATAGAAGTAACGTTTCGACTTCTCATTGTTTAAGAAGCCTTTCTCGTGGACAGTCGAGAGTTTCTTCTGATGACGCAGAGCAAAGTTCTCTGCAAGACGTAAAGAATTTCACCTTATCTTCTTGACACGGCATAATCCCACAAGCCTATATGATGTCAACAATTAAGTATATTTCTTCAAATAGCACTTATGCTTCAAAGAAGAACTTCTTTCCTGTACATAGTTGCTGCACCTCGACATACCGTTACGTGACAATGTTGAAGGGAGAAATACTGACCCGCAGCGCATGTAAGACAGAACGAAAATTCGTTGATATCATTTATGCAGTACTGAACCTTAGATGACAGAACTTTTCTGGTCAGAGTTCTAAGCTGAAATATTATCACATACCGGTTTTTCTAAGCGCAACGACGACATGCAATGAGAAGGGGCAGATTACTACAAAATGATTTGCGAATTAAACAATTCCACCGAAAATATTTCTTTTAAGAGTCCACAGATCGAAGTAGGGGAAGGGGGGGGGGGCTCCTTGATTGAGGTAACCTCAATTCCACTACACCATTTCACTTTACACCCTTTCAATTAAAATGAGGGAAGCATCTTTGAAATACGAACTTCTCTGTCCTGTTGAAAAGCCAGCAAACTCGCAACAATGCAGAATATTCCTGTAAATAGCACAGTCATGTCTCAGTGAAGAACTCTTCTTTTGAAGTTCGAGTACGATGGGACGGATTGCTATAGAATTTGAAAAAAAAATCAATAACAGCAGAGAAATAATGTACCTTATAAGCTCGGAATCGAAGCCGAGACCTCTAGATATGACGCAGATGCGCTAGCTCTATACCACGGGGTTTTATATTTTCTCTCACATAGTTCAAATGACTACTATGAAAGTATGTCGGAAATTTGAATATCTTTTAAAGAAGAGGAATTAACTCATAACAGTACAGAATATTGCTGTAAGTATCATTTGAATTCCAATGGAGAATTCTCTTCTTGAATATTAGGCAGCGTAGGGAAGACTACCATCATATTCAATCTTGAAGGTCATGCAGGAAAAGGTACGCTACTGTAAGGTGAAATCTTGAGGATCACGTCAGGTAGGGTAGGTAAAATGTTAAAGAGTAGGATAGACTATCATAAGGTGAATATTGAAAATCACGTAGGGTAAGATGTAAGATGAGATCTTGATGATCAGGTAAGAGTAAACCACCGTAAAGTAAAACTAGAAATTCTACAGTTTCGGAGAAAAATATTTCTTCAGAAGCCGGGGAACAGCGCCGGGACCCAGGGTACACTAATCTTAAAACACGGGGCTGGCATTTCTCTCCACACACTTCAAACCAATACTGGGAAGAGTGGTGAACTGATAACCATATAGAATATTCCTGGAAATAACACTTGTACTTCAACGAAGAACCCTCCTACTGATGACTGGGCAGATATCATAAAATGAAATGTAGAATTCCACAATTCTGGAGATGATTCTCAAGAACACTCTGTTTAAAATGCGGAAGGAGTGCTCTTTCGGTGACTTGTTGATTTTAATAAACATGAATATTCCTGTTGTCTCTAGTAGTCTAATGTTGTATTAACACGTACAAATTTTCGGGAGTAGTACGAAACAAACAGAAAGACGGCGGGATCATCTAATAGGCTATATAATTAGATATGATGGGTTATTGAAGAAAATAATAGATGGTTCTGCAGAGGGAAAGAATTATAGAGGACGACCAAGTTTAGAGTACATGACGCAAATATTAGATGACATGAGATGTGACTCCTACTACGAAATGTAAAGGAACGCAAAGAAACGTGAATAATGGAGAGATGCTGCCAGGTAGCAGGCGTGGCACTAATAAGGGTTTGAACATTGGAAACTGCGGAAATACATCTTCATGTTTAGAAATGATGATGTCGACGACCACCGTCTTCTGAATTCAAACTTCGAAAAATTGAAATTCAATTTCAATTAAAACATTTGTCCCTCTAAAGGTTACTTTCCATCCACAATGTCATTCTAGATGAGGTCTCTATATCAAATTCCCTTTGTTTGCGCAGCCCAGATATATCTTACATTCATTAGTTGAGTACATTCATGAACTGCATTCCTCGGTAATGAATGTAAAGAAAATAAATTATTTAGATTGTACCACAAGAAACAGTTCTCACCGAACCATTCGAGCTCAAGAAGGCAGACGCCCTAGTCCCATTCTGCCATTCGTCTGGATTACGGTAGACGTTAAGTTCTCTTATCGAGCGCACAATGAACGATAGCCCTTGTCTAGCCGTGAACATGAGTACCGCGGCTGCTGATTTACATGTTCTATCTGAACGATACGGCAGCAACTCAGTGATTCAACCCAAGTTGGCTTACATTACAGACTCCAAAAATAACACCTGTGTTGATTAATGTACTCTACATCTCTCTTTTCATGCGTGTACTATAAGATATTAGATGGACAAGTTTATCAAATAAACACTTCACCAAGAATAACGAAACGAAGGAAAAGATTGAAATAAAAATTTTTGAGAATCAGCAATGTAAAATAATAATAGCTGGAGAATTCGTGCAGCTCAGCAGCATTATTTATAAATAGGTGAAATAATGTGCCTTGATATTAAATTGCTCCATGCTTTGCCGGGGTACTTTCTCTGTATGTTTAATTTTAGGATTTATATTCCATTTTGTCCATGTGGCAAGTAAACTTCTGTAGATGTCTTTATTGTGATGCTGTTTGAAATTTTGCGGGCTATATTGTAGTTTCAGTGTTGTGTGTTTAATTTAAAGTTATAATTTTAAATAATTTTGATTTGCTTGGAAGTTGTACTCGTTGTCTGGGAAGTAGATTATTCTTGGGGACAAGAAGTAAAAATAAGTGATGTATTTACGCGTCGCGCAATTGATTTTATGTGCACGATTCCAACCACGGAAAGCCATCATCAGGGCTGCCGATAGTGGGGTTCGGGGCCGATGACCTTAGATGTTAGGCTCCTTTAAACAACAAGCATCATCATCATCATCAGATAGTGGGGTTCGAACCCACTATCTCCCAAATGGAAACTCACACCTACGTAACTCGAACCGCACAGCCAACTCGCTCGCTGCTTAAAGGAAAGCCAAAAAATGTTATTTGCATGTGGACCTAAGTGACCGATTCGCGCATACTACTACTACTACTACTACTACTACTACTAATAATAATAAAAGCTTCAATTATCTGTAAACCCGGTACTCATTTTTGGTGTAGTTGGAGTAAACCTGAGGGCAATGTGCGCTTCCGGGAGTGGGGAAGAGGAAACCTCGTTTCTTGCATTTTTCGACTTCCTGACATGGAATCTATCCACGTCCTTCCGGGTGAAACGAGCACGTCATTTCTGCCTAGGCCAGGTAGCCCTTAATAATATTAATAATAATAATAATAATAATAATAATAATAATAATAACAATAATAATAATAATAATAATTAACAAGCATCATCTTCAAGCATCGAACCCACTATCTCCCAAATGGAAACTCACACCTACGTAACTCAAACCTTATTATTATTATTATTATTATTATTATTATTATTATTATTATTATTATTATTATTATTATTATTATTATTATTATTTCGTGAGAATATTGCAGCGCCTTCTAGAGCAGATGCTCCGATGAGGGTAGGTAGGAACTTCATTATGTGGGGAACTATGTGTTACAGTAGATGAGGATACTGTTGTATGTGAGTTGCAGAAATTTTGGGGACCGTATAAATACCCAGTCTCAGAGCCAAGTGAATTAATCATCATTGCTCAAAATGACTCGACTCAAACGGACATCGAACCCAGGGGCAGACACCGACCACCCAGCCACGGAAGCAGACACTCTCTAAGTGGAAACTGTAGGTTTAGAGTGGAGTAGAAGCGTTTGAAATGTGGTGTTTCAAAACATTGCTGAAGGGAAGATGGGGAGATCAGATCCCAAGTGAAGATATATGAATCGAGGTAGTGAGCAGAGAACGATTTGGTAAAATTTGATCGGAAGAAGAGGAAGAAGAAGAAGAAGATAGATTGTCTGCAAAAAATCTCGAGACACGCAGGACTTGTTTAGTTAGTTTTTGAGCGGAGTGTGGGCGGAGAGAACAGTAGGGGTATAGTATGGAATTATTATGCCATTCATATTGGAATAGATGTGGGATGTAGTAGTAACGTGGAAATGAAAACTTCAACACAGGACAGACTTGCATGGTTAGTTGCACTAAACCAGTCTATGGGCTGAAAATACGTGAACAAGACAACTGATCGCAGAAGGCAAGATGGAAAGGATCTGTGGAAGTGCAGCGAATATAATGCTGAGTACCCACGAAACGACAACCCTGATAGCGGAAGAGCAAAATATGTAGGAATTTTACTCCATTGTTATTTGTTTGATCTTGGCCAGCTGTGGACCACGTGAAGTAACCCTCCCTCCCCTCACCATCCCGTTTTTCCGGTATGTCTTCATTCTTTCACTATGCCCCCTCCTTTCCTCAGCCCAGATATAGGTTATAATCTTTGCGTCTTCTCTTTCTTCTGAAAACTCCAAAGTCCTTAATCCTTTTCCTCAAAATGTCTCTATTTACTGTGTCTTTTCCTTAGATACCTAGCTCAGTCATGTCCTGTTTAACTTCAATGAACCATCGGATTTGTGGGGTTTGGTTTCGAAATAATAAAATATTCTTCTTCTTGATTCATCTTAAACAAATTACCATCAGATATAATCTCCCGCCGAGTGATCTGGCCGTGCGGTTAGGATCACTCAGCTGTGAGCTTGCGTTTGGAAGATGGTGGGTTTGAATCCCACCGTCGGCAGGTCTGAATAAGGTTTTCGTAGTTTCTTCTTTTCACACCAGGCAAGTGCTGGAGCTATACCTTAATTAAGAATATGGTCGCTTCCTTTCCACTCTTAGCTCTTTCCTATCCCATCGTAGCCATAATGCCTATCTCTGCCGGTGCGACGGAAAGCAGATAGTAAAAAATTCTACCAACTTCCATAGAAATGTGCAATAGTGAATACTTCCCTCTACATAGGATTATCGTAAAGAAGGGCTCCGGCCGTAAAACATGGCTTGATCCACATGCAGTGCTGGCCCGAATTAATAACAGGAAGGCCGTGAAGAAGAAGATTCATTAAAATTTACGTACATAATTAAAAATGTATTTTGTAGTAGGGCGATATTCTGAAGTAAGAAAATAAAAATATAAATCTCCATGTAGTGGCATTTCTCTACCAGATCTTGGAAATGAACGTGAATTCCGTAAATATATGCAGGAACCCATTTAGCTAGGAGCAGCTGGTGGTATGCGAACGAGAATGCAAGATATGCCTTAAAGATGAGCTGTCATTACTGTAGGATGAGAATAAATGTATGAGAGGGGAACGGAGTACTTAAAGGATTAGACAAACACTTAAGACCTTTCATTTCCTATTGTTCATGGTCCACTTCCAACAATGAATACAACGTGTCCTTTTCATTGCTTGCACCGTTGTTATTGGGTTGCTGAGTCTTTTGTAGTTAATAAAGTTTTTGTTATTAATGCTTTTGTAATAAATAATAATAATAATAATGCAGGGCGGAGTGTCTCAGACAGTTGCGGCGTTGACTTCTGACACCAGCTTGGCAGGTTCGATCTTGGCTCAGTTCGGTGGTATTTGAAGGTGCTCAAATACGTCAGCCTCGTGTCGGTAGATTTACTGGCACGTAAGAGAACTCCTGAGAGACAAAATTCCGACACCTCAGCGTCTTTGAAAACCGTAAAAGTAGTTAGTGGGACGTAAAGCAAATAATATTATTTTAATAATAATAATAATAATAATAATAATAATAATAATAATAATAATAATAATAATAATAATAATAATAATAATACCTTTATTCACTGACCGAACTATTCACCTCAGTCGCACGAAAAGTACATATATATGTCTACGGACATACACCACTTGACCAAGAAAATCTTTCTCATCATCAATGGAACCCGAGAAACCAAAGTACACTAGTTAGTAGACACACGAATGGATCTCGAAGAAATCAATATTGATCTACTGGCAAATACACGGATTAGGCTAAATATAGACAGAAACTCAATCCACATAAATTCACACGCAAGGAACCGACGCGACGTTAAGAAATTTCAAACTCAGAAACGCATGGACTGAAGGAAGACGACAGATTCATAGTGAGAGGACGAAGAATTTTTGGATAAACAAGAGAAAGAAGGAAACGAATGCTAACTAATGGTTCTACGTTCTCGTTAGAGTGCCAAACGCAATAATAATAATAATAATAATAATAATAATAATAATAATAGTCCGACGCATTGGTTGAATGGTCAGCGCAACGGTCTTAGTGCAGAGAGTCCTGGATTCGATTCTCTACCAGCTCGTAGGTTTTAGCCGCGCAGAATTACTTCCTTTATTTTTGGAGTTAGCTGTTTATGTTTGCCTTAATACACACCTGTTTTCTTACACACAATACAATACACTACTAACCACCGGAAAAATAAGTAATAGTTGAATACACCCACATTGTGTTAAGAACGGATAAAGTTTGTAATTCATGCTATTTACCACAACGTTTGTCATAGGCCATAGTTTAAGGTTGAGGACATATGGTAAATGACGGTGTTTCATAACTTCAAATGTTCTTGCGTAGTTCTAGATATTTATCATAAATTTGTTGTATGTTGATATTATGAACCATCCTATCATTTAATCTCCTTGTCTTGTACCATCCTTGGACATTTCATGGAGGTTAAGCCCACAATCATATTGAAAATACCTTCAAGTCATCTATATATGTTTCCACTGCGAAATATACTTCGCGTTGGTTGCTTGTGCAAACAATCCCTAATGTAGTTTACGTATAACTAACTTTGTTGCAGTTAATAGCTTTATTATGGAATAGCACAGTAGATTCCTCTTTGATATTGCGTAGTACTGACCTGTTCGGGGTTGGGCAATTACTTATTATGACATATTATGATATGGTGCTTAACTGACAGGCCCATACTTGTTTACATAAATTGTGAATACTCCATTCTTATTATCTTTCTGGGATATTATTGAAACAACCTCCCACCTTTTTCATTCATGGTGTTCCATGAGGGTCGTACTTGTCTACCCCCCACCTCCGCCGACCTCACGAAATTTACTATTTACATCCCTCTGTAATCTCCCGAAGTGCTTTATCGCAATTACCCATTGAGTAACAGTTTAATTAACCTGAAAAGTAATTGACTTCAAATACACTAGTGATGTCTACATGCAATTGGGTGCGAATTTCCCTTTCTACTCACTAAAAGGTATTACTTTGCTTCTACAAGCTACCCCCTTCTATGAAAGAGCAACCTCACCTACGTATCACCATTAAAATAATGTTACAAAAGACATCTTGATGCTCCAAATTAATTTAGACGGACAGTCAATTAAAACAATGTAAAATCTCTGGTTATACGAAATCAATTACATTAATATTGGTGATTGTTTGATTGAAAAGGAACTGGTATGAAATACACCAATCTCTAGAGAAAGCAGACTACTGGCACACAAAATAAGTTTGCTCTTTGATGTAAATGTAGGTGCCCTTTGAGGGAAATGCCGGATATGAGCTGAATTAATTAGAATCCACTTGAATTCCTTTTCATAACCAAGCCAGTGCGATGGGTAAAAGTTTTAGTTTCTTGTATTTGATTTTGATAAATGTGAGCTATCTTTTAGTTGTTGATAGGGATGTGAGCTAGCCAGACTGATGAATGCTCGTAAGTTCTTCACGACGTTATGATAAAAGTTCCCTCATTCGTCACTGACAACGCTCTGTATGAACATTAAATAAAGTCTGAACCTTTGCTGTAGACTCGCTGTCCGTTGTTGAAAGTCTCTAGATATGATTTAATAAGCCTAAAATTTAGTCTGACAACGTGTCTAGAACTCAGCGCATGTTTACAGTAACATGGATGTAGAACGACGTGGTTGTAGTCACATTGGAACGCCTGCATTCAAAGGCAACTTGTCGTACACATTGTTGATGCTGGTTGTCATGTAGTAATTACTGAAATAAGAAACATTCATAAATAATTCTAAGTAGATGAATATTCACGTTTAATTAAAAATTTAAAATAGCGTCAGTAAGTATCCTGGATTATTCATTTGATATTTTAGACTTCTGAACATACCCCAAGATAAAAAATAACTTAAAATCACTATGGAAAGCCACTACATTGTTGTATAACATGAGCAAAAATGCACAAACACTCATTGATTAGTAGGAATTTATCATAATGTGTACGTTTCAGATGGAAGTTTTTAACCAGTGGGCCGGGCTGAGTGGCTGAGACGGTTGAGGCGCTGGCCTTCTGACCCCAACTTGGCAGGTTCGATCCTGGCTCATTCCGGTGCTATTTGAATGTGCTCAAATACGTCAGCCTCGTGTCGGTAGATTACCTGGCACGTAAAAGAACTCCTGCGGGACTAAATTCCGGCACCTTGGCGTCTCCGAAACCCGTAAAAGAGTAGTTAGTGGGACGTAAAGCAAATAACATTATTTTAACCAGTGGGGAACTCAAAGTACAAACTTTGATATTCTGCATCGAGGTATTTCGCCATATTTTCAAAGTCCTTTTCCTTTTTTTTGAATGGAAGGACTACAGGGTACATATAAGGTAGACCTACCGGTAGATGTGGTGGCTAATATTGTGCACTACTTGAAAGTAGTCAAAGGGTTGCAACAAGTTGTGTCATTTTCGAACCCTTATCCCTAGATGTTTGTCTTTTGTGAATTTCAACCACATAACTCCAGTGATTTTCAGCTCACTGTTTTTCAATATCGTACGTTCAATATACCTAACGTTTAAAACGTATTTTTTTTTCTATTTCATCTGTTGAAAATTTTCTGCATACAAATGCATTTGCGTACTTTCCCTAAGAAAGTACACCGCCTAAATTTGTCTCTTTTCACAGATGGAATGTCAAATTCCCTTTCACCACATCATTCACTGTGAAAACTGACGCTGGTGGAACATGGTTAAGTATGTGAGAGTCGGACAGAATATGACCTGCTGTATGTCAACACATACGTCGATAACATTCAGTTTTTCTTGGAAATTACTTCATCCTCTTGCAAGATTTTGTAAGCTTGATTTGCCCTGGATTGGTATAGTACTGTTTATATTTCTCTTCTTTCCTCCTTATTGTCCGCTGCCAACATGCTATTGCACAACATGTTACACTGCTTATATGCATTTACTTAATGGAAAATGTCTTGTTAAACTGTGCAACTTATAGGATTATTCGGGTATTTTCAATTAAACGACCGATACATTTTCATCAACGGTAGGTCCAGTGAGAGATATGATCTATTTGAATTATTTCTACTACAGTGGCTAGGTCCTCGGAAAACTATTAATATGTTCATTAATTCAGATCATATCGTGCACCTTCGGAAACGTTCATTGCACCGCATGGAAACGTATTTTCTGTCTGGCTAACGTCTCTGTTGTCTCAGCGAACTGCAAAATACATACTTTTTCACCCATTTTCAAGGCTCTGGTGAGATTTTATAAAAACATTATTAGATATCCTCACTGAAGACGGTTATGCCTGTCAGTGTTTAGTTTATCACCTTTGCATAACCCTACCTTTGCTGTTAGCACTTTGGTCTCACTCCTACATATATTACTTTGTTATCATTAAACAACTGAGCCTAACCCTCGTCGCCTTGGTTAATTGCTCTTTCCCGTACCTTCCTTGGCCGAATTCACTATTACCCTTGGTAACCTATTCTCATTCATTTGACAAATGTGACCCCACCTCTACTATGGTAATAGAATTGTTACCATTTTATGTACGATGTGAAAACATATGATTTTTATAATACGTTTTTATAGTTAATATACATATTTTTAGTACTAGGCCCGAAGGCTGGTTGAATTCCCAATAGGTCCACCATCGGTTGTCATGGATAGCGCAGGCTTCAATAAAGGGTTATGCAAAGGAAAGGAGGAGTCAGGTAGTGAGCCAGAAGGTGCTAATACACTTCAGCCTGCAAATCCCTTTGAAATGACCGCATTGACTAACCCTGTAAGTTACAATTTCATACCATTTACAACAGCGACTGCCTACATAAGGAATGGTATTACTGGGATTGCTCATGCATCGGCCACATTTATGATGTCAAAGACAAGGACGAGACAGAGTTAGATCACTGAAAGTAACAAATTTATTCTAGTCCATACACAATGATATAAAAGATCATGAAGGCCCTTGGAGGGGTGGAAAGTATAGGCTTCTACTACCCGTAACCTCGGCCCCTGGTGAGGTAGAGTGGTTTGTTCTACGCCCGGCTGCCTTTGCACCCCAGGAATTAACCTGGTACTCATTTATGGTGTAGGATGAAGGAACCTCAGTGCCATGCGCACCTCCAGAAGTGTAAAATATGTTTCTTAAATGTTTGACTTCCCGATGGGGAATCGAATCCACCTCCTTCCGGATGAACCGAGCGCGCGCGTTTACCGCCTCGGCCAGGCATTGTAAACAGCATGTCTCATTAATGTAAGTACGTTAGCTTATTTTAAAAAATAGTATTACTATTATTGCCATCCTGTGCCTTTTTCTTCTACTAATTGCATTATCTAACTCTAGTTGCGACTAGGATTAGTGTATTAGGTAAGGACTGGTTGAGCGCAAGAAATAGAAATCATCCGTAACTTTGTCACGATAAAATAACCACCTTATTTCGTATGAACACACTGTATGAATCTTACTACAGTCTGGGAGAGGCGTGCCTTTTGACTGAGACGTCTGCGCAAGACGAATGGAAAACTTTTCCAAGGACATAAATTAATAAGGGAATACTATGATTTTCATGTAGGTGCCGCGGTCTTAGGTTAGGTGGGACTCTGTAATTTTCCTGGAGTTGAAGAAAGAAACATTAGAAGGCGGCTGGTGATTGGAACTTCAGTCTACCCCTAACTCAGTTATTCTCAGAAGATCGAGTGAAACCCACCCCAGACCTACACCAGGTTTCAAACCTCCGACCTAGCCAGTAATCGAACACAGAACCTCCGAGATATACTCTGAGATCGCAAAGGTATTTCTCGACGAAGGTGATTGCTGTTGTCCTGTCTGTAGAAGTTAGTGTACTTTGTAAATGATAATAAGTGACAAGACTGAGCGCAACATGGTGTGAATGTACAACTGATGATTATATTTAATTCATTCGTGAGCCAATGTACAGATTATACGTAGGCTTAAGTGATTAAAATTGAGAGGCTTCTGTAAAAAATGTAGAGGGTATTTAGTGACCTTCCTAATTCGATGGTTGTGATATAAATAATGGAGTGATTCATTAGAGCCAACAAGAGTTTACTTGTTGTGTAGTTTAATATTTAACAGCATGAACCGACCTGCAGTACGTGCCATGAATACTGCTTCGTGCGAAGTTCAAACAGATATATTGTTTACCGGTGTTGCCAACTTACCATATTGTTACCAAGGGAACTGTTTCGGTTACACAAGACCCAAGGTGATGGTGTTTATTATTTTAAGGGGCAGTAACACTAGGCAACCATCTTATATTAACACTAATCAGAGGGAATAAAATGAAGGGGCCCGGCACTTCGAAAAAACAAAGGTATCGACAAAAAAGACAAGGGCCATGAAGGGGCGTGAAAATAAGACTCCCTACACCTCACAACACAATATCGCCAGAGCTGGTAAAGAACAAGTGTTAACCAAGGGTGGTCGGTTAGGATAGGTGAAAGTGAGGAGCCTGGTATAAGGAGTGGAAACAATTCCAGGACTCATTTAAGGGTCCCGTGGTCGCTAACCCATGCTCCCAAGTTAATAACCGTTGGGGCTCATTTTAGTCACCCATTAGGACAGGTAGGCGATACGGTGGATGTTATTCCACCACCCCCACCCACAGACGGAGACCAGGCCGAAACTCGGTTGAATGATCAAATAAAATAAAATAAAATAAATTTAATTATAGTCGTTCTGCTGTAAAATCACTAATTCCAGGGAATAACAAAATACTTAAAGTTTTAGATGGTAGTATATTTTGTTCCTAAACAATACGAAATCTCTGATTGTCTCCAAATGTTTCCAAAGCAGATTTTTAAATAATGCAACTTAAAAATCTTTTAGTTTGTCGAACATGCAAGTTCAATAAAATATTACACTCTAACATACCTGTAAAGACACACTATTAAACAAGAATGACATATTTCGTTCTTAAAAGAACATCACCGGATTCTATCAAGTCAGACTCAATATTTGAAAATATTTATGTTTATTTCTATCCAAATACCCACTAAATTGAAATTGTCCAGTGTCCTCATATGAGGACGCCGATTTTTTTAGTTAAAAATAAACTGCATTCGATATTTCATGACTATTGCTATTCTTATTCTTATTTCTCGTGTTACAATTCTTTTCAAGACTACACAAGGGTTCTTACTGAGCACTTAATGGTCTGCCTATTATGTCGGTAATTTTTATTATTATTATTATTATTATTATTATTATTATGTTTTTTGCGATGTAAATTTCCACTGCTTCTTTAATATTCTAAGATTTGATTTTATTTTTGATGTGCAAGATTTTTAGATCAATGTTAATGTCTGTGAAATGGCGTGAACTGTCATATATGTGTTCCTTGGATGGTCTAATCCTGAAAAAAACTAAGCTACTTTGGATATAATGAGAAGACACAATTCATTTGAAAACACCTTAATTCTGGGGAAGATTGAAGGCACGAAAAGAGGGTGGCAAAGAATAAAATGGATTGATGGCATCACAGAAGTACTAAATTCCAGCTTGGAAAAACTTCGGGAGGCAGTGCAGGATAGAAGAAAGTGGCGCATTTTAGTTCATGGTGTAACGGACAGTCGGAATCGACTAAAAGAATATATATTGTAACCGTAAAAGTTTGTTTTTATGGCTAGCTGAACACAAGACTCGGCCCAGGGGTGACCGGTCACTATCTGAATTGTTACAGAGGAGAGGGAAGTCAGATAAGTATAATGGAACACTAGTTGTTTAAAAAAGTTTATTTATAAAGTAAAGTCAGCTTTCAACATCACCTCAGCACAGGATTTATAATTAGTACTTCTCCTTGGGGCGGAATTGGCCCTGATACATTGCGGGTCACAATGTCTTCTTAGGGTGCCACCATCTTTCAAGCCGATCTTGAATATCTGGAAGGTCTCGAATATCTCGGAGGTCTGGATGGTCTAGGAGCATTCGTAGTCACGGTTGTAACGTGGCACTGGGCATGAAATACATCCAAAGTAACTGGTCTGCACAAATGAGATAATAGTTAGTAGTTGTCTGCACTCAATTGTCTTCACAGTGGAATTTCACTAATGAACACAGTTATTGCTGATGGATTGAATTGAGCTCAAAATAAATCTGCGAAGTATCAGCCACGGAAAATAAATAAGTCACTTTATCAAAGTTAAATATGAGAACTTCGGCTGAATAGTGACGTACAAAATGAAATATTCCACTTCCAAACTTTACACAGTCCAAGTTCGAATTAATTCTAGAAATAAATAAAACCAAAGAATTTTTTCTGGGACGAATTTAGTCCCGTTCACGATTAAATAAAAAAATGCTGTCCTTTCAAGAACCGTCCTGGGTTCAACAAAGGAAATGTTAACTGTACCAGTTTATTTAACCACAGTTCTAAGGTTATGTTCTAACGTGAATATGGTCGCTTGGAAAAGAAATCTTAAGTTCAATAGCACTGTTAAATTCAACTACTTGTGTCAGTAGCTTGTAACATAAACGCATAGTTTGTCGAAATGTTCTAACACCTTGGTAGAGTAACACTGTCACAAAATTCAATCACCCGTACAGTTTGAAATACTGAATTACGTCTCGCTATTAGCACAGGTTTATCACTTGTTAGGGTTAAATACAAAATTATGTACAGTTTTGAAGTTCCACTAACGACAAGGTTTTATCACTTTTAGCATTCAATGTTAAATCACTTTGTGAAGTTTAAACACTGTCATTAAAATCCTATCATCTCTTGTAATTTAAACATCAAATTACATTTAAGTACTTGGTAGCGTAGTATCGTGCTAGTTCGAATCACACTGTTCCTGTAAATAGTTAAACACCTTAACTGTTCACGTCTCAACACATACACAACTTATATTACCACACGCATACGATGCCCTAATACTTCTAAGACTTGTAGATGCGTTGTAGAATCAAAGTTCAATAGTACGCGAACTTAAACTTCCATCGGAGAGTCGAACTGGCGACTAACATCACGGCAGCAGAATGACCAACAGCCGACCGAGAGGCCTCGATTGTGGCACAAGGTAGACTGGCTTGACAAGCGAAATGCCTGCCTATTTATTCAGTATCCACTGGGAACGGTAATTGCTAATATCTTACGTACATTTTAACAGATATTCTTGAAACTTAAGAACCAGGATTATAAAAAATTAGACTATACGGTGATGTGGTTTACTTCTTCATATCATTAATCCATTTAGAAGAAATAAACGATGGAAAAGAATGCAACATTCTGTCTGACGTAATACAACCTTGGCCAAGTTACCCAGTTGTGACGTCTCACTTCCCCGCTGCTCGCAGCTGACATGTTCACAGGGGAAGCGTGTTCGGCGGGTAGCATAACTCCGCATACATCGGGGACTTTAATTCAGAGCCGTGTTACGGGTATAATATATCTATATCTATATATATATTCTAAGATTTGCTTTTATTTTTGATGTGCAAGATTTTTAGATCAATGTTAATGTCTGTGAAATGGCATGAACTGTCATATATGTGTTCCTTGGATGGTCTAATCCTGAAAAAGAAACCTAAGCTACTTTGGGTATAATGAGAAGACACAATATATATATATATATATATATACTAGCTGTAGTACCCGGCGTTGCCCGGATAGTTTTTGAATGTTTACCTTTAATATTTGTATTACCAGTTAGTTGAGTGTGAAGTGAATGCTTATAGAATTATTTTTGAGATGTTGATTTTACGACTTAACATGTAGTTTTATAGTTATTTAGATGTATCTGATTTCAAGTTTTAGATTATTTAATTTTCGAGTAGACGCTAATCTCGGTCATTTTATACTATTTACTTTTAAGCCCTTCTCAGCTCCTGCCTCGATGGAGGCTGAACGTGGACTTAAACGCTATCCACAGCGTCACAGTTCGTATCAGCGACACATAAACAATGGATTTCGACATTAATATTGGTTATTTTCCTTATTTTTGCAAGTCAGCCCCTCTCATTCTCCAACACCAGCGGGGGCTAAGTGTATCTGACCCCCACAGTAATGTTTTCTATATAGTAAGTCATGTGTATACCAAGTTTTTGAGAGATATGCTAAAACATACACACATCCTTAAACTCTGTCCCTTTGGACGTTTTCAATTTTTTGCCAGTTCTCATCCGCCTACCGAGTAGAACTGAGCTTTATCTTAAACGGCATCCAGACTGTTACAGTTCATCTCAGCGACCCGGAAAACTATGGATTAGACACAAATTTTGGTCATTTTCGGTTAATATTTACATTTCGCCCGTACTTTAGAGGCTAGGAGTCTCTTACCCCTAGCGTATATTTCTCCAGACAGTAGGTCCAGTATACACACATGCGTCCATTCTCTCGGTCATTTTCGAAATTTTGTTTTTCACTTTTTCTCACCGCTATGCGAAAGGAGGCAGAAATTGGACTTCTAAAAAATTGGAGCGTTACTATTCATCTCAGCGACCCCGAAAAGAATGGATTCGACACTATTTTCGATTATTTCTACATCTCATCCCGTCGTAGGTGTGGTAGGGTTGTCATACCTCCACGCACTTTGTCTCCTGATAATAAGTCATAAGTGACCAAGTTTGTTTGAAATTGTTCCCGTAGTCCCGAAACGTATGGATTCAACACTAATATCGGTCATTTTCAGTATTAATTACATTTCATACCCTTATCTAAGGCTTCAAGGGGTGTCTTTCCCCCTTAGTATTTTTTTCAGGTAGTAGGTAATATTTGTATTAAGTTCTGCTGACAGTTATACTGGAACGTACAAAAAACATCCCTGGATATTTTCTGTCTTGACTCCTTCTCACCCGCCTGACAATTGGGGATCAACTTGGACTTAAACGACAACCAGAGTGTCACTCCTCATTTAAGCGACACCTAAAACCATGGATGTGACATTATTTTCGATTATTTTATATCTAACTCCCTTCCTAACCACTCACCACAAAAAGGGGTCTTAATTTGGACTTTAAATGTCCAGAGTGCCACTATTCACCTCAGCGACCCTAAAAACTGTGGATTCGACACTAATTACGATTATTTTTATATATCACTCCCCCTTGCCCCCCACCCTAAAGGGGGCTGAAATTGAAATTAAGAATTTCCCGGGATGTCACTGTTCATCTAAGCGACCCCGAAAAGTATGGATTCGACACTATTTTCGTTTATTTTTATATATGATCCCCCCTTGCCCCCCACCCCTAATGGTTCCTGGGGTGTCTTATCCCCACGTGGTTTGTCTCCTGATACTAAAAATCCGGAGTTTCGCTATTCACTTTGGCGAACCCGAAAACTACGTATTCGACACAATTTTCGATTACATGTAGGCCTATATATCACTTCCCCCTCGCCCCCACGCCAAAGGGTCTGAACTTGGACTTTAAAAAATTGGAATGTCACTACTCATCTCAGCAACCCCAAAAAGTATGTATTCGACACTACTTTGATGATTTTCATATCTCAAGCCCCCGCCCCCCACCCCTAATGGTTCCTGGGGTGTCTTATTCCCACGTGGTTTGTCTCCCGATATTAAAATTTCGGAGTGTTACTATTCACCTCGGCGACCCCGAAAACTGTATATTTGACACTAAATACTATTACTTTTATATCTCACCCCCTTGCTCCCCGCCCCAAAGGGGGATGAACTTGGACTTAAAAAAATCCCGGTGTGTCACTATTCATCTAACCGACCCAAAAAGTATGCATTCGACACTACTTTCGATGATTTTTATATCTCACCCCTTCGCCCCCCGCCCCTATGGGTTCATGGGGTGCCCTAAACCAAGTGGTTTGTCTCCTGATAGTAAAAATCCGGAGTGTCAGTATTCATCTCAGCGACCCCAAAGAGTACTCGACATTCTTTTTCGATTATTTTTATACATCACTCCCCCCTTGTCCCCCACCCTAAAGGGGGTTGAACTTGGAATTTAAAAATTCCCGGGATATCACTATTCACCTAAGCGACCACGAAAAGTATGGACTCGACTCTATTTTCGATTATGTGTATATATCACTCCCCCCTCGCCCCCACCTCAAAGGGGGCTGAACTTGGACTTTTAAAAAATTCGGAGTGTAACTATTCATCTCAGCGACCCCGAAAAGTATGGATTCGACACTATTTTCGTTTCTTTTTATATATGACCCCCCTCGCCCCTCACCCCTAAGGGTTCCTGGGGTGTCTTACCCCCACGTGGTTTGTCTCCTGATACCAAAAATCCGGAGTGTCGCTATTCACTTTGGCGACCCCGAAAACTATATATTTGACACTATTTTCGATTATTTGTATATATCACTCCCCCCTCGCCCCACCCTAAAAGGGGGCTGAACTTGGACTTTTAAAAAAATCGGAGTGTCACTATTCATCTCAGCGACCCCGAAAAGTGTGGATTCGACACTATTTTCGTTTCTTTTTATTTATGACCTGCTTCGCCCCCCGCCCCTAAGGGTTCCTGGCGTGTCTTACCCCCACGTGGTTTGTCTCCTGATAGTGAAAATCCGGATTGTCGCTATTCACTTTGGCGACCCCGAAAACTATGTATTCGACATTATTTTCGATTATTTGTATATATCACTCCCACCTCGCCCCCACCCTAAAAGGGGGCTGAACTTGGACTTTTAAAAAAATCGGAGTGTCACTATTCATCTCAGCGACCCCGAAGAGTGTGGATTCGACACTATTTTCGTTTCTTTTTATTTATGACCTGCTTCGCCTCCCGCCCCTAAGGGTTCCTGGCGTGTCTTACCCCCACGTGGTTTGTCTCCTGATACTGAAAATCCGGAGTGTCGCTATTCACTTTGGCGACCCCGAAAACTATGTATTCGACATTATTTTCGATTATTTGTATATATCACTCCCCCGTCGCCCCCACCCCAAAGGGGGGCTGAACTTGGACTTAAGAAAATTGGAGTGTCACTATTCATCTCAGCGACCCCGAAAAGTATGGATTCGACACTATTTTCATTTATTTTTATATATGACCCCCTCGCCCCCCGCCCCTAGGGGTGTTTGGGATGTCTTACCCCCACGCGGTTTATCTCCTGACACCAAGTCATAAGTGTATCAAATTTGGTTGAAATCGCTCCAATGGTTTGGGAGGAGATGTGGTACAAACCCACCCACCCACCCACATACATACAATGACTTTTATATATATACTAGCAATTGTACCCGTGCTTTGCTACGGTATTCCAGATTGTATACGGATATCGAAGTAAATTACTGTACATGAAGTTTATAATAATTTTTAAATTGCATGTAAATTGGCGTTATCCGAGAAAAAACATAGGGAGGTCCGCAGACGATGTTTTCAGTGTAAAGTGCGAGTTGTGGAGTTGTGATGATAACGACAGGTGCACTTGTCTACCACAATTCATTATGTTTTAGAAACGTTGAATAGGGTGAAATTTGTGTAAGATTTTCACACAGTGCATTACTTTTCAGATACTTATGCGACAGCTTCAAACATAGAATTTGGCTCACATATGGCTACTGGGTGGGCCAATATTCGTGTAGAATTTGATGATCCCATCTTTCCTATAAGTGAATCAAACCATCAATTGTACGTGTACAAAGTGCAAAATTTAGGTAAATCCAGAAATAGAGAAAAATTTAATGTATAAGGGATAGAGATACGACAAAAGGTCATAGGACCGAAGTTGTAGATCACTCCAAATTGAACGGAGATTGTGCCATCCGTTTTGTGATACGACTTATCGTTTAGCTACGAAATACATCGAAAGGAAGGACTGCACCGTCATTAAAATTGCCTCCATATTTCGATATTTTTCGGGGGTAAAAAATAAAATTCTTAAACATCTCGTAAAATTTCCGTCGGTTACATGCTAAAAGCTATAATTTTGCAAAATTTCAATTTTCTAAGTTGTCTGGGAGATTGTGCTGCGATCTTGATATGGGGGAGTGGGTTAAAAATCAGGACTTTAAGGAAACTTAAGCCCATAAAACCTGTAGGTTCTGGATAAATATCACCGACTGTGTTCTTATGCAGGTTTGAAACTCCCAGCATGTACCCCTCAGAAAATAATGAGAATTTGAGAATTTTCTAGGGATCCTGAAGTCATCAGGTTGTCTGGTACAAAGTTTTAAATTTCTAAGATGCCTAGAATGGTCTCACTAATTTACGCCTGTTTTCATTTTTATGCCTTAATTTAGATATATAATATATAGTGCAGTATATATAGATGGCGCCAAACAGACTTCCATTTATTAGTGTGCATAATATTTTACCCGCTTCCCTAGTGGTTCTAGCGGCGTCCTACTCCCACAGTACGTTTTCCAGATAGTAAGTCATACTTGAAAGTCATACTGGAACATACACACGTCCATTATCTCGGTCATTTCTGACAATTTATTTTTTCACCCTTTCTCACCCCCTATGCCAAAGGGGACTGAAGTTAGACTTTAAACATCCGGAATGTTACTATTCATCTCAGCGACCCGCAAAACTATGGATTCGGTATTATATTCGATTACTATTATATCTCACTCCACCTTCCCCCACCCTAAAGGGGCTAAACTTTGAGTTTAAAAAAAATCGGAATGTTACTATTCATCTCAGCGACCCCGAAAAGTATGGATTCGACACTACTTTCGATGATTTGTATATCTCAGTCCCCTTGCCCCCACCCCGCCTCTAAGGGTTCCTGGGGTGTTTTACCCCCATGTGGTTTGTCTCCTGATACAAAAAATTCGGAGTGTCACTATTCATCTCAGCGACCCCGAAAACTATGTATTCGACACTGTTTTCTATTATTTCTATATATCACTCTCCCATCGCCCTCCCACCACGAAGGGGGCTGAACTTGGACTTTAAAAAATTCCGGAGTGTCACTGTTCAACTTAGCGACTCCGAAAAGTATGGATTCGACGGTATTTTCGATGATTTTTATATCTCAGCCCCTCGTCCCCCCTGCCCCTAAGGGTTCCTGGGCTGTCTTACCCCCACGTGGTTTGTCTTCTGATACAAAAAATCCGGAGTGTACAATTTACCTCGGCGACCCCCGAAAACTATGTATTCGACATTATTTTCGTTTAATTTTATATATCACTCCCCCCTCGCCCCCACCCCAAAGGGGGCTGAACATGAACTTTTAAAAAGATCCGGAGTGTTACTATTCATCTCAGCGACCCTAAAAAGTATGGATTCGACACTATTTTCGTTAATTTGTTTATCTGGCCCCCCTCGCCCCCCCCCGCCCCTAAGGGTTCCTGGGCTGTCTTACTCCCACGTGGTTTGTCTCCTGATACTAGAATTCCAGAGAATACAATTCACCTCGGCGACCGCCGAAAACTATGTATTCGACATTATTTTCGTTTAATTTTATATATCACTCCCCCTCGCCCCCCATGCGAAAGGGAGCTGAACTTTGACATTTGAAAAGTGGGGAGTGTCACTGTTCATCTCAGCGACCCCGAAAACTGTGGATTCGGCACTTTTTTCGGTAATTTTTATACCTTGACCCCCTGAAACCCCACCCCCGAGGGAGCTACGGATGGCTTACCCCCACAGTGCTCGCCTCCAAATAGTAAGTCATAAGTGTACCAAGTTTGGATGAAATTGCTCCAGTGCTTTAGGAGCAGATGTGTTATTTACACACACACATACATGCATACATCCATTTTTATATATAGTAAGAAGAAGATTATGCTTGCTTTATTATTACATAGAGAAATTTTATTTTGAATACTGCAGAGATCTAAACTTAAACTGTATATCCGACGAAATTATTCGAATCCGAGGAATGAATATTACTTCGCTCGCGGCATGCCCAATCATGAGAACGGCTTCAATAATATCAGTCATCAGTTTCAGAGTCGTGTTCATTACAGAGGGCAGGATTCTTATTCTTAAGAAGGATAATTGGTGCCACAATCGTCCGCTCTAAGATGTTCGAGGGTACTCCAGGTGACTCCAAGTCTTTCGAAGCTCTGCCATGTAGTCGATAGACTTGTAACTGTGTAGAACATCGGGTAATTCTGGTAAAAGTTGCTTGTTGAAAGAAATGAATGACATGATATATGATAGCAAGAATGAAGAGGATGAAACCCGGCGCAGGCACATATGCCACTCCTCTCGAATAGCTCGAGACTTTACGTCCCGATCCGACGGACGAATCACCATCAACAGCGTCATATGCCCTCACACTATATACTGTAAGACCAAAACGGTTTCCTACGCCCTGGACGCAAAATGGCTCCTTGAATGTTGTGTTCTCTACCTATCTTATGTACGTTGCCTAGCGACAGCGACTCTATGCATTTAATCTTGGTGACATCACGTTGGATTGTCATATCCCAATGCACGTTTTCCGATGGTTTTTTGTTCATTACTCACCAACGAAAGCGAAAATGAAAATTCCGGCTTCGAGGTGCATTCGGACCCCTTTCCATCTACGTATGTTCAAAATTTCAGATCTCTGCGTGCTGTAGATTTTGCTGGGCATCGCGCACAGACAGACAAACACTTCCTTTTATAATTATATATATATAGGGAGAGAGAGAGAGAGAGAGAGAGAGAGAGAGATTGAGAGAGTCATTCATGTGCTCTCCGAAAGCTGAATGTGGATTGTACAAAGGGAGTACTATATTGCTTTAAACTTTATTTTCTTCTACCGAAATGAAGTACGTTACACATCAGTTGTTACGTCCATCTTCTCAACATAATCTCCTTGTAACTGTAAGCACTTTTGCCATCGATGTGTCAGTCTCTCCAAAGCTCCCTGAAACTATTCTTTCGGAGTGCTGCGTAACCATGCCATGACAGCTGTGTCCAGTTCTGCAAAATCCGCAAAACAGCAACCACGCAGAAGTTTCGTCATGTTTCCGAACAGGTGATAATCACTGTTTGATATTTCTTTGGCGGTGGACTGCCTCTATGCTTCCATTGCATAGATTGTTGTTTCGTTTGTGGCTCATGGTAATGGAGCAATGTCTCATCACCAGTCACAAGCCTAGCCATGAAGTCGGATGGATCTTGATCATGGCGTTGCAATAGATCCTGCACACGTCCACACGCCTCTGCTTTTCGTCTGCAGACAAGAGTCTAGGCAGCCACGAGGATGACACCCTCCCCAACTGCATGCAGGATCTGCTGCACGGTGTTTCGGCTAATTCCTGTGGCTGCTTACATTTCCGTAAATGTGATGAATTTGTTTCCTTAGATGGCCTGTTCGATCTGGGCAATGTTGGCTGGTGTTCATACTGTCACATTCCTTCCAGAATTGGTTCCCTTGTCCACCGATTAGGCCCTGTTTTCCAACCTTCCACCCAGTTGTAAACTGTTTCCTGTGACGGCGTATGTTCCCCACAGACTGCCACCAAGCGCCGATGAATTTCTGCAGTGGTCACGCCTTCTTTCCATAAGGACCAAGTCGTATAGCGCTGTCCCTGACGGTTGCTTTCCATGTTGTCTGCTCCTACGTTGACATTGTTGTTATGAAATAGCTATGATGAGTGCATTCATTGGCACCTGTGCGTGTGATGCTACTAAAAGGTGAAACAAGACACTAGTTACACGTCACCACTTTCAAAAGTGAAATGTTAACCATACTCGTACGTACAAAAATAAAGTGTAAAACAATATAGTACGTCCCTCGTATTTGTTCGCGTTCTTTGTGTTCTTTGGGTCTTGTGTAGAAACTGTCTCATTTGATCTATATATGTGGCATTGCAGTTAGGTTCTTGGCGCTTGAGTTCGTAGACTCCTATCTTGGAGAACAGGTCTTTTTAGTTTAGGTTGCATTTGCTGATGTGTCTTTGTAGTGCGTTGTTCGCTCTAAAGGCCACTTTGAGACCTTGCTTTGGTGAAATGTCAGCTATTTTGTATATGTTCTTGTTAACGCAGTTGAGAACTATGTATTTTTCTCTTTCCTATGTAGTTTTTTGGGTGTAATCTCTTGTTTATTTAATAGTTTATATACCGTGCCCGGATGGTGGTTGTTTTCTTTCGCGGTTTGTTTATTCATTTACTATCAAATGTACCCGTGCTTCGCTACGGTATTCTGCATTGTATACGAATATTGAAGTAAATACTGTACATGCAGTGAATAAGATTGTTTCAAAATAGCATGTCACTTAGCGTTATCCGAGAAACACGTTGTTTCCAATGTAAAGTGCTTGTTACGGATTTGTGATGATAACGACAGGCTCACTTGCCTACTGCCATTCACAATCGAGCTGGGAAGTTTACATTATATTGCAGGCACCATTGCCTACTGCGCGGTCACAATCGATTTGGGGAGTTTTCGTTACAATGGCAGCCCCCTTTCCTACTTCCAGACATATTGCAAATTGAGTAGTTTTTATTACAATGGCATGAAACTTCCCTACAACCAGTCAAATTGAGTTGTGCAGTTATCATTATAATGACAGGCCCCTTTTCCAACTGCCAGCCACCTTACTACCAGTCACACCAAGTTGGTGAATTTCCATCAAAATAGCAGGCCAGTATGCCTAATGCCAGTCACATTTTAGATGGGTACATCTGTTTATAACTGTGGAAACGCTTGCCTACAGCCAAACACAATCGGGTAAGGGGAGTTTTGAACAAAACTGCATGCTCCCTTGCCTTCTGCAAGTCAAATCGAGAAGTGAATTATTCATTACAATGGTAGGCCTGCCTTTTCAATGCCAGTTACACTGCCAGTCAAAGTCGGTGTGGGAAGTACTGATTACAATAGCAGACACACCCTTTCTCGATCGCTACAAAATCGACATCAGTGAATACATATAGTTCGACATACGAAAATATGTGCTTGTTTACAATATTGCAGACCTTCATTTACAGATTAACTGCTGCTAAACGGTACATCATATCGAGAAAGGATTGTACCATAAGACGCCGGATTTAGCGGCCTAAATTGCTGGTCTTATGATATCTCATCTATTCATGTCCGACTCGTTGGCTGAACGGTCAGCGTACTGGCCTTCGGTTCAGAGGGTTCCGGGTTCGATTCCCGGCCGGGTCGGGGATTTTAACCTTAATTAGTTAATTCCAATGGCACGGGGGCTGGGTGTATGTGTTGTCTTCATCATCATTTCATCCTCATCACGACGCGCAGGTCGCCTACGGGAGTCAACTCGAAAGACCTGCACGTGGCGAGCCGAACATGTCTTCGGACACTCCCGGCACTAAAAGCCATACGCCATTTCATTTCATTTCATTTCATCTATTCATGGGTCAGATTGAGTTAGAAACGTGGAATAGGGTAAAATTTGTGTAAGATTACCTCACATTGCATTGCTTTTCGGATAATTATAAGTGACAGCTACATACATAGCATTTGGCTCACATATGGCTACTGGGTGGACCAATTTTCGTGTAGATTTTGATGATTCTATCTTTCCTATAAATGATGGAAGTAAATTACGTATGTGAAAAGTCCAAATTTACTTAACATCGAGAAATAGAGAAAAATCAAACGTAAAAGGGATATAAATACGACAAAAAGTCGTAAGACCAAGATTGTAGATCACTCCAAATTGAACGTGGATTGTGCCATCCGTTATGTGATAATACTTCCCGAAGGTCTGCACCATCATTAAAATTGCCTCCATATTTCGATATTCTTCGGGATAAAAAGGGGAAAATTTTAAGATCTTGGAAGTTTTCCGTCCGTTACAGGCTAAAACGTATAATTTTCCCAAATTTCAATATCCTTCTTCGACTGGCAGATTATGCCGCAATCTGGGTTTTCGGTTAGGAGTGTAAAAATTAGGACTTTCAAGAAACTAAACCAAAAAAGATGCAGATGGTCATTATTACCCCTTCAACGTGTAGCTGTACGAAAATTTCGCCAAAATAGTCAATGTACAGGCACACAGTCGTTACGATTTTATTTACATAGATAAGGAACCTGCTCCACGTACAACACCTTTTGGGCTATATCTGCTGGACTTAGCCTGAAAAACGGACCGTTTATGATATCTCCCTTATTAATCCTCCTGTCGAAAAAATGCACATGAAAAAAGTTTTAGCGATGGAATTCCATCACGTTTGGTCGATTTCCAGTCAGGTTGGTCTTGTACTCTATATATTGTGTAAGAGTAAAATCACCATTTCGGTTCCCTATAAACCGCCAGTCCATTCCGGGAACATGAAATGTTATTGACGATTAACACCTACCGTTGGACAGGTGGATGTTAATATAAAGTTTGACTCAAATATCTTCAGTAGTTTTCAAGTTGTAAAAAATACGCTTTACACGCACCCGCTCTTGAGTTAGGTCCGGTGGGACTTGTACCGGAAAACGGCCCGTTAATGTTATCTCCGTTATTAATCCTCGTATTGAAATGATGCACATGAGGAAAAAGGCTTAGAAATTAATTTCCATTAAGGCAGGTAAATTTACATTAAGTTTGGTTGTGTATATTTTGTAGGGATGTAAAATCACGGTTTCGGTTTCGTATAATCCCCCAGTCAGTTCAGGGATTTAGAAACAATATTTGCCCTAAAAACTACCAAAGGACAGGTGGATTCTAAATATCAAGTTTGGTGGAAATATATCCGGTAGTTTCCAAGTTATAGACAAACAGACAAACAAACAAACAGACAGACACCAAAACTGAATATATGCAGATGGCCATTATTACACCTGAAACGGATAACTGTACGGAAATTTCGCCAAAATTGCAAATGTACAGGCACACTCTAGAAGTGCAGACCTTTATTTCGATAGTGACTGCTTTGAAACTGTACGACGTATCTACAAACGGACTTCACCATCAGACACCCCTTTCAGTGATCTACATTGTTGGTCCTATGACATCTTCTCGTATCTTCTATATTTATGGGTTAGATTGAGTTAAAGTCATTGAATGGGGTGAAAGTTTGTACAGTTTTCACATACTACTTTATATTTTTGATACTCATGTGACAGCTAGAATCATAAAATTTGGTTATAACATGGCCAATGGTCATGTCAATGTGCATGCCGAATGTCATGATTCTACCTTTCCTATAAGTGTGCCAAATGATAACATCATATACGTGTAAAAGTACAAAATCAACTTGAAATCGAGAAATACAGCTGTATTTAACGTATTAGGGATAGAAATACGACGAAAAGTCATAGGACTAAAGTTGTAGATCTCTCCAAAATGAAACGCCATTTGCTTTCTGACTTGTGATACGACTTACTGATTAGCCACCAATTACCCCGAAACGAAGGTCTGCACGGTCGTTAAAATTGCATCCATATTTCAGAATTTTCCTGGGCCAAACGTTACACATTTGTATAGCTTAGAATATTTCCTGAAAGAAAAGAGTGTCCAGCATTCGGGATTAGCACTCACATACATACGTGGGAATTAAGGAAGAAAATAATACAGTTTAGTAAGTTGAAATTAATATAAAATGGATTATATCTGAGGACATCCGGATGATGACAAATATGTAAATACCAAGTGAATGTATTGGAAAATCTCATGCTCCTCAATAAATTATGCCGGTGTGAGTTATGGATATAAGGAAGCGGTAATCGGAGAGAAATTTAGGTTATAACCTCCAATGATATTCCGCCAATATCCCGCAGAATGGCCGATTGACGACTCTCTTGCTTTCTAACCAAGGAACAACCACGAATTTAGAGGAATGATGAGGAAAATGGCAATACGTTACTTCTCTGCTGACAAGCAGTCAGAGACGTTGCCATGGTAACCCATATATTCGTTGTCGGTCTGTCGGTCACTCAGAGCATGGTATCGACAGAAAATAGTAAATTTCTCCGTCATTTGAAGAGTAAGGTAAATTATGGACATAACGAAAGTTGTTTATAATGAAGAGGCCTTTCACATACGGTCCACAGAGTTTACAGCAAATCAATAGTATAAGAGAAAATGGAGGAAAACCGTTGCGGTTTTCCTATAAAACCCCCGTCTTTTCAAAGATTTTAAAATGATATGCATATCGAAACCTTCCGCGGTATGAGTATACTCTAAATATGAAGTTTGGTTGAGATCTATCCAGCCGTTTCGACGTGATGGTGGAACAGACAAACAGACAAACAGACACGAAAAGTAAAAACCACCGATTCGGCCTTGAGTTGACCTAAAACGGATAAATATTTGAAAATTTGGCAAAACAAAAGGAATTACAGATAGCGGACCCCCTACAACTTTATTTATAAGATTTGTATCTCGTCCTTGAAATCCTTTGTACTCATTGGTTTAAAAATAGCTCTGTGTATCATTGTAGTAAGTCCAGCTACTTTTTGTGTGTGTGAGGGTGGTTCGATTCGTTGTCTATAGTGTGTGGCATCTGAGTGGGCTTTCTGTATACTTTTTATGTCAGGTTGTCATTATTCCTTGCTCAATAATGCGTTTTTATAGGCATACTATAGTGTAATAAGTTCTTGAACTTGTGTATTCGACAGACTGAAAAACTTTTGAGTATTAACTGAGTCGACACTACAAAGAGTGGCTGCCTTCTTTAAAAAGAGTAATAATAAAACATTTTAAAGTAATTATTCGGGTTTAATTTTTTTAATGTCTAAAATTGATTTTTTTATCTGCTCTTTGTCGTGACTGCAACTGACTTGTCCTATAATGCCCAGGCATTATTTTCTTATGTGGGCTAATCAAAACCAGAGTGGTGTAATTCACATTTGTGTATTGCATCCTAGTAATATTTAACAGTTCTCATTAACAACGGTAGCTGTATAAAATCACTACTGATAATGCATTTTCAAGATAGTAATGTCCACTTCCAAAGCAACAACGGAGAAAACACTACACGCAAGATAAACTGACTTATCTAGTTGAAGCCACTTCTGTTAACAACATTCAGAACTTAATAGTTTTTACTGGAGACTGTTTTCTATTCTGGAATAACATTTGGCTGTTCAGTATTACGAAGAAATGGCTTATCTTGTTAGTGCCATAGGATTGGGAACACTGGACATAGAATGTTACCTCAAAAATAAAACGGTAAAGATGGCATCTGTTTTTTTCCCACGATGAGTGAAACAATTTTTATGTACGTAAAAATAGTATTTTTTTTTCATTTTAAATGGAACGTGATGTATCGAAGGTATCCATTGTGATGAGAATTGGTAGGTTGATCAATAAGACATCAGAACAACTATGCACGCCTTCTGTTTCTACATAGGCTGTCTACAAAATGACACAATGAGTGATTATTCTTTTGTGCTTGAAAGAGATTATATTAATATCATGCACGTTTTATATATACCTAGATGTGAGAATGAATGGCACAGTTCCCTAATTAGTATTTATTTACAAAGTCTCTGTCCTCCTCACAGTAGGTAGTCCGGATCGCTGGTATTTCCTGACAAGGACGATAATCTCCATTGACAGTCACGTCACACAGGCATAGGAGATGCACGCAGATGGATCAGAACACATCTTCTGTTAGCAAGCACAACGCATGACGACTGTTCCTTGGATGGACTCCGTGAGTCATACAGTCAACACAGTAAATTCAATTACTTCACTGTCACTCCACACAGTTATTTTTAAATGTAAAATGTATATAACTGAAAAACCTTGTTTTATCTTTTTAAACAGGGGCATGGACGCTTTAAGTAGGCATAAATTAAAAAAATAATCCTGACGTCTTCTGTTTTATATATGTGGTTTCTGCACATTTCAACATCAACGACGCAATATATCATAATTTGTGATCGTGCATATAGAACCTATTTTGAAATTTCTCTTGGCGATCAAAGCAAAATATCGGCTCTGCATATTGTGTGGCATCATTGTGAGGAAATGATTCGTGAATGGACAAAAGAAAACTGATAAAGTATGCCTTTTGTTATCTCGAATATTTTCGAGAATTCAAGGACCACAGCGGTGACTTGTTTCTACCTGAACAATGCGAAGGGTATTGGCTGGAAAAAACAGTTATACGGACTCATATCCTAGTATTCCTTCCGCAGTACCACCCGTCCCACACTCTTAAACACTCCCAGTTCCATTTTTCAATAACTTTGTTTCTACTGAAGAAGAAAGCAGAGAACGTAATGATCAAATGGCTTTTGAGATGCACGAGGAAAAAGTTGTAGAATCTGAAGGATCTTCTTCTGATACTAAGTATTCATTAACCCCTCAGATGGAATACCAGAGGAGATTGTCTTGTGCAAGTCCCCACACGAGCTACAAGCATAAATTATTGCCTGATTAGGATTTAATTGAGTTTTACATACCATCTGCGTAAAATATTGTCATTTTCTTCCACATATATGCTCATATAAATGCTATTTTTAAGAAACTTAAATTGTTGTATTTCATTGTGCTTTACGGTATATAAGTTCTGTCATTTTATTTTGTTGTATTTCAAAACCGTTGACATATCTAATGTTTTTGTTTACGAAAACCATGTTTTTGTGTAAGTATAAATCAACTGCATTCTACCATAATGGTGTCCAAGATGACATCAAAATTCAATATGCTGAACTGAATGTTTAAAAACTTACATTAAGATGTAAAATTAAACATTTAGAATTAAAAACGTTAGCTTTCAGAGAAAATCCTACTTCAGATTTGAGATCAGCACATTAACTACCTGTTTATAAAGATGCAACAAAAGTGTTGTTCCACAATACAGATTTATCAGTACAGAAAGTTAGTGCTATATAACAATTTGGATAATCAATTACTGTGTTGTCCAAATGTTTGTTCTGAACGAGGTCATGCTTATCCTATTCTTCAATCAGCTACACCTGTGTGCGATGGCTCGGAGCATGGGAAATATATTATTTCACTAATGCAGATTTAAAAATTTTAACTACTGTCATTATAAATGATGAATTCGTTCTCCGTGTTATATACAGCACCGGATCTTGTAAAATTAATATTCATTATACTGATGGAAATAATATGAAATATATATATTTTAATATCAACTTTACCCAACATATTTATATATATATATAACGAATACATTTACGAATGTAAACACTATTCATCTATCTCATTTACGTCAAAGCTACATAAAAGCGGTGGCAGCGGTGGTGGTGGTAAAAGAGAAAAAACGCTGTTATTAACATCCTTGTACTGTTGGCAACGGGGAGACTACCAGCCACCAGCAGACCACGCAGTAGTAATTACATCCCCCAGAAAGGGTACGCGGTGGTAAAATTGTACCGAAGTTCGCATGCAGTGCAGACCGCTCGTAACTGGGAAAAGACTAGGGAAGAAGAGGAAGAATAATAAGAAGATTGTTCGTGGAGACGCCTTGGAAGATCTACCACTCTAGATGTGATCATAAGCCGCCTGTGTTAATTCATTGCTCCATCTGCTTGATCTGCTTGCTTGCTGATTGATTGATTGATTGATTGTTTGATTGATTGATTGATTGATTGGTTGATTGTTTTTTAATATTAATTTTAATTCACACCGGCGGTCTTAGGGTGATGAGAGGATAATAAAGGGCTAGAACTGGAAATGAAGCTCGGTGTAAAAATGAAAAGAAGAAACAAAAAAAAACGATCTCCTGTGCTACCGACAGTTAGGTTCGAACCCACCATCTTCGGAATGCAAGCTGACAGCTAGGCTACACGTACTGAACGACGCTATCAACTTTCTCGGTTTATTTATTTATATATTTATTTACTATCCTAACCTCTCCGAAATCTTTCATGTGTTAGTGCGATGCTAACCTTATAATGCCCTCAACACATGTGTCACGAAATTTATTGTTAGATGTTACAGGATGCCCGAGGCGTACGTTTCTCACGGAATCGTAACTAGCAGAGGAAAATTCTCTACACCACTCATGCATAATTACCGGTAATTTCTTAACTGCAGACGACATTTGCATTGATAGAGATGAGATATGTATATGCTAGAACAAAGAATGAAATTATTTTAGATTATTCCAGACTTTAAACCCAATAAGTTAATTCAGAAGGTTTAATAGAGCTACCAAAGGGCAATATTACTAATATTCATAATTACTGATTTTTATTAGTTTATCATTTACTTTTCTTACTTCGATATTCTTATATCAGCTCTTCTTATGTAAATATAACTAAATAAGTGGATTTTCGAACTATTTTTTCAACGTGTTTTGATTAAAGTTTTACAACTATTAATTTAAGGAAAGCTTCAACAAGAAGAAAAAGCTGTTTTGTGGCCCGCTAGAGAAAGATCTGAGGAAGAACTTGCAAGGTGTTACATATGGAGTATAGCTCTATATGGCGTTGAAACATGGACATTAAGGAAGGAAGAACAGAGAAGAATAGAGGCATTTGAGATATGGATTTGGCGAAGAATTGAAGGTGTAAAGTGGGAAGATAAAATATCAAATGGGGAAGTTCTGAAGAGAGTGGGAGGAGTGAGGAGCATGCTGACCGTAATCCAAAATAGGAAGAAAAACTGGATAGGGCATAATCTAAGACACAACACCTTACTACGAGTAGCAATTGAAGGAATGATAAAAGGAAAACGAGGAAGAGGAAGGAGACGATATCAGTTATTAGACAGCATTAGAAAAAGAAAGGAAGGTTATGTAGAAGTGAAGAAAAGGGCACAAGATCGAGAGATATGGAGGTCAAAGCCATGATTGGACCTGCCGAATGGCAGAACAACCTATGATGATGATTCCTAAAAAGATGTCGCATCAAAACTTGAATAGTTTGAAACAACTGAAGGAATAACATTCCAACCTAAGTTTATTTGACTATTTGTTATAATGTAGGTTTGAATGAAAATCAGCTTTTCGTAACACAATGTGATTACTCTGGGCATTACATGGTTATCAGCAGCCTATAATGATATGTGCTTAGTGTCCGTTGAATAGGAATACGTTACGAAAAAGTCCTCTAGGCAGTATATACGCTATAGCCTATATGAGTTGTTCGCCTCTCATTTGTTTTACATCTCATCTATTCGATATGCCTTTAAACAGAAAGGCGCGCTCTTTGACCCCCTGTCATAAGTGGTCGCATAAGAATTTCGTTATCCTTCTGGTCATTTTGTTCAAGGGTCTTCATATAGAAGCATGATGGGGTCACCAACATCCTTTGGGATTTAGAATGCCAGACCTCGGCACTAATAGTGCGTTGAATTCTATTTACTACAAGAATGAATGCATTCCAGACGTTAAGTGGTAAGCATGGTGGAAAAACTTGTCTTCTGCCTTTTAGGTGGTTCATTTTACATACTGTATATTATTTCCATGCAATTGGCAATAGGCTTACCATTATCCTCATCTATTTGAAGCGTTAAGAATATTTGACATCTTCTTGAGGTACACGTGGTACTTGAGGACTCGCTTTCTCCTTTTCTTTTTACTACTTACTTTATATCGCACCGACACAGATTCGTCTTATGGCGACGGTGGTATAGGAAAGGCCTAGGAGTGGGAAAAGAGCGGTCGAGGCTTTAATTAAGGTACAGTCCCAGCATTTACCCGGTGTGCAAATGGGAAACCACGGAGAAACCTCTTCAGGGTTGCCGACAGTTGGGTTCGAACCCACTATCTTCCGGATGCAAGCTCACAGCTGCGCGCTCCTAACCGCACGGCCAATTTGCCCGGTGAGGACTCGCTGTCAGTTCATCTTTATTATTACGTACCGCTTTCAAACCTTCGCTGAAAACGCGGTTCGAAGTCGATTGCCCAAAATGAAACAGGTAACCGTTGATAGTATTGTTCGAGAAAGCTATTCGTTGCAGGCGAATAAAAACCAGTATTCATATAGACCTTTCGCCGCACAAGGGCTTATTTGAAACGGCAACTTGCAACATTATTTGGCAATTATGGTCCGTATTCAAGAGTATTTATCATTATTTTCGTTCCTTTGTGCCAACGTATGGTAAAATTTCCACTGGCCCGCTAAATATAGGTAAGTGTTCCAGTATGGTACTGCTTGGACGACGCCATAAGTAATAAACGATGCTTAACAACCTCGGTGAATTAAGAGGTGGCATGGAAGAGCATCGCATTCCAGAAGAGGTAAAAAAAAAATTGGAATTATTTTGCCGCAAAGTGGCCTACAGGTTTGAATCATCCTCTGGAGTCCTACCAAAATGTGATAAAAAGTTTCAAAGGGACAAATAAGTAAGGTTATGGAGCAGACATTTTCAGTGTGACAAATTGAGTAAGGTAAGACTGTATATTATCGTCTCAAATCTACAACGTCTATGGAGGGTGTACCTTTAAGAGAGCTCTCGATGCCTGGAATGGTGGAATCGCGTTTGGCGGCAGAAAAATTAGCAGCCTGTGCTTTGAAGATGGTACTTCTCTCATCGCTCGAAGTGAAGAGAACTTACTGACATATATATATGAGAGTGAAGAATATTAGCCTTCACTAATTTCGTGTGGCTATTTCTAGCCGGGTGCAGCCCTTGTAAGGCAGACCCTCCAATGAGGGTGGGCGGCATCTGCCATTTGTAGGTAACTGCGTGTTATTGTGGTGGAGGATAGTGTTATGTGTGGTGTGTGAGTTGCAGGGATGTTGAGGACAGCACATACGCCCAGCCCCCGAGCCATTGGAATTAACCAATGAAGGTTAAAAATCACCGACCCGACCGATAATCGAACCCGGGACCCTCTGAACCGAAGGCCAGTAAGCTGACCATTCAGCCAACGAGTCGGACAGCCTTCATTATGGCCAAGAGATAGACATTAAAAATACCAATCTAATGACAGTTGATCGACAAGATCAAATCCAATTTACAGAATGTCTACATGACCTGGAGATAGTAAAGGAATTCGTGTACCTGGGCTCAGTCATCAATAACACAGGAAGCTGTGTAAAAGAGATCAAAAGACGTTTTCTCCCAGGTCGTGCTGCAATGGTTAAGCTCACTAAAACCTGGCAGAACCGGGCAAATATCAAAAGCTACGAAGACGTGCTTGGTGGAATCATTAGTTTTATCAGTCTTTATGTACGGCTGTGAGATCTGGACCGTGAATCATCATCATCATCATCATCTGTTTACCCTCCAGGTTCGGTTTTTCCCTCGGACTTAGCGAAGGATCCCACCTCTAACGCCTCAAGGGCAGTGTCCTGGAGCTTCAGACTCTTGGTCGGGGGATACAACTGGGAGTATGACCAGTACCTCGCCCAGGCGGCCTCACCTGCTATGCTGAACAGGGGCCTTGTGGAGGGATGGGAAGAGTGGAAGGGATAGGTAAGGAAGAGGGAAGGAAGCGGCCGTGGCCTTAAGTTAGGTACCATCCCGGCATTTGCCTGGAGGAGAAGTGGGAAACCACAGAAAACCACTTCCAGGATGGCTGAAGTGGGAATCGAACCCACCTCTACTCAGTTGACCTCCCGAGGCTGAGTGGACCCCGTTCCAGCCCTCGTACCACTTTTCAAATTTCGTGGCAGAGCCGGGAATCGAACCCGGACCTCCGGGGGTGGCAGCTAATCACGCTAACCACTACACCACAGAGGCGGACTGGACCGTGAATGCTAGAGAAAAATTCGAATTGATACTTTTGAGATATGGTTCTGCGGAGAATGCTACGTGAACATTGGACGGAAAGAAGATTTAATGTTTCCATTATGAACGAACTTAGCATCAAGAAACATCTATCTTCCAACGCGAGTGAGTGTTGCCTCAGTACCTTGGACACATTTTCAGAAGAGAAGTAGAGAAGTTGGAAAATACCATTTTGCAGGGAAAAGATGAAGGGAGTAGACCACGAGGAAGCCCAGCAAGTAGATGATTAGATCACATGAAGAAGTTCACTGGCGTACCTCTTCAGATCGTGTTAAGGAAAGCTGAAAACAGCTCTGGATCTAGGCATCTCGTCAAGGATGCAACGCAAAATGGTAGAGTTATGAGTCACGACGCTCAGGAATTAGCAAAACAACTAATGGTGATGATGATGGAGCAGTCGCATTCAGTGCACGCCGTGATTACTTCATACTGTGCAGTTTACTGATTTCCATTGAATGTGGCAGGACTGTGGACAGACATGGTGCGAGATGTGTTAGCGTAAGATAACCGCTTCGGTTATTAATCAAGTGCATTGGTAAGCCTGTATGACGTGCTCCTTATCAATAACGCAATGGTCCATATTCCTTGGTAATGGTCACCGTTCTTCACTCCTGAATGCCTGTAGCGTGTGTATATAATAGTACATTTCATAGAAATTATCACAGAGAATACTGAAATACGGAGTTAAAACTGTACAACCCATCATCATCTGTGAAATGGAGTGCAATGTGACTTTGTGAAGCTTCATAAAATTTCTCGCATCTTGTACATCACAACCAGCCGTTCTAAATGCACTAACTGTAACAATTTCGAAGTCTGTGATAGTAGTCTCTCGTTGCAAGTTATAATTATGTACTGTGCAGTGAATTTTTGTTTCTTCTATGATATTGCTATACGTCTGGTCGGGTTTTCTTCGACATAAGCATCATACTGAAAGGCATACTTGCTCCAAATAATAATAATAATAATAATAATAATAATAATAATAATAATAATAATAATAATAATAATAATAATAATAATAATAATAATAATCGTATGGCCTCAGCTACCGTGTGCAGACATTTCGATTTGACGCCATCTGGCTGTTTGCTCGTCAATTTCGACGTTCCGTTTTACTCTGGGCCCACTAGATGGCAGACCGAGTAAACCGAAACTCTCTTGGGTGTCTGTGGCTGAGATTTTAATTAATTTTGTCGGGTAAACACCAAATGTGTCACCAGAGATCTTTTACATGCCGACATCGTACGACATGGAGTGTCGAATGGATTTTTTTCGCCCTTCAAAAATCCGACTATCTCCGCCGGGTTTGAACCCGCTATCTTGGCATCCGGAGGCCGACACTCTACCACTGATCCACAGAGGCAGCTTGCTCCAAAGTAATTCCATGGAACGAGTAGAGCTGATTAGAACATGGATGGTACATTCCCGTATATTACGCGACTCAAGGATACATTTCTCAACGCTTCATCAGTAACAATATTAGAAGAACTTGATCACGCTCGAAATTATAACTGAAGAACTGTGCATCACACGGAGAGAGAGAGAGAGAGTGTGTGTGTGTGTGTATGTGTGTGTGTGTGTGTGTGTGTGTGTGTAGAGTCGTATATGTCTGACCTAGCAAAGTTTCAAAATTAGTCTTGTATTTTGGTGGTGATTTACAGGTATTAAGAGAGCTTATCTCTGGAGAAATAAAGCTAATGACTCGTCATTTTTGACAAAATTAACCTGTTCTTGCCGGTCTGGGTGACTCAAACGGTTGAGGCGCAGACCTTCTGACACCAACTTGGCAGGTTCGATCCTGGCTTAGCCCAGTGGTATTTTAAGGGGCTCAGATACGTCAGTCTCGTTTCGGTAGATTTATTGGCACGGAGAAGAATCTTTTCCGGTACTAAACTTCGGCACCTCGCGTCTGAGAAAACTGTGAAAGTAGTTAGTGAGATGTAAAGCCAATAACATTATTATTAACCTGTTCTTGAACGACAGCTGCAAGTGAATTAATGGCATGTTATTTTACAGCCTCAGTTAAGCGTTCGCCGATTATGAGGTATGTGTTCCATAACTTTATACACTAGGAGATTTTCGAAATTTGAATTAGTCACGCATGTCACGTTACAATTATCGTGAAGAGAACTCCTCCTCCTCAATCTACTACCCTTGACGGGGCATGGTGGCATTCATGATTTTACTGTCCTTTCTTTCTCCAAGTCTGGTGGTCTGCCTGCATAAGGATAGCCTCGTAGAAAGATTTCCCCACCAGAGGCTACATATGATTCACCCATCTTTTCTTCCACCACAAGCTTCTCCAGAGTGCCTGTCCTTCTGGCAATGTGTCCGAAGTACCGGAGATAAGCTTGGCTGATCCGTTCGAGAAGCCTAGTCTGGATGAGTTCTTCCTGCATGGTGTTCAGTCTCAGAAATTCGGAGAATGCGTCTGTATATCCACATCTCGAAGCTATCTACTTTCCTTTTATCTACCTATTTGATTCTCCAGATCTCAGATGCATACGTGGCAGTGGGGAATATGCGGGAGTGAGCTAGTTGCAGTTTTTGTTCCTTGTAATTGTACGGTACTTCCATATCCTGGTCAGGTTTGTGGTGGCTGCTCTGGACATAACCGTTCTTCTCTCGATTTCATCGGAAAACCATCCTATGTTAGAAATCATGGAGCCCAAATAGACACATTTCTGGACTTCCTCGAATCCAGCTGTCTGACTCACACTTTGTCGGTTGGCTGTCTGTCGATGATTATAACCTTTGTCTTTCTTCTATTAATTTCCAGGCCATATTACCTACTAATCGATATCAGAACCTCCATAAGGACCTGTGGTTCCTGGGCACTAGTTTCCAGAACCAACACGTAGTCATCGTGCCTAAGGTTGCTGCTGATCTTCCTACACCCGATAGAAATATTTCCTTCCCAGTCCTCGAGCACTTTTCTCATGATGTACTCAATGTAGATCTTGACATTTCTGGGCATTGCCTAGTTGAACCGAGCAGTCGTCGTGTTGTTCTGATGAAGATTCCGTATAAGTTCCACTAGATGCTGTGAGAACTCCGTTTCTGGAAAAAAATGATCCAGAGAGCTGTCCATTTCACAGAATCATATGCCTTGGAATAATCAACGAAGTACAGAAAGGACACAACTTCGATCTCTGTCAGACATTCCCAATTTTTTCTCGGGTGCCTTTTCCTTCCACACTGCTCTTCAGCAGGTTGAGGAAGTGGAAAGAGTTTCAGCCTATTATGAAGGAGATGGAGAAGAAACTTGCTCACATTAGCGATGAGAGCTACTGTTTTGTACTTGGAACATTCAGTCGGTGTAAATTCCCTGTAAGAAAGAACACCTGCAGCAAATTCTGTAACCATTTTCTTTCTTAAGTCTAAAATGATAGTCATAGTTATTGTACCGGGCGGTACACCTCTACACCGTTTATTTAAAAGTTGCGCCAGTTGAAACTCCTCTTCTGGAGGAAGGTTGAACTTTATCTATTCTATTAATTCTCTACTTTCTCAGAAGATGTCACCACGTGGAAAATTTTGAGTTTTTGAACTGTGTCACTTTTGATGTGTTTTGTTTCGCTTGAAGTAAGAAGTGTGAACTTTCTCTTCTAGAGGACACTACTGAAGATCAACAATAGCGCACCCTAGTGCGGAGTCAAAGAACTATTTTGTTGGAGAAATTTTTATTTCAGAAGTTTGTTTCTTGTTAAATTTCTTTCTGTTTTTGTTTAAGTTGGCTGTATACCCCTCTTTTTCCCCTTGTTTTAGATTTATCCAATCCCGAATTTCTTTTAGTAATTTCTGACCAATCTGGTGTATCTTCCCCCAACTTGTATCTGTTGCGGGGTCCTATCCAATAAAAACATTGTGGGCGGGTGTTTTCATTCCCCTAACGCCTAGAAACTTCCGCGAGAGTATTTAAACTGCTGATTTTGGGGTCTCCGGGCCACTTCTGTTCCATCTTTCAGTGTATTAAGTACATAGCAGGAGGCGGGAAGCGCCTCTTTCTTCTTCAGCCGTTCAACACCAGGTAATGGCCTATTAATAACTTCTTTTCTTGCTAGGTCGGCAGTTTAACACTCGCGGCGGGTTCGAAGCATTTCCATCATGTAACCTTTTCCTAAAATGTAATTACTCTTTTCATCTTTTTCTTGTAAAGCTACATATAGGGATAGAGAGTGCTAACCCTCTCGAGCTCCCACTCACATTTGTTTTGAGGTGAACTTATTTTCTCAAACTATTCTTCGTTTATGTAACGTAAAGTGTTCTTCTCTAAGTCACCTCTGTAGTATGGGATTAGCCCTTGAGTTAGCGGCCCAGAGCCAGATTAGGTTTTAAAAACAAAGTGTATTAGGAGTGCAAGTTCGCCTCCTCTCAAATTGTTATTTTAGAGGTCATGTAATCAACCTTCTTTTCATGTAATAGACCTCCGTAGGTCGGGTATTTTACCCCTGTGAATACGTCCTTAGAGGACAGCTTGAAGGTAGAGTTTGGTGTGGCCTTGTGATAGGCTTACAATTTTGAGAGCGGATCGCTCTTTGAAATTTGTTTCTGTATGCCTCGTGCAGGCTTTATGTGTAATGTTTGGAGCCAGTGCTCCTGGGCATGAATGGGGTTTTCTGCCCCTTGGCTAAAATTTTTTTTGGAGTAAGGCGGGGCTGATTGCCCAAGAGTTATGAAGTAAGGGCACTGAGCCCGAATCCAGTAATATTGTACCTACATTTTTGCTACTCTGTACCTGTTATGATTGTTATCTCTTGTTTTTCAAAAGAAAATATAACCTAGTTAAATTTTAAATTAATTTTACATTGCACGTTAATTTCGTAGCTTGAAACCCATTCACACCCGCACCTTCTTTCACCTCTACCTACCACGGATATCTCCGTAACAAGTGGTAGCAGAGCGTGGTTGAATGGGTCTCAATTTAGCCCCTTTTGACGGCTAAACATTGCTTTAATTCGAACTCTAACAATTTTCTCAGTTGCTGGAATTTTTTGAGTTTTTTTTTAATTGTTCTGTCATCATGTCCGGCCCTCGCGATGTTCTCCTCCTTAACTATTTGCGCAAAGAGGAGTTGATATACGAGTTAACTATCAGAAACGTTCAATCTGGAGGCACGGTTGCAATAGACACTAACAAGCTTAGAGAGTCCCTTGATTTGCCCATTTCCATCCCCAATTTGGGAGAGAAAGAAATTGACGACTCTCTTTCCACGATCACGGAGAATATTACTGGGCTAGCTTCCGTAGTTAGTTTTTTTGATGAAAATGATCCGTCTCCTAACCAAATTAAGCGTGTGCAAGGCAGATTATATCACTTTTCAAATAGAGTTAATGATCTGTTGTCTCTGAAGGTGAATGACGTTCAGAGGAAGCAAGCTAATACGCTCCTTGAAACTATCTCTGAATTGTCTAGTAAAGTCACTCAATTGTTAACTGGGGAAGTTCCTCCCAAATCTGATCAGCCCACCATAGTGAATGTAAGTAGTGAGGAAGAACCTGCTAAGGGAGAAGGCAATAGGATAACCGTTGCTGCTCAAACTATCTCTGCCCCATTGGACAACGAGTCTGAACGCCGCACATCGTTGAACAATGTACGTGCTGAATTAACTTCCTTGCCATTGAAACCTTTACCTACTATGTCGCCCGGGTTTAGCAGCTTGCCTCATCCATTGGCAATGTTGCTCAGAGGTATATCCAAGTTTTCCGTTAATACCACCAGTGACGTAATTTCATTTTTAAGATTTCTAGTGGAATTTCAGGATCATGCCCTGGTGTTTTCTCTTTCCCCATGTCAAATTTTGCAAATTATCTATCCTTATGCTATTGGGGTTCTCTCAGATAAAATAGTAAGAGCCATAGCTGAACAGTCATCTATCGAAGATTTCCATGCACATCTGCTTGCAAATTTTATTCCTGCCCGCGCGAGGTCATCTCTTATTCAGAAATACTATTATCGGGTACAGCGCTTGGATGAAAACCTGGCAGACTTCATCCAAGATATTAAGTTTTATACTAGGGTGTTTGCTCTCCACTTCCCTGAGGATCAGATCGTGCAAGCTATTATCGAAGGGATTTCACCACCCTACAGGTCATATTTGTGTTTCGCGGCGTGCCCGCAAACCTTCTCTGAACTGGAAGCATTAGCCGTCTCTGCGGAAGGAGTTAGGTATGCCGATTCCTTGCGTGTGGCAAAAGAACCCCCGCCTTCTTTTAGTAATACTCGGCTTCCACCTCGCCGATCAGTCACCCCTCGTAAATGTTATGCTTGCGGGTCGCCTGACCATCTGCGCAATAAGTGTCCTCTGATCAAGTCTAGTAGGGCAAATAATGGAGCTGGTTCATCACAAGGCTGTTTTAAGTGTGGGGCCTTCTCACATATCGCCAAAAATTGCCCAAACTCAAATAGCACCCCCTCCTGCTCAACTTCTGGTGCAAATTCCACCTATGCCAATAATAAAAAGTGACTAGTGGCATCGGCTGAGTCGACTAATCCATCTTCCCGAGACTCAGCCCCTAGTAAACAGGTTATAAATGCAGAGAACAATCAGCCTTCAAATTCATCTTTTGAATGCCCTAAAGAATGTCTTAGGATTGCGGCGGATACCCCCGCACCTGTTCCTTTTCTTAAGATTGAGTTAAATAACGAGCCTATAACAGCTCTCTTAGATTCAGGCAGTGTTTGTTCGTTTATTTCGGCTGAATGGTATTCTAAATTGAAATCTGTTTGTAAACTACCTGACCATGTCTCAGCTCTTATTCAATATGTTTCGGCTAATTCATCGCCATTAGAAATTCTAGGTTCCGTACTGGTCAAAATTCGTATTTTTAAATTTACATGGAAAATCAAACTGTTTGTGGCTAAGCACTTGTCTTGCCCCATCATATTGGGAGCGGACTTCATTTCTCACACTGGTCTTGTGCTCGATCTCCAGAGTAAGTCGTGCACATTCAAGTTTGCGTCCAATTGTAAAATTCCTTTGTTAAAGTGTAATTCTGTATCATGTTCATCTATTTCGCCTACCCAGGATGAGATGTTGTTAGACCTTAGACATCTACCTGAGGAGCAGGCTGATAGTATTCGCAAATTGTGTCAGTCCTTTCCAGAGGTGTTCTCTGATACTCTTGGTGTTACTGACCTTATTGAATACAAAATTGAGGTCACGGATTCGATTCTTGTCCGTTTTCCACCTTATAGGCTATATCCACCTAAAATGAAGGCTCTGAAAGAAATTATCGAGCAGATGTTGAAAGATGGTATTATTAGGCCCTCTAAGTCAGCGTATTCTTCGCCTATTTTTCTAGTCCCGAAACCCCAAGGGGGCTTCAGGCCTGTCATTGATTACAGGGCTCTCAATCGGAAGGTGGTGTTACAATCTGTGCCCCTTCCCGATCTTCATTCTTGTTTTTCATGGTTTCGTAAGGCCAAGTTCTTTACTATCTTGGACTTGAATCAGGCCTATAATCAAATTCCCCTTGCCGAAGAGTCTAAACACCTTACAGCGTTTGCCACGGACTGGAACTTATACGAATACAACCGCGTGCCTTTCGGGCTCCCCACGGGGGCAGCTGTGCTCACTAGGCTACTAGATAGGGTCTTTTCCGACATCAAATTTGAGTACTTATATCACTACTTGGATGACGTCGTCGTATTTTCCGAGACTTTTGAAGAACATCTAGATCATCTGCGAGAAGTTCTGAATCGCCTTCGTAAGGCTGGGTTAACTGTCAAGTTGTCCAAGGTTGCCTTTGCTAAGCCCTCTATGTCATTCCTAGGGCATATTGTGTCACCCGATGGGGTAGCTGTCGATCATTCTAGAACACAGGCCATCCGTGATTTTAAACCTCCTAAGGACATCAAAGGTATCGCTAGATTCATTGGTATGGTGAATTTCTTCAGGAAGTTTATTCCTAACTTCGCTAATAGAGCGGCGCCCTTAAACCTTCTTCGTAGGAAAGGCATCAAATTCGAGTGGGGACCTTCTCAACAAGCCGCTTTCGAAGATCTTAAATTAGCTCTCTGTAATGCCCCTGTACTTGCTATGCCTGATTTCTCGAAGAAATTCATCGTCCAAACGGACGCGTCGTCGTCAGCTGTAGCTGCAGTCCTTCTTCAAGAGACTGAACTAGGGAGGCGTCCCATCGCTTATGCATCTAGGACTCTATCGGCTCAAGAAGCCAAGTATTCCATCTATGAGCTCGAAGGGTTGGCAGTCTTATTCGCCTTAGAAAAGTTCCGTCTCTATCTGGAACATGTCAAATTCGACCTGGAGACAGATAACCAAGCCTTAAGCTGGGTCTTAGGTAGACCGCGTCGTACTGGTCGTATAGCCCGTTGGGCCATCCGTATTTCCGCCTTCCAATTCGATGTCAGGCATATCAGAGGTACCGAAAATGTTGTGGCTGATGGACTCAGCCGTATGTTTTCAAACGAGGTCGAGACCCATGAACCGGTCGACAGTTCATCACCTTCCGAGTCCATACTATCCGAGGTTAATGCCATCCTAACCGATGCTCCCATGCTCTTTAGGGATATCGAGAAATACCAACGTGAAGATCCTACGCTGGCTCCGATAATGGAAACCCTTTCTTCTGGGGAACATGCTGTCCCTTATGTTCTGAGGAACGGTGTTCTATGTTGCCCTTCGAGGCATGATAAGTTGATGAAAGTTGTTGTTCCAGCGGTTCTTGTACCTATGATCTTCAAATACTATCATGAGACCCCATTGGGGGGGCATCTTGGAATCTTTAAAACTCGTGAAAAGATTCGTGAAATGTTCATATGGAAAGGTATGGACGGTGAAATTCGGGAACTCGTAAAAGCTTGTAAATCTTGTTTGATCAGTAAACCCACCATGTCCACTAAAGTAGGCCTTTTGTCTTCTCATCAAGCGTCGCGCCCCATGGAACGCCTGTATATTGATTATGTGGGACCCTTCCCCCAGTCAAAGGGCAATGCCAACAAGTTCATCTTTGTGTGTGTAGATGGTTTTACAAGATTTTCCTGGTTATTTCCGACTAAGCTGGCTACCGCTCAGTCAACCATTACTTGCTTAAATTCTATTTTTGCTTCTTTTGGTCCGTGTCAATATATTGTATCTGATAATGCTAAGGCGTTCACATCAAATTTATTTCGTAAATTCTGTTTTGACTTGTCCATCTCTCATGTAACTACTTCTGCTTATTACCCTCAACCATCTCTGGCTGAACGGGTTAACCGTAATCTCAGGTCCGCACTCATTGCCTATCATCATGAAGATCCTTCCAGGTGGGACACGTCCCTGCATTGGATAGCTTTTGCTTTGAATTCGGCGGTTCATGAATCTCACAAGTTTACTCCAGCTTCTTTGATGTTCAAGTTTGTTCCCAACTCGCCGCTCTCTAACCTCTGGTCTTTGAATGACATTCTACCCGAGACAATAGATCCGGATAACATTAAAGATCTTTGGAAGAAGGCTAAAGCCAATCTTAAAGTGTCTCATGAAAAGTTTAGGGAAAGGTATGATCGTGGACGGAGACCCACCACTTTGAAGGTAGGTGACCAGGTTATGGTCAAAAATTTTGTTCCCGCGGGCAAGCTTGCCCCCAGATTTCATGGGCCTTGTATCATTCTCGATTTTCTTACGCCGGTTACCTTATTGCTAAGTAATCCAGCCACCGAGAGGATATTTAGAGTTCACCTGTCCCAGGTGAAACCGGTGTAATTTCTGTGTTAACTTGCTTCATATTATTTTGAAAGGATATGAAGGTTATATTTTTTTTTGAGTTTCACTTTTAAGGCATTCTGCCCCTTCTGTAATATTTTGGTTTTAGATGTAAGCCTTGTGTAAAACCTGCCCCGACCCGTTAAACTGCCATCCTGTTCTTGCCACGGCCATTACCACGCTCCCGTCTCCTGCTCCACCTTACACTGTGGCTTCATAATAGTAAATGCCATGGATATCTACACGCCGCTGGCCCCTCAACCTCTCCACAAGCCTGTACCCTCAGAGAAGATGATAGTCCAACACAATTCTGCCGCCTAGCTTTAATGTTTCAGCGCCCCCGCAGCCGCGCAGCGCCGTGCAGCGACTGGGGAGGGGGATGGGCCCCCTCCTCTCCAGCGAGGACGACATGTGCACGGCGAGCCGGAGCTCTCCTCCCGGCCAAGGCTGATGTGCGGCGCACGACCTGCTACATGCCCGCAGCCTGTATCTGTTCACCGCGGGCGCGGCGTACTTCAACACCTCAGCTCCCCTCATAGTGCGGGCGAGCGGTATCTCAGGGTACTTGAGGGGTCCGAGCGGCCTCCGTTGGACGCAAGCTGCAACGGCCGGTCTGGCCATCCGACTCAATCTACATCAACTACATGGACAGTCACCATAAGCAATAACTACACTTGGGAATTCAACAACAATATTTGGTGGACATTGCAAAATTTTTCTTCACCTTTAAGTATTAAAAGTTTATCTTCAGAAATTCAAATTCTACAAACATAAAGACTTTCATTCACCTGCAACAACAACATTTTGAAACTGAATTAAGAAATCTTGTAAATGCTTCTGCTATCTATCTTCGTATCAACATCATTACTTGGACTTTGTTTCAAACTGATTTCATGTGTCACCCCTGGAGGAACTTTTGGGGGGGGAGGTCTGTACCGGGCGGTACACCTCTACACCGTTTATTTAAAAGTTGCGCCAGTTGAAACTCCTCTTCTGGAGGAAGGTTGAACTTTATCTATTCTATTAATTCTCTACTTTCTCAGAAGATGTCACCACGTGGAAAATTTTGAGTTTTTGAACTGTGTCACTTTTGATGTGTTTTGTTTCGCTTGAAGTAAGAAGTGTGAACTTTCTCTTCTAGAGGACACTACTGAAGATCAACAATAGCGCACCCTAGTGCGGAGTCAAAGAACTATTTTGTTGGAGAAATTTTTATTTCAAAAGTTTGTTTCTTGTTAAATTTCTTTCTGTTATTGTTTAAGTTGGCTGTATACCCCTCTTTTTCCCCTTGTTTTAGATTTATCCAATCCCGAATTTCTTTTAGTAATTTCTGACCAATCTGGTGTATCTTCCCCCAACTTGTATCTGTTGCGGGGTCCTATCCAATAAAAACATTGTGGGCGGGTGTTTTCATTCCCCTAACGCCTAGAAACTTCCGCGAGAGTATTTAAACTGCTGATTTTGGGGTCTCCGGGCCACTTCTGTTCCATCTTTCAGTGTATTAAGTACATAGCAGGAGGCGGGAAGCGCCTCTTTCTTCTTCAGCCGTTCAACACCAGGTAATGGCCTATTAATAACTTCTTTTCTTGCTAGGTCGGCAGTTTAACACTCGCGGCGGGTTCGAAGCATTTCCATCATGTAACCTTTTCCTAAAATGTAATTACTCTTTTCATCTTTTTCTTGTAAAGCTACATATAGGGATAGAGAGTGCTAACCCTCTCGAGCTCCCACTCACATTTGTTTTGAGGTGAACTTATTTTCTCAAACTATTCTTCGTTTATGTAACGTAAAGTGTTCTTCTCTAAGTCACCTCTGTAGTATGGGATTAGCCCTTGCGTTAGCGGCCCAGAGCCAGATTAGGTTTTAAAAACAAAGTGTATTAGGAGTGCAAGTTCGCCTCCTCTCAAATTGTTATTTTAGAGGTCATGTAATCAACCTTCTTTTCATGTAATAGACCTCCGTAGGTCGGGTATTTTACCCCTGTGAATACGTCCTTAGAGGACAGCTTGAAGGTAGAGTTTGGTGTGGCCTTGTGATAGGCTTACAATTTTGAGAGCGGATCGCTCTTTGAAATTTGTTTCTGTATGCCTCGTGCAGGCTTTATGTGTAATGTTTGGAGCCAGTGCTCCTGGGCATGAATGGGGTTTTCTGCCCCTTGGCTAAAATTTTTTTTGGAGTAAGGCGGGGCTGATTGCCCAAGAGTTATGAAGTAAGGGCACTGAGCCCGAATCCAGTAATATTGTACCTACATTTTTGCTACTCTGTACCTGTTATGATTGTTATCTCTTGTTTTTCAAAAGAAAATATAACCTAGTTAAATTTTAAATTAATTTTACATTGCACGTTAATTTCGTAGCTTGAAACCCATTCACACCCGCACCTTCTTTCACCTCTACCTACCACGGATATCTCCGTAACAGTTATTATGAACTAGAATCTGTTTGTCATTGCTACATAATATCTGAAATACGTAAATTAGGCATTTTAAAAATAGAAGTCCGCCTCTGTGGTGTAGTGGTTAGTGTGATTAGCTGCCACCCCCGGAGGCCCGGGTTCGATTCCCGGCTCTGCCACGAAATTTGAAAAGTGGTACGAGGGCTGGAACGGGGTCCACTCAGCCTCGGGAGGTCAACTGAGTAGAGGTGGGTTCGATTTCCACCTCAGCCATCCTAGAAGTGTTTTCCCGTGATTTCCCACTTCTGCCCAAGGCAAATGCCGGGATAGTACCTAACTTAAGGCCACGGCCGCTTCCTTCCCTCTTCCTTGTCTATCCCTTCCAATCCTCCCATCCCTAACCAAGGCCCCTGTTCAGCATAGCAGGTGAGACCGACTGGGCGAGGTACTGGTCATACTTCGCAGTTGTATCCCTCAACCCAATATCTCACGCTCCAAGACACTGCTCTTGAGGCGGTAGAGGTGGGATCCCTTGCTGAGTACGAGGGAAAAACGGACCCTGGAGGGTAAACAGATTAAGAAAGAAAGAAAAATAGAAACAGTTTACTTCATTACCAAGAAAACGAACAAATTGCCACTGCAGTATCCTCCTTCATGCACGTCTCCTCTAGGTATATAGACACTTTATTCATCAGTCACGCACGTTTAAACGTTTTAATTATAGGACATTTCAATCATTAGAAAATCCTAGCATTGTGGCGTATTACCATTAAAATAATTTTAAACATTTTTCATGCAGATATATTTTCTATATATTTTACTTACGATTAGACATTCTATTTAAGACTTACTTGTAGCCTATAAGACTAATCAACCAGAAAGCCACCCAGATACTTCGTTGTAATATTATTAGGATAATACGTGTGTATGATTGTTGCCCTACTTGGTTATATATATTTCCTGTTTACATCATAGTCTAAAATTCTGTCTTAGTATCGAGGATTAATATTGCTGGACTTCAATTTCTGATCACATTGCAGTCCGGTACTTTCCCCTCAATGTGTCTACAGTAGACCTAGAAGAGTCCGGCTCCATGGCTAAATGGTTAGCGTGCTGGCCTTTGGTCACAGGAGTCCCGGGTTCGATTCCCGGCAGGGTCGGGAATTTTAACCATCAGTGGTTAATTTCGCTGGCACGGGGGCTGCGTGTATGTGTTGCTTTCATCATCATTTCATCCTCATCACGACGCGCAGGTCGCCTACGGAGTCAAATCAAAAGACCTGCACCTGGTGAGCCGAACATGTCTTCGGACACTCCCGGCACTAAAAGCCATACGCCAATTCATTTTTTTTTCAGACCTAGAAGAATGAATCGAAGTAACTTGTTTTCTGGTATCCGTGTTTCACTGCCCCATACACCGATTTAAGTTCATAATTTTAATTACAGACAACGAGAAATGGAAATATCCATCATATTATCATCCTTTGCATGGGTTTATCTTTTACAGTGTATTTTGCGCATCTTTCCTCCATAATACCCCTTTTCTTTAAGCATTACCCCTTTGGTTTTGTTCCCTTCTAAGTTTAGCAACTCTATTGTCCTCCTTTTGTACTTTATGTAATATTCGTCTTTTGTCTACTTCAATCCTCTGACCTGCTGCACATCCCTGGCCAATTTTCCCCCACCTTTTGTCCATAGCGAACTCTATTAATGTTCCCCTTCTCTGGCACCTGCTACCACCTAAATCCATAAAGACCCCTTTCTCGCAAACCCACGCTGGGAACTGACTTCAATAAGCTATCAAATGCATGCATATTGAATATACACTAGATTAGGTTAACGTTGAGATGACATTTAAGGAATAAGAAACAAAACATTCACGACCGGACTACTGTAATTATATTAAAAGATCATTCATAAAGGATAATATTTAATGAATTATATTTCGTCCGCCTCTGTGGTGTACTGGTTAGTGTGATTAGCTGCCACTCCCGGAGGGCCGGGTTTGATTCCCGGCTCTTCCACGAAATTAGAAACGTGGTACGAGGGCTGAAACGGGGTCTACTCAGCCTCGGGAGGTCATATGAGTAGAAGTGTGTTCGATTCCCACCTCCGCCATCCTGGAAGTGGTTTTCCGTGGTTTCCCACTTCTCCTCCAGGGAAATTCCGGGATGGTACATAACTTAAGCCACGGCCTCTTCCTTCCCTCTTCCTCGTCTATCCCTTTCAATCTTCCCATGTTCCGCAAGGCCCCTGTTCAGCATAGCAGGTGAGGTCGCCTGGACGAGGTACTGGTCATCCTCCCCAGTTGTATCCCCCGACCCAGAGTCTGAAGCCCCAGGACACTGCCCTTGAGGCGGTAGAGGTGGAGCCCTCGCTGAGTCCCTGGAGGGTAAACAAATTAAGAAAGAAAGAAAATACACTGACTGACAGAGCAAATGCAACACCAAGAAGGAGTGGTCAGAACTTTATGCCAATTGCAGGGTAGACTGACGTCACTGAGGTATGCTCATGATGTGAAATGCACCGCTGTGCTGCGCACGTAGCGAACGATAAATGGGACACGGCGTTGGCGAATGGCCCACTTCGTACCGTGATTTCTCAGCCGACAGTCATTGTAGAACGTGTTGTCGTGTGCCACAGGACACGTGTATAGCTAAGAATGCCAGGCCGCCGTCAACGGAGGCATTTCCAGCAGACAGACGACTTTACGATGGGTATGGTGATCGGGCTGAGAAGGGCAGGTTGGTCGCTTCGTCAAATCGCAGCCGATACCCATAGGGATGTGTCCACGGTGCAGCGCCTGTGGCGAAGATGGTTGGCGCAGGGACATGTGGCACGTGCGAGGGGTCCAGGCGCAGCCCGAGTGACGTCAGCACGCGAGGATCGGCGCATCCGCCGCCAAGCGGTGGCAGCCCCGCACGCCACGTCAACCGCCATTCTTCAGCATGTGCAAGACACCCTGGCTGTTCCAATATCGACCAGAACAATTTCCCGTCGATTGGTTGAAGGAGGCCTGCACTCCCGGCGTCCGCTCAGAAGACTACCATTGACTCCACAGCATAGACGTGCACGCCTGGCATGGTGCCGGGCTAGAGCGACTTGGATGAGGGAATGGCGGAACGTCGTGTTCTCCGATGAGTCACGCTTCTGTTCTGTCAGTGATAGTCACCGCAGACGAGTGTGGCGTCGGCGTGGAGAAAGGTCAAATCCGGCCGTAACTGGTGAGCGCCCTACCACTAGACAACGCGGCATCATGGTTTGGGGCGCTATTGCGTATGATTCCACGTCACCTCTAGTGCGTATTCAAGGCACGTTAAATGCCCACCGCTACATGCAGCATGTGCTGCGGCCGGTGGCACTCCCGTACCTTCAGGGGCTGCCCAGTGCTCTGTTTCAGCAGGATAATGCCCGCCCACACACTGCTCGCATCTCCCAACAGGCTCTACGAGGTGTACAGATGCTTCCGTGGCCAGCGTACTCTCCGGATCTCTCACCAATCGAACACGTGTGGGATCTCATTGGACGCCGTTTGCAAACTCTGCCCCAGCCTCGTACGGACGATCAACTGTGGCAAATGGTTGACAGAGAATGGAGAACCATCCCTCAGGACACCATCCGCACTCTTATTGACTCTGTACCTCGACGTGTTTCTGCGTGCATCGCCGCTCGCGGTGGTCCTACATCCTACTGAGTCGATGCCGTGCGCATTGTGTAACCTGCATATCGGTTTGAAATAAACATCAATTATTCGTCCGTGCCGTCTCTGTTTTTTCCCCAACTTTCATCCCTTTCGAACCACTAGTCCTTGGTGTTGCATTTGCTCTGTCAGTCAGTGTAAATATATTTCAAAAAATTAGTTAAATTCGTCACGTGAATACTTCAAAATATAAATTTGATATTGGAGTTTATTTTAAAATTAGTTGTACAAAAACGCATCTGAAACATAACTGTATTTGTGGACGGGCTCCACCCGAAATAGGCCTACATCACGTTGTTAATGTTTTGCTATTTGCTTTACGTCGCACCGACACAGGTATGTCTTATGGCGACGATGGGATGGGAAAGGCCTAGGAATGGGAAGGAAGCGGCCGTGGCCTTAATTAAGGTACAGCCCCAGCATTTGCCTGGTGTGAAAATGGGAAACCACGGAAAACCATCTTCAGGGCCGCCGACAGTGGGGTTCGAAATCACTATCTCCCGATTACTGGATACTGGCCGGTTTAAGCGACTGCAGCTATCGAGCTCGGTGTTAATGTTTTGAATTTACAAAGTTTCGAGCTAAAGAAGTTAACTAATTCCGGGGTGGTGTAGCTCTTTTCAGGCATACTCCTAATGGAGGTAAGCTGCATGTACCATTTCAATCACATACCGGCCCTCCTTCTAGTCTTAAATTTCTGGCAGTACCAGAAAACGAACCCGGGCCTCCGAGGGCTAATAACACTAACCGTTACACTACGGAGGTAGTAGGTTCGAACCCCACTGTCGGCAGTCCTGAAAATGGTTTTCCGTGGTTTCCCATTTTCACTCCTAGCCCTTCCCTGTCCCATCGTCGCCATAAGACCTATCCTTGTCGGTGCGACGTAAAGCAAGTAGAAAAAAATATATATTATACACTACGGAGGCGGACAGTTTCGAGGTAATGGAATAATATGCATGATCTGTTGTGGTAATAGAATGTAACGTTATATCAACAAGCCCTTGAAAACATCACAAATGGAAACGGCATTACATTTGTTTTTCTGCAGCGTTGTAACTTTTTGAACTTATTGGGAATTATTCATAGCGATTCGTAGTTTTATAATTTTCTTTCTTTCTTTCTTTCTTTCTTTCTTTCTTTCTTTCTTTCTTTCTTTCTTTCTTTGTTTCTTAATCTGCTTACCCTCCAGGGTTGGTTTTTCCCTCGTACTCAGCGAGGGATCCCATCTCTACCGCCTCAAGGACAGTGTCTTGGAGCGCGAGAATTTGGGTCGGGGATACAACTGGGGAGGATAACCAGTATCTCGCCCATGCGGCCTCACGTGGTATGCTGAACAGGGGCCTTGGTGGGCGACGGGAAGATTGGAAGGGGCTGAAAAGGAAGAGGGAAGGAAGCGGCCGTGGCCTTAAGTTAGATACAATTCCAGCATTTGCCTGGAGGAGAAGTGGGAAACCACGGAAAGCACTTCCAGGGTGGCTGAGGTGGAAATCGAACTCACCTCTACTCATTTGACCTCCCGAGGCTGAGTAGAACAAGTTCCAGCCCTCGTATCACTTTTCAATTTTCGTGGCAGAGCCGGGAATCGAACCCGGGCCTCCGGGAGTGGCAGCTAATCACACTAACCACTACACCACAGAGGCGGACGCATTTTTTCTAACTATGAAATAATTGGTCCAGTGGTGCAGGATAACATTACGTGTCGCATTATTGGGAGCGTAAATTGATAAATTACTGGGAGTTCCAACCCTGGAGTAAGCTACATAATTGACCATGAGAGAAACATGTAGTTATGATTTCCTAATGATGAAGTTGAGAATTCCGCATAGTTATGAAAAAATGCCATACACCTGCACCAACAAACAGTTCAACCCGGTATCTCTGCAAACCTCTATGAAGTTTGGTCATTGCGCCTGAGTATCAAAGATGGTTAACGAAGGTGAAAATAAAATAGGCCCAGCAAACAGTTTATCTGGGAGTCCGATTCCTTGGATGAATGGTCAGATGGATCTCAGGTTAGATTCCCGGCCGGGTCAGGGATTTTAATCGCATTTGATTAATTCTTCTGGCTCGGGAACCGGGTATTTTTGTCTGTCTCAACACTCCCTTCTTCAACTTCAGACAACACACTACCAACCACTACAGAAACACGCGAGAGTAGTTACATCCCTCTATATAGAGTTGTGTCAAGAAGGGCATCCGTTCGTAAAACAGGGCCAAATCCATATGTGAGACACAGTTCACACCCGCGACCACACAGGTGTGGGAAAAGCGGTGGAAGAAGAGAAGACGAAACAGTTTAGCTCGGTACCTCTGTAATCTCTACGAAATTTGGTCATGACGACTGAGTGTCAAAGACAATAAACTGCTATGTTGTATCATGGAGAAAAATCCACCACCTAAAAACAATAATTTGATACTCATTTGTTTTAGTGAGGTTAATTTTCAAGAGAATAAATCGCTAGATTGTACCACAGCGCGAAATGCAGAGAAGCACCAACGAGGAGTTTATTCTTGGTTTTGTCCTGTACTTCTGTATAACGTTTGAGCATATTCCTTGCTATTTAAAATTCCATGCTTTTTATGTGTCCAGCCAATTCCTTTTGAGCTTTGCTACAAAGTTGGCGTGAACACATAAAACGTACTTTATTTTATTAAACCTGTGACGATATAACTACCTCCACGACCCGTCATAAGCCTCATAAGCCTTGGTGCAAATTTTGGTACTGGTCGGTTGAGGCGCGTAGATTTGTATAAAGAACAAACACACTTACTTTTGATTTCATAGATATAGATTATTTTAAAAGATCAGTAAGTGAAATCACACATCTCCACTGCTGGAAGCACTCGTGGAAGGGATATTATTCGCTTCGATGAAAAAATCAGAAGTGGAAAATCTGATAATTGGATCTATTCGAGACTGATACGACACATCCAACAGATGTCAACAATAAGATCCATGTGTATCAACACATTATTAAAAATTATCCATTCATGAACTTTGAAATCTAGAGGAACCTAAGACTGGGGCCAGAGGCACGATTTTGTCTTTCTTTACCCACTACTGCAACAGAATGGGCGAAGATGTCACCCATGATATTTTCCTCAAAGTGCTGAAGCGATAAATGAATATACTGATGTCCCACATACGTCCGCAGCGCGTCGGCCTCTCACTGCTGGATACTGTGGTTCAAATCCCGGTCACTCCATGTGAGATTTGTGCTTGACAAAGCGGAGGTGGGACAGGTTTTTCTCCGGGTACTCCGGTTTTCTCTGTCATCTTTCATTCCAGCAACACAATCCATTCTCATTTCATAGCATATATCAGTCATTAATAAATCACTTTGGGAGTGGCGACCCCATCGTACTAATAGCCTATATCTAATTCATTCCTTACATCCCTGATCCGGTCAATGACTGGCAAACAGGTTGTAGGTTTTCATTTTCATTAGTTACTTCCATCCTAATGTTAGAAACGCGCGACACATCACAAATCTTAAATTTTTACATTATTTCATTCCCTTTGTTCATAACTTCTGTAGGCTTCCAATTTATAACTGTTTGTAGTATTCTGGACCCTTGCGCTCACTTGTAATTTCTGATAGGTTAATCAATAAAATATTTAAGTTATTTAGGTCCGTTTAATCGTGAAATTACCAGGGGCTCACCAATTGGATTGCCACATCCTTCCAAGCCGTTAGCGACTAATTCACTGTTGTGACACCACTAAAAGCCTCCTTTGAAGCACAATGCAACGAAAGTGCGCTAGGGGAGATATGTACCTGCACTTGTAGAAATATGGACTGAGATGGTAAGAGACGTGCGCGTAGCTAGTAGACAGCAGGTAAACGCAGTATTTCGTGATTCATTCTCATGTCCTTCCTACGACCAGGAAGCGAGTGACCTTTTGAATATAAATTCCATAAGAGTAGGTCAACATTCCAGGAATTCGAACTGTTGGTCCTCGAACGTTAGGCCTCTATTATACTAGGGCACTGGCGGTCATCAATGCACACGTACACTAGACACAGAAATCATGTATGGATTCATTTTAAAAGATGTCGTCTATAAGAGAGGACCTACTTTTGCTAGTTATGCTTATAACGTCATTTTGTTAATTTCTAAATGAAAAACCATTCATAAAAATGTATACAAATTTATCGAGAATAGAAATTCCCTGCCCTCAAGTTAGGATGCTGTTTCGAAGTTGGTTAGTTACGAGGGCTATTTTTTTCATCTTCCGCTCGGTCGCGAAATTAAAACCATAGTGAGAATCCAATGAAGCGTTGTGCAGATGTGTTGCGCAGTGTCTCTATCTAGTATACCTGTCGACAGCGTCACGTCGCACTTGTCAGTTCTGAGCCCGTAGTGAGCACGTAAACCTGGCTAGAGCAATAGAGTCTCCCACCAAGTGTGAAGTGCGTGCTGTCATTCGATTTCTTCATGATTAGAAGTGCAATGCAATTTTCTCAACTCGCCTGATCCACTCGCGGAACAAGTTCATCGTCTGACACTCGCTTCCTTTCCTGACCGCCTGCATCATGAACGTCTGTACATCCTGCTTCAAAGTTCCTGCATCATTGCCGCACTTCGCTGTCATTCTTGAAAGTTTTACCGTACACATTACTCATTCGTCGATGAATTTCGGCTGCATTGCACCCAAGGTACGACAATTTAAACGTAGTGATTTCACTGTGAATGATGTGGATGATGACCCAACTCAAACTCAACAACAATTGGCACAAGCATTAAATGTGTCACAAGATACAATCAGCAGACGTTTGCGAGCAATGGGAAAGTTCAATAAACTTGGTTAATGGGTCCCACACGATTTGAATGAGCGGCAAATGGAAAATAGCAGTCACTTGTGAAATGCTGCTTCAGCGCCACGAAATAAAATAATGTCTGTACCGAATTGTGACGGGTGAGGAAAAAGTGATTTATTTTGAAAACCCGAAGATGAGAAAATCGTGGCTCTCACCTGGCGAAGCCGATCCTTCAACACTAATGCCAAATCGCTTCGGCAAGAAGACCATGCTTTGTGTCTGGTGGGATTGTGTATTATGAACCCTTGAAGACCGTCGAAACCGTTAACGCACAACGTTTTCGCCAATAAATGATTAATGTAATTCACACATTGATCGAAAGACGACCGGAATGGGCCAGGAGATACGGCAAAGTGATTTTGTTACACGACAATGCACAGTCTCACACAGCAAAACCAGTGAAAGACATCTTGAAATCGCTTGGATGGGACATCCTTCCGCACCCGTCGTACTGCCCCGACATGGCGCCATTTGACTATCACCTATTCGCATCAATAGGGCACGCGCTCGCAGAGCAGCACTTCAGCAATTTTAGGTAAGTTAGAAAATGTGTCGACGAATGGTTTGCCGCAAAAGCCAAGCGGGTTCTCTGGCATGGTATTCATAACTTACTTGAGAGAGGGGTGAAGTGTGTAGAAGCCGATGGCCAATGTTTTGAATAAACAAAACATGAATCTCTCTTTAGAATTACGTGTTTTCTTTACCACAAAAACAGGCAAAAACTTATGCATATACCTGGTAAGCGTTCCTCAATGACATCCGAGTCTTATGGAATTCAAACACTTTAACTTTAGCACAGAATGTGAATAAATGTCTGGCTATACTATTCAACCGGTAAATTTAAAAAAATAATTAAAAAACTAAGGTTTCTGTGATTCGGCTAGGAGATATTGTTAATTAAGTGACAGGTGTCGTGATGGCAGTTTTATTGTAAGGGACTCCTCTTCCTTCGCGTCTCTCAACAGATTGCAACAGATTGCAACAGATTGCTGGGGAATAATTGATTTAATTAAGAGGATCTTGAAGCCCTCATCCGCAGTAATACTGTTTGCACGTCTACCTTGCTCTTTGCAAGTTAACAGTACTGCGTTCATTCCTTGATTTCAGCGTACAACAGCAACTTCCTTTATAATCGAATTCCATGGTACATGGAGTTAATGCATATATTATATTAGTCCTTATCCATAATCATGATGTATAGCGGTTTTATGAAACAGCGTTAAAGTGTGTCAAGCCTGTAGATTAGTGGGACCGCTGAGTTAAAATGCCAACATTGAAAGACCCTGAAATGTCCTCCCATGGTTTCTAAGTACATTTTTGAGTCTAACTTTTCTTAGGACTATTATCACGGATTTACTACTGCTAGTACTACTACATTCAATTTAATATTTCTTCTTCTTCAGTCTCTTTACCTACACCATGTGAGACTCACACAACCCCCCTCCAAAACGCGTACGCTTCATTACAGTTTTACGGTCGGATGCCCTTCCTGACGTCAATTATCTGTGGAGGGTTGAATTGTATTACTACGTTTCTCTGCTGTGGTTGGTCCTGTAGTTGTGTGTGAATTAAGACAAACGCAAACATCCATTTCCGAGTCAGGGTATTTACCAGTTACAGATAAATTCCCTAGCCTTGCTAGTAATCTAACCGGGTACTCTGTGAAGCAAAGTTCACTGTGCAGATCGTTAATCCAAGGCGCCAGAATGTCAATTTAAAAAAAAGATGTTTTCACGGAATTGTTCTGACAACAAATTTACAGTTTCCATGACTGACTTCTACTAGACGCTTGTGAATTTAACAATGGATTGTCTTCTTCCTCTTGTCTTCTTTCCATGACTGACTTCTACTAGACGCTAGTGAATTTAACAATGGATTGTCTTCTTCCTCTTCTTCCTGGCCTTGGGGTCAACTCTCGATGAGAATTAAGCCCAGTCGTTTACGATTTTTTCATGTTTCTGTGGTGGATTGTACTGAGATGTGTTGTACGTCAGTAAAGGTAATGTATTAAGATGAACGCAATTGCCGCGTTGCTGATCTAGAGGAATTAACTAGGTGTGACTGAAATATCCGCATTGGCCGGAAATTGAACTCAGATCCCATCCGAACTGAAAACCACTACGATGACAATTTGACAATTCAGCCAAGGAGTCGGAAATTTGATAATAGACTGTAGACATTTATTATTATTATTATTATTATTATTATTATTATTATTATTATTATTATTATTATTATTATTATTAAATTTTGCTTTACGTCGCACCGACACAGATAGGTCTTATGGCGACGATGGGATACGAAAGGCCCAGGACTGGGAAGGAAGCGGCCGTGGCCTTTATTAAGGTACAGCCCCAGCATCTGCCTGGTGTGAAAATGGGAAAGCACAGCAATCCACCTCCAGGGCTGCCGACAATGGGGTTCGAACCCACTATCTGCCGGATGCAAGCTCACAGCTGCGCGCCCCTAACCGCACGGCCAACTCGCCCGGTTGTGGAAGTTTATGATGTACTGTAAATTACTTGTTTATTTTAAATTGAACCCTTCTTCTTCTTCCTCCAAATTAATGTACGCTGACTTGTAAATGTGAACAATTAAAATATCGAAGGAAATTAATTTGAAATTATAAAATAGTCATAGCAATCAATGAAACCTGTGAAAATCATTTATCAAGATGAATTTTCAGGTATGTTCAGCATCCATTCAGTATGGATAAACTTTCTGGTTTTCTTGGCGTTATTCCCGCGTGATTGCAGGGTCTGCGAACTTGAAATTTCCTCACCACATGTTGTGGTTCAAGGCTTCATTTTTTTTTTTTTTTTGCTAGGGGCTTTACGTCGCACCGACACAGATAGGTCTTATGGCGACGATGGGATAGGAAAGGCCTAGGAGTTGGAAGGAAGCGGCCGTGGCCTTAATTAAAGTACAGCCCCAGCATTTGCCTGGTGTGAAAATGGGAAACCACGGAAAACCATCTTCAGGGCTGCCGATAGTGGGATTCGAACCTACTATCTCCCGGATGCAAGCTCACAGCCGCGCGCCTCTACGCGCACGGCCAACTCGCCCGGTTTTTAAGGCTTCATCAGGTGATGATATCTGCCTCCATAATCTTCATAACTTCAGTCCAGCCTTTGGCTTACCGCGTGGTCGTAATCCACTGTGGTTGAGTCGCAATGTCTTGATGGCGAATATGGGAACGGTTCACCCGGAAGGGCAGAGGATCCAACTCCCCATCGGTAAGTTGAAAACATATAGAAACGAGATTTCTATCTCTGGAGAGGCACATGACGTGTTGTATGTCTTTCAGTACCATTGCTCTGATTAAGTAGAATGAGATTCGTTTATTCTTTATTCCGTGTCATTTTGTACATATTTCTAGACATTGAGTAAAAATTGTCTACTCACTTGTTCTGGTATCGGTATTGGTTATTGATATATTTGTATCTCCCTTCTACTACTGAACTACGGCTGTGCGGCTTCTTTTGCTACTCTTCCAGCATGTTTCGTATACACGCTTTTCCCCTAAAAGTGCTAGTATTAGCAGACGTTTCCTAATTTTTATTATTTTATTCCACAATTTAGGCATGCATCTCCTTTCTTCAACTTTATGCGTATTTTCCTGTGCCGATGTACCCAGTCATTATTGTGACCCTTCTGCCTTTGAAGAATATTGGTCCCATGTCCTTTGATTGTTTCCGTTCTACCGCAGCAGTGGTCTGAATAGCCCGAAAATTGTGAATGCTGGCCAGTCTTGCTAATTTCTATGATTTAAAAATTATTTGCTGGCCCCGCGGTGTAGAGGTAGCGTGCCTGCCACTTACCGGTGGCCCCGGGTTCGATTCGCGGCCAGGTCAGGGATTTTTACTTGGATCTGAGGACTGGTTCGATACATTACATCACATAGGATTGGTGTCAAGAAGGCCGTCCGATCGTAAAACTGAGCCATATCGACAACAGGTGCCAATATCAATAAATCAGGAAGGAAGTCAGGAAGAAGTAACAAGTCCGAAAGTAAGTAACTTTTATGACTGGGTCAGTAAGTGTTTAAAACAATTAGAGGAATCTGGCTCTAAGAAAGCCGTACTTATCGCAAAAAAGATAAAAATTCGAAAGCTGAAACGTTGTAATGCCTACTTGTAAAGAGATAGTCAAAATTATCCTGGATTCAGAAGATGATTGTGGAATTTCAAAAATTCCTATCACTGCTATACAATCAGTCGCCGAGTTAGTTGCATGTCCAGTAACTTCGAAGATATTATCAACGAGTAAATCAACAGAAATCATAATAATAATAATAATAATAATGCTATTTTATTTACGTCCCACTAACCACTTAAACGCGTTTCGGAGACGCCGAGGTGCCGGAATTTTGTCCCTCGGCGGTCATGCACAACTTCTTGACTACATGCGATACATCACTTGAGATATAACTGCAATTATTCGGTTTTCCTTTTGTAAATAACTACCATAGGGAGTCATTGGTGGATGAATATTTCTCTGATTTATGAATATGTATATATTTGTAAGTGAATTAGAGCAGAAGAATTTCGTTAGTGTTTGCACAGACGGACCTAGTTCTTTGACAAGCTGGGTGAAATGATTTGTGTCTGAAGTACGCGAAGTATATCTAACACACGTTGCAATCATTTTTTCATTCGTCACAAACCTATTGTTGCCAAGTCTTCGCTATTCCCTCTGAAAGTTTGGTTGGACGAAGTAACAAACGACGTGAACGTTATCAAACCAAAATCCTTAAATTTCTGACAATTTTACGTTTTGTATCAAGAAACGGAATCAAAACACACTACACTCCTTCTACATTCAGAAATGCAGTGGTTATAATGAGAAATGTTTTTTTGCTACTTGCTTTACGTCGCACCGACACAGATAGGTCTTATGGCGACGATGGGACAGGGAAGGGCTAGGAGTGGGAAGGAAGCGGCCGTGGCCTTAATTAAGGTACATCCCCAGCTTTTGCCTGGTGTGAAAATGGGAAACCACGGAAAACCATTTTCAGGGCTGCCGACAGTGGGGTTCGAACCTACTATCTCCCGAATACTGGATACTGGCCGCACTTAAGCGACTGCAGCTATCGAGCTCGGTAAATGCAAATATTTACCTTAAAATGAGGTGCATGCATTTTTGACTATTCAACTGGATGAGTACGGGAATTTATTTGCAGAAGATGAATTGGTGTACAAGTAGGCATCACTTTCCAACATTTTCGTACATTTAAATGCGCTGAACAGAAGAATACCAAGTATAAACGAACATATTCTGAGTGATATGAGTAATATTCGAGGTTTGCGAAAAAAAAAAAAAAAAAAAAAGAAAGCTGAGTTTGTCGATACAGAGAATTGAAAAAAGATCTTTTGAGAAATTCCCAACTCTTTGATCACATTGTTGCTACATGTTTGATTGACTCATACTCAATTACTATTGATATGCACAGTAAATTTACAATTCTAATTTCAAAAATGTTATAATGAACAACGTGACCTGTTAAATTAGCTCAGTACATGTGAAAATTACACTAGAGGAAGTAGAGAGCGCTCCTCCGTTAAGCTCTTCTCGCACATACGCCAAATTAGTGGAGACGATCACCAGGTAATACGTAATAAAGGGTTAAAAATTCGTCTGTTTTGTAAATGACACATCCGTAATGATAATAATAGTAATAATGCTATTTGATTTACGTCCCACTAACTACTTTTACGCTTTTCGGAGACGCCGAGTGGCCGGAATTTTGTCCCTCACGGGCTCTTTTACGTGTCAGTAAATCTACCGACACGAGGCTGACGTATTTGAGCCCCTTCAAATACCCTCGGACTGAGCCAGGATCAATATGCTTGAAGCACATATTGTGTCAGCTCTCGAAGATTTGTGCCTGAAGTCTGGTATGACAACTAACGCCTTCCTATGTCATCCCAGACGTGGTCAATAGGAGACAAATGAAAGGAATGTGCTGGCCAGTCTAAGTGCCATAATATCAGTTAAGGCTTTGAAGGTCTGATCTCCAGTGTGTGCTTTTGCAATAATCGTACTGAAACATGCCATTTTGTACGGTGACCATAAAGGGCATGACTAGAGGGTCTGCCACTCTTCCTACATACTAGCGGGCAGTCATTGTTCCCGGTAAAACAACCAAATCAGTCCTGGTGTCATATGCAGTAATTTCCGGCACCATTATTTCAAAAGTCTGAGAAGTATGACTCTCAAGAATCAGATATGGATTTTCTCTACCATGATGTTGCCCAAGACAGAAGCAACCGTGCGAGTTGGCCGTGCGGTTCTAGGCGCGCAGCTGTGAGCTAGCATCCGGGAGATAGTGGGTTCGAATCCTACTGTCGGCAGCTCTGAAGATGGTTTCCCGTGGTTTCCCATTTAGGAACCAGACAAGTGCTAGGGCTGTACCTAAATTAAGGCCACGGCCGCTTCCTTCCCACTTCTAGCCCTTTTCTATCCCATCGTCACCGTAAAAAATGTCGGTGCGACGTAAAGCCACTAGCAAGAAAAAAAGACAGGAGCAAAACTCATTACTAAACACAAGAGAAGAAACTCATCAGCCCGGTTTTCTCTGCATGTAAATCGCTGTTGCTTTTTGCATGGTGTCAATGGTACACATAGTATGAGAAGTCGTGACTTCAGTCCAGCTTCAAGCAACATGCTTTCGATTGTTCGTGACGCTGCTGTGTTTGTAAATACTGCTCGGATTTAATGTTGTCATTCTCCCATTCGCCAGATTCATTCGTACAATCCGACGATTTTCTCTTGTTATGGTCTGTTTAAAAGGATCTGGGCCTGGTCTTCTTACAATACTCATGAGTCCACCCCCGCACCACTCTTTCTGAACTACATCCAACTTACTGGATTATCGCTCTGTACTATGCTCCCATTTTCTCGCATCAATTATGCTACCCTTCTCAAAATCCGAGAGGTGGCTATGATTTAGTTTTACTCATCGCATGGACATGCTGTGCTCTTTATTCTGTCTGAAATATCACATTAATTTTATTACGATCAAAATCATCTTCATCAGCAACAGCAGCAGCATTATTCAATCATACCACCTTTAGCTTATGTGAACAGCTGTAGTGTTACTGCAGCTATGTTTGCTTAACAGTGAAATTTTGATCAGATCACCTACTTGTGACAGAAATCACATAACACAAATATTGTTATATTGCGTTAAGATGTTCATATTTTCTATTTCTGAGCCTATCGTGAGCTTGCACTCCAATAAGACAAAAATATTACTTCTTAAAAGAAAAGGAGTTCTGACATTTTTCAGTATTGCGTTTTCAATAACTCCTCTTAGCGTAAGATTAGGAATTATCCTTACAATTATTCATTGGGTTTATTAGAGGATCTAGACCAGCCATGTAGAGTAGTGTGAAAAAGTATAACTCAAAAAAAAAACTGACTCAATATGTTTTATGTTTTCAAAGTTATACGTACAAACAGTAGGGGCGTACACAGGGTAATGAAACAACAAGCAAAATCCTAAAATACATAGGTCCAGAATCCGACCACTTTCGAGATACGATGTAATCACATTTGCAACCGGTAAAATGTTGTTAATTCGTTGTGTTGCAGAGGTACCAAGCTGCACGTTTTGTATTTGTAGCGGCATTTGAAGCAATTGTCATGGCACCCCACACGTCTTCTAACGAAGAGATATATGAACGTACCAAAATGTGAGGTACTATCACAAGGGTTTAAAATGGCAAAAAAAGGAAGCTGCGACATCCAGTGAGGAGTCTTAATACCTGGAGCATAAAGCATGATAAATGATATTCTGGGTGATTTCCAACAAAGGAGTAGCGTTACGAAAATGTTGCAAGGTTTGGGCTGGGAAGACTTGGAAAAAAGGAGACGAGATGCTTGACTAAGTGGTATGCTCCGAACTGTCAGTGGAGAGATGGCGAGGAATGACATTAGTAGACGAATAAGTTTGAGTGTTGTTTTTAAAAGTAAGAAAGATCACAGTATAATGATAAAGCTGGAATTCAAGGAAACACATTTTTGGCAAATATTCGTTTATAGGTAGGGGAGTTAGTGATTGGAATAATTTACCAAGGGAGATGTTCTATACTTTTTTAAAAATTCTTTGCGATAATTTAAGAAAAAGCTAGGGAAACAACAGATAGGGAATCTGCCTCCTGGTCGACTGTCCTGAATGCCGATCAATGTTGATTGATTGATAATGTGATGACGTAATATGAACGGTTCGTTTCCCGACCTATGTTTGTAAGGACGTTTCTCCTTTTATAGCTCACTGCTCACACTTGCACGATGTACGTCTAATTTTGGAATACACGGTACATTTTCCTAGCAAAACTCTTCCATGAACACAAGAAGAACAAACTAACATAGCCCATTTATTCCATGTATGGGGGAACAGTATCTTCCCTTCAATAGAGATGGCTGGTTGAGCTGTGTTTCTAACACAGAAAACTCAAGCGTATGTCTGCTTTCTACTTTATTTAGAAGGCCGTGCTAACACAAGATTGGCAGTGACGTGTTGCGGTCAAGTTACACTCGCTCGTCAGGTGCCCACATTAATTATCCGTTTGACAGGAGTCTCTTCATAACGAGGAGCGAAGCCTACTACAAAAAGTACCGTTCATTTCACATAATGATATTTAACTTCGCACCACCAGTATCGAGATAATTACAGATAAGTTAAAGAAAGTTATCTCTTTTAAGGTCCAAATAAATAAATAAATAAATAAATAAATAAATAAATAAATAAATAAATAAATAAATAAATAAATAAATAAATAAATAAATAAATAAATAAATAAATAAATAAATAAATAAATATGTCCATTTACTTTCGATTTTACCTCATTTCTAATGTCATTTGTAAACATATTATGTTATATTTAATAATAATAATAATTAACAATAATAGACGTAAGAACGGAAGCAAAAGTACAGCGAGAGGGTGAAGAGATTATGGGAAGAGAAGAAAACTGCTAAATAATTTCAATAGCTCTCCTTAGTTGAGTACAACGTTGCGAACAAATGTATTTAATACTCTGTATTTTTCTTCTGATGCCTTCCCCTCACCAAAAGTTGAGTAATTATTACTATTTTGTGCATGTCTCAGGGTTGACTGAATCATTGTCAGAATTTCTGCGACCTGGGCAATCTTCTCTGTTCACATTCTCACTTTTTTTCTATCTTACTTCCATGATCAGTTGTTGCATCAGATTGCATTTGTCTTTTCCTAAGTTATGACTGAAATCAGCTTATTTCCTACTTTAGTCGAGTGTTCGGACTTCACATAGCGGAGTAGCGCCTCGTTGATGACTCAGGTTAGCCATGAGATCTTTAAACTTTCTGCAATATATCCACATTTTTTAAAGTCTTCATGTCTCAGGTGGCAGCACGCCGGCTTCTCATCACTGGGTTCCGTGGTTCAGATTTGTGCTGGACAAAGCGGAGGTGGGACAGGTTTTCCTCCAGGTACTCCGGTTTTCCGAGACATCCTTCGTTGCAGCAACACTCTACATCATCATTCCATTTCATCTGTCACTCATTAATCATTGCCATTATAATTACAGCCGGCACAATACCTATGCTCGCCGCTGGATGCGAGCTTCATTCATTTCATTCCTGGAAAAAGGCTGTGGACTTTCATCTACATTTCTAGTCTGCAGTCGGTTCATTGATGGAGCCAACAGTACCTGACCTTCTACAATATAAACAGCACGTTACACTTTACGACATCACAAGGACTTTTGTATCGGAAGTTATGATCGTACACATTACAATCTAACTTTAGAAATGTATTTCTTCCAATGCAGATTATGCAGATATCATTCTTGTGATTGCGAGCATCCTAGGTACAGTCACTCACAGAAAGAAAGAGTGCATGATGTATAAGTTCCTCGTAGGTACACATTTCTCAGAAACAACTGAACTTATATGTATAACGTGTAACCACAGCTTTGTTTCTACTTGGATGGTACATTATGTTTTTATATTGATTAAAATTAAGATTGTTAAAATATTTTACGCGAGGAGCACGCATGCGATGAGTCCATTATTAACTGGAATAGTGACGTACACCATCAGGGCGTCCATCTATGGTGATGCTCTGCAGTAACCGTCCTACGGCACGAATGTTGGCTTCTTCTGTGTCATAATGCTTCCAAAGAAAGCGCATTTTTGGGAGGTTATTAGAATTGCATGAACTCATATCGGCTAAATACGGTGGATCCATCGCTTGTCATGAAGGTGTTAGCAGTGTGACACTACGCATTGTCATGAAGGATAATGGGAATTCTTCACAGTAAATCCCGTTGCTTTCTTTTTGCTATTGGCTTTACGTCGCACCGACACTGATAGGTCTTACAGCGACAATGGGACAGGAAAGGGCTAGGACTGGGAAGGAATCGGCCGTGGCCTTAATTAAGGTACAGCCCCAGCATTTGCCTGGTGTGAAAACGGGAAACCACAGAAAACCATCTTCAGGGCTGCCGACAGTGGGGTTCGAACCCACTATCTTCCGAATACTGGATACTGGCCGCACTTAAGCGACTGCAGCTATCGAGCTCGGTCCGTTGCTTTCTTCTGACTGCGGGGTGAAGATGGTATTCCAAAAAGTGGCTGTAGTGAATCGCGTCGATCGTCTACGCGTGAGGTGCAGAATGGTTCAGTATGACCCGATGGACGTTGTACGCCACGATGTATATCAGCTTCACACCATCACCTTGTGCTTTCTGTCTAGTCCCTATACAGATTTTCCATGATATTAACATCTTTACTGTCAAGCGCAACGTGTTTCAGCTGATGTATAAGGTTATTGTAATTCTTTGATGTTTTCAGAAGTGGTTCCATAAACATTGGTTTACATGTTTTAACGTTGACTTACGTTCCTCGACAACGAGTGCATGGAGAGAAAAAATTTAAGACGCTTTTAGTGTTTGGGTGGAACGCGTATAATGCCGAGTATATTTAACTTGCCATTATGCTTAATATCTTAAATGACAGATACAAGACGAGGATATCTGTTGCAAGAAACAAATATAAAATATAAAATGTATTTTTCATTAATTAATGCTTCAAAATAAGGCAACATGAATTTGTACTAATACGTGACGTCACACGCGTACTCTTTTATAAGATGGCGCTGTGTTGACTCGCGCGCTCAGTTGGCGGTTAGCTGTCGTCGTGAATACATCATTGTCAGTTGTATTACTTGTAATATTACTCCCGAAATCTTAAATTATTTCTCATATCACAGATCCATACTACACCGAGTTATTAACCACATTCCAAGTGTACCACCTTCTACTGAATAAAACGTATTAGCCACATAATATTTGTCTTGTATTTCAAACATGTAAGTCTACGAAACCCTCAAAACCCTGCGTCAATCACAATAGTGAGATCCTACCGCCATTTAAAAAACTAAAACTTGGGTAGACTTCGGTATCAAGTACTGTCTGTTTTAAAATATGCCAAACTAGTAGTGTATTGTTGCCATTGATGCTCTCACGGCCCGTACTTATAGACGTGACATAGGCTTTTGGGCTTATGCCGTGTCAAGAAAATAAGGTGAAATTCTTTACGTTCCACAGAGAGCTATGCTCTGCGTCATCAGGAGAAAATCTCGACTGTCCTCGGGAAGGGCTTCTAAAGCAATGAGCTTTGAATTTAGACGTTACGCAATAGAAGTGGAAATGGTACGTTCATTCGTTACCAGATGGCTCCTCGGACGCGGTACAGCGCTAGCGCTCGAAGCGGAAGCTGACGGAACCATAAGAATCAGTCTGAGAGGGTCACATAACATAACAGGTGTACGCACATACTAAGGTATGGCATTGACACAAGTCTGGAACGAAACATCTGGCGATGAGGAACGTACGAATTTGGAAAACACTGAAACGAAATAACAATATTGAAGGGACGGGGAAGGGAACTACCCACGTAAATCCTTAGTGGCTAGCAACCAGGTATTACTTTATTGATAGTCAGTGTCCGTGTTAAAATACCTGGTTGCCAGCCATTAAGATTTACGTAGGTAGTTCCTTTCCCTGTCCCTTCACTATTGTTATTTCGTTTCGGTGTTTTTCAAATTCGTATGTTCCTCATCGCCAGATGTTTCATGCCAGACTTGTGTCAATGTCATACTTTCATATGTGCGTACGCCTGTTATGTTATGTGACCCCCCTCAGACTGATACTGATGGTTCTGTCAGCTTCCGCTTCCAACGCTAGCGTTGTGCCGCGTCCGAGGAGCCATCTGGTGACGAATGGACGTACAACTTTCACTTCCATTGGGTGAAGTCTAAATTCAAAGCTCATTGTTTTAGAAGCCTTTCTCGAGGACAGTCGAGATTTTCTTCTGATGATGCAGAGCATAGCTCTCTTCTTCTTCCTAATCTGCTTATCCTTCAGGGTTGGCCTTTCCCTCGGACTCAGCGAAGAATCCCACTTCTACCGCCTTAAGGGCAGTGTCCTGGAGCGTGAGACATTGGGTCGGGGGATACAATTGAGGAGGATGACCAGTGCATAGTTCTCTGAGAAACGTAAACAATTTTCTTGACATGACATAAGCCTAAAAGCCTATATCATGTCTACTAGTAGTATATTGTTCTGAAATATAGTTCTATAACATAATAGTATACTGATGCGACTAGGTCGAATATCTAGCATTCAAACACTGTTGAAACGAGTGTTCTAAAGAGGTGTTAGACACGCTTAATAATTACACAACTTTTCCAACCCATCAGCACATTAAATCCGTCATGAGTGTTTGCCTATCTATTAGGTTTGCTGTTTTTATTTTCTTCACTGTTGTGTACTACACTCAGTGTGTACAGTATCGAAGTTTCGAGAGCTCATTAGCAGCTAATTAACTGGTAAATTATGTCATGGAAGTACAGTGACCTTTTTCACTTAATAAGGTTATAATAGAGCGCACTCCCTGCTAACCACACAAACAACATGAAGGGGCAATACAACAATTAATTACACAATGTGTCATTCTCAGCTCTTCCAACCTAAACCATTGTTTAATTTTTATGGTAATGCGGCTAATGGAGCTCCTATATTGTTTTCGAAATTAACTTGCAAAAATAACTAACATGAATTTATTTTTAAATGTGTATATAGGGAGGAACGGAATGTTGCACCGCGATCATACGGGATAGTCGTGGTGGTGGTGATTATTGTTTTATGAGGAAGTACAGCTAGGCAACCATCCTCTATACAGCATTAATCCGAGAAAAGAAATGGAATGTATCCGACCCTTCGAAAAATGAAGAGACCGGCGTGAGAAAGACAAGGCCACGAAGGGCGCGAAAATGAAAGACTACCTAGGCCTCAATACCTAATACCGTCGGGGTAGGAAAAGAACAAGAGTTGTTCAAGGGAAGTCGAATTGGATATGTGGACGTGAGGAGCCTAGCACAAGTAAGTGTAAGCAATCCCAGGACTCAGCTAAGGGCCCAGTAGTCACCAACCCACGCTCCAAAATTGAGCCCCTGCGGCCCCTAATTAGTCGTCTCTTACGACAGGCAGGGTATACCGTGAGTGTTAATCTACCGCCGCCACCCACAGGGGGATCATACAGGATAGTTAAGAATGATATTTGCAAGACATACCTGAAAACAATTTTTTTCGGCTTACTGTAGGTACTGTGATGGTACAAGTAAAACATAATTTTTGAAAGGTAATACAATAGAAAGTAATACGCGCAGTTGTACGACATGGAGTGTCAATTTAATTTCTTCATTTCAAACATCCGACTACCTCTGTCAGATTCGAATCCATGATCTTGGTACTCGGTGGTCGTCACTATGCTGCTGATCCACAGAGGGAGCATATTGTTATTAATATGATTTTTATTATTATTATTAATTATTCATATTGAAGAGGATATCCTCTGTCGTGCCGGGAGGTCATGCGAAGCTATAACACTTGCAAAATCGTTCAAACGCGTGTTCGCTTAGTACACAAGCACCTCAGTGCCAATGTTACACGGTGACGCCACTTTCCCACGAGATTTCGGACTTTATATATGTAGAGATTTCAATAAAAGCATGTGTGAAGTGTAGTAATATTCAAGTATATAGTAGTAATTATGAAAAACCAGTTTCAAGAACAAATATTGTTGCAAATGATACACCGAATTCATGAGGACATTTCAAACGATTTTGTGGGATGAAAAATTATATCTTTCTTTCTCTATATTTTGGGATCTACCTATCCTGAATAAATTAGACAACTGGATCAAAATGCAACATTTGGCATTCATAAAAACGATATCCATGGCTTTCTCACTTCCGCTCCCGGGGTGTGACAGGATAGTTCCTAACATAGAGACCACGTCTGCTTACTTCCCAGTCTTACCGCGAGTTCACAACAAATGATGTTGTTTGAGTCATCAGTCCATAGGCTGGTTCGATGCAGCTCCCATAGCACCCTATCCTGTGCTAACTTTTCATTTCTACGTAACTACTACATCTGCTTTTATCTGCTTGTCATATTCATACCTCGGTCTACCCCTAGCGTTCTTACCACCTACACTTCTCTCAAAAACCAACTGAACAAGTCCTGGGTGTGATGTGTCCTACCATCTCTTCATATCGTCCAATGTAGCCAATTCGTTTTCCTATCACCAATTCGATTCAGTACTTCGTCATTCGTGATTAGATCTATCCATCTTACCTTCAGCATTCTTCTATAACACCACCACGGTGGGCAATGGTATGTTGATAAACGGGGTTAAAAATCAGGTTGTGAGTTTCACAAATAGGAAAAGTCCTCTCGTTTTAATTACTGCGTTGATGGGGTGAAAGTTCCTTGTGGGGATCATTGTAAGTACCTAGGTGTTAATATAAGAAAAGATCATCTGTTTTTTTCTATTTGCTTTACGTCGCACCGACACAGATAGGTCTTATGGCGACGATGGGATAGGAAAGGCCTAGGAAGTGGAATGAAGCGGCCGTGGCCTTAATTAAGGTACAGCCCTGGCATTTGCCTGGTGTGAAAATGGGAAACCACGGAAAACCATCTTCAGGGCTGCCGACAGTGGGGCTCGAACCCACTATCTCCCGATTACTGGATACTGGCCGCACTTAAGCGACTGCAGCTATCGAGCTCGGTGAAAAGATCTTCATTGGGGTAATCACATAAATATGATTGTTAATAGAGGGTACAGATCTCTGCACATGGTTATGAGGGTATTTAGGGACTGTAGTAAGGATGCAAAGGAGAGGGCATATAAGTCTCTGGTAAGACCCCAACTAGACTATGGTTCCAGTGTATGGGACCCTCACTAGGATAACTTGATTCAAGAACGGGGAAAAAATCCAAAGAAAAGCAGCTCAATTTTTTCTGGATGATTTCCGACAAAAGAGTAACGTTACAAAAATGTTGCAAAGTTTGGGCTGGGAAGACTTGGGAGAAAGGAGACGCGCTGCTTGATTAAATGGTATGTTCCGAGCTGTCAGAGGAGAGATGGCGTGGGAGGACATCAGTAGACGAATAAGTTTGAGTGGTGTCTTTAAAAGTAGGAAAGATCACAATATGAAGATAAAGTTGGAATTCAAGAGGACAAATTGGGACAAATATGCGTTTGTAGGAAGGGGAGTTAGGGATTGGAATAACTTACCAAGGGAAATGTTCAATAATTTTCCAATTTCTTTGCGATCATTTAAGAAAAGGCTAGAAAAACAACAGATAGGGAAACTGCCAACTGGGCGACTGCCCTAAATGCAGATCAGTAGTGATTGATATCCTCCACATTTCAAAAGCTTCTATTGTTTTCTTTCTGAGCTAGTTATCGTCAGTCTTTCACTTCCACACTCCACAATGTCTTTCTAATTTGTATAGTAATGTTCGAAGTGAGAAAATCTTGTTTTCTTAAGAAAGCTCTTCCTTGCTTGTGCTAGTCTGCATATTATGTCCTCCTTACTTTTGCCATCGTTAGTTATTTTACTACCCAAGTAACAATATTCCTCTACTTCCTTTAAGACTTCACTTTCTAATCTAATATTTCGTGCATCACCTGACTTCGTTCGACTGCACTCCATTACTTTTGTTTTGGGCTTACTTACCGTTCATTCGTACTCTTTCCTCAAGACCCCCAAACAACAAATACCCACTCATTTACTGACGCCGCATCGGCGTAAAAGAGCAGACAATATGAATTGAGGGAGTACGAGGAGCATGATTATTGGACCCGTGCCGTAGGAGTAGCGTGCCTGCCTCTCGCCCGGAGGCCCCGGGTTCGATTCCCGGCATGTTCAGAGATTTTTCTCTCGACCTGAATCCTGGTTCGAGGTCCACTCAGCCTATGTGATTAGAATTGAGGAGCTATCTGACGGTGAGATGGCGGCCCCGGTCTCGAAAGCCCTGAATAACGGCCGAGAGGATGCGTCGTTTCTGACCACACGACCCCTCGTCATCTGCAGGCCTTCGGGCTGAGCAGCGGTCGCAGGGCAGGCCAAGGCCCTTTCAAGGGCGTTAAGTGCCGTGCTTTTTGAGGAGCATGATTAACTCAGTCGCATAGCTGCTAGCTTCCCAGCCGGAATGCTGAGATTCGTATCCTGCTCAATCCAGCATTGAAATTTTCATCTAAAAAATTACGTGGTGTAAGGAAGGGCATCCGGCCTTTAACCCCCGGCCAGAAACAAAATGAGCCTGGGTGGCTGCAGCGACTCCAGAAATAATTGGGATAAGCTGAAAAGAGTGGTTTTTAAACTAGTGTGGACTGTATAGTGGGTTTTTATGACAACGCAGGCCCACGCAATTTTCACTTATGGTGAAACAAAGACACACTAGACAGTTACTTCAATACAATTATGTTTATTACGTGCCGATGGTAATTACACTACGAGACTAATGATATCGCAGGTGGAATAAATAAATAAATAAATACAGTAAATAAATAAATAAATAAATAAATAAATAAATAAATAAATAAATAAATAAATAAATACATAAATAAATAAATAAATAAATAACTCAAAATTCAACCCTGAAAAGAGCCATTTCTTAAGAAAAGCTTCTTTCTCTTCACCTTTATTAAATTCTGCATTCATTTTGTTAAGAATTAGCAGCGAAGAGGGGTTTCCTCCTCTGGCTTGGAGGAAAAATTTGCCTCCAAGTCAGATAGTATTTGTCCCTCCGCCAGTGTAGTGAAATAAGATTATCCGACTTTTCGGGTACTTCTATTAAACAGATGAGTAAAAGGGCATAGTTTTTATCCTGAGACACTACACTATTCCTCCCCGCTCACGGCTGTCTGCGGCCTGGTCATTCCAGCTCTGGAACTTTGGACTCTTAGATCGGCAGTGTAGTACTGTTCGTTAAAGGTGCGAAAATGCGTGGTTTTTCATTTGATCGAGTATTTCATATGATAGCATTGCTTTTAATCGCGGCATTCCTACTGGCGTCATTGTAATGACCTATGTTGATTTCAGTTGGGAAAACTACTAACACAGTCTTTCTGAGGATTTAAAAAGGCAGGGGGAGACTGAGTGTCTGCTATTATAATGAAAACGCTCTAACTTGACTGTGACTGATGGTAGGCAAAAGAGCCTACCGTTACAATGAAAATTCCCTAACCCAGTCTTGAAATAAGAAAAGACGTTTGGAGACTTACCCGTTGTGTTTCTAGGATGACGTTAAGAGCCTTGCAATTTGATACAGTCTTACTCACAACGTGTACAGTACCTAACCTCGAATTATGTAAATGTAGAATTTGGTAGCGAAGCGCGGGTACATCACCCAGTATAAACTAGGACCGAACGCACGTTGTAGGCTATGTACAGTGCGCTACGGCAGTTGCCGCAGCCGAACTTATGTCACGCGCGGCTGACCTGCTTTACGCGCGTATACAATCTTATGTCCGACTGGTTGGCTGAATGGTCAGCATACTGGCCTTCGGTTCAGAGGATCCCAGGTTCGATTCCCGGCCGGGTCGGGGATTTTAACCTTAATTGGTTAATTCCAATGGCTCGGGGGCTGGGTGTAAATGAAATGGCGTATGGCTTTTAGTGCCGGGAGTGTCCGAGGACATGTTCGGCTCGCCAAGTGCAGGTCTTTTGATTTGACACCCGTAGGTGACCTGCGCGTCGTGATGAGGATGAAATGATGCTGAGGACGACACATACACCCAGCCCTCGAGCCGGCGAAATTAACCAATGATGGTTAAAATTCCCGACCCTACCGGGAATCGAACCCGGGACCCCTCTGACCAAAGGCCAGCACGCTAACCATATAGCCATGGAGCCGGACGGGGGCTGGGTGTGTGTGGCGTATTCAACATTAGAAATCATCCTAGGTAGGGCCCTCATCTTCACAGACATCCAGGTCGCCTAATAGGCCGTCTACTAGAAAAAGACCTGCACCAGACCTCCCCGGAAGCCATACGCCATTTATTTTATGCAATCTTATATGAAATCTTACCTTATAAAAGATGCTGGAAGTGTCGTCCTCCCTGGGTTATACAGGCACTGTATCTGGTAGCCACATTCTGGCTGACGCGAGTGAGTTCTGCCGCTGTCATATTTCTGATTTCATTCGTAATGCCTTTTTTCACTTTCTCCAATGTGTGAGACTTCATTCGATGCAATTTTTCGTTCAGTTTACCCCATAAACAAAAATCACACACTATTAGGTCTGGAGAACGAGGGGACTGGTCACTCTGTCTGCAAACGCATCCGAGATTGTAAAAAGGGAATCTTCTGCTGTATGAGCAGGGGCTGAATCTTGTTGAAACCAACCACGCAATTTTACTTCTTCCGTTAACTATTGGAAGAACCTCGTCAAAATGACACCTTGGTACCTCTCTGCATTTATTGTCATTACAAAAAATCGGCACAATTACTCGTCTTGCATTAGTAGTACACCAAACACCAATCTTTCTATCATAATGAGGGACTTCATAAACATCATTAGGAGTTCTGCACACCAATAGCGAGAGTTATCGCTAAGGACTGTCGCTGCACGTGTTGGCCGACAGGCATCTACGGTACAACGTGTATGGCAGCAGTGGTCATATGAAGGTACCCACACTCGTAGACCTGGCACAGGCCCAGCGCGACTGACAACTGTGAGAAAGGATCGCCGCATCATTCGGATGGCCCGGATTGAACCCCATGCAACAGCAGCGCAAATTCGAGCAGCTGTGGCACCCCACGTTACACAACAAACAGTTGGTAATCGCCTGCGTGCAGCTGGCTTACGAGCCCGTGTCCCTGCAGAAGGTGTTCCATTGACCCCACACGACCATTAAGATGAAACCTGGCCTCATCCGAAAAGAACACAGGCTGTGGGTCGAATAAGCGATCATTCAATGATGCAAAATACCACTCACAATATCTCATTCTTGTGGCTGTATCAGCATGTTTTAAATAAGGGCCCGCATAAACCTGTACAGTTTTATGTGTATCAGCTTTGTAGCTCTGTGTGCAGAAGAAACCGAAACCCCTACTTGTTGTCCTAATTTTATGAGTGATTTATTTGGCGACTGTTCAAGATTTGCACCAATGTCATGTAGCTTTTCCTCTGTTAAAATTGTTCGCTTGCGCGCATGTTTTTTTTTTTATTGAGTACTGAGCCAGTAGTTTCAAATTTATTTACAGTTGCGTGAATCTGTGGTCTTGAAGAAGGTAGCACTTCACCAGGAAATTGCTGAAGAAATGCATCGCCTAACCGTGGAGATGGATGTGAAATACACTCAAAATGCAGGTCTTCGATGGTCGCAACTTTTGCAAGGACAGTGGCTCGAGCGTTGTCGTATTTTTGCAGTAAAAAGCAGTTGTCACCATACTGAATCATCATTAGTCGATGAATTTCCATTACTCAAACACTAAGTAAGAGACCACTGTTCTACTTTCTTATATGTTTGAAGTAGGGCGGCCATTGTTTTGCTGGAACTTTAATTGAGTTAGCTCCTCTGCACGGTGTTGCCAACAATAAGATATTCGCTAAAGCCTTTGAAACAGTATTGCCAACGGACAGTACTGTGGCGCGACATTTCGAAAGATTTTCATTTGATGCATCTTCATATCAAATGCATCAGAGACAATACACGACGCTTCCTGCTTTAACAATTCCCAAGTGGCGCGTAGTGGTAAATACAATGCAAGTTCGTAAATGAAAATGCTATTTTTTTTTGCTAGTTGTTTTACGTCGCACCGACACAGATAGGTCTTAAGACGACAATGGGACAGGAAAGGGCTAGGAGTGGGAAGGAAGCGGCCGTGGCCTTAATTAAGGTACAGCCTGGTGTGGAAATGGGAAAACACGGAAAACCATTTTCAGGGCTGCCGACAGTGGGATTCGAACCTACTATCTCCCGAATACCGGATACTGGCCGCACTTAAGCGACTGCAGATATGAAAATGGATAGATAAACTACGTCTGGAAATAAAGTGTTATTAATATATTAATTTCAAAGATACTGAAGCAGTTTCTGATACTGAACGAAGAATTGTTTACGTGATATTATATAAGACATAAATAAAGTATAAACATATACTTTGAAAATGCTTGAATTTCCATTCATGCATTACTTTTTTGCTTTAGCATTTTTGCCTGAACCTCAATGTTTAGGTTTTTCCAAAATATCGTAACATTACATTGGTATTTTTTCAGTGAAGAGACTGGCACATTCCTTACGTATATACATAATGTAATTCAGTGAACTAACATTTATTAGCTGGACATTATACATTTAAGAAAATGGAAATTGCAACACCATGAAGGAATTGTTCGTTTGTGTTGATTTTCAAGATATGGAACGATGCAATGATGTATGTAAACGACCAAAGTTTCAGATCCATTGGATTGTTGCTACAGGTCTCCCCACGTGATTGGTCACGGAGGAATCAACTCCAGTATACGGACTCTGGTGTAGCGTAGTTGACTTGCAGTCTGTGCAGTGAAGTGTTCCCCATCAAACATGCCTCGGCGACAGAGAAGAGCACGCTATCAACAACTGTCGCCGTTTGAGAGGGCTCGGATAATTGGGCTGTGTGAGGCTGGATTATCGTTAAGGACTGTCGCTGCACGTGTTGGCCGACAGGCATCTACGGTACAACGTGTATGGCAGCAGTGATCAAATGAAGGTACCCACACTCGCAGACCTGGCACAGGCCCAGCGCGACTGACAACTGTGAGAGAGGATCGCCGCATCATTCGGATGGCCCGGATGGAACCTCATGCAACAGCAGCGCAAATTCGAGCAGCTGTGGCACCCCACGTTACACAACAAACAGTTGGTAATCGCCTGCGTGCAGCTGGCTTACGAGCCCGTGTCCCTGCAGTAGGTGTTCCATTGACCCCAGAACAGCGACGTGTAAGGCTGGCCTGGTGTCGAGAAAGATCGACGTGGGTCGACGAATGGCATAGGGTCGTCTTTAGTGATGAATCGCGCTTCTGTCTTGCTCGCAGTGATCGCCGGAATAGTGTGCGCCGACGTACCGGGGAGAGGGGCCGCCCAGATCTTATTGTCGAGAGGCACACAGGGCCAGCACCAAGCATTGTGGGGAGCTATTGGCTTTAATGTGAAATCACAATTAGTGCTTGTTGAGGGCAGTAGGACTGCTCGACAGTAAGTTGATAGGGTACTCAATCCAGTGGTTGTCCCTATGATGGCGAACATTGCTAATGGGATATTTCAGCAGGACAATGCCCGGGTTCACACTGCACACACCTCCAGAGCAGCTCTCAACGACATCACAACCTTAGAATGGCCCGCCAGATCCCTGGACCTCAGTCCTATTGAGCATGTGTGGGACATGATGGGTCGACAACTGGCCAACCGTCATCAGCCACCCACAATTCTGGAACAAATGACCAGTGCAGTTCAGCAAGCATGGGCCACAATTCCTCAGGAAGCGATCCAGGGCCTTATTGACCCCATGCCTCGATGAATTCATCAATGTATTGCAGCTCGTGGTGGGAACATCCTGTATTGATTGTTGTCCAAACTTGCGGTCAGAGGGACCTAAAAGTGTAATCATCGAATCACAACCAAACACTCGTCCTGCATATTCAATTGCAGCAATGTAGCACCACTCCTTCTGGGTGTTGCAATTTCCATTTTCTTCAGTGTATTTGAGAAGGAATATCTATAAATTTCGTCTCAAAAAAAGGGAATAAAAGAAGACAAATAAAACAAACGCAAAGCGAAGTCATCTCAGTATATGTCATGAAGGTCCTAGGAGTGGTGCAAGGTAAAGGCTTCCACTATCCGTAACCTCGGCACTTGATGAGGTAGAATGGTTAGCTCTACACTAAGAAGAAAAATGTGTTATAATATTATGGATAGTTATATGTTGAGAAATATTTACGTAACATTTCAACAAGAATTTATTTACACTTTATTGTGCTATTTGCTTTACGTCGCATCGACACAGATAGGTCTTATGGCGACGATGGGACAGAAAGTGCCTAGGAATGGGACGGAAGCAGCCGAGGCCTTAATTATGGTACAGCCCCAGCATTCGCATGATGTGAAAATGGGAAATCAGGGGAAAACCATCTTCAGGGCTGCCGACAGTGGGATTCGAACCAACTATCTCCCGGATGCAAGCTCAAGACTGCGCTCCCCTAACCCCACGGCTACTATCTTTGGCTGCACATTTGGGGATTTCTAAATTCACAGACTTGGAAATGGTCCGAACAGATCTTCTAGTTATTATTTTAAACGTACTACTCTGTATTTATCCTTTTTTCTTTTTTCTTCTCTTCATCCAAGTCACTTCACTGACATTTCAAAACCCATTGATCACACCAAAGCAATAACACATCAGTACGGACGTTCAACTGCTAAAAAATCAAAGTAAACATTTTATTATATTTTAAGCCAGTTAAAATATGAGCCGTTTATATGAAAAGTTTAGGATGAACTATAAAAATGTCTTTATCAGTGTAATAATATATACATTATGTGAACACAGTCTTTACTTAAACATTCCTATAATGAGGGAAATGAAAGAAAGGACGCGAATTCTTCTGCAGTTCATAATCATTGCAGCAAACCACAGTACACATTTTTTCCATTCGTGATAATAAAGTAATAATGCTATTTTCTTTACGTCCCACTAACTACTTTTACGGTTTTCGGAGACGCCGAGGTGCCGCAATTTAGTCCCGAAGGAGTCGTTTTACGTGCCAGTAAATGTATCGATACGGGTTGACGTATTTGAGCACCTTCAAATACTACCGGACTGAGCCAGGATCGAACCTGCCAAGTTGGTGTCAGAAGGCCAACGCTTCGATCGTTTGAGCCACTCAACCCGTCTCCATTCATGTTAAGATGAGATAAAAATGAATCACAATCATAGTTACTGATTTAATTTACTCTAAACGCATAAATAATAATACAGTAATTTCACCAACTAATGCCATGCTCTTACGACAGAGAAAGTATCTCTAGGCTGTATTATTAGATAGTGCTCAAATCGCTGGGAGATATCTCGCTGTGTCTGGTGCGTTATTTGTAATGTATTTGCTCGTACATCATATCACAATACCAACCATCACGGGAAAACTTGGTGGTGAATACATTTCTGTACATACGTTTGGCGTCTGTAAGTGGATAAAAAAATAAAATTGGGCTAAATACACATATCCACTCCAATAAATTGAGAATAGCGCCAGAAACAAGACGAATATGTGGGACTACCCGAGAATCGAACGCATGAGCCAAACAGTCTAAAAGTGCCTGTGCTAAGATCTAGATCTGGTGACGACTTTCAAAGATTGGTATGTAGATTAAGTTGTCTTATTTTCTCATCACCTGAATAACTGACTCTTTCCTTAAGCTACAGCCAAAAGGTCAGGCAATTTCCACGTTTACCACCTTGGGGTCATAAACGAGGAGAAGACGCTTTATGCAAGCAGAAACGCTGAGAAGGTGGCAGAGAGAGTTCCCTGTTAGTAGCGTGATTTATGGCTGGATAAGGTCCGGGTATTTTTGAGGGCCCTAGTTTTACTAAGAAGGTTTTACCTATAGATTTACTATCTTCTGGAGATATATTGCCAATTCTCGCGTGATCGTTCCATAATATAGTTCAGTTTCCATTAAAGTGAATAACATTTATTTCTATTGTAAATCTTGTTTCATTTGCTGTTTTACTACTGATAATACTGGCCATTTATTCCACAGAAATTACAGCAAAGCTTTGTTTAGGACTCCAGCTACAAAGTTTCTCTCTGTACTCGGACGAAGACTTAGTTCTAAATCTTTATATGAAAAGTTCAGTAATTCCTTCCGTTGCTGGAGACTGCATATTCAAACACAGTTTCCCAACGTGGGTACCTCAGCCAGAGTAATGTTTTAAGAATTATTCTTCGCTCCTATTTAAAGGAATCAAGTCATTAATTAGTAATTTTATTACTGAATCGTATGAACCGTAATATGTTGATACATTTATTAGTGTACAAACAATAAGCACTATTTATAACTTCGGCTCCACGTAACTTCCAAAATTCACCCGGCTCCTTAATGTCTTCAAGGCAATATTCTTCCCTAATATTCCTTTCCCTTTTTCCCCTTTTTTTCTTTAAATATTTTCTTTCGAAAATTGTTTCAAAGACAGGTTATACTCCCATCAGTTTAAATTTTCCAATATTCCCATTAATTTTCTTTCTCATGATCCTCTTTCGACACATCGATGAAATATTCTGTTATGTATATTAATTAATATTGATTTTTATTTTTATTAAAATGCGTACCGCTACCCTGGCGGTTGTATTTACAAAACAGCTCATGTTATCTCAACTCAGAACATCGTTTAAAAATGTTCTTACTTTTTCGTATTTGTGGCCATACGAAAACATGTCAATTCTACTTTTGTCAACTTATTATGATGCCATCTGCTAAGTGATGTAATGAATATTGAATTTTTACGACCGCATTGTAATCGAAATCGATTAAGTGATGTAATTTAAATGACGAAAATATTGGTAAGTCCAGTGATTCATGGATATCAGATATACCTCTGCATATGAAACAGAGTAGGACGTTGATATGTTTACGAAAAATGTCTGATTATTATGTAGGTTTGATGTATGTGTATGGAAGTAAGGAGTTTAGTTGATTCACACAGTAGGTGATGGTTAGCACTTGAAAATTGTGGTTGCATCAATAACTTTAATATAGTTCTTTTCACAAGCTACTTTACGTCGCGGATAGGACTTATGGCGACGATGGGATAGGAAACGGCTAGGAGTGGGAAGGAAGCGGCCGAGGTTTTAATTAAGGTACAGCCCCAGCATTCGCCTGGTGAGAAAATAAGAAACCACGGAGAACATTTTCAAGGCTGCCGACAGTGCGGTTAGAGCCTACTATCTCCCGAATATAGCTTTCTTTAGAAAGTCTTAAATAGGTAAGCATCTAATATTAGACCAATAATCTGTTATCCTTCTATCTGTTTGTTGTAACAGGGGCGTTGAGGGCAACTTTTACGTTAAGAATGTTTACATTAATCTTGTATGAAGTTCAGTCTTGTGATAATTACATTCTAACAAATATTGGCCGATCTGTATAATTTTCAACACTTTATAGGCCACAATAATGTTTTGTTTTGTTTTGAGGTGTACCTATGCTAATATTCTGCTGTATAAATAAATAATACATAATAATTTCAGTAATAAAGCAGCACATAAATAACCACCAGAAAAAAGAGGCAACGGAGTGAGTTACTGTATATGCTCTTATTGCTCTCCTGGAAGGAAATAAAAATGGTGCTTATCATGTTCTTCCTCTGTGGCCTTAATATGCATTCAGAATAATACATTATTCAGCGGCTGCCGGCCAAGCGCTGGTTCAGCGAACTTCCTCCAGTCTACTCTGGGCTGTGCCTGCGTTCTTCAGGTGTCTTCACATATTGCCATTTCTTGGCGGATTTTGTATTTTGCATTTGTCCTTTGTCACTCATTTCCTTTATGGTCATGAGTTACGAAAGTTACTGGCATACGGTGTTGATGATCGTATCTCACGTATCCTCAGATGTTGAAAATGCTGCAGTATGAAGGAGCGATAATAGCTATATCGCTGTCTGTAATGAAGTCTTCAAGTTGCGTTTCCAGAGGACGGTTTGGACAGTGAAATAGACGCTCATATTCTTGAAATGCACCATAGAGTCAATCAGCATGGTGTGTATAACCGCATCCTTTGATTGTATCCTTTGTTCTTGGAATTTCAGTTCTTATCGTGTTAAGGGTCTTCCAGACAGACCACGGTTCTGAATTAGTTTAGTTTATTGCCTTTCTTATATGGCGGGGCTCAGGCTATGAAGCCTGCTATTATGCCAAACCATATTATATAACAGCTTTATACAATTTACAGAATAATGTACATAAAATCATTTTTACATATATTTCTAAAAATCACTAAAATTAATTTACTTATGCGCTGGAGTTCCATCTGTTGGCTGATTCCAGGTAGATAGTATGGCCTGTTGATGCAGGTATTGATTAATAAGAACGCTTTGTGTGTTATTAATGAAACTCCTCCGTGACCTGAGACGTTGTGCTATTTCATAGCCATAGAGAGGATGACGATATTCCACCTCTTGTCTGAGTTTCTCAGTTTCAACTGCTACTTGCCATTTGATTGGAGGTGGAGCTATACAGTAAGTGTTGTAAAGATTTTCGATGTTTGTTGGTTCGAAGCAGCCAGAGACGGCTCGGTACGTATTATTCAAAGCAGTAATCATTTTTTCTGGAATGAGCAGAGGTGACTCACGCAAGGGAAACATACTCGGCTGTAGAGAAAGAAAATCCCAAGGCTATAGTTCGTACAGTTGCTGGATGTGCTAAGCGTTGACCTTGTTAACATGCCATCTAATCTATGCCTGGCTCTGACCTTCATATTGACAGAATTGCAACGTGCTTTAAAAGTGAGAGATTAATCAGATTGAACTCCAAGTTATTTGACAACAGGGGTGGACTAAAGTTGCCTTCCCTCCCAGTTGATATTACTAAGTTTATTATTTGCCAAAGCGATTACATACATGGAAAAGTGTAAACTGTCTTTTGCAAGGATTCGGCTTAAGGTAGTTGTCCCTTTTGTACTTGAATAATTCATAAAAACAATTCTGCAGCCTGGATTCTACTTTACAAAACTGAACTAAGGTTCAACACCAAAATCAACAGGAAATAGGAAATGCATGGTATTCAGTCCAAGAGGTTGATTATTAGTTTAAATATGGAAGGGAATTTGTGCGAAGACACTGCCTTGTGGGAGACCATTTTCCTGGTTCCTACAACGATTTTATTTTTTCTTGAATTGTAGACTGGAGGCTTCTTTTCAGTATCAAGCGCAGAATAATTCTTGTAAGTCTGAAGTCCTCTGTCATTTTAAGCAGCTGCGTATGAGAAGGCGATGGTTGATCGTATCGTAAGCAGCAGTCACATCGACGAAGATAGCACCAGTGCAAGGCCCTTCCGAAATCCATCCTCACTGTTCTGAATAAAGTTTAGTACTTGGACCATGCATGGCCGTCGTGGTCTTAAACCTTCCTGTTGATTCATTGGCTTACTCCCTATAAAAATGTCGTTCTGTTAATTATACGGCGTCAAAACAGTTTATAAAGGGTAACTTTGGAGAGAGACAGACCTGAAGTTATTGCGCTCCTCTGGAGTCTTGCCTGGTTCCAAGAATTCTACCAGCTTTGTGGTAAGCCACTCCTAGGGGATAACTTCACACCACATATATTAACTGAAGACATTAGTGAGACATTCCAAGATCTTTGTGCCAAAGGTTTTGATTTGTTCATTTCTTAAATTATTCAAACCCTCAGACTTTCCTACTTTGAGCTTTCGGATGGTGTTTTAGACTTCCTTAAGGGTAAACGGTATATCCAGACAAGAAAGTTGTGCAAGTACTGGCCGGGTGAAACGTGAGAGTATTTTCTGCATATGATTATGAGGTTTTTCACTCATAATTGACTGGTAAGCCAATCGATGTGGAGTAACATTATAGTGGCCTTCGTTGTGTTGTTTAATGCGAAGAAATGTTGTCCATGTTTTCCGGCTACTCTTCGACTTATTTATTTCTTGTTCCTTTTTCTCTCTTTCTTTTACCTATGACTTCAGAGCTTGTTAGGTATGCTGGCATATACACTCTTCGTGTAACCTCAGGAATAGTTTTTTTCGATCTCTCGTACTGTAATAGAGAACTCTTTGTATCCTTCACAGTAGTCGGGTTCACTTTTAACGGCAGAGTACAGCTGCAGTTTGCTCTTCCCCGTCAGCCTTATTGAAACTGAAACGGAGTTGGCTGGATGAGCACAGGGGACGAATGCCAGATGTAATTCTGCGCCTTATGGGTCGATGTATGGGAAGTAGTTGTCCATAGCTTTCATACACTGAGTTCTTATACTGGGCTGACAAATTTGTTGTCTGGATTAGTATGACAAGACCAGCGAATGCTTGTGAGTGACTTGGGCTATTTGGAGTTCTATATGACATTCAGATCATTTCCTTCTGTCCATCAGTCAACAGTTTCACCATTTTCATCAGTCTTACCCTACCCTCAGTTCGTAATGTGTCGGTTGAAGTCGCGTTCAACAATCTTTGCACACTAAATATTGATATTTGGCACTTTCTGTAGAGGCAAATTGTTTTGAGGGTGGTTTTCAGAATGATGTTAATGATGTTATAGTGACACCTTAGATTTCTAAAGTTAGAATTTCGGTATTTTCCTTCTTACTGATGTCGGTGAACAAGACTGTCAGTCGAGGTTGGTAGAAAGCAACACTGCCGTACTAAGAGCTTAGACGATGATAATCAGTCGCACGCCTGGAAGAGCCGGAGGCTGCTGATCAGCAGCAAGTTGGGTATCCTGGATACATAAAATATCGCGCTTGGTTTTCGAGCGTATGTTAACAAGTACTTGAGCTTTACGTGGCGAAAAACCTTCAACATTCAATCCAATCCTTTTGAGAGACGATTCATTTTGCAGATATTTAGCAAAGCCACTCATTTCGAAAGTATGAAGAGACTTGAAGATACCAGGCGAGTTGGCCGTACGGTTAGGAGCGTGCAGCTGTGAGCTCGCATCCGAGAGATAGTGGGTTTGAACCCCACTGTCGACGGCCGTGAAGATGGTTTTCCGTGGTTTCCCATTTTCACACCAGGCAAATGTTGGGGTTGTACCTTAATTAAGGCCACGGTCACTTCCTTCCCATTCCTAGGCCTTTCCTCTCCCATCTTCGCTATAAGGCCTATCTGTGTCGGTGCAACTTAAAACAACTAGCAAAAAAAAAAGAAAGAAAAAAAGACTTGAAGATATTCAGTATCCAGAAAGTTAGCCGCTCTGTCACAGAATATTGCACGATATGACACGGAGAGGTCTTTCCCACGCACCCCATGCGGTGTTGTGCAATTACAATATATTTAGTGGACAAGTGACTGTGAATTCTGCGAATCCTGTTACACACTGGACCTGTGCCACTGTAATGGTAATTTCTGGTTTAGAGGACGGTAACGGTGAACTGGTTGATTTGACATATTGACTTTTATCATCTTATCACAGTGGGAATATTAACGCTGCATCCCGGTAAATCTATTTATTTATTTATTTATTTATTTATTTGGGAAACCAAAACAGCGAGAAGCCGAATTACAGAGTTCCGCAATGAAATACATATTTACAATAGAGTAGCACAAGGCAAGCATAAAGAAAAGTGGAAGAATAATGACGAAAAAACATGTAACGATAAATATAGAGGAAAAATTAAAAACTAACATAATTAGAGACACAACATAACACGAGGATAAAATATTTAAATTCTTTCAAATACTACTGGACTGAGCGTGGATCGAAGTAGGCTCAGGAGTCTATTGCTCTTCTTTCTGACCACTTAGACAGGCAAGTTATGGTGGTATTTTATGCTATCAACCTGTTTAAAAATAAAAACGAAACCAAACTATTTGATAATTATGCGGAAATGAAAATGAATGAAAATCAATAGCCTGCTTCCAGTCATTTGATCGGGTCGGAAATGGAATGAATGAACCCCCATCTAGCGGCGATGATAGGAAATGTGCCGGTTGGCGAAACGTGTCGCACTCCTCCGGGGCAATGATTAATGACTGATAGATGAAATGAAATGATATTGGAGAGTGTTGCTGAAATGAAAGATAACAGGGAAAACCGGAGTACCCGCAGAAAAACCTGCTCTGCCAACGCTTTGTCCAGCACAAATATCTGACATGGAGTGACCGGGATTTGGACCACGATATCCAGCGGTTATTACAAATTGACGTTCGCTTAGTGGCATACCGGGTAAGTATTTACGCGCCACTTTTTTTTATGAAATTTCACGTTTTAAATAATTTGAGATACAATTTTGGTTGTGATATCTTGCCATATAGGATCATTTTATTAAGCTTTTGAATTTGTGCTTTAATGGTTACGGATAGAGAATCCGTTTATCGCGTTAAATTTTATAATCAACTCTACTTCTTCTTCTCTCCCTACCTGTCCTTGCTGGGGATATTACCGTATTATTTATTGATCGAAAGTTAAATACTTCAGTATTTTACAGTAGGAAGTGTTAACGACATTTGACTGAGCTTTTAAACTTCCTCATACACTCTGTTTATGTCAATGAATATATTTCCTTGATACTTTGTCCTATACATTGTATATTACCTTCTACTGTAGCCACCTATATTGAAATTTACTCCCTGGAAGAGGCTTTCGTGGTTGTTATATTGAAGATATGAAGAATGTTGCCGTAGGCAGTGTACAGAACTAAGTTATGAAAAGTTTTACTTCCTCTGCCAAACTTGAGACTGAGGTCGTTTGCATTGTTTGAAAGGAAATGAACAACTTCATCAAAATAACATAAGTTTTATCCATATTCCTTGTTTACAGAATCACTTGATAAGACTCAACTAACGACATTATTTTTTTGCAGGTAGGCAGTTTCAAACCTTAATAATGGACAAGTCAATGTGAAAGGTATGTTTACTTTCTCTTATTTTAACTGTTTAGAAGTACTAGTGAACGCAGAAATCCATAGACTGCCGAGAACACTTTGCCTATAGAGAGATCGTATAGTGAACGATGTGGTGTCTGTGAGGTGACGAACACTCTAAATCATGCATGGATATTTACTTTTTTAAATAATTTGATTTACGTCGCACTGACTTAGATAGGTCTTATTGGAATGATGGGATGGGAAATGGCTAAGACTGAGAAGGAAGTGAAATTTATATAGAGATTCCTGAGCATGTAAATTTACTTCTATAGCAACTTGTGATCTAGAAATTACTACACATAATTCAATATGTGTTATCAACTAATGTGGAAGGGTTCATGCCTATATCTGCTGACTGTGGTATATTAAGGCTTACAAAATAGGCTGCTGAAACATCTGTATGTATATTATTTAGGTACACTTTTCTCATAACCTAATTTTGATTTCAAGATGAAACTCAGCGGATTTATTTAATACATCCATACTTATACCGCTTAGAAATGTTATTAACATTAGTAATTATTTACCGTCAAGACGATGTGCAGATATTTTGCACTTAAAACAAAAGGAAAAAGTGTATAATAATATCCCATATTAACTGTATTAATTGAGTAGTTTTTTCCTATTGTTATACATTTTCTATGGGAGCATGTTAGGAACACGATAAGTACGTGTACCAGATTTCAATATTGTAACATTAGTAGTTTATGAGGACAGTGTATCTAAAAGCCAGAATTATACGTTTTCGGTAAACAGAGAAAGATAATTGACACCAATGTAATCTTATGTCCTTCAAGATCAGAACAATTTCCCCCCCCCCCCCATACTCCTCTCGTCCTTCACCTTCCTCATCAGTTTCTTCCTCTTTTGTAGAATTTCTCCTATTTGTTACCTCCTCCGTAATTTTCAGGACATTTTTCTCTGTCTCTGAAGGTCAATGCCCCAAGTTACCTCCTCATATTAGGTCCACTCTTCATTCGCAATGAGTCATGAACTTGCGGTATACTGCTTGCACCATCATAAAACAAATTGCAGTGTCCATCACACCCATGCGTATTGTTTTGAGGCCAGTAAAGACTGTTTTTCCCAAACGTTCCTATATTATATTGTTGAAACTTTCGTTCGAATTTTGCGTTTTGCCATGCAAACACTTTGAGAGCAAAGAAGGTTTTGGAAGATCCCTATATGTATATATATATACCAGGTGGCTCTCGAAAGCCGTACTTTCTACTTATAAATGTCCCGCATGCATAAATGATGAATGGGATGTCTACCAACTTATTTTCACAGGCGCACTACTGCCAGCGGAGAGGTTATGTCAGATTATGAAGAGATAAGAACCCCACTGTCGCTCGCAGCATGTTACTCAGCGCTACAGGTCTAACGCACCCCTTGTATTGGTAAACCTCGTTTTCCACCGCATAGTTCTAGGCTGGTGTATGGTGCAGCCGCACTATATTTGCTGTCTGCATATCGGCAATGGCTGGTGTGTTCATCAGCGACGAATGCACAGACATTATGTTAATCTGGACAACCTGGTCGGAATGCAGCCGAAGCTCCAAACAGACGTATGCCTTCTACACACGTATTTCGCCGAACAGTATTAGCTTTTGTTTCATACAAGCAACTCTTTTCTTTTCCGAGTGGAATGTCTACATGTATATAAATTATTAAGTTATTAAATTCCCTTTCCTGAACTTTGGTGTGTTTACGAACAGTAGTGGCGATTAGGGGGTGGGGCGGGGAGGGACAAACCCCCTCCCCATTTTGTGGAGTAAACATATTTTTATTCCACTTTAGCCAGCTAGAACTAGGAATTATAAAAAAAAGCTATTTGTACAAGCTTTGTTATCTTATCTTCTAATTCTTTCCTTTATTTTCTTTAATTATTAACATAATAAATTATTGGCGGAAATACGCACAAAATGTCGTTCGTCGCGGCTAACCGATTTGTAGAACACTACGGCAAGTAGTGGAGACTTTGCATGTGCTAAGAGGAAGGGTAGTAGGGGTACACATCTTTTGGCCAAGGTCGTGGACGCTGAGTTATAATTTACCCGCTTGCCGTGCGCATTCGTCAGTCTGGCAGTCTCTTTAATGTCCGTTAGTTTCCTAGTGTGTATTCAAATACTAAATTATTTTTAATTGCATGATCATGCCGTACTTTCATTTAACAGTACCGGTCGAGCTGGCCGTGGGGTTAGGGGCGCGCTGCTGTGAGTTTGCACCTGGGAGATAGTGGTTTCGAATCCCACTGTGTGCAGCCATGGAGATCGTTTTCCGTGGTTTCTCATTTTCACACAAGGCAAATGCTGCGGCTGTACCTCAATTGACTAGCCCTCCCCTGTCCCATCGTCACCGTAAGTCCTATCTGTGTCGGTGCGACGTAAAGCCAATTGTAAATGAGACATATTTAACTGTAATTGTAATTTCAACGGTAGGTACTACCAACATTACTTTCACCGGACTAAATTCTTTCGTTTATGTTATGTTCTTTATTATGTAAATTAATTAGCCTGCCCCGCGGTTTATTTGTAATAATAGTTTACTTGAGATTTTGATTCAATGCTGTATGTTAAATTTTTTACCATGTCTCACAAACAAACCACGGGGAAGGTTAAATACATGTGCTTAATAAATAACACAACAGAAATAATTCAGCCCAGTGAAAGGAACGTTGAAATTGTCTCCCGTTGATATTACAATTACAATTGCATATTTTATTTACAATTGGCTTTATGTCACACCGACACAGATATGACTTATGGTGGGATGAGACAGGAAATAGCTACGCGTGGAAAGGTAGCAGCCGTGGTCTTAATTAAGGTACAGTCTCAGCACTTGTCTGGTGTGAAAATGGGGAACCACGGAAAACCATCTACAGGGCTACCGACAGTGAGATTGAAAACCACTATCTCCCGAGTGCAAGCTCACAGCTGCGTGCCCTTAACTCCACGGCCAGCTCGCCCGGTAAAAGTAAATAGAAGTACGGTTATGATTACGCAATTAAAAAGAACTTAGTATTTGAATACACAAGAAACTAACGGACATTAAAGAGACTGCCAGACTGACGAATGCGCGCGGCATGCGTTTGAATTATAACTCAATGTCCACGACCTTGGCCAAAAAATATGTTCCCCTACTACACTTCCTCACAGCACATGCAAAGTCTCCACTACTTGTCGTAGTGCTATACCAATCGGTTAGCCGCGGCGAACGGCATGTTGCGCATATTTCCGCGAATAATTGTGTTAATAAATAAAGAAAATAAAGGAAAGAATTAGCAGATAAGACAACAAGGCTTGTCAAAATAGTTTTTTAAAAAAATATTTCCTAGTTCCACCTGGCTAAATGGGATAAAAATGTAATGTTTACCCCACAAAGTTTTTTTGGGGGGAGGGGGCGACTGTCCCTTCTCGTCCCACCCCCTAATCGCCGCTACTGTTCGTAAACACGCCAAAGATTCAGAAAAGGAAATTTAATAATTAATTTATACATATGTAGACATTCCACTCGATAAAAGAGTTGCTTGTATGAAACGAAAGCTAATACTGTTCGGCGAAATACGTGTGTAGAAGGCATACGTCTGTTTGGAGCTTCGGCTGCATTCCGACCAGGTTGTCCAGATTAAGAAAATGTCTGTCATTCGTCGCTGCTGAACATACTAGCCATTACCGACATACAGACAGCAAATATAGTGCGGCTGTACCATACACCAGCTTGGAACTATGCGGTGGAAAACGAGGTTTACATAGGTGGATCAAAAGGTTAGTTGCACTAACGCGCCGCAGCAGCGCGCTGTGTGTCGCAAACGTGGGCACAGCGGAGAAAGGGGCGGACACTGCCCACACGTCTGTTAGGCAGGTCGCTGTGATGTCTCGTCTAGTATTGTGTGAATAGCGGCCAAATGCAATGGCGCGTCAACTCGACGTTCACTCCAAATATGAGGTGCGTGCGACAATCCGATTCCTATGGGCCAAAAGGAAGAATTGTATGGGCATTCATCGTGAAATTAGTGCTGTGTATCGGGAGCGGGCCATTTCCCGGCAAGGTATCGTAAAGTGGTGTCAGCAATTCGAAGCCGGATGCACGGTTATCACGGACAACCATCGCGAAGACAGGCCCGCAACGTCCAGGACCCGTGCAAAGGTCAACAGTGTGAATGCGATCATTAGACATAACCGGCGCATTAAACTGAGAGAAATCGCGACGCAGCTGAACATGTCGTATGGCAGTGTGTTCGCCATTGTTCACGAGGACCTTGGATATCGTAAGCTGTGTCAAAGATGGGTCCTACGTCTTCTCACCGATGAGCACAAGGGACGTTTCCCATCCTCCCTGGTATTTTTGCAACGCTATGCCGCAGACGGCAACGGGTTTCTGCGGCGAATCGTCACAGGCGACGAAACGTGGGTCCACCACTTCACCCCCGAAACGAAGCGAACATCAATGGAATGGATGCACCCCTGATCACTACAACGAAAGAAGGCCAAGGTTCAACCTTCAGCCTGTAAGGTTATGGCGACAGTGTTCTTTGACATAGAGGGGTTGCTGCACGTGGAATTCATGCCGAAAGGAACGACGATCAACGCGGCGTCGTAGTGTCAAACGTTGCATCAGTTGCGTAAAGCGATTAAAGAGAAGCGCCGGGAGAAATTGAGCGCCGGTGTGATTTTTTTGCACGATAACGCAACACCTCACAAGACCTGCCAAACGAGAGAACTGTTGCAGCGTTTCAAGTGGAAGGTCTGGCAACATCCACCTTGTAGTCCCGACCTAGCGCCATGTGACTTTCATTTGTTCGGTAAGCTCAAAACGGAGCTCGGTGGTTGACGTTTCCAGACCGTTGAGGAGGTGAAGGCCGCTGTCTCTGAGTGGTTGCAGAACGCTGGAGGAAATTTCTATGCATCCGGCATCGACAAGTTGGTTGTGCGTTCGCAGATATGTTTGGAGTCTCTTGGAAACTATGTGGAAACGTGACGTTACAGTGTATGCCGTTATAGTCGTGTTGCTGTTCTATAGGTGGTGTAATAAATGGCCATAAGTGGGGAGTGCAACTTATTTTCTGATCTGCCCTCGTACTAATACAAGGGGTGCATTAGACATGTAGCGCAGAGTAACATGCTGCAAGCGACAGTGTGGTCCTTATCTCTTCATATTCTGACGTAACCTGCGCGCTGACAGTAGTATCCCTGTGAAAATAAGTTGGTAGATATCCCGTTCATCATTTGTGCTTGCGGAACATTTATAAGAAGAAAGTATGGCGTTTGGAGCCACCTGGTATATGCTTCAACGCTTCAACTATATCATAAGACAGACGGTGGGTATGAAAAAGAGCACAAATACAATCCATCTAGAAATGCAATTATTGTGGAACATTCAATTTATTCCAAATATTCATGGCTTTTAAAAGGGGTGTGCCAATCGCATGGGTGAATTTAAATGCCATTAAAGGAATTTAACCAAGCATAAACTATTCGAACAATATATATTTTGAATCAGGAAGATATCCTCTTTCATTTAGAACAAAAAAAGTTATATTTGGCTCATGTTTACGTCAGGTCTCCTTAATTAAGGTACAGCTCCGTAATTTACCTGGTTTGAAAATGTGAAACCATGGAAAACCATCTACTATGGAAAACCGTCTTCAGGACAGCCGACAGTGAGGTTCGAATCCACTGTCTGTTTTTTACAAGTTGCTTTACGTCGCACCGTCACAGGTATGTCTTATGGATAGGATAGGATAGGATAGGATAGGATAGGATAGGATAGGATAGGATAGGATAGGATAGGATAGGACTAGAAGTGGGAACGAAGCTGCCGTGTCCTTAAATAAGGTACAGCTCCGGCATTTGACTAGTGTAAAAATAGAGCCTACGGGAAACCATTTTCAGTGCTGCCGACAGTGGGGTTCGAACTCACTATCTCCTTAATTCAAGCTCACAGCTGCGCAATCCTAAGCGAAAGGCCACTTGCTCGGTAGGTTGAATTTCTATCAAAGTAGAAATAATTCGATGCGAGTGAAATCACGGGTAAATACTTGCTGGAAATATTTCATCACTTCCAAAAATTGCCTACAACTGTCATCGTAAAGGCAAGAGAGATGTTGGCCGTCCTAGAAAAAACTTCAGCGTGATATGGGAACAGGCCAATGGCCTGAATAATAATAATAATAATAATAATAATAATAATAATAATAATAATAATAATAATGATGATGATGATAACGACGAGAGTCATACAATCAATGCGATAGTGCTTTTAAAGTTCTATGCAAATTCTAACGGAAATTCAGTGAAAATGCTGGTATACCCAAGATGAATCGAGATTTCGTTTACGTTCTGCTAGCCCTGAACATTTATCTTATCTACAAGTGAGTTGAAAGAGCACAATCTCGCGCGTCTTTTAACTAAAGCAATGGATTTAATGTCTGTTCAGAAACTGGAAGGATGCGATTTTGAATCCCGAGACTGCCAAGTATTCTCATGTAATTCCTATTCAGGAATATCAGCTGTGGAAGAAGTTACCGTTTGGAGATTTTTCTGCCATTGAGGAAAGCATATGAAATACGAGAAATCATACACTATACTTGCGTAAAGCTACTCAAACATATTACTAGCGATGAATTTTGTAGACCAGTTGAATTCTGCCCTGGTGTCTCGGTGATTCAGTGCTAGTCCAGGTCAGAAATTATAAAAGTTCTCGAAAGTTTCTTCTCATATTTCGTGCTAGAAAAATGCGCCTGGGAGACTGGGAGCTCATGAATAAAGTATTTCAATCAGAACCACGCAAGTTATTGGCTGAAAAAGACATCATTGAAATGTTTGTTGAAGATACGGGGAAGAAAAACAAACGGAGCGTCAGAAGCTGCCAGCGGGTTGCGTGAAAAGTGACAAACCTCATCAGGGAGAGAAATGCGGGCGTATTGGATTACATTCTCTTCGTACATCCGAAATGCCAGCAATCCATTTATCTTCCTCTGGAATAAAGAAACCTTTCGTTACAATCGTATCCCATCACTTTATTAAATTTAACGTCACGAAAATGAACTCGAGAATTATTTCGGCGAAGAAGAATGTTGCTCGTTCTGTAAACTTAAGGGACAGAAATGTTTAGCTTATAAAACTAAAAGTTCACATCAGATCGATCGATTTTTAAATTGGGTTTGACGTTTGACTAAGGGAATTGTAACAAGTAATTCAAACCTAAAAGTCACAATACGGCGTACAGCTAAATGGATCAGTGGTTGAGTTTCGACGTTCAGATACCAAGATCTAGAAACCCTCAGACAAACGAATTTAGAAGAATATTTATGCAATTTGTGCGTAATGTGGAAAGATTTAAGCGTGAGGCGTTAGCTAAATAATAATAATAATAATAATAATAATAATAATAATAATAATAATAATAATAATCATAATAATAATAAACAAGGGAACGGACTGGAGAATGCTTCTGTAGACGATCGTATCTCAGAAATGGAGAGAGCTTATAAACTAACTAAAAACATCTACAACAAGAAATGCATGTCATGTAATGTCAAAATAAGGCATTGCAGTACTGTAGTAAAAAGTGATTGTCTGTATGCCAGCGAATGCCTCTACATAAATTACAAGTTGGAGAAGCTGGAGATCCTAGAGAGAAGAATAATTCGGAATATCTTATACCCAATCCAGACTAAAACCGGAACAACAATGAAGACTACAGAAATGTGGAGAAAATATCAGAAACCATGAAGAAGAGGTTATCATTTCTTCGACATTTGTACAGAATATACAAAACCAGACTAACCAAAACGTTATTCGATTACCCGTGGGACAAGAAGACAAGAACGGCATGGATTAAGAAAGTTCGTAATGATCTACAGAAGTCCCGCATCCAGGAAATTCAGATGATAGACAGGAAAACATATCGGATCATGATTCAAAATTTGGAAGTATTTCAAGTCGAAAGAAGTGCAAAGACGGGAAGAGCTTGGACGGATGAACAAAAGCGCCCATATGAGGGAGTACTGGAGGAAGAAGAAACTTCAGAAAATGTTGTTGTGTTGTTTGAGTCATCAGTCCATAGACTGGTTTGATGCAGCTCTCAATTTCACCCTATCCTGTGCTAACCTTTTCATTTCTACGTAACTATTGCATTCTACATCTGCTCTAATCTGCCTGTCATATTCATACCTCGGTCCACCCTTACCGTTCTTACCACCTACACTTCCTTCAAAAACCAACAGAAGAAGTCCTGGATGTCTTAAGATGTTTCCTATCGTTCTATCTCTTCTTCTCGTCAAATTTAGCCAAATCGATCTCCTCTCCCCAATTCGATTCAGTATCCCTTCATTCGTGATTCGATCTATCCATCTCACTTTCAGCATTCTTCTATAACACCACATTTCAAAAGCTTCTATTCTCTTTCTGTCCGAGCTAGTTATCGTCCATGTTTCACTTCCATACAATGCCACGCTCCACACGAATGTCCTCAAAAACATCTTGCTAATTCCTATATCAATGTTTGAAGTAAGCAAATTTCTTTTCTTAAGAAAGCTCTTCCTTGCTTGTGCTAGTCTGCATATTATGTCCTCCTTACTTCTGCCATCGTTAGTTATTTTACTACCCAAGTAACAATATTCATCTGCCACCTTTAAGACTTCATTTCCTAATCTAATATTTCGTGCATCACCTGCCTTCGTTCTACTGCACTCCATTACTTTTCTTTTGGACATTTATTTTCATCTTGTACTCTTTACCCAAGACTTCGTCCATACCATTCAGCAGCTTCTCGAGTCCGCCTCCGTAGCGTAACGGTTGGTGTTATTAGCTGCCGTCCTCGGGGGCCTGGGTTCGATTCCCGGTACTGCCAGAAATTTAAGAATGGCAGGAGGGCTGGTATGTGGTTGAAATGGTACATGCAGCTCACCTCCAATGGGGCTGTGCCTGAAAAGAGCTGCACCACCTCAGGATGAGGGCACGAGTTTACTTTTTAGCAGCTTCTCGAGATCTTCTGCAGTCTCAGTTTAAAATAACAATGTAATCGTAAAATCTCAAGGTTTTGATTTCCTCTCCTTGGATTGTGATTCCCTTTCCAAATTCCTCTTTGATTTCCTTTACTTCCTGTTCTATGTAATCATTGAAAATAAGGGGGGACAAACTGCAGCCTTTCCTCATTCCTTTCTGGATTGCTGCTTCTTTTTCAAATCCCTCGATTCTTATCACTGCAGGCTGATTTTTATACAGACTGTAGATAATTCTTCGTTCTCGGTATCTGATCCCAATCATCTTCAGAATCTGAAATAGCTTGGTCCAATCAACATTATCGAATGCTTTTTCTAGATCTACGAATGTTATGTACGTGGGCCTGTCCTTCTTGATTCGATCCCCTAAGATCAGGCGTAAAGTCGGGATTGCTTCACGTGTTCCTACATTTCTTCTGAAGCCACACTGATCTTATCCCAACTCAGCTTCAACTTGTTTTTCCATTCTTCTGTAAATAATTCGTGTTAAAGTTTTGCAGGCATGAGATACTGAACTAATGGTGCGGTAGTTTTCACACTTGACAGCACCGGCTTTCTTGGGAATAGGTATAACAATATTCTGCCAAAAATCGGGTGGGACTTCTCCTGTCTCATACATCCTGCACACTAAATGAAATAACCTTGCCATGCTGGTTTCTCCTAAGGCAGTCAGTAATTCAAAGGGAATGTCATCTATTCCAGGTGTCTTGTTCCTATTCAGCTCACTCACAGCACTGTCAAACTCTGACCTCAAAATTGGGTCTCCCATTTCATCAGCATCAAAAGCCTCCTCATGTTCCAGAACCGAATTATCTACACCTTTACCTTGATACAACTGTTGGATTTGCTCCTGCCATCTTTCTGCTTTGTCTTCTTTTCCTAGAAGTGGCTTTCCATCTGAGCTCTTAATATTCATACACCTAGATTTCCTTTCTCCAAAGGTTTCCTTGATTTTCCTGTATGCAGCATCTACCTTTCCCAGGACCATACAACCTTCGACATACTTGCACTTCTCCTTCAGCCATTCTTCCTCAGCTACCTTGCACTTTCTATCCACTTGATTCTTTAATCGCCTGTATTTCTTTCTGCCCTCTTCATTTCTAGCATTCTTGTATTTTCGTCGTTCATCAATAAGGTCTAGTATCTCCTGAGTTATCCATTGATTCTTTGCCGATATTTTCTTCCTTCCTAACATTTCTTCAGCAGCACTACTGACTTCACTTTTCATGACTATCCACTCTTCCTCTATTGTGTTTCCTTCAGCCTTTTCATTTAGCCCTTGTGCAACATGTTCCTTGAAACATTCCCTCACACTCTTTTCGTTCAAATTGTCTAGATCCCATATTTTTGCATTCTCTCCTTTCTTCAATTTCTTCAGCTTCAGATGGCATTTCATGACAAACAAGTTGTGGTCGGAGTCCAAGTCTGCCCCTGGGAAAGTTTTGCAATCCAACAAATGATTTATGAATCTCTGCCTCTTCATACTGAAGTCTATTTGATACCTACCAGTGTCTCCAGGTCTCATTCACGTATACAGCCGTCGTTTGTGGTGTTTGAACCAAGTATTGGCAAGGACTAAATTGTGATCAGTGCAGAATTCAACCAGCCGACTTCCTCTATCCGAATTCTCCTACTGTATTACCTTCTCTATCTTGGCCTACCACTGCATTCCAGTCTCCCATCACAATTAAATTCTCGTCACCTTTTACTTATTGTATTAAATCTTCTATCTCTTCATATATTCCTTCGATTTCCTCATCATCCGCTGAACTAGTAGGCATATAGACCTGCACTATTGTGGTGGGCATTGATTTGGTGTCTATCTTGACGACAATAATTCTTTCACTATGCTGTTCGTAGTAGCTTACCCGCTGCCCTATTTTCGTCTTATTAAACCAACTCCTGCATTTCCCCTGTTTCATTTTGTGTTGATAATTCGTTAGTCGCCTGACCAAAAATCCTGCTCTTCCTGCCAACGTACTTCACTTATGCCAACTACATCTAACTTTAGTCTATCCATCTCCCTTTTCAGATTCTCTAACCTACCACAACGATTCAGACTACTAACATTTCACGCTCCGACTCGCAAAATGTCAGTATCCATCTTCCTGATGATCGCCCCCTCTCGTGTAGTCCTCACCCGGAGATCCGAATGGGGGACTAGTTTACCCCCGGAATATTTTACCCGGGAGGAAGTCATCTTCAGTAAATCATTCATACAGAGAGAGAACTGCATGTCCTCGGGAGGTAGTTACGGCTGTAGTTTCCCGTTGCATCAGCTGTGTAGCAGTATCAACACAACTAAGACATGTTGAGTATTATTACAAGGCCGTACCAGTCAATCATCTAGACTGCCGCCCTTGCAACCCGAAAGGCTGCTACCCCCTTTCGATGAACCATTCCTTAGTCTGGTCTCTCAACAGATACCCATCCGATATGGTTGCACCTGCGGCTCGGCTATCTGCTTCATTGGGACACGCAAGCCTCCCCACCGCGGCAAGATCACATGGTTCGCAGAAAATGATAAAATGAAATTGTAGCGAATAATAATAATAATAATAATAATAATAATAATAATAATAATAATAATAATAATAATAATAATAATAATAATAATAATAATAATAATAATAATAATAATAATAATAATAATAATCGTATTGCCTCAGCAACCGTGTGCAAGCATTTTAATTTGACGCCATCTAGCTGCTTGCTCATTCATTTCGATATTCTGTTTTGCTCGGCCTAATAGATGGCGGAGTAATCCGAATCGAAAAGGCTAAAATGTATAGTAGGTTATGAATTGTTTAGAGAAGCAAACATACTGCATTACGATAAATTACAACGAATTAATTATTTCATTGGGAACATAGGCCTTTTTAAAAATAACCTGGATAAAGTTTCTTTCTTCTTTCTTAATCTGTTTAACCCCCAGGATTGGTTTTTCCCTCGGACTTAGCGATGGATCCCACCTCTACCACCTCAAGGGCAGTGTCCCGGAGTTTCAGACTCTGGGTCGGGGGATACAACTGGGAAGGGTGACCAATACCTCGTCCAGGTGGCCTCACCTGCTATGCTGAACACGGGCCTTGGTGGGAATGGGAATATTGGAAGGGATAGACAAGGAAGAGGGAAGGATGTGACCGTGGCCTTTATTTAGGTATCATCCCGCCATTTGCCTGGAAGAGAAGTGGGAAACCACGGAAAACCACTTCTAGGATGGCTGAGGTGGGAATCGAACCCACCTCTACTCAGTTGACCTCCCGGAGCTGAGTAGACCCCGTTCCAGCCCTCGTACCACTTTTCAAATTTCGTGGCAGAGCCGGGAATCGTACCCACCTCTAGTCATTTGACATCCCGAGGCTGAGTGGACCCCGTTCCAGCCCTCGTAGTACTTTTCAAATTTCGTGGCAGATCCAGGAATCGAACCCGGGCCTCCGGGGTGGCAGCTAATCACACTAACCACTACACCACACAGGCGGACCTGGATAAAGCTATGAGGAGAATATCATAAAGATGTCTTTCTTTATGATATAGCATATCTATGTCTATCTATATACAGCGTGATTCAGCCGCCCTTGCAATGTGGTTTTATGCAACCCACAATATTCATTCCGTCGTGAAAAAATCTGCTCTGCCGGTATGCTCAGACAACACAACCAGATATCCTGGTATTTACCGCCTCGCCATGATAGGACGCCGTAATGTTATATTCGTATTAAACCCTGGAAGATATGCGTGTGCCTTCCAGATCATATGAACCTTACACGCCGGCGAAACACTAAATTGATATTGTGAGCGCAGTAAATACTTACTATAAGCTGCCGAGTGTGCCGTACGGAACCGCAGTGTAGTTGGTAAAGGCGTGTCGGAGCGGGCTTGCAAGTCAGGTGCGAGGTTCGAGTCCAGGGTGAAGATTACAAATTTCAGATATATTTGTTTAATACATATCCCACGCAACATAATTTCAATACCCGCTTTCATGCAAATTGTGTGTGAATGAATGTGCTTGTGGCCCTAAGAAGGGCCGATTAGTTAGCAGGCCGGACACATGCAGACCGGAAATAATAGGGACACAACTGTCCTGACAATGTTTTATCGCAGCAAATGCTCGATGTGATGACCGTTTTGGTTTATACAAATTCGGTCCCGGTGTCCAATAGATCGTCTTAAGCGCTGAAGTATTCCAGGCGTCCGTGATGAGTTGCCGGAGCTCGTCGTGGTTTTGCGGCGCTTGAGTGTAAACGACATTCTTCAAATGTCCCCGCAAGAAGAAGTCTAACGGCGTTAAATCCGGTGATCTGGCGGGCCAAGAAACAGGGCCTGCTCGTCCTATCCATTTCCCTGCCATTTCCTCGTTCAGATGGTTACGAACGGGTAAAGTCGAATGTGGTGGAGCTCCGTCCTGTTGCACCCACATCGTCAAACGATCGTGCATGACCACATCTTTCAGCAGCAGTGAGAGTTTCTGACGCATGAAGTGCAGGTAGCGTGGGTCTGTCCAATGGCCCTCAAAGAAATAAGGTCCTATCAGGCGATCCACCAAGATTCCAAGCCAAACATTCAGTCCCAATCGTACTTGATGGGCCGCCTGCCGCACCAGTGAGGATTGTCCGGACTCCAACAATGCATGTTGTGGCGATTTGCGTTCCCATTATTGTGGAAGCGCGATTCGTCCGAGAACAATATATGCGATACGAATGCTGCATCATTGTCCAGCCTGCCTAATACCAACCGCCAGAACTCTATTCGAGCTTCGAAATCCCTCCCATGGGCTTTTGGTGTAGATCAAGATGGTATGGGTGAAATTTATGTTCATGCAGTATTCGCCAGACGGACGGCTGGCTGACGTTCAACTGCCGTACAATCACCCTTGTACTTATGTGTGGATTATTACGAGCTGCCTCCAGAACGGCCTCTTCTGTTTCATCCGATGTAATGGGCCTATCACGGACTGGTGGCTGGTTGGAAATCACGCCTGTTGTCCTTAGGCGTCTTTCAACACGGGTATTGTCGTAGCAGCCGGGTGTCGCCTGTCGGGACACCGTTCCTTGTACAGACGTAATTCCTCGCACGTGTTTTGCCTTGCTTCCCCATAAATGAATGTGGCAAACGTGGGCCTGTGTTTACGTATTCAAGCATCATACCGATGCACAAATATTTGAACGATACAGGATTCGAACCGCCGCTGGCACATTCCGGCGTTTGCTAGGCGAATGCCTAACTACATCTGTTACTCGGTACTCTGCTGCAAACGTGCTGGTAGTACGACGAAAGCAGCGTACGTACGCCATCCGGTTCGGTGATTAAGACATTAATTACTGCACTGTTACCTAGTTTTATTCATTGATTCTCCTCTTGTCGGCCTCTGTGGTGTAGTGGTTAGTGTGATTAGCTGCCACCCCGGAAGGCCCGAGTACGATTCCCGGCCCTACCACGATATTTGGAAAGTGGTACGAGGGCTGGAACGGGGTCCATTAAGTCTCGGGAGGTCAACTGAGTGGAGCTGCGTTCGATTCCCACCTCAGCCATCCTGGAAGTGATTTTCCGTGGTTTCCCACTTCTTATCCAGGCATATGACGGGATGGTACCTAACTTAAGGTCAACCGGGCGAGTTGGCCGTGCGTGTAGAGGCGCGCAGCTGTGAGCTTGCATCCGGGAGATAGTAGGTTCGAATCCCACTATCGGCAGCCCTGAGGATGGTTTTCCGTGGTTTCCCATTTTCACACCAGGCAAATGCTGGGGCTGTACCTTAATTAAGGCCACGGCCCCTTCCTTCCAACTCCTAGGCCTTTCCCATCCCATCGTCGCCATAAGACCTATCTGTGTCGGTGCGACGTAAAGCCCCTAGCAAAATAAAAAAAGAAACTTAAGGCCACGGCCGCTTCCTTCCCTCTTCCTTGTCTATCCGTTCCAATCTTCCAATCTTACACCAAGGCCCCTTTTCATCATAGCAGGTGAGACCGCCTGGGCGAGGTACTGGTCATCCTCTCCAGTCGTATCCCCAACTCAATGTCTCACGCTCCAGGACACTGCCCTTGTGGCGCTAGAGGCGGGATCCCTCGCTAAGTCCGAGGGAAAAAAAGCAACCCTGGAGGGCAAACAGATTAAGAATGAAAGGTTCCCCTTTTCGTTACACCTGGTCACGAGGCACGACACATTAATATAGTTACAATCACGGTAAAAGGACGTTGCTACATGATTTCAAGGCGCCATGTTTTGCGAACGGATGATATAACATTTAGCTACGTTTCATAATCATGTACAAAATGTGGTCACTGAACATTAGTACCATACAGTACGCCTGCAGGGGAATAGCACCCCTATAACCATGTGCACGTTTGTTGGGCTGCAGCAAATGCTATTGATATTGGAAGGGGCTGCTGAATCACACTGTATACACATACACATATATGATAGCGGTGCTGGAGGAAGGAGATGAACCTGTTATCATGAGCAAAGATGGACAACGTCCCAGATTTCAATTACTTGGGCAGAATTGTTTCAAAAATCAACACGAGGTGAACAACTAATCAACAGGGTGACATTGTTTCTACCATCAAGTAAAGCGGTTGCTGTGGAATAAACAGGTACCTCTGAAAACAAAGATAACATTCCACATATTTTATCATACACAAATTCTAACACGCGGCCTTGAAACAACCACAATTACCAATAGGGATAATCCTGAAATCAAATTCCTTCGCACCACGGCACAGAAGATCAGGGCATATAAGTTCAGGTGTGAGAAGTTTGGACAAAATGTACGAATAGAAGATTCTCTCCTCAAAAATATCCAGAAATCGAGAATGAAATCGCTTGGAGACATGAAGTGGATGCCAGCGAACGTACTACGAGAAGGAAATTTGAAAGAGGGATGTCAGGAAGTTGATCTGTGGGAAGACCGTTAAGAAAGTGGATGGATTTAATGAAGAAGGATGAATCAGAGGGAGGACATGGTTGGGACAAGTAGGTGGAAGAAGAGAGGTACCAGAACAGGACGAAATGGCGAGGGCTCGTGCATCACACCAAGACAACTGGAGAAGCTGGAGAAGGTTTAAGATGCTGATACAGTATAAAACGTTGTTACATTGCAATATATTCTACTCTTCATATGAGAACAAGAAACTTCGTGAATTCATTGATGAAGTACAGTAAGTCATGGAGTGTGCAGTTAAGTTAATCGCATATAGCTTATGCGGTATGTTAAATTTACGGTCTCAACGAAAGGCCTATTTTCCAATCGCAAAACTGTTAAGGTCCGCCTCTGTGGTGTAGTTCGTGTGATTAGCTGCCACGCCGGAGGCCCGGGTTCGATTCCCGGATCTGCCATGAAATTTCAAAAGTGGTACGAGGGCTGGAACGGGGTCCACTCACCCTCGGGATGTCAAATGACTAGAGGTGGGTTCGATTCCCACCGCAGCCATCCTGGAAGTGGTTTTCCGTGGTTTCCCACTTCTCCTCCAGGCAATTATCGGGATGGTACCTAATTTAAGGCTACGGCCACTTCCTTCCCTCTTCCTTGTCTATCCCTTCCAATCTTCCCAGCCCGCCACAAGGCCCATGTTCAGCTTACCAGGTGAGTCCGCCTGGGCGACGTACTGGTCATTCTGCCCAGTTCTATCCACCGACCCAATGTTCCACGTTCCAGGTCACTTCCCTCAGGCGGTAGAGGTGGGATCCCTCGCTGAGTCCGAGGGAGAAACCAACCCTGGAGGATAAACAGGTTAAGAAGAAGAAGAAATAAAAGACCGAGCTCGATAGCTGCAGTCGCTTAAGTGCGGCCAGTATCCAGTATTCGGGAGATAGTAGGTTCGAACCCCACTGTCGGCAGCCCTGAAAATGGTTTTCCGTGCTTTCCCTTTTTTACACCAGGCAAATGCTTGGGCTGTACCTTTATTAAGGCCACGGCCGCTTCGTTCCCACTCCTAGCCCTTTCCTGTCCCGTCGTCGCCATAAGACCTATCTGTGTCGGTGCGACGTAAAGAAACTAGCAAAAAAGAACTGTTAAGAAAACTCTTACTTTTTGCTCTGGTTGTAGACAAAATACTATTCGATGACCTTGGTACCATGCCATTATGTTTGAAATTGCACTTACATGGAACAACTGAAGTTTCCTGCTGAGAAATTGCACTTAAATACATCCAGATCTAATTTATTGGCATTTGGCCATGAAACCCTCTCCCTGTACGCGTGATAGTAAGCATGGTTGTGACAACAAGGAAGGGGATTTGAACACCTTCATTGTTTCTTGTGTTTGTTCCATTATTCGATGCATATGATATTAAGCTAACAACCACTGTTTCATTGTGTGATTAGGTGGTTAATTAGTAATAAACTATGTTACCTTATTGCTTTAAAGCGTTGTTCAGTGGATATTTGAGGCCATAATTATAGTAATTTACCACACTATAATTAAATGACACGAGCTTTGGTGACGTGTTTATCTCACTCACTGGAAATATAATACCATACTTAATTATGCATATTTAATTAGCACCGCTGTTGTCCTAAACATCATTAATAACTCAGAGTGAAAATATAACCAAACATATCATAATTGTTACCTTCAATTTTGTAGCAAATTAGAAAATCGTCATTTAAGTTATCTACGTAAAATTGTTGATTTAAACTTACTCTTAAATGATGCTGAAGGCACTGAGAAACAAATAAATGGAAGAAGTCGCATTATACTTTACCTAGGTACTTGAGGTCGTCACTAGGTAGGTATTTGGTCACGTTTTACGGCCAGATACCCTTCCTGACGCGTGTTTTGTGGTGGTTAGCAGTTTGGTACATTTCATGTAATATGAACAACTGTGTATTACGACAAACACCAACCCACAGTTCTCGAATGAGAGGAATTAACTTGACGTGGCTATAATTCCCAGGTCGACCTGCAATTGAACCCAGAACTCTCTGAACCGAAGGCTGGTACGTTGACCGTTCTGGGAAGGAGCCAGACAAGAAGGAACATCATAATGGGAATTTGAAAGTTGTTTGATATGATAGAAGAATATCAAGAAGCATGGTAATACGCTTAGTGTAGTGTACTTGTGAAACTTGGACTAATCGGCTTAGAGATCAGAAGTGCATTGGCGTCTTAAGAATGCGGTATTGCTGAAGAATGCTCACCACCACACAACCACCACGACGACCACCACCACGACCACTATCACTATCATCATCATCAGCAGCAGCAGCAGCAGCAGCAACAGCATTGACTCTGTGCTGAGTGGTATGATACCTTTTGCGCGCATCACGCATTTGGTTGAAGAGATAATTCCTGAAAATTCTAGAAACACGAGCTTTGCCACAATGTTGGTTCATGCTATATGAGACTTTAGCTGTTGAAGGAAAAGGGAGGGATAGAAGAGTAACACCTAAGATACTTTAATCCAGCTTTTCTGAATGATAGTACTGTGTACGTGTCCATCTTCGGGTTTACGGTGAAGTCCTCAATGATTCATTCGATGGAGGTATCTTCCAGTTCGATGAACTTGGAGGAAGAGGTGACGCACGTATTATTCTTGTAGCACAAATAAGCAGAAAATAAAATAGTATTCTCTACAGAAACTCATTTATTCGCTTAAAGTAGGTAAAGACGCAACCAAATAAAATTTCTTAATATCCCCGCTGCCTGGTTGCTTGCAGCAGTCTTTGAGTCTGCAGATTTTATTAGACTAGATCAAGCTTTGGATCTATCAGGGACCAACATTTTCACGTTAAAAGTTCTCACGCACGGTCCTCTTCTGAGGGACAATAACAGCAGGTTCTAAAACGTAAGCAAGTTCTATGGCGATAGGAAAGTTGCGATGGGGCATTGTGTAGTCGAGAAGTTCTGGGTGATAAACTGACACGTAAGAGGTAATTGTTTGATATTTACATTTTTTTAGGTTAGGGTAATTAACACCAAGGATACCATGAATGAAAGGTGAAAGGTGAAATGTGATGATTTAAAAAAATCAGTAGCTGAAGTTAACAGCTAAAGGCAAAAGGCCACGAATATAATGTCCAGGTGGTGAATTAATCAAATAAAGGAACTCTATGTCACTTCCTAGAAAGATTATACGAGAGACAGAAGCTTGGACGAATTTTAATCAAAGGTTCATGTTCTTAAGGATCAATGTCTGCAGTGTTACAAGTTATTAGTTTTATGTCAGTTCGTACAATACCGAATAATTATGGAACAATACGTGTGCAGGTTAGACTTCTGGAAGATATTTCGTAACATTGACACGGACGCCTTCTTTTGTGGATATTATTAAATAAAATACAAAGAATAAGTGAAACCCTCCCAAAATGCACAATAAACTACATGAATGAAAAGGTAATGAATTGTTGTCTAATAAAAATAAGCAAGATAACTTAAAATGAGTTGGAAATTAATTCAGGTTCTATTTTGCCGGCTTTCACTCTCCCTTCATTGCGTATAGAATACTTGAGAGTTTTACTAGTAAGCAGTCAAATTTACAAGTGTTTCTTCAGAATTAAATACAAAATGTAACCTTTCTCACGTGATTTTAGCCCTAAAATGTGGGTACATGCAAATTTGGACTTAAGGAAGTTGATTATTTAGAACAGTCTTAAACTTAAGAGTAACGCTTAAGAATCGTTTGAATAACGCTGTACTCAGAAATCAGTCAAGATCAGAGCTATCAGTAAGTGAGTTATGTAGTACGTTGTTAAGCTACGAGAGGAGGTGGACGCGGTGCCCGAGGCGGGAGTTTGATAACCACTTCTGGGAAGAAGTTCTTCTTCAATAACACGAAAATCTAATTTTGTATAAATAAGAGGGAGTGGCGGTAATTATTGTTAATTATTGAATTTTCGATGTTTAAAGTATGGCATTTCCTATCCGTGTAGATTTACAAGGTTAAGTCAAAAATAAAGATTTCTTAAGGCCTTATTCGATGAACAAATGAACAACTGTTAAGATAAACAAATCTGCTTTATTTGGCAACACTCCTGTACTTTTTTGGACACAATCACCAAAGATATTCAAGCATTTTTCACAGCAAAAATTGAATGTCTCCCTTCCTTGACGATAGAATTTGGCATTCCGTTCGTTGAACACTTCTAACTACTTCAGCGTAATACATCTGTTCTCCCATACCATTTTATCAATGACAGTAATGAACACACCTGATGTTGGTTGATCGATGCTCTATAAAATCATAGCACCACTTGTTAGAGAATTGGGAATTTTAGACGGTAATAGGTTAGCATGTAAACTTACGGAGGGAAGTAACAAGTACTCTATACTCTAGCCTGCACTAAGATTATGCTATGAGTTTTGTGCACATCTTAGTGATACGGCCAATCAGAACCCCTACATTTTATATTACTCCCGCTACATTATGGAAGAGTAAGCTAGACGACACTTCCTAATAAACAAATTAATTTGCATTCTAACCTACAAATCCGAGGTCTAGTCGTTACTCTCTCTCCGCACAGAGACCCAGTCCTCCTGGGAATGCTGATAGGTTCTGTGTCTTTACCGACAGACCACTATACCGACTTACTCTCGTGACCACTCGTTCAGTAACTTCGCACTATTTTGCAACTCTTGCTAAGTTAAGCTAAGCTGAATCTGTGCGCCATCTGTCGGTGTGACTATAAAGTATCGGATATGTAAGTTGCAGTCAACAGCGTTTCTTTGTTTCGGAGCGATGAAACAGAGAATCTTACTTTTTGAATAACCCTCGTACTGGGTAACGTATTGGAGAACAGGTGAGTATCCTTAAGGGGACATCGATTACTAGGATTGTTTCTATCTTATGGGGAAGGGGTACAAGATGAAATAAAATAAGACCAAAGCAAAAGTAATGGAGTGCAGTGGAACAAAGTCAGGCTATCCGAGAAATATTAGATTAGATATAGTATCAAAGGAAGTAGATGGATATTATTATTATTTGGGTAGTAAAATAACTAACGATGGCGGAAGTACGTGGGATGAAATGCAGACTAGCACAAGCAAGCAAGGAATGCCTTTTTTAAGGAAAGAAATTTGCTCACATTGATATAGGAATTCGAAAGATGTTTTCATCTGGAACGTGGCATTGTACGGAAGGGAAACATGGACGATAACTGCCTCAGAAAGAAAGAGAATATAAGCTTTTGAAATGTGGTCTTACAGATGAATGATGAGGGTAAGATGGATAGATCGAATCACGAATGAAGAGATACTGAATCGAATTGGTGACAGGAGACGATTTGGTTAAATTTGACAAGAAGAAGAAATAGTATGATAGGATACATCTTAAGACACCCAGGACTTGTTCAGTTGTTTTCTTGAAGCAACTGTCGGCTGTAAGAACGGTTAGGGATAGGCCAAGATACGAATGCAACCAGAAGATTAGAGCAGATAATAATAATTTCGTGTGGCTATGGCCAGCCGAGTGCAGCTCTTGTAAGGCAGACCCTCCTACGAGGGTGGGCGGCATCTTCCGTGTGTAGGTAACTGCGTGTTATTGTGGTGGAGGATAGTGTTAGGTGTGGTGTGTGAGTGGCAGGGATGTTGGGGACAGCACAAACACCCAGCCCCCGGGCCATTGGAATTAACCAATGAAGGTTAAAATCCCCGATCCGGCCGGGAATCGAACCCAGGACCCTCTGAATCGAAGGCTAGTACGCTGACCATTCAGCCAACGAGTCGGACATTAGAGCAGATGTAGGATGTAGTAGTTACATATAAATTAAAAGGATAGCGCAGGATGGCGTGGCATGGACACTGAAACAAACCTGCTCATGGACTGATAACTCACTCAAACAGTCTGCCTCTGTGGATCCGTGGTAGAGTGTCGGCCTGCGGATCCCAAGATAGCGGGTTCAAACCCGGCAGAGGTAGTCGGATTTTTGAAGGGCGGAAAAAAGTCCATTCGATACTCCATGTCGTACGATGTCGGCATGTAAAAGATCTCTGGTGACACATTTGGTGTTTACCCGACAAAATTAATTAAATCTCAGCCATAGACGGCCAAGAGAGTTTCGGTTTACTAGGTCTGCCATCTAGTGGGCCTAGAGTAAAACGGAACGTCGAAATTGACGAGCAGACAGCCAGATGGCGTCAAATAGAAATGTCTGCACACGGTAGCTGAGGCCATACGATTATTATTATTATTATTATTATTATTATTATTATTATTATTATTATTATTATTATTATTATTCACTCAAACAACAACAAAAACAAAAATCGATTACGTCGTCCGGATTCAAACCCATGTGCCAGAGACACTATACCTTTTCTATCAGACAGCCTTGTATTACAAGTGACTGGACACAATCGGACACACTACAACATGCCAAGATAATTAATTTGCGGGTATACTGCAGTATACTGCAGTATTCGATTCGTATAATTTTTGTGTGAAATTGCGCATTCCATTTGCAATCAAATATCCGCTATCAGATGTCATTGTTCCCTAAAGAACCATGCAAGATTGTAATTTTACGTGACGTGCTCACAGTCACGAAATCTCGTTTTTATTTTTTATTTATTTATTTATTTTTTCTTGTGCTGAATCCCACATGCAGTGGCCAATATTCGAATCATAGCCGGTGAGGTGAGAATTCTGCTACAATGCCGATCGGCTGCCGTGCCCCTTCGTTGTTTGGAAGAATGAATTGTTAGTATAAGAAATCCAAAGGATTGGTCGTCAACGAACGCTAAATTCTACAGTTTTATAGAAGTTAACGGGGAAATGGTGGTGGTGATTATTACCTTGCAGAGGGAATATAGTCGGTGTTTGAGGAGAACTATACAAAGGGAAGTCAATTACGAAAGGCAAAAGCGAGGGGCCTACCCAAGTGGCTAAGCAATGCTATGCTCTACTAGAGGATGTGGATGAAATGATGATGAAGACAACACAAATGCCCAGCCCACGTGCCGTTGGAATTATCCCGTTAAGGTTAAAATCCCCGACCCGGCCGGGAAACTATAAGCTAAAATGTGGCACTGATAAATTCCATGTTCTCTCGGAACTTCACGAGAAGAAAGCACAAGTTCAAATATGTCCCCAACACCCTTGCAACTCACACACCACACATAACACTATCCTCCACCACAATAACACGCAGTTACCTACACATGGCAGATTCGCCCACCCTCATCGGAGGGTCTCCCTTACAAGGGCTGCACCCGGCTAGAAATAGACATACGAAATAATTATTACATAGTCAGATTGGACAACAAAAGACTGACCCCAAGAATTTTCAGCACCACTTCTGGAGGGAGGGGAATAAATGCTGAATGGACGAAACTGGTTCGAAAACACCTAGAATTTTTAAAAAACAGATCCTAACGACATACTCAACAGGGATAAGTTTAGAATGCTTATCAGAACATCTGACACTCTTCAGTCAGTGACAACTAAAACATTGCTTTCTGGAGTGATAGTGAAGTGGACTCAGGAAAGGAAAGCAATCCACAGTCCAAAGATGATGGAATACTGGGCTAAAACGAAAGCTCATCAAAGGAACCACGAGGTCCAAGGGTCCTCAACGAAACAAGAAATAAAATAATTATATGTTAAGTTGTTAAGTAGCCGTATTTGCATAACATTTCATCTGTGCGTCTTTCTTTAATGATACGGATAAGGAACTACTGGTGTAGTTCGATTAGTGTTATTCATTTGCACCATATCATGGGATCTACCTTTATCGAACTGAAATAAATCCATTAAACTGGCTCATTTTTTATGTATAGTATGTACTTTAGATGTTGGACGATGGTTTTGAGACGAGAGCACCGTAAATATTCTCTCTCCTCTTTAAGCAGGTTGTGTGTTAGAAATAACTGTGTATTGTAGTATTTAGGTCGGAGATGTTAATGTTCTGCTTGAAGACTGTTTGAGATGAAAGTTCAGAAGTTACACTCAGTGTTTCACGAGAATTAACAAAGAAAAGCTTTTAGCGTTCCTTTCCTGTCCCAGTCGTCTTCTTGGTTTTGCACTAACCTCACCTGTTTCGAGAGGTCGACGATCCTACATCTAATGTACTATCACTGCGATTGTATTTACATTTAAGAAAGTTTACCGCAGATGGTTTTACGAATATTAACGGCTAAACGAACCAGAAATAGTTCTTGCTTCGTCCATTGCAGTGGTGTTCAACTGATAGTACACAGCGTGCCACTTTTTATGTTCAGGGCTTCGAATGTGTCATTTCCTGGTACCGTAAACCCTTTCCAAAGGCCCTAGAAATCATTTATACTGTATGTGTCTAATTATTTCTGTAGTATTGAACATAATAATTTGTAAGAAGAGAAAACAGTTTTGTTTTTGTATCAAAATCAATAATAATTGATAACCGCTACATATTAAACGAAACATATATTTTCCTCATAAATGTCACTCTCCATGGCTAAATGTTTAGCGTGCTGGCCTTTGGCTACAGGGGTCTCGGGTTCGATTCCCTGTAGGGTCGGGAATTTTAACCATTGGTTTTATATGGCTGGTACGGGGGCTGGGTGTATGTGTCGTCTTTGCATCCTCATCACGACGCGCAGGTTGCCTACGGAAGTCAAATCAAAAGACCTGTACCTAGCGAGTCGAACATGTTCTTGGATACTCCCGGCACTAAATGCCATACGCCATTCCACTTTTTAAATTTTGTTCCTCATAAATAATCGTTCAAGAATTAGTATATTTAAATATGTAAAAAGTAATTTACTCCACACTGATGGCGCTGAGATGAAACAAATCAAGATTGGTTCTTCGTGAGGCATCTGGTATCTTTTTCCTACATTAGTTCCTCAAAGGTGACGTTAGTAGATGATGTGCCACGTAATACGTGTTTGCATGCCACTACAGGCACGCGTGTCTTGAGCTAGCTGCCCCTAATTTTAGAGCCCATGGATACTTTAGTAATGAACTCTCAGTATAGGCGTGTGTGAATTCTTCCATATAACAACATTCCTTTTTCGTTTGGGGGGAGAACAGGGAGAGGATTTAGTTTCAAGTGTAGGTATAATCTTGAAAATAGACATGAATTAATGAAGCACGTCAAGGCACCCTGACCCAGAATCCCTACATTTATCAGAGGGAGCCGAACTGGGGGTTCGGAACTGGCGATGAGGAAAAAACGTAAGTATACAAGTGTGAGCATGGAAACTCTTTTTTCCAAAGATGCAAGGTACATTATGTCCGGCTTCATGGATAAATGGTTAGTGTGCTGGCCTTTGGTCACGTCCAGAGTTCGATTCCCGGCAGGGTCGAGAATTTAAACATCACTGGTTAATTTCGCTGGCACGGGAGCTGGGTGTACGTGTCGTCTTCATCATCATTTCATTCTCATCATGACGCGCAGGTTGCCTATGGGAGTAAAAACAAAAGATCTGCACCTGGCGAGCCGAACATTTCCTCGGACACACCAGGCACTAAAATCCATACGCCAGTTCATTTATTTCCAGGGTCATTGAAACTCTACGACTGATAATAACATACCTGTATTGATACTTAGTTACTTACTTAGTTACTAGAATGGCATGTCGAGTCTTGGTCGGTCCATATAGCCTCGCCAACCCGTTTAAACCAGCTCTCTCTGTTTTGCTTTGGATCCGTATCTATTCATTCCGTGCAGAAATCGATGGTGACTATCGCTTTCTAATTATTTCTTATGGTCTCTGTCCTTCAATATTTTCTTTTAGGACCTCTCTTATCGTGCGTAGATGTTACCTCATGATATGAGCATACGATCGTACGATCACAGCTACGATATCAATATTCTTGTATAGCTCTCTCTACTCTCTGTTTTTCTCCTCCGTTTACATTTTCATTAAAAGACAAAAACATATTCCTTAGGACATTATTCTCGTTTTATTGGTGTCCATAATTCAGAATCGTATTATTGTCCTGTACATTATTGATGTGGTTCATTGAGATGGGAATTTGAATTTTATCATGTTTCCTGTGGCAAAACGTACTTTATTTCTTGGACGATTCTAATTATACTGTTATATCTCGTAATTAATCCTCGTACACACTTGAATTTTCTCTCTCTTCCCATATCGCACATTTTTTTGAATGTTGCTTTACGTCGTACGGACACAGGTGGTGGACCTTATGGCGACGATGGGAAGGGAAAAGGCTAGGGGTGGGAAGGATGCAGCCATGGCCTTAATTATGATGCAGCCCCAGTATCTGCCTATTCTGGACATGGGAAACCACGGTAAACCATCTTCAGGACTGCCGACAGTGGGGTTTGAACTCACTATCTCCTGGATGAAAGTTCACACCGGCGCTTCCCCAACTGCATGGCAAACTGACTCGGAAAAGATGAGGAAGAAAAAGAAATGCATTGAATTCATGAACAAATACTAACAATGAAAAACTTATTCTTTAACTGATACCTTACTGAACAAGAGAACTTTCAACAGGGTATTGGGGGAAACAAACTCCTTAAACATAAAATTGTTGCCGTATCTCGTATTAATTCATACTCAAATTGACATATCCCATCCAGAGCAAGGAGGCAGTCTTAGAAATGCACAATGTGTCGCAGAACTTATAAATTACACATTTCAATAAAGATGGAATTCGTATACCGCAATTTAAATGGGTAGAACACCTCTGAGGAAGAATACACTGTTTTAACTTCACGACATTATAAGGACCTGAAGATAACTATATAGGTAAATAAATTTAAATCATTATTACGTTCAATCTGCAAGTCAAGATATTAATGTTTGGCCCAGGGGATTAATGTAATTGGTAAAAATACCAAAATACTTAGATCAGCCAATGGCAAAAACATATCAACCTTTTCCCTACTCAAGCATACTTTTACATTCATAACCAGTTGCTTTACCTGGCTTGCCCAGCATACGCAAAATAACATGCATCACGCATACACACCCTATCGATCCTCTGAAAGCAGGAAAATGGCTAGCCACAGACTAAACATCAAGCAGGCGAGTCACTCGAACACACACTGAGAGAAAAACGTAAAGGGGTATAGCTCAATCACTGGAGAGAGAGCAGAAACCCAAGGAAAGGAAATTATAAAAAATATCACATCTGTCCAGTATTTGTTCCACTCGTAAGGAAGACGCAGAACTCACATTTCCAGAACCGCAGTTAGATTAAAGAAGAAACCGTAATTGAGTTGAGGATGGTGCAAGTCACTTAGTCGCAGGCATCAAATAACAAACTATAGGCTCCTTATACTTACGGATATTTTGAACACACACACACACACACAATCCTGCAAGAAGTTTTTGAAAAAATAGTGGCGAAATTAATCCTCAAGGGATGGAACATAGAAAGTGCAAAATCATCTAATGAAGAGAATTTTGTACCTTTTCACAAAACAGTATATTTTTGCTGTTATATCTCGATCCATTCGGTATAATAAATAATTCGCTCCTACCACCACTAAAGAGATTACTGTCTTCTACTCTCTTTGTCTTATTCGAGTCGTTCCTGGGTTCGCTGAAGACACCCATATTCATCTTGGTTTTGGCCGTATGCCCTTCCTAACACCATGTGACTTTAAGGTGAAAATCTCAACCCGGTATCGATCGAGATTCGAACCTCAGCCATTCGAGTGCGAAGCCAGCAGCTAAGCTACTGAGATAATCCCCCCAGGGTTGCTGTAATGTTTAGGGCTTAAATTTTGCGTTAATAACAATTTTATTGTTTTGACTTCCCACGAACTACTTTTGGCAGTTTTCGGAGACGCCGAGTTTCCTGAATTTAGTCCCGCAGTCTTTTACGTGCCGGCAAATCTATCGGCACAAAGTTGACATATCTGAGCACCTTCAAATTCCACAGGATCGAACCTGCCGGCTAAAACTTTTGTTTTACGCCTGCGAGTGAGGAGTTATTCACGCAGTTACAGAGTTTCCAGAAAGTAGAATAGAAGTGGAAAGAGAAAGAGAGAGAGTTCATTTACTGTAGCCGTTACTGAAAAGTGAAGTAAGTCCCATTTAATTTAAAATAAAATATTTTTCCAAACAAATCGTTACACAAGTGTTAGTTAAATTACAATTTATTGATATTTATCCCAAGAATATCATCTGTACATTAGTTAATCATATAAGGTATAGACGTGTGGAATTATTTCTTATTATCACTCGAGTTATTAAGTCTAAAATACTTTCTTAGTTTCCGAAAGTAATTTCAATGTTTAACCAAATAAAGAGCTGGTAAACTTATATATTACAAGGCAACATGGTATTTAGATTCAGACCCTCTCATACCATTATTAGAGTCAGCAGTATGGGGACTAGTTTGATCCAGATTTCTATATTACTCTATCTTGTACTGAACTTTCCTCCCCTAGATAACTATCACAACCTATATCTTCTTTAGCATTTTCTCAAAATTAATATTTTGGCCTTCCTAGTTTTTAACTTCGACATTTCCTCCTAAAAATTAGTTTAACGATCGTTGGATATTTCAAGATTTATACTTCCATTCGAAGGCTTCTCTTTCTTTCTTTCTTTCTTCATTTATTTCTTGATGCAAGTCCCTTCCGTTGGTCAGTTGTAGAGCATAAGCTCCAGGATTCCGAGATCGTGGGTTTAAATCTGAGAGCGGTAGTCGGGGATTTGAAGGGCGGCAAAAGTCACCTTGTCTCTCCATGACGTACAATGCCGTAAATGATTCAGAGTTAACTCTACAAAAATAAAACTTAACAATAAGTCACCCAACAGAGTACTGATTTTTCTGCCATCTAGGAGAGTAAAACGGAACGTCAAAATTGACACGAAGACAGTGTAAATGGCGTCAAATCAAATTGTTTGCGCACAGTAGCTGAGAAAATATATTATTATTATTATTATTATTATTATTATTATTATTATTATTATTATTATTATGATTATTATTATTATTACCAGCCTCATTGACTGCATGATTATTCAGTGGCCCGGTTCTGATCCCCGCCCACTTCGGGATTTTAAATCGTGACAGGTTAATTCCTCTGTCTCTGTTAAGAAGCAGGCCATACTTTCCAGTGTCGATTTAGTTAAATATAACTTTAAGGATTTTCAGTCTGTCAAACACACAAGTTCAATATAATATATAACACTATAACATACCTGTAAGTATATTTTCTATAATATCATACCTGTATTATATGTTATACAGAGTGTCTCAAACGTTATGGGTCATATTGAAACAGGTGATAATGGGTCCACAACCGATTATATTGACCAATGTTCCGAAATGCATATTCATTGTGTTATGAACACACATAGTGTACACTATATAACAATAACGTAGCTCATACTAATTGTTCAAAGAAGTGATGACCGCCAGTCTCAATGCATGTACTGCAACGGCGCAGGCAGTCGTACCGCACTCTCACGAAGATTCTAGATGTCTGTTGTACACTGGAACAGGCAATGGGTGATAAACAGCGTACACCCCTGATCGTCAAACAGATGTTCTGTACAGAGCTTAGCTCATAGCACGCATGTCATGTGACGACCGCATGCATCGCACTGGCGCATTAACCACTACCCCTGGTGTCAGTCGTCCAATGAGTCAGATAGCTTGTGATGTGTCCATGGTGAGGTATGTTACTGTGTACAGTGCATGACGCGTAGTCAAAGATGGAACGTTACTCGTCACGAGAGTTGGCAGACGTGCATTCAATGTCCGGTGTGTCAGGATGTAGTGCCCGTAAAGCAGAACGAATGTACAGGCGTCATCCTAATAGGAAAAAGTTTATCTGCGTGGATAGCAACTTACGAGAGACGGGGTCATTCACGCCACAGAGAGTCAAGGATCCCGCTAAAGACACGCCCGAACACCAGACTTTGAAGAGATGGTGTTGGATCGTGTGGCCGAGATCCAATAAACATCCGTCAATTTGCCCGTGAAACACACACTTCGAAGGACACAGTGTGGGGAGTACTGGTGGAACAGGTATTACACCCCTATCGTAAAGAACGTGTGCAAGCTCTGGGACCGACGGAGTTTGAGCCCCGCGTTCTCTTCTGCCAATGAATTATCCACCGTAGTGCTGTAGTGCCGAACTTTGTACAGTTTGCATTGTTCACGGATGAGGTCTCATTCAACCGTGATGGTGTTTTAAACAACCGCAACAGTCATATCTGGACTGAAGATAATCCCCATGCCACCGACATCGGAGGCCAACAGCAATGATTCTCTGCCAACGCATGGGCAGACATTGTCCAAGATCACCTAGCAGGACCTTATTTTCTGCCTCCCCGTTTGACTGGTCCACGTCACCTGGTGTTCCTGCGAAATGTGCTGCCACAGTTCCTGGAGACACTACTCCTTGTTGTCCGCGAAAGGACGACGGTGCACCACTCCACTTCGACGTTAATATCCACAAGCACCTGTAAAACACATATCCTGATCGTTGGAATGGACGGGGAGGTCACGTCCCATGGCCAGCGCGATCGCCCGATCTCATACTTCTGGACTTCCTCTGCGGTTACGTCAAGTAGTTGGTTTACGAAACCCTCGTAGAAACGGACGAAGACCTGTTTGCTAGGGTCTAAGCTATATGGGTCTTGGTGCAACAAACACCAGGAATTCTTGAGAGAGTGCGGCCGAACTTCATGCACCGTTGTCATGCATGCATTGAGCCTGACGGTCTTCACTCTGAACAATTACTATGGGCTACGTTGTTGTTATGTGGAGTATGCTGTGTATGTGCATACCACAATAAGTATGCAATTCCGACCATTGTTGATCAATATAATCCGTTGTGGACCCACTATCACCTGTTTCAATTTGACCCAAAATGTTTGAGGCACCCTGTATATTATATTGAACTTGTGCGTTTAACGAAATGAAAAGCTTTAAATTTACACTACTAAATACCACAGAAACATGTACCATTGAATATATTCCTCCATGTTGAGCTGGCATCGGGAAGGGCATCCGTCCATAAACCAGGTCCAAGTCCACTGTACGACACAGCGCATAACTGGGAATCCACCAGAGTGTGGAAAAAGCGGTAGTACAAGAAGCTGATTGTAATTGTTGATGTTATTACCCGCACAAATTTTTGTCCATGCATCACTTATATGTTCCACAGAAACATTTTCGGAAGCGTCTTTCTAATATCCACATGTATATGAGAAATCGTAATGTTGAAAAGCGAACTGTTACATTTTAAATACTAAGTATTTTAAGTTTAATATACTAAGCCTAAGAGACGGTAAAAAGCCCACCTCTGTAGATGCTACTTGGTACTGGTTACTTCTAAGAAACTCGCAAAAAACAGCCTAAAATCAGACCAACGGGATAAACAAAACAGATACAACATATAAAATTCATGAAACATTTATTTTCCGTTTATAACTTACAAGGATACCCTCAAACGTTCGGGACTCCGGTTTTGTTGATATTTTCATTGTATTAATGGCAGATTTTAAGTACAGTATAACGAAATGCTGAAGTAATAAGGCGTCTCTCTCTCTACAATCTGTATAAATAAAGTCGTAACGACCGTGTGTCTGTACATTGACTATTTAGGCAAATTATCCGTACAGTTATCAGTTTCAGGTGTAATAATGACCATTTGTATACTTTTTAGCTTTGGTGTCTGTTTGTCTGCTTGGTTGTCTGTTTGTCTATAACTTGAAATCTACTGGATATATTTCTACCAAACTTCATATTTAGAATCCACCTTTCCACAGATAAGATTTCGAGCCAATATTGTGTCTAAATACCTGAACTGACAGTGGGTTTATACGAAACTGAAAACGTGATTTTGAACTCCCACAAAATATATACAAGCTAACTTAATGGAAATCTACCTGCCTTAATGGAAATCAATTTCTAAACCCTTTTTTCTCATGCGCATCATTTCGATACGAGGTTAACAACGGAAATATCATTAATGGACTGTTTTTCGGTACAAGTTCCACCGGACTTAATTCAAGAGCGGGTGAATGCAGAGTGTATTTCTTATAACTTGAAACCTACTAGAGATATTTCAACCAGATTTCATATTTAGCATCCACCTGTCCAAAGATAAAGTTTGTTGGTGCATACTATGTCAAATTTTCGAAACGGAGTGGGGGTTTATAAAGCACCGGAACAGTGATTTTACTCTCCCACAATATATACATGACCAACATGATTGGAAATCGACCAGCCTTGATGAAAATCCATTTCTAAAACTCTTTCCTCATGTGCATTTTTTAAATAGGAGGATTAATAAGGGAGATATCATGAACTGTCTGTTTTGCAGGCAAAGTCCAGTGGATATAGCCCAGGAGATGTACATGGAGCAGATTCCTTATCTATACAAATAAAATGGTAACGACCGTGTTTCTGTACATTGAATATTTTGGCGAAATTTTCGTACAGTTATCACTTTCAAGTGTAATGATGACCATTTGCATATTCGTTTGCTAGTTTCCTGAAAGTCCTCACTTTTAACCCTCCCTCCCGTAAAGCAAGATTGAGGCACAATCTGCCAGATGAGCTAGAAAATTGAAACTTGGCAAGATTTGACAGCCTGTAATCGACGGAAAGCTTCCAAGATCTTATATATTTCATATTTTACCCACGAAAAATATCGGAATATTGAGGCAATTTGAACGTGAGTGCAGACCTTTATTTCGAGATATTTGGCGGATAAACGGTAAGTTGTATCACAAAACGGATGGCACGATCTCAGTTCAATTTGGAGCGATCTACAACTTTGGTCCTATGATGTTTTGTCATATCTCTATTCTTATATGTTAGATTTGTCTCTATTTCTCGATTATACCTACATTTTGCACTTTGTACACGTATAATTCGTAGTTCGAATCACTTATACGAAAGGTAGAATCATATAAATCTACACGAACATTGGCCCACCCAAGTATCCTACGTGAGCCAAATTCTATGTTTGTAGAGCTCGTATTAGTACTCAAAAGTAATTCACTGTGAGTAAAACTTCACTCTATTCAACGTTTCTAACTCAATTTTACCCATAAATAGATTAGACAGGAGAAAATATGTCTAGCCGTTTAGACAGCTAAATTAGGCGTCTTATGGTACAATCTGTTTGTCGATGTGATGTATCGTTTAGCAGCAGTTAATCTGTAAATGAAGGTTTGCAATATTGTAAACATGCATATACAGTACTTCGTATGTCGATCTATATATACTCATTGAAGTCGATTTGTAGCGATTTAGAAAGGGTGTGCTGGCATTATAATTAATATTTTAGATCGACAGTGGCTCTCAGCAGGAGGGCGTCTGCTATTGTAATCAATACTCTCCACATCGACTTTGACTGGCAGTAAGAATGGGATCCTTGTCTAACTTCTTTGTAACTAGCATTAGTAATGAGGGACTACCATTGCAATTAATAATTTCCTTGTGATTTGACTGGCAGAAGTCAAGAGGGCATGCAATTTTGTTCAAAACTCTCCTAATTGATTGTGTTTGGAAGTAGGCAAGTGTGCCCGCCATTATAAACAAATTTACCCATCTAAAATGTGACTACCGAGCTCGATAGCTGCAGTCGCTTAATTGCGGCCAGTATCCAGTATTCGGGAGATAGTAGGTTCGAACCCCACTATCGGCAGCCCTGAAAATGGTTTTCCGTGGTTTCCCATTTTCACACCAGGCAAATGCTGGGGCTGTACCTTAATTAAGGCCACGGCCGATTCCTTCCCACTCCTAGCCCTATCCTCTCCCATCGTCGCCACAAGACCTATCTGAGTCGGTGCGACGTAAAGCAACTAGCAAAAAAAAAATAAAAATAAAAAAAAATGTGACTGGCATTAGGCATAGTGGCCTTGCTGTTATAATGGAAACTCACCAACTCGGTATGCCTGCCATTAAGAAAAGAGGCCTGTAATTATAATAATAACAGCAAAATTAAATTTGACTGGTAGTAGGGAAAGTGCCTGCTATTATAATAAAAACTCCTCGACTGTAATCTGCCTGAAAGTAGGAAAGGGTGCCTGCCATTTTAACGGAAACTCCCCAAGTCTATTTGACCGCACAGTAGGTAATGGGGCCTCCCATTATAATGAAAACTTACCTACTCGATAGTGAATGGCAGTAGGCAAGTGAGCCTGCCGTTATCATCACAACTCCGCAACTCTCACTTTTCATTGGAAACGACGTATGGGAACCTCTCCCTGCTGTTTCTGGATAACGCTAAGAGACATACAATTAAAAAAAATGTTATTCACTGCATGTGTAGTAATTTACTTCGATATTCGTATACAATGTAGAATACCGTAGCGAAGCACGGGTACATTTGCTAGTGACAATTAAAATCGGCAAAATAAACGGCAGGAAATAATTGCCTCCTTATTTTACTCCCTCTGTCATCTCGTCGACGATAGTACAGCATCAGCATTATTGTATGCAGCAACCGACTCTACAAGCCACACTTTCATACCGTTCGTCACAGGAACCAGTTCCATATGAAATAGGGTTTTTAGCCTATGTCATACCTCAGTCACTTTCATATTATCAAAGCTAAATATGAGAATGAGAGTAGTTGAAGTTCTTCTGCTTCTTTTCTTCTACTTTATCCTTAGTGTTTGTCTTAGACACACTGGCGGGCCGTTCTTTTGGCTTCCTTTTGCCACTTGACACGAACGTGTTCCTGGTCAGGGTGCACGACCGTGTTCTTAAGTCCTTCATGCAGGGTTTCAGGCCAAAGCTCTCTCGGTCGTATTACCAGCTACTTCCTAGCAATTTGAAAAGCAAAACTAGTCTTTACCACTGTTGCTGATTATGCTCGAAGTATTATGTAGGTCTACAACTCCAGGACTTCAACTTCAGGCAGCTATCAATTGAGCTACTTTCGCAACCGGTATTGTATACTACGATCCTATGTTATGTCTGTAATAAATTAGGACTAAAGAACGCCATTCATGATAGAAATAATCGATGCATAGAATCTGTCGCTCAGGTTCCCATATATCGTACTATTGAATACAACAAATCTTTCCTCTTCACAGGATTACGTCTTTTTAATACTCTTGATACTCACCTATCTACGAATTCTGCCAACAGTACGTCTCTCAAAAACAGTTAATAACCTGCTTCCTGTATGAATACCACAACAGGCATATTCGAAACAAACTTTCAACGTATTAGGTCATGTTCAGTACGTACCAGGTGGTTCACCAGCCCCTTGCGATTTAGTTTTTTGCATCCCGCCGCTTATACTTCAATTCTGGAATACATTCGTCCTTCTCCCTAAACCTGGATAATATAACGAGCTGTGTTTTTTCACGGGCTAGAAGACAACAGGAATTGTGAGCGTCACTATTAATTCATTATGTGTACCCCGAATGAACCTGTAAAACTAGCACAGATACGAAGAACACGTACCTTACAACAGAAGGTGCACACACAGACCAGAAGTAGGTTTTGCGCTGCATGTCAAGCCTCCCAATAGCTCACTTGGTAGGGGTGCGGTAGGAGTTGTGGTAATGGACGTATATTTACAGTACATTGTTGTCGTGACAATTCAATATTCATTAAAAGGCATATTAATGAAGAATTCCATCGTTCACTAAATTACCTTGCCTTCCATAGCCCACTATTTTTAAAATGTTTCTACTGTAAGTAGATTCCCTCCTTCCGGTGGCATTTAAAATAACTAGAATAATTCGTTAATAATAATCAGTATAACTCCTTACTGCCATCAATTCAACGAAATTAAATGTTCGTAATAATTGAAATTAACCACTGTATAACTTATGTTGTTATGTTTACGTTCTTTCAGATTCAATTAAATATAAGAGACCCTATGTCTCTGTATTAAGTTTATATATATATATATATATATATATATATAGTGTGATCCTAAACATGTGGGAAGTAATGAGGAGTTGGATATAATACACCTCAAAACAACACAAGTTCCGATGAACATATGCCATACGGTCGAATCGTTTACGAGCTAAGCCTGCTTTAGTTATTAGCTAGAATAGGGGAGAGTTTGTATTTAGGGTTATGTGTGGAGTCGGCATGCAGAGTGGGTCTCGGTCCACAAGTGGCCACGGCTTCACCGTGGTCCGACAACACTGCACTCCGACCGGCCAATCGAGCAGAGGAGGGGTGGACGCGGCTCTTCCGTGGATCTACGCTTCTGTATTCGGGAGACGGAGAGGGGCTGGTCCCTACCGTCGGCTGTCCTAAGAATGGTTTTCTGTGGTTTTCCATTATCCTGCATTATGGCGAATGCCGGGACATTTCCTGATATAGGCCGCGGCCGCCAACCCTCTCACCATCTCCGTATATCTCCTTCTCCGGAACAAATCCGCTGGCGTGAGAGACGGCGTCACCATCTACGACCCTTTCAGGAGAGGAATGAAAACATTTAGTAGTAGCAACAGCCTTGTAGCACTTAAATGCAAAACATTCTCCTTCTAGTACCAATGCTCTAATACTGCTGCTGTTATAACGACGGGAAACCAGTGGGCCATATACTTCTTGTACCTTTATGTAATGCATTTTCATGCATTGTGCGAGTATACTTTCTTGTTTATTTCTACTCTGCACGTGTTGCTCACGCTGTTATGTTGAGAAAGACTGATCTCTCTTTTTTCTTAAACAAGCAATGTACTACATATTCCATGGAGTAATTAAGAGATTCATTCCAAACGAACATTCTGTAGAGTGCCCATTCACATCTGATAAGTGGATCTGAAGATGCCCGAAGAAAAATGACCGTCTACTAAAAACGCGCATATATGTACACGCAAACACATTTGAACTCTTTAACTATACTATTCAGGTAGTAGGAGAGCCATATACAAAAGTGGGGCTACGCAGAGAAAATTGTGTAAGCAATGATTTCGGATAACATTGGTATTCCGCTAAGCAGATTAAAATGCACTTTAGTTTTAAGTCGATATACTTCATTACACTGATTGAAAATGTCATAAGCATACCTTCCGGAGTGCTATCCATCTTATTTTATCCTGACAACTGGACAGGATCGCTGTCCTATATTAAAAAGTCACACAAAAATGATCTGAAAAATGTGTCGTTCTCCGATTCACTGTTAGGTCGATAAGGCTGATATGTCATAAGTTACAAGCTTTCAGCCCCTGAGGTAGTTCTCCAAAGTTACTCCAATAAGAAAAATGTATCACTGTTAGCCCTTGACCCAACCTCTCATAGTCTCATATAATCAATGTATAGCGGCCATCATGCCTCGGGAGCCCTAGCACTAGGTAGTTGCGCGCGGTCGCCATCTTCCATATTAGCCCCTGGGGTAGAGGCTCCCTTTTGCATTTACTACTGTTTACCGGCAGTTGTCACGGTACATATATCATAATCGACTAGTGACTGGAATGCCACCGCAGCACTGGACAAATATACACCAATGCCATCTACACAAGGTTTCGCGGGACTTAAGTCGGAACGCGCACCTTTATTTTTTCTGTTCTGTCCAGTTTTGAAGCGAGTTGATCCACTGTGGTGGCATAGTGTACTGTAAACACACTAGAGGTGAATCTGAGCTATAAACATAATGCAATAAGATAATTAAAGAAAAACGCCAACGTCAACACCGGGCACAGGTGGTGAGATAACAATAGCGCCATAAAAACCTGTAGTAAAAATGAAATCGTGGAATTGACTGTAATTCCAACGTAAACCATCACAATATAAGTGAACGGGCACTCTGCGAATTTCTCTTGTTCCTACAGAATGAGTGCTGGGATGTTTGTTTGGAATGAATCTCTGAATTACGCCATGACATTTTTAGTACATTGCATGTTAAAAAAAAGATTTTGTTGTTCTGAAGGGATATGCGTGGTGAAGACAACAGTGCGAGAAGACGAGCAGAATTAAAAAACAAGAAAGCATTCACGGACAATGCATTACATTAAGGTACAAGAATAAAATGACCCATTGGATTTCCGTTGTTGTAACAGCAGCAGTATTGGAGCATTAGTAGTATAAGAAGTATATCTTGCGATTAAGTGCTGAAAGGATTTTTGTTAACATACTTGGAAAGAGGTCTGATTATATTTACTTGCAGGTAGGTTAATGCCGTAGTGTGTGTACACCAGTGGACCGAGATCAATAAATACAGCAAGCTTCATCTCGAAGCTGAACGAGGTAAACATGCTGGACATGAACATTTTATATCAACATTCTTCTTCCAAGTACCGTATCAGGTCCCTCTGACGTTGGCGACCACCGTGGCGATAGTTGTGCCATATCTTGCTAGATGGAAATGTCTTTCAACACCGCAAATAATTTCAGTCCATTCTATGATGTTTCCAAGCCATGATGTTCGCCTTCTCTCGACACCTCTTCGATCTTTTACCTTGCCTTGTATAATCCGTCCTAAGATCAGTCCAGTTCCTTGACTGAATGGTCAGCGTTGAGGAATTCGCCTCAGAGAATCCCGGGTTCGATTCCCGGCTGGGTCGGTGATTTTAATTGCGTGTGACTATCTCTTCTGGCTCGTGGACTGTCCGTTTGTGTTTGTCCCAACAATCTCCTCTTCATATTCAGACAACACACCACACAACCAACCACCACAGAAACGCATAATAGTGATTAAATCCCTCCACGTAGGGTTGGTGTCAGGAAGGACATCTGGCTGTAAAGCAGGCTCAAATACACATGTGCTACACAGTTCGCACCCGCAACCCTAAAAACTGTGGGGAAAACCGATAGAAGAAGAAGAAAAAGAAATCCGTTGTAATATCAGGTAAAGGTCATTTCTGAGGATGTGGCCAAGATAAGAAAGCCTAAGGCGCTTCATTGTTCGAATGAGTTGCCCAATTGCTCTTTTCCTTTAAGTACTTTAAGTACTACCCACGAAATCCTGAGCATTCTCCGGTGGGTCCACATTTCAAATACTTCCAAGGATTATACTGGTATGTTCTCGAGGGTCCATGTTTCCACACCATATGGCAAGACATTATTAGGGTAAAATCCTCAGGGAAAACTCTTAAACGACTATACTTTTAAAATCAAAATACCAAAGCAGGTTGGCGCTCAGCTGCAAGATCTCTAGTGTTATGTTGCCTCTAAGGACGCGACTTTTGGTTTAACAGTTTTAATGCATGACTTGGATTCGAAGTACGGCCAAACTGGTGCCAACTCTACTCTTTAAACATTGAGGAATTACTTTGTTTTACTTAATATTATATTACCTGATGCAATTTCAATAATAATAATAATAATAATAATAATAATAATAATAATAATAATAATAATAATAATAATAATAATATGCATCTTCTATAGAGACTGTTATCCATTTCAGCGTATAGAATACACTACCCTGAATGTTTGTAACTAGCTCCGTGTTCTTTCTCTTCCCAGAAGCACTTAGGTCCTCAAATAGAATTGGGATTCCATTACATCCATACGTCTGAGACTCGCTAAAAAGCATTCTAAATAAAATATTCCTGTGAATTAAGATTCTAGCCTACTTACAGTCCTAGTGAGTATCTCTTATGTAACGGATTACGGACCATAAGCGGATTGGATATTCCTTGACAGTACACAACTCATAATAAAGTATGTATTAAGTGCCCACTACTATTCCATAGCAACTGGTATTCCAACTCCCACGACCACTTACTAGGCTACTCAGCCGTTGATCATTGTTCACGAATTAGGTCATGGCCACACTAACCAACAATTCGGCAATGGTAATAATAATAATAATAATTGCTCCGGGAGGTACACCTCTACGCCGCACTTTTAAATCTTGCGCCAATAAAACCTCCTCTACAGGAGAAACTCGGAACTTACAACTGGACCAACTTATACATTTTCTCAGATGTCACTACCGTACGTTTCTTTTCTGGTGAAATTTCCTGAACTGTGTGAAATTCTACTTGTTTTGTTTTCCATTCAGTAAGAAGCTTGGACAGTCTCTCATAGAGGTCACTACACAAACTATGATCATGCACCCTGGTGCGAAGTGAAAGAACCTTTCAGAAGAAATTTTGTTTTCATAAGTTTTTCCTTTACTAAATTTCGTTCATTCATTTTTGGGTTGGCAATATTTATCCAGTCTTTCCGCCTGTTTTGATTTTAACCAATCAAGAATTTCTGTAATTAATTTCCTACCAATCACAGGTTTCTTCTTCGATTTGATGTGTAACTTTAAGCGACCCAATAAAAGAGAGAGGGTGTGGCTTAATTATTCATGAAAGGTCTCGAACTTTCCCCAAGGGTTTATAAACTGTTGATTTTCTCGTCTCTCGGCCACTTGATCAACATCTAACCTAGTGTGTGGACGTGTAGCAGGAGGCGGAGGTGCCTCTTTCATCAGGCAGTAGCTCTTCAGTAAGGTAATGGCCGTTTAATATCTTATTTCTTGCTAGCTCAGTAGTTTAACCCGCGGGAAAGGTCCGAAACTTTAATATGTAACCTACTTTTCTAAACATGTAATTTTCTTCCGGCTTATGTAAATACTTCATAAAATCTGCAACTGTAATTCGGGGATAGAGAGTGATTTACCCTCTCGAGCTCCCCTGAATATTGGTTTGAGGTGACTGCGTTTTCTTGCTTTCTGTAATGTCTTAAATTATTCTTATACGGGTCACCTGCATAGTTTGGGAATAGCCCCTGTTTCATCGGCCTAGTGTCTTTTAGGTTTTAAAATGAATATTAAGGAGTGCAAGTACACGCATCCATTCATTTTTGTATTTCGGGCCGTTTACTCAACCTGTTCTTTTTCTGCTAAGGCCCAGTAGATTGGGTACAAGATACCCCCGTGTCATTGTTGTAAGTTGTGCCTTGATGGCAAGTAATTGTAAAGTCTACTATTGCCTTGAAGAGGCTTGAAAAACTGAGAGCGTGTATGCTCTTTTCAAGTATTGTAAAAGTGCCTCTAGGAGGCTTGACATGGTAAATTAAGGAGCAAGCGCTCCCGGTATTTGGGGATTTCAGCCCTTTGTAAAATTACGCTCCTCTGTAATGTTTGATCTCGAAGCTCAAAAATTGTAAAACTAAGGGCTTGTTGCCGAAGTGTGTTAGAAATCCGAAATCTTGGATTTTTTTTCTAAATTTTGTTTCTACATTACTATGTTATTGTTATCTCACTTGTAAGTGAGAAATTGTTGCTTTTTTTGAAAATATACCCTTCCATTTCAGTTTAAATTCTTTCTTGACAAAGTAGTTAGACCCATTCACCCCGGCACCTTCTTTCACCTCTGCTGATCCACCAAATCACGGTAACAATAATAATAATAAAAGTTTTACGACCCACTAACTACTTTTACGGTTTTGGGAGACCCCCACGTGACGGATGTTTGTCTCACGTGCCAGTAAATCTACCGACACAGGATTGGCGTATTTGACCAACTTCAAATATCACCGGACTGAGCCATGATCGAACCTGCCAGCTTGAGCTCAGAGGGCCAGCGCTATGCCATCTGAACTATTCAGCCCGCAATTATTATTATTTTTATTATTATATTCTTCTTCTACTACCGCTTTTTCCACATCTGTGGGGTCATGGGTGTGAACTATGTCCCACATTGGGATTTGGCTCTGTTGTACCTGTTTTACGGCCGGATACCCTCCCTGATGCCAACTGTGTATGGAGGGATGTAATCAATCACTATTGCGTGTTCCTGTGGTGGTTGGTAGTGTAGTGCGTTGTCTGAATATGAAGATGAAAGTGTTGGGACAAACACAAACACCCAGTCCCCGAGCCAGAAGAATTAATCACACGGGATTAAAATCCTCGACCCGACCGGGAATCGAACCCGGGACCCTCTGAACCAAAGGTCTCAATGCTGACCATTAACCCAACGAGACGGACTATTATTATTATTAAAACAAAATTCAAAATGTCAGCACTGAAATATTTTATTTTAGGTTTGTATGTGGTGGAGTGGCGATTATTGTTTTAAAGGACAGAAGAATTCAATTTGAATGTTACAGACATTTTCTTGAAGGTTTGAAAGTGTGGCTATTTGAATTTCTAATCATTTGTTCCTGGGATCTAATACGATGGAAAATAAGGTCTCCGAATATGTTTGCCTTCTATCCGGGTTGGTTTGTCTGTTTCAGGAATGTTCTTTTGTTCAACGAAATATATCGCAGCATGTGTAATTGAGTGACCACATGCGATACAAAATATTACATATTTTCAGGACAAGACAATTGGAATGTGTTTCTGCGGGGTATTTAAAACGGTATTTCATTTTGTATTCATGTAGCTACAATTCAAATATATATAACATACGCGGCGTTGAAATTCTTCGTGGTGTGTTCACCCCAATACTGTTGGTTGCCCACCGACCTAAATTTCCTGCATACACATGCTCCCTTGTTATTAATGTGCGTGTCCCTGTACCACTCGCAGTGGACAAATATTTTTTGAATAAAGGAGAAATAAACATATACCGCCTCTAAATAACCGGAGCTAAATGTATCGCTTCTCATTAAATAAGCGAGCTACTGTCCGCAGTTTCTTTATTTAAAACGCACCCCTCCCCCCATTTTCAGATATGAAATGAAATGTCGTATGGCTTTTAGTGCCGGGATATCCCAGACCGGGTTCGGCTCGCCAGGTGCAAGTCTTTCTATTTGACACCCGTAAGCGACCTGCGCGTCGTGGTGGTGGTGGTGGTGGTGGTGGTGATGATGATGATAAAATGATGATGAAGACAACACATACACCCAGCCCCCGTGCCAATGGAATTAACTAATTAAGGTTAAAATTCCCGATCCGGCCGGGAATCGAACCCGGGACCCTCTGAACCGAAAGCCAGTACGCTGACCGTTCAGCCAACGAGTCGGACATTTTCAGATATCATTTCTTGATACGATCTGTTCAGTATTTTATGAACACAATAAATAAAATTGTGCAGTTTAATAAGATAATGAGGGGGCATTGCTATAGGTGTCGTAGTAGGATTTGAAACATCAGACCTCACTCCTGTGAAGAGCTTCTGCACGCACGTAGATCACTGGACTCTTGCCTGCATAGTTTTTCCACCCAATATTTCTCCTTACCGGGCGAGTTGGACGTGCGGTTAGGAGCGCGCAGCTGTGAGCTCGCGTCCGGGAGATAGTGGGTTCAAACCCCGCTGTCGGTAGCCCTGAAGATGGTTTTCCGTTGTTTCCAATTTTTGCACCAGGCAAATGCTGGGGATGTACCTTAATTAAGGCCACGGTCGCTTCCTTCTCATTCCTAGGCTTTTACGGTCCCATCGTCGCCACATGACCTATCTGTGTCGGTGCGAAGTAAAGCAAAAAACACAAAACAAAAAAACAAAACACTCCTCGTTAACTTCTCCCACTATATTTGTATCAGCGGTGACTGCGCAGCTTTTATCACGTAGCTGGCAGCTTGCATTCGGGAGATAGTGAGTTCGAACCCCACAGTCGGCAGGCCTGAAGATGGTTTTCCGTATTTTCTCATTTTCACACCAGTCAAATGCTGGGGTTGTGCCTTTATTAAGCCCACGGCCGTTTCCTTCCGACTCCTAGCCTGTTTTATCCCATCGTCGCCATAAGACCTATCTGTGTTTGTGCGATGTAAAGCAAATTGTACGTGGGTAGGTTTAGGATGGAATAAGCCACTCTTCAACTTCCCACTACACGACAGGGAAAGTCCGTGTAATATGGACCACTTAACTTTAAACGTCCATAACTCTATTCACCGTAATAAAAATATCTCAAATTTTATACACGATAAGTAGTACAATGTATCAAATGATTTGGTGAAAATCAATGTTAATATTACCTTTAGAATTTGTTTAAAAGTGGCAACTGGCACCAGTCGGGTTTTTGTACATTCCGACATATTACTTTCCTTTCCTAGTCTTTCTTGTGTATAGAAGTGTGTCGTACTGTGCTTTCGTATCTACAACCATCCCTGAAGCAAGTGAAGTGTCGTGTGATTCAATACTCCAATGGTGCTTCGCTAAAAGGCATTATATTTTCTCCGCTTTGTCTGTCTCTGATCTCCCTGTGCTTCGCCATGCCCCTGTCTCTTCCAGGGAAAGGACGAAAGGTTGCTATGCTTCCTCAAGTGCTGTGCTCGTTTTCTTACTTCTTCTTTCTGGCGACGTTCATTTAAATCCAGGACCGCTTAATGTTTATTATCAGAATACCCAAAGTCTGAAAAACAAATTAAGTGACTGTGTATTCAGTGAACCTGAATTTAGCGAGTTTGATATATTATGCTTCACTGAAACGTGGTTACCTGATTTTGTCTCGGACAGTGAACTTCCATTCTCGTTTAACTGTTCAGTGTTCCGCAAAAACAGAGGTACCGGTAAATGTTGGGGTGGTGTAATGTTTGCAGTTAGTAATAAACTTAAAGCCCGTCACAGACCCGACCTAAAAAAACGATCTCCAGAAGTAAAAACTTGTTAGTCGGTTGCTTCTACCGCCCACCCTCCGGTGATATCACAGCGTTAGAAGATTGCTTTAATTCAATGGTTTCGGCTCTGAGTAAATCCAACGATATTGTGCTAATTATAATTATAATTCACACATATCCTGGCAATCTACAACCACTGGAACAATAAACGACCCTACTAACTCTTTAATTTTGTCAAATTTCATAAACGGTCTTCATCTACATCAGTTGTGCTTAGAACCCATTAGAAATCTGGCAACATTGTACCTCCTCTTCTCTAAAGTAACTAGTGTTAGTGTATCTGCTGGCAGAAACATTCTTAGCGCTGACCATGACTCAATCAAAGCTATAACCCTCAGCCTACCTGCTTATCGACATAAATACTTCGCACCCACTGCGAGGCAAGCATTTCCTCTATGGAGTAATGTAGGCTGGCTAGTTGTCAATCAGGATTTGTCATCCCTCCCTTGGTGCTGGTAATCAGCTGAGCGTGACGTCAACAGTGCGGTTTCCCTGTTTGAGGATTTAATATTTACCTCTATTAAACAGTATGTATCTTTCTCCAAACCCAGAACGCACAAATATCTCCCCTGGCTGAGTGCCGAAGCTAAACTGCTGTTAAAGACGAAAATCCGTCACTCTGGACGTCTATCCTCAATTTACATATGTATAATACTTTGAAACACCCTAGGAAAATTTCAAAATCGCACCTTAAGAATGACTACAATCGGCACATCACTTCTGCAACTGGAAACCTTAAAAACAACCCTTAAAAATCTTGGACCCTCATTTCATCACGTAGAAAGTCACCCCGGATACCACTGAATCTTAAACTACATAGTGATGATGTCCCAACTGAATTATGGTCTCAAAAATTCAATGAGTACGTTCACGCTACCTTCAACCCTCCCGCACCTATCACAGAACTGCCACAGATCAACAGTGTTTGCAGTTGCTCACTGTCATAAATATCAACGCCCCCTAACGAAATTCAATATATTATCAATAGTCTCCCAACAAACTGCTCCACCGGGCCCAATGATATTAGTCTTGTATTCCTCAAAAATACTTCTACATCTCTCTGTGCACCGTTATCTACAATTTTAAACCTGTGCATGGCTACTGGTACATTCCCCGACAGCTGGTAACAAGCTGATATCACACCTATTTTCAAATCTGGCAACAAACATGATATCTCATCATACCGCCCAATATCTATCGTCGCAATATTATCCTCTGTCCTTGAAAGAATAATCCGCCGCCGACTCTTCTTTTTCACACAGCCGTATCTATCTTCTTGTATGGCGCAGAGACGTGAACCATCCTCAAACGTGATCGTGAACGGATAGAAAGCTTTGAAATGTGGTGCTGGAGGAAAATGTTAAGGATTCCTTGGACAGCTCATCGCACGAACACATCAATCCTGAACCAACTTCAGATAAAAGTTCGTCTATCGTGTAAGGTCTCTCAACGAATTGTACGCTACTTCGGACATATAATACGCCGAGATGGTAGTCTACAAAAGCTGATTGTTGAGGGCAAAGTCCAGGGAACCAGACAACGAGGACGAATACCAACGCGATGGATTGACATGGTGAACGGCCCCCTACAGTGTTCTCTCAGAGTAACCACATTGAAAGCTTTAGATAGGGAAGAATGGCGGAGTATGGTTCATCGGCTAGAGGGCTGAATATTATGATAGTCACGACGCCTCAGTCATGAGGCAAAACGAAGAAGAAGAAGAAGAAGAAGAAGAAGAAGAAGAAGAAGAAGAAGAAGGTATCTATCTAAAGAACAACACGGATTAATTTCCGGAAAATCATGCCTCACTAACCTCACAGTTCTCAATCACCACATCATTTCTGCAATAGAAAATACATCTCAGTTAGGTGTAATCTATATAGATCCGACCAAAGCTTACGACTCAGTGGATCACGCACTTCTTCATCATAAGCTCAGTACCAGATTTAGTATCCATGGCTCCGTCTTGTCATTGATAACAAGTTTTCTCTCCGGCAGAAAACAAAGAGTTGTACTCCCTGAATCTGCCTCATCATAGTTATCTATGTTATCAGGTGTATCACAGGGTAGTATTCTGGGACCCCTACTCGTTGTTCTCTATATCGATGACATAATTCTCTGCAGCCTAAATAGTCAGTGTTCCCTCCTCTTGTACGCCGACGACCTGAAAATTATAAGAGACGTGTCTACGCTTGATGATTGTGATGAGTTAGAGACTATTCTCAATTCGTGTGGTGACTGGTTTAAGAAATGGAATCTTTCTCCCAATCTTGAGAAGTGAAATACAATCTCGTTTTCATTGCTAAACCAGGGAATGAACACTGCCTGTACCATCCAGGGAAATACATTGCAATCGGCTTTTCAGGTAACCTTCTATGCTCATATTGTCTATAAAATCCCGCGCTATGCGTACCCTAGGCATTCTTTACAGGTTCACTGAAATTAATGATATTAGTGCCTTCAAATCATACTTTGTCTCGTATGTTCTCCCAATTATTGACTTTTGTTCCCCTATTTGGTCCTTATCTGCTATCACAAACATATCTCAACTGAATAGTATTTTTAACAATTTCACTTTCATTGTTAAGACCGCAATCCTGTTTCTAAGAACAAAACTAAATCTGACATTTTGTACTATCTGGGTATACTTGACCTGAGAAGCTGTTTAAAATTCTCCCATCTACGTTACCTTCATAAAATAATCGTTGGCTACAACAAATGTAATACTCTTCCGGCGTACTTCCCTATACACGTTCCTCCCCGCTAAACACGCAACCGGCCCACTCATCACGTGTCCCGTCCGCGCCTAACCTTACAACAACGCTGTATCTTCCACCGTCTCCCTACTCTTGGTAATTCACTACCCGACATATTCACACCTTTTGCATCCTTCAAACAAAAAATTAGAAGATTCCTTTGAAGTCCTTTTCAGGTTTCCATTTTCTTCCGTCAAACCAATCTTCGACCTTTCCTTTTCCTAATTTCTGTAACCGACACTTGCCAGTTATCGTCGCCATTGTTGTTACATTGTTATTGTTATTGTTAATAATTGTTAATTTATTGTTGATACATAATATTGTTGTTTATACCTTTGTTATGTTTTATAGGCCTACTTATTTAAACCTATTGTTATTATTAGTGTAAAATGGCCCTCCATAGGCTGTATATAATAAATAAATAAATAAATAAATAAATAAATAAATAAATAAATAAATAAATAAATAAATAAATAAATAAATAAATAAATAAATAAATAAATAAATAAATTTTCGCACCTTCCTCTTTCATTGATTTCCATCCTGTCTGAGAAATATAGATTGTAAATTTTGTTTGGAACACCTTTGAGTTATAAATTTTTGCCAGTAATTATTAAAAAGCACAAAATTTGTGGGATATTTTCAAGACCCTATTCATTCTGTATTCTGTTTCTAAAGATATGGTAAAGAGGACATTGGTTCATCTGCAGGAGCGACAGTTTATTTCCCTGTGAGGAGCACGAGGTATTTAGAAAATATATATCCACTTCTGAAAGTGACTGTGCATTGTCCAAACAACCCTTTCCCATATGTGTTAACTTTAACTCATCCCAAGTCCTTCATGACCTTTAAGGCTCACATACGCAGACGTGGGGCGGTAAGCGATATCTAATTACATTGTAATAAATGGAAGCCTCACAAAGGCACAGCCGCGTTAAGTAATCATGGATGAATTGTTTCACTTTTGGCGAAGACGAAGTCAAAACCCAGTTCAGTACATTAATTACATTGAATTTTCAGATAACTTTCTTCGAGAGATTCAGTATGTCATGTTCAAAAATTTGAAATTACATTTTCATCGAACCTGGGACCCTCTGAACCGAAAGCCAGTACGCTGACCATTCAGCCAACGAGTCGGGCAATTTGAAGGGTAGCAGTATGGCATATAAATTATAGAGCAAGCATACGCCCATTTCTCTCACGTTGTCAGACAATATCGGCTTCAAAATACAACCTGTGACAATAAAGTTCGTGAATAGACCTGTACTATCAACATAGATGAACAATGCACGACAGTGACCTTACTGTCCTTCGAAATAGTCCCATCCCATAACTATGGACTGCTGAGATCGGCAAGAAGGCTTCCTTTGAGATGGAGTTCAAAAGCCTCGTCACATTTCGTTGGATGTCAGGAATATCGTCAAATCTCTTTCCTTTCAAAGCTAGTTTGATGTGTGACTTTACGGCTCTGACCTTTTTCCGACGAGGGGATCCCGAAAAACGCCATTCCATGCTTTGCGGTTTCGTTTCAGGGTCGTACCTCAGACACCAGTTTTCATCCTCAGTGACAGTACAGTTCAAGAAACTTGGTGTCGCATCCGCCGTTTCGACAAAATCCTGTGAAGCCTCTAAACGTACCTGCTTCTGATCGTCAGTCAAGTGATGTGGCTCAAGACGAGAACACGTTTTTCTCTTCTCTAATTTCTGAGTAACGATTTGTCACACGGATTCATGGTTAATCTGCAGTTCATCCACTATCATGCGCACAGGTAATCGCCGATCGGTCGTGATTTATGTCCACACCTTCTCATTGTTTTCATCACTGACAGCGGTCACCGGTCTGCCGCTACGGGTTGTCAGAAACACTTTCCCGGCCTCCTCGAAAATGGGCGGAACCAGTCGTACACACACTTCAAGAACAGTGCTTGATCTTTACAAACACGTAGCAGCATCGCATGCGTTTCATTCGGTGTCTTGCCAAGCTTAAAACAAAACTGTACTTTTTTTTATCTTTTGGTCGTTCATATTCCTGTTCGCAGTTCAAAACAAACGCACTAAATACGCACTGTGTTAAACAGGTCTTACTCGGTACACACACGATGCTCAACTGAACAACGTTGGGAGCAGGTGGTCAAAACCTGCTGCTACGCAGGTGCAGCGTTGTGTGTCGCCAGTGTTGCCGGATCGACCGTTCTGACTTCATTCATCGAACTTTATTTTCACAGGTTGTACTTTCGGACTACCATTTCATAAATCCCGCTGGAATATACTTATCCCGTAGTAGGTCTAGACTGTGCGTACATGAAGTGGTTAAGTGTAAGAAAGGGCCGGGAGCCCTAACTTCGCCACAATAAAGACGCTTTAATAATAATAATAATAATAATAATAATAATAATAATAATAATAATAATAATAATAATACCGGGCGAGTTGGCCGTGCGTGTAGAGGCGCGCGGTTGTGAGCTTGCATCCGGGAGATAGTAGGTTCGAATCCCACTATCGGCAGCCCTGAAGATGGTTTTCCGTGGTTTCCCATTTTCACACCAGGCAAATGCTGGGGCTGTACCTTAATTAAGGCCACGGCCGCTTCCTTCCAACTCCTAGGCCTTTCCTATCCCATCGTCGCCATAAGACCTATCTGTGTCGGTGCGACGTAAAGCCCCTAGCAAAATAATAATAATAATAATAATAATAATAATAATAATAATACAGAAGTCTGAGGGAGTAATTTACAGTTCAGAGCATCTTTAAAGCAAGTATGTGCCTTAACACATTCAATTACATTTTTTGTCGCTTAAAATATTTTCTGCTCATTGCGTGTATAAAATGCCCCTTGCGACAGAGTTCTTATCAGGTTCACCTGAAATTTTTCGATAATGTTTCAATGAAAATCCACAGCCTGTTTCCAGTCATTCGACCGGGTCAGAAATGGGATGAATAAAGCCCCAATCTAGCGGCGAGGACAGGAATTGTGCCGACTGCCGAAGCCTATCGCACTCCTCCGGGGTAATGATTTATGAATGACAGATGAAATGATATTGGCGTGTTTTGCTGGAATTAAGTATGACAGAGAAAACCGGAATACCAGTAGGAAAACCTGTCCCACCTCCACTTTGTCCAGCACAAATCTCACATGCAGTGACCGGGATTTGAACCACGGAACCCAGCAGTGAGAGGCCGACGCGCTGCCGCCTGAGCCAAGGAGGTGTATAATGTTTCAATATGTACAGGAATTAAAAGCACTTCTGTATTTTATCACTTGTATATTACCTTCACACTTTTGTTTCTACAATAACTCCAAACTAGATTTTTGCCTATTGTTTGAATAATGAAAAAATGTTTTGAACGTAACTCACTCACTTGATTAAATAATAACATTTATTACATTTAAGACACTTATATAACACATTATAAATACATAATACTGAGTATTGATGGGCAGATGCCCTCGATAACAGTCAGTCACATGTTCTCATCTTCTCTCGCACGAGGCACCCAAGCATAACAGTCTCTCATCCCCTTCCATCCACACCACTTCCGGCTGGGTGCTGAAGGGTGCTGCTATCTATCCTAAAATGGTAGCGAGCAACTAGGTGGTCTAGCCATAGCTAGGCCGGAACATGCTTCCCACCGTTGAATCACCATGATTCAACTGAATTAAATTGCCTGATATGCCCTCATGAGCGTTCAGTTCAAATATCACACAGGCACTGACATACAGAGTTCATGTACAGTAACCAAAATGAGTTGATCATTCAACAAAATATACATATAAACATAGGCAAAACAGAAACATAAGCAACAAAATATTTACACACTGTTAACAGAAGGTACTAAGTAGGTTGACTGTGTCCTCATCCATTATTATGCAGTATGAATTAAGCACACTGTAAGTTCTCAGTTGAAATCACACACACAACACCATAATTACACTCTGAAATGAACAAGAAAAAATATTCACATGAAACACTTTATGTTTTAGCCACAACGATCCTGTTTAGTTCTCAATAGTTAATGGAATTAATTTGTTAACAGGTCGTTTAAAAAGACCACTGGTTGTTCTGATGGTAGCCACTTGTGCAAGTCCATCCTTCCCAGGGTGAACAGTCTCCACCACAGCCAACTTCCAACAGAGAGGAGGAAGATTGTCCTCCTTCAGAAGAACAACTGTACCAGTAGCTAGGTTCTCCTTGGGACAGGTCCACTTTTTCCTCTGCTGCAGTGAGTTCAGGTAATCGGCAGACCACCTCTTCCACAACTGCTGCTGCATTGACTGGATATGCTGCCATCGAGACAATCTGTTGATGGGCAGGTCAGTAATGTCAGGCTCAGGGATGGTTGTAAGGGGGGCACCAATTAGGAAATGAGCAGGTGATAAATAATTAAGGTCACTGGGGTCATTAGATAAGGCAGATAGGGGGCGAGAATTAATACAGGCTTCTATCTGTGCAGTAAGGGTACATAGCTCCTCAAATGTCAATAGCGCATAACCCGCAACTCTTCTCAAGTGGTACTTCATGGACTTGACAGCTGCTTCCCACAGTCCGCCAAAGTGTGGAGAGCTGGGAGGTATAAAGTGCCACGTGATGCCTTCCATCGCTAATGAATTCCTTATCTCTTCACAAAAGCTGGTTGAAAGGAATAGTTTTTGGAGCTCCTGCATTCTTCTATTGGCACCAATGAAGTTAGTCCCATTATCACTATAGATGATGGAGCATTTCCCACGTCGAGCTATGAATCCCCTCAGGGCTGCCATAAAGGCATCAGTAGAGAGGTCACTCACCACCTCCAGGTGAAGAGCCTTGGTAGCCAGACAGATGAACAATGCAATGTAGCTCTTCGTTGTCTGTTTGCTTCTTACATTTCCCCTCTTGACGAAGAAAGGACCAGCATAATCAGTTCCTACATTAAGAAATGGGTGACTCTGTTGCACTCTGGTAACTGGGAGCTGTCCCATCAGCTGTTCAGCTGTTGACGCCTTGAATCTAAAACAGGTCAGGAACTTGTGGATGACTCTTCGAACAACTGCCCTAGCCGTGGGAATCCAGAATCTTTCTCTTAATGATGCAATTACTAATTGAGCACCTGCATGTAAAAGCCTAATGTGTTCTGCCATCACAACAAGGTTTGTGAGAGCATGCTGGGGAGGAAGGATAAGCTGGTGCTTATTGTCATAAGGTAGTTTTGAATTTACTAGTCTTCCTCCTACCCTTAGCATTCCCTTATCATCTAAGAAAGGATGTAAATCTGCAATTTTACTTTTCCTTGAAATGCAACACTTAGAGTTGAGACTGGCTATCTCTTGAGCGTAACACACTTGCTGTGCAATTTTGATACAGGAGTGCAAGGCCATCTGCAGCTCTTGTGTACTTAATATCCCTAACCTCTTGTCTTGAGGATTGGCACTATTGTGAATAAATCGCCAACAATATGCAGTAACTCGAGTCAGTCGGGACAGTGACGAGTACTTCAGCATAAGTTCATCCCAGTTTGTACCTATCAACATAACTACAGGAAGTGTGCTTCGTGACTCAGGTAGTTCCTCTTCTGCATGGGCTGAGCTTGTGTCTGGCCATGATTCAGTGGGCTCAGTTAACCAGGATGGTCCGTGCCACCACAGGTTCATACCTCGTAGTTGTTCTGGAGCAACACCTCTGGATATTAAATCTGCTGGATTACAACTGGTAGGAACATGTCTCCATTCAGCCTTGTGAGTGTATTCTTGAATTGAAGAGACTCGGTTGGCCACAAATGTTTTCCAGCGAGTAGCAGGAGATGCGATCCAGGCTAATACAATGGTGGAGTCTGTCCACAGGTACAGCTTGCTGACTGGCAGAGACAAAGCTGGAAGGGTCTTGTGGAGTAGTCAGGCAAGTAGTAGCGCTCCACACAGTTCAAGTCTTGGTAGTGTCAGTTTCTTCACCGGTGCTACTCTGGATTTAGAACATAATAATCTGACACAGGTCTGTCCCCCTTTGTCGACAGACCGTACATAAAGACAAGCTCCATAAGCTTGTTCTGAAGCATCAGAAAAACCATGAATTTGTATATCAACAGGGGGTCCCTTACATGTGACTAACCGCTCAATATAAAATTCTCTTACTGCCTGTGGCTTAAAGTGAAGTTCTTCCCATTCTCTGACTAGTTGAGATGGTAGTCTGTCATCCCAGTTCAGATTGACTAGCCAAAGTTTCTGCATAAAAACCTTGTAAGAAATTACCAAAGGGCTGACCAACCCAAGTGGATCAAATATTGATGCAATAACAGATAAGACCTTTCGTTTAGTTACATGAGAGTCAGCATGATAGGGACTGTCTGAATACAGATTGTCACAAATGAGAAAATGATCAGTAACTGGATGCCATAATAGGCCTAAAGATTTCACGCTAGTGCCTTCATCAAGACTTAAAGGCAGCTGGGTTTCCCTGTCCTCTTCTGAAACTGCTTCTAGTAATGCTGGGTGGTTTGAACACCATTTTCTGAGGTGAAATCCTCCACTCTCTAGTAAATTAATAATTTCAGACTGCAACTGAAGAGCATCCTGGATATCGTCACAGCCGCTTAATAAATCATCAACATAAAAATCTCTGCGAACAACTTGTGCTGCTCTGGGGAACCTCGATTTTTCATCTTCAGCAAGTTGCTGCAGGCATCTGGTAGCTAGGAAGGGTGCTGATGCTGTACCATATGTTACAGTTGTCAGTTCATAGTGAGAGGGTGGGTCCCTAGGTGATTCCCTCCAGATAATCCGCTGAAGTTTCCTATCATCTGCATGAACCATGACTTGCCGATACATTTTAGCAATATCTGCGGTGAAGACAAAGGTATGCATTCTGAATCTTAGAATGATAGAGTAAAGATCCTGTTGTATTGTCGTTCCAACCATTAATATATCATTCAATGAAATATTATTAGAAGTTTTAGAAGATGCATCAAATACAACCCTAGTTTTGGTAGTCGAGCTACTAAGCTTAAAAACTGGATGATGGGGGTAGATAATAGCTTCCACCTTTATTCCCTGACTGAGTAGATGTATCCACCTTAACCATATGCCCCATCGCCTCATACTCGTGAAGAAAGTGCTTAAGTGAGGGCTGCCTGCTGAAACGCCGTTCTAATTGAGTTAGTCTTGACATGGCATGATTGAAGGAGTTTCCCAGAACCTCAGGTTTCTGCTTGAGGGGTAAGCGAACTATGAATCTACCTGTAGCATCCCTAGTAGTATTCTTTGTAAAATGTTTTTCTGTGGCTCTCTCTTCTCTTGTCATGACTCGTGATGTAAGCTCTTCTATTTCCCAGAACCGTTGTAGTTGGATGTCTAACCTGTCCTCTGACTTCAAGAAACATGTAGTTAGAGTAGGATTTTTCTCTTCCCTACGATGGTAGTGTCCAGCAATAATCCATCCTAGTTCAGTGTCTTGAAGGATAGGATAATCTGGTGATCGAGTTCTGCGCCCAGGTTTCAGTAATGAAAGGAAATGTTCTGCGCCTATTAACAATTCAATGTCACCTGGCTGGAAGAACTTGGGGTCAGCGAGCTTCAAATCAGTGGGCAAGTTCCAATGCTCATGCTGAATGTAACTACTGGGCATGTTACCTGTGATACGTGGAAATACAGAGCAAGTCATACTCACAGTGAAGTTACGTACAGTGGATTGCAAATCTAACTGAACACTGTACCTTGATTGAGAAATGGAATCATTTATGCCGCTGATTGGTATGGAATTCTTCATTTTCTTAAGGCCTAATCGCTGTGCTAGACTTTCAGTGCAAAGATTAACCTGGCTGCCACTGTCAAGAAGTGCCCGGCAGACCTGCATTTGCCCCCTACAATCTAGTACCTTGACCATGGAAGTGGACAGCAGAACCCCTACAGGGTCTTTTGTATTGCAGTATGTGTGAGAGGAGTTGGATGCAGTTTGATGGGCTGTACTTCCCTCTCTACCTGATGGATTATGTAATGATGTGTGATGCTTCCTACTACATAATTTACAGCCACGTGATTTGCACTGTTTGGCAGAATGCTGTGTACGCAAGCAGTTAAAACATAAGTCCATTTCCTTAACCCTTCTTTGTCTATCTTCCACACTGAGAGCTGCAAACTCTTCACATTTAAATATCGGGTGATTACCATGACAGCAGGGACACTTTATGAGACTGGTAGTGGTGTAAGTGTAACGTGGTTGAGTATCCCCTTGAGGTTTAGGCTTATTTCTGTCAGCTTGTTGTCTGTGTGATGGTGCAGTGTGCTGTGAGCTAGGGAAGTTCTCCAGAGCTTGCCGTTTATGCTCAACAAATGACAGCAAGTCATCAAGTGATGGAACCCGAGTGTCTGCTTGTTATAATTCCCAGTCTCGTCTAGTACAAGCATCAAGTCCTTGAGCATACAGTTGAGTCAAAATAACTTCATGCAATGGAATGTTAAGTTCTAGGGCCTTGAGTGCATTCAAATGACTATTAAAAGTGTTAGAGTACCTTAACAGTTCTGTGGCTGTTTCACTGGAGACTGATTTTAAAGTTAAGAGTGCCTTAACATGAGTAGCTGCTATTAGTTTCTTGTTCTCAAATCTGTCCTTCAACATTTTCCACGCTACCTCATAATTTGCCTCTGTGATGGGTAAATTTTGAATTAATTGGCTGGCTGGGCCCTTGAGAACAGATGCTAAGTAGTGAAATTTCTGGACACTTGGCAGATTATTGTTGTTATGGATCATAACTTGAAAACTGTCTGCGAATGAGAGCCAGTTTTCGTATTTTCCATCGAAATGTGGAATGTTAATAGCCGGTAACTTTAAACTCGCGACACTGCTGACCTGAGTTCTTCCTGAATCTACCGTGTCGCGTGATGACTCTTCAAGGTTCGCTATTATTTTACTCATTTCGCCCTTTACCTTGTAGTATTTGGTTTCGAATTCGGCACGCGCCTGATCATGAGCTTGCTCGTTTTCAGCGTCTCCTAATTCTAATTCTGACTGCACGTCATCAAACTTCGACATTAATGCACTCATGTCTTCGTATCGCAATTTAATTTCATGCGAATTCGAATGTTGTTGAGCGATGAAATTCTCAACGAAGGTTTCCGAGCGGGTAAGTTGCGCTTTAAATCGCGACCTCTGCTTAAGAAGCTTTTGCCTTGTTGAAGATTCCATGATGGAGGGGGTAAGACAATAACAAGGAGAAAAGGAGAGCCTTAAATGAATAGTACTGACCTGCCTTCAGTTTAGTTTACCTCTGGTGCTGGAACATCGAACCTGGTACTGCCAGATGATGTCATTGAAGTGAACTTCCAAGTATTTCCATGTTACTGTAGAAACTAGTCGTCCATACTACACGCCACGCTGCTTTCACGAGGTCCTCGTGGTGTAGATAATCCGGCCCGGTAATTGGACCATGTTTTGAATGTAACTCACTCACTTGATTAATTAATAACATTTATTACATTTAAGACACATATATAACACATTATAAATACATAATACTGAGTATTGATGGGCAGATGCCCTCGATAACAGTCAGTCACATGTTCTCATCTCCTCTCGCACGAGGCACCCAAGCATAACAGTCTCTCATCCCCTTCCATCCACACCACTTCCGGCTGGGTGCTGAAGGGTGCTGCTATCTGTCCTAAAGTGGTAGCGAGCAACTAGGTGGTCTAGCCATAGCTAGGCCGGAACACTAGATTTTTGCCTATTGTTTGAATAATGAAAAAACGTATAGCCATTAGTTTATATCAGACTGAAAAACCCAGAGTTATTATTAAGTATACGGGTATTTTTTACAAAACTGCCAAATTATAGCCCAAGAAACATGAAAAATCTGCCGCAAAGAGCATTTTCTATGCAACATTAAAAGATTAAAAATTATTTGTTATTAACTTTGCAACAAATGAACTAGTATGTATGTATGTTGGGTATTCAGCCCGAAGGCTGGTTGGATCCTCAACAGGTTCACCATTAGCTGTCATAGATGGCCTAGGTGTCATTGAAGAGGCGTACTAGGGAAATGAGGAGTGAGGTAGTTTCCCGTTGCTTTCCTCACCGAGTCAGAAGTTGCTATTGCACATCAGTCTGCCAAGACCACTGAAATGCCTGCACCAACCGACACTATGACCGACATTTTCACACCATTCAGAGCAGGGACTGGCTGCATAAGGAATGGCATTACTAGCGTCACTCATACCTCAGCCACTTTCATATTGTCAAAGCCAAGGATAAAGCTGAGACAGGTCAATGAAAGTAACAATTTTATTCTAGCCCATACCAGAAGACATAGCGCACTGTAAACACTACATCTTGCCAGCAAAGGCATACAAATGAACTAATCAACTTCAAATTTTCTATGGTGGTCTATCTTATAACTACGTGCTTGTGTTTTAAATTTGGTTGTGATAAGTTGAAAGTTGTAGAAATCCCAAATTTCAGCCATTACTTCCCTTAATGTGAACGAGACTTTAATGAGGTTTGCCTTCTTTATTTCTTCCCACTGGAGATCAAGTGGAAGACCTTCCAGACTAGCAATTCTTTCAATTAGGGCTAATTCACCACTTTAATATACAAATTATATTCGATAGTCTTGAGTATTTGCTGGTTCTCCTGGGAGAACATTGTTACTAAGTAGGGAAGATAATGGAGACGCTGTCGATCGATGCCTACCAAAGATCGTTTGCTCTGCATAATACAGAGCCTGCTCGATCCAAGCGCTAGCATCAGCAGAGTGCACTTCAATAATTGAGCTGGGGTTTGTCACTATTAATCGATGTTGTGTTGGACTGCTTGCAACCGGGACTGTCACTATAGCAATAGAACTGGAAGAGAATTACCAGTATGATGAGCTTAACTTGTATTAGAAGGCAGGATTAGTGCAGTGCTAGTTACTGGTTTTCCGCCCAGGTAACTAGTGGATTCTGGGTTGTAATATCCATACGGGAATTCAGGTAGCGTGATGTCTCAAACACAAGATCGAACTACAAAGTAAGCCGGGGTTCTACGGATTTGAGTTGTTTAATTCCTTCCTTTGGTTCTTACTATCAATATTTTAAATAATAATAATAATAATAATAATAATAATAATAATAATAATAATAATAATAATAATAATTACGTTACTTATTTCCACGGAGAAGAGAGGGGAAAGAAACATGAAGAGGGTGAATTCTGGACAAGGATTAACCAGCATTTACGTATAGCTAGCAAATTCATATTTCAAGTTTATTTCTTTTCTTTCATAATTGCATTCGGGAAGATACCTTCAGTTATACACCAAAAGATGAGACGTTCTAGAATTTACATCGATTATTCCAGGATATTTACAACATGAGGAGCTCGAAGGCTCGAAAATATTTACAAAAGTATTCTGAATTAAATACATTTTGTTTTTGCGTAACACAGTCAAAATCTTTGACCTGCAGGTCTTCAGAGACTGGCAAAGTGGGAGGTAGCCCCTTCTGTAATTTACACAGTAAAGAAACAGAAACCTTAGCTTCCCGAAGATTTACAATGCACATGGTTTTTAAACCCGGGTGTTTGTTTTACATCAGAGTACAAGTTGCCCTATTGTGGGCTATGTATATTTACCCAAGACCGCGTCGGTCATCATCACAGAAGAAAGCAGTAGTACACTGCCGTACAAATTACCTCTACACAACTAATATGAAGATTACCCTAAAAAAATAGAGATGATTTACAGAGTCATATGACCCACACTACTCAGCCGAAGGAATAGAAAATAAGGTTCAAATTTACAATGCCGAAAGTACAGAGTGAAATGGAGGCGGAAATCTAAGCACTCCTAATTAATTTAAGAAACAAGATTCCTTTTTTTTTTTTGCTACGGGCTTTACGTCGCACCAACACAGATATGTCTTATGGCGATGATGGGATAGGAAAGGCCTAGGAGTTGGAAGGAAGCGGCCGTGGCCTTAATTAAGGTACAGCCCCAGCATTTGCATGGTGTGAAAATGGGACACCACGGAAAACCATCTTCAGGGCTGCTGACAGTGAGATTCGAACCCACTATCTCCTGGATGCAAGCTCACAGCCGCGCACCTCTACGCGCACGGCCAACTCGCCCGGTATAAGATTCCTGAGAGGGCGTCTGACCCTATGACACAGAGGCTAATCGCATGCTACTAAGTGACAAAGTATATGAAATGTAAAGCCGAAAAAAACCTGAAAACATTCTTTACATGGTTGGAAGCTTAATCACCAACTTAAATTTAGAGGGTAAACACTCGTGATTCTTTACATTTCAACTATTTCGATAAGGAAAATGAAAATATACAGATCTAAAGACGGAAAGTAAAATTTATTTTTGAACGAGAAAGCCCTACATATAATTTGGGGACGGTGTCGGCGACCTAGCGGTTACATACTTAGGGGGGCATAGGAATCTTTCCTTGCTTCACGCGCTGTAGTTCATTTTGTAAAATAGACTGCCATGCCTTGTTTAAAGCTGCGTTTTGTATAAGGGTTTAGGCAGCACCATATACATGTTTTAGTGAAAACTCATTTGATTGGATTAAACGAAATTCGTATCAGATATTCTGATAGATGAATTAGCTTGAATAACACGCCTCTAGATGGGCGGATTAAATAAATTGCGGTTTAGGTAACTTCAGACAGTTAAAATAAACAATGGAAGATCAAGAGTATTAATAATATGTAAATACAAACATTCTTCCTGACAAGTAGTGACATCTAAACTCTACATTTGGTACCATTTTTATGTCAGAGGTATGTAGGGTAAAGCTACTATGATTTCATGAATTCACGATTTTTTCTGGACGTGGATGCACAGTCGGAGAATATACGATTTAAAATTCACCGGGAGGTCTTACTCATGTAATAATAATAATAATAATAATAATAATAATAATAATAATAATAATAATAATAATAATAATAATAATAATAATAATAATTGACTGAATAAAAACATATACAACAAGAAATGCATCTAAAGGAATGCCAAAATAAGACATTACAACACTGTGGTAAAAACAGAATATCTGTATGCCAGCGAATGCCTCTTGATAAATTACAAGTTGGAGACGCTGGAAATCCTGGAAGAAAGAATAATACGGAAAATCTTGGGCCCAATCCAGACTGAAACCGGATGGAAACTTCGAAACAACATTGAAGTCTATAATAATGTGGATACATTTTCAGAAACCGTGAAAAAGAGGAGATTATCATTTCTCGAACATTTGTACAGAATGGACAAAACCAGACTAACCAAAAATTTATTCAACTACCTGTGGGACAAGAAGAAAATGACGACCTGGATTAAGGAAGTTCGTAAAGATCTAGAGAAGTCCAACATCCAGGAAGTTCAGATATTAGACAGGAAAATATTTCGAACCATCATTCAAAACTTGGACGGGTTTCAAATCGAAAGAACTGCAAAAACGCGAAGAGCCTGGACGGATGAACAGAAGAAATAGCATAGCGCCCATATGAAGGAGTACTACAGGAAGAAGAAACATCAGACAAAGAAAATATGAAATTCAAGCGTGATCCTCAGTGGTTAATTCACAAATAAAAGAATAATAATAATTCCAGGTCCCTAGCTAATTGATCAGATGTCTCCGGGTTCGTTTCTTGCCTGGATCGGAAATTTTAGCCGCGTCCGTTTGATCCCTCCGGATTGAAGGCTGAATGTCTGTGATGGTCTTAATTCAAATCCATGTGTACCTTAAAAACCACTGTAGGAACATACAATAGTGAATAGGCCTACACCACTTCACATGGGATTGTTGACAAGAAGGACATCCGGCCGTAAAATTGGGATTAATGCATATCAGCGCCGATCCCAGAAAATCAAGAAAAAATCCAGGAATAATAATAATAATAATAATAATAATAATAATAATAATAATAATAATAATAATAATGGACATAGCGGGTGGATGAAGAGATATCGGGAATAGAAGAAGGAAAACAAAAATGAAAGTGCTGATAAGTTCAAACGCGCTCCTTATTTGGGATAACGTATCAATAATAATAATAATAATAATAATGATAATAATAATAATAGTTATTTTAGGTCCCACGAAGCACATACAAATTTGGCGTCAGAAAAGGTATCCGCCTGTAAAGCAGGACCAATTCGCACGTGCGACACAGAATTGGGAAAAGTGGTAGAAGCAGAAGAATGATTTGATTTCCAAAAGTGTTATCGTTGAATGTAAACCTTCCTCTTAGGACGCAGTATCCCTACGAAGGCTGGCGATCCAATTGATTATGATTACTCGTAAAACTGGCGCGAAATATTTCAATCTTATTGAAGCTCGTCCATGCTAACGGCGCAAGTCTTCAAGCCAGGAATTCTTCCGGCTCCTCACAGATCGTTCTGCATCAATTTTCTCCTCGATGATGAGTTGGAGTAGTTCATACTGTTCACAACTCATGATGTGCCCCATGTACCTGAGCTTTCGTTCCTTCACGGTTGTTAGCTCTTTTCTCTTATTTAATAAGCTGAGGACTTCCTAATTAGTCTTCCTTTCTACCTAGGAAACTCGAAGCATTCTTTTGTACAAGTACAAGCTTCATTCCGCCTCTTCAGCAAGGTGCACAGCATCCATCCTTCCAAACCCATACAGTAACCTTAGCGATCCTTTTACTCAAGCTATTAGTGAAATGAATCTCTATCTTCAAAGCTCATAAACGAGAAGATTGATCTAAATATTTTACAACGGATCAGAATGCCGGGCTGAGAGCCTCAGACGGTTAAGGCGCTGGCCTTCTGACTCCAGCTTAGCAGGTTCGATCCTGGTTCAGTCGGGTGGTATTTGAAGGTGCTCAAATACGTCACCCTTGTATCAGTTGATTTACTGGCATGTAATAGTACTCCTCCGGGACTAAATTCCGGCACCTCGGTGTCTCCGAAAAGCGTGAAAGTGGTTAGTGGAACCTAAAAATAAAATTATTATTATTATTATTGTTATTATTATTATTATTATTATTATTATTATTATTATTATTATTGTTGTTGTTGTTGTTACTACGGAGTTTTCCGTGGTAGTTAGAGGTGAAAGAAGGTGCTGGGATGAACAGGTCTCAACTTACGAAATTAAAGTTAATTTAAAATTTAACAAGGTTATATTTTCTTTGCAAGATCAAGAAATAACAAATATAACAGGTACTCAGTAGCCTAGCAACAAATCGAAAATGTACAATTACAGTGTTACAGGATTTGGGCTCCGAGAGCCGGACACATAATTCTTGAGCAATTAGCCCAACTTTAGCCAGATACCAGGTTTGACAAAGGGGCAGAAAACCCCAATCATGCCCAGGAGCTCTTGCTCCCTATTACTCAGTAAAGCCTGCTCGAGGCACACAGAAATCAAAAAATTTTTGGAAGAGCAACCAGCTCTCAAAGTTCCAGCCTATCAAAGGCCACACCAAACTCCACCTTCAAGCTGTCCTCCAAGGACATACACACAGGGGTAAAAATACCCAACTTACTGAGGCCGATTTAGTAAATAAACAGGAAAATTACAAGGCCCCAAAATACAAACTTGAGCGGAGGCGTAACTAGCAATCCTAATACACTTCTTTAAAACCTACTTGGCACTAGGCCACTAATGCAAGGGCTAATCCTATACTAAAGAGGTGACTTATATAAGGAAACGATTTACATTATATTAGAAGGGAAGAAACGGTTGTGAAAATAAGTTCACCTCAAAACAATATGAGTGGGAGCTCGAGAGGGTTAAGCACTCTCTATCCCAATATGTAGTTACAGAGGCAGAATTTAAACCAAACTCTTTTACATTTTAGGGGAAAGTTACATGGTAAAAGATTTCGAACCTGCCCCGAGGGTTAAACTGCTGAGCTGGCAAGAAAATAAGTTATAAAACGGCCATTACCTGGTGGTTAAACTGCTGCCCGAAGAAAGAGGCGCTTCCCGCCCCCTGCTACATAATTTACACAATGATAGATGTTACTGAAATGGCGCGGAGACCCGAAAATCAGCAGTTTATATACCCTCGCGGAAAGTTGGAGACGTTTCATGAATGATTACAACCCGCCCACACAATCTTATTGGTTACCGAACACAGTTACAGAGTAGGTTGGGGAAGAAAGCCCCGATTGGTCGAAAATTAATTTAAGAAATTTATGATTGGCCAATTTCAAAACCGGCAGAAAGAAAGGGTTAACGTTGCCAACTTAAACAAAAGCTGAAAGAAATTTAATAAGGAACAAACTTATAAACCCAAAATTTCTCCAAAACACAGTTCTTTCACTTCGCACTAGGGTGCATAATTGTAGTCCTTCAGTAGTGCCATCTAGGAGAGAATGTTCACACTTCTTACTACAGGCAAAACAAAAATACATCGAAAACGACACAGTTCAGAACACTTCAAAATTTACAAGTAGTGACATCTTCTGAAAAACTTGAGAATTAACACTGTAGTTAAAGTTCAGGGTTCCTCCAGTAGAGGAGTTTCAACTGGCGCAAAGTTTAAATTAGCGGAGGTGTACCGCCCGGTACAATTATTATTATTATTATTATTATTATTATTATTATTATTATTATTATTATTATTATTATTATTATTATTATTATTATTATTATTATTATTATTATTATTATTATTATTGTATCTCCTTGATGAAAAAATGTAAGATGGGGATTCGTGATGTTAAATGGAAGATAACAAATCCAAGATGTATAGTCCAGTTCAGCACAGTTTTTATGCTACTGTACAACTGTATGCTGCTAAGACAGCGATTTTTTATCCAAGCGTGAATCTGTTGACACTAGAGCAACTTGTCCTTAGTAACATATTCATCATAGGAAATTTAAGCGTAATTGTGATTCGAAAATAAGTACGGTACATTTCCGTACTCTGATCTCCATAGAGACTGCCGATGAGTACGCATCGTGTAACAGGGTCCACGCTGGGCCGGAATAGAATCACCGTAGTGGCAGCTCCATTGTAGTCAACGTTGAGTACACCTTACAAATTAGTTTGTTTTTATTCACTCGCCCAATTCAATCTACTTTTTTTCGTACACTCATCTTCCGTTTTCTCTTTATTTTCTTTTTCTTTTTAGAACAAAGTTTTTCCACAAGAGACAATTCATTCAATCCCTACATTTCAAACATCAGGTTCCGTACCGACATCAGAGTTAAACACTTCACATTTTATAAGAACATAAGACAGCAGTGATTGCAACTTCAGCTGCCATTCACCCTAGTATTTATTTATTATAATTATTCGTCTCTTCAAAATAATTTTTGACGAAGTTTATTCATTCAAGAACTTTTCTAAACAAGTAAACAACAACCACGTCCTTTTATAGAACAATGTGCAAATTTATTTTAATTTGTGTAAAAAATGTTGTAATATATATATCATGTATAGTCTGGAATATGTGCGTCATTTGTATTAGTAAACGGATTATTGACCAAGTTTTAATCATCCAAGAACTTTTTAAGTAAGAAAGCAAACAACAGTTACACATTTCTTTATAGAATAATGAGCCTATTTTAATTTGAACACGTATGTTTCAAAGTGCGTATCACGTTTTTAACGCGCCACTATAACGCGATTTAAATACGTTTATTAGAATATAGCTGAGGATGACCACAATAAAGCCTAAACATATTCTATTTTTAGGTTTCTGTTGTTATTTTTGAGTCATCAGTCCATAAACTGGTTTGATGCAGCTCTCCATGCCATCATATCCTGTGCTATTTTTTTTCATTTTTACGTAAGTACTGCATCCTACATCTGCCCTAATCCGCTTGTCATATTCACACCTTGGTCTACCGTTACCCTTCTTACCGCCTACACTTCACTCAAAAACCAGTTGAACAAGTTTTGGATATCTTAAATGTATTCTATCATTCTATCTCTTCTTTCCGTCAAATTTGGCCAAATCCATCTCCTCTAACCAATTCGATTCAGTATCTCTTCATTCGTGTTTCGATGTATGCATCTCACCTTCAGGAATCTTCTGTAACACTATATTTCAAAAGCTCCTAAGCTCTTTCTTTCTGAGCTACTTATCGTCAACGTTTCACTTGCATACAATGCCACGCTCCAGACGAAAGTTTTCAAAAACATCTTTCTAATTTCTATATCAATGTTCAAAGTGAACAAATTTCTTTCCTTAAGGCAGACGTTCCTTGCTTGTGCTAGTCTGCATTTTATGTCCCCTTTACTTCTGCCATCGTTAATTATTTTACTACCCAAGTAACAATATTTATCTATTTCCATTAAGATTTAATGCATCACCTGACTTCGTTCGACTGCACTCCACTACTTTGATTTTCTTTGCTTAGTTGCCTTACGTCGCACCGACACAGATAGGTCTTATGGCGACGATGGGACAGGAAAGGCCTAAGAATGGGAGGGAATCGGCCGTGGCCTTAATTAAGGTACAGCCCCAGCATTTGCCTGGTGTGAAGATGCGAAACCACGGAAAACCATTTTCAGGCCTGCCGACAGTGGGGTTCGAACCCACTATCTCCCGGATGCGAGCTCGCAGCTGCGCGTTCCTGACCGCACGGCCAACTCGCCCGGTCACTCCATTACCTTTTGTTTTGGCCTTATTTAATTATTGTCATCTGGATTCCTTTCCCAAGGCTCTGTTCATACCATTCAGCAATTTCTCCATATATTCTGCAGACTCAGATAAAATGACAATATCATCGGCTAATCTCAGGGTTTTAGGTATGACTTTTCAATTGTTGAAGGTCGATTTTACTGTAAGTGCTGGGTAGGTGGAACCTTTGTAATACATTCTTTTTAAGAATTTGCATATTGAGGAGATCTGTTCACTCACTGGAGGCAACGCAACATGATGCGCGTTTTTCTCTAGTTCTGATAAACTGTAATTAACAAGCAGTAATAGTTTACTGGACCATACTTCTTGGCTTACTATCCTCCGTATCATATCCCTATTAACCTCCCCGCATCTTGCCATTTAGGAGAAACACCATGTATAGACATTTAAAACATCCATAATAACAAATTTGTTTAAATGACTTTTATCCGGATAGGACTCAGTTTAGAAAGGACATTTCGCTCTGCCATTGACTGTCTGGGGTCAGCCGATTCTCTCTTTTAACGAAGCATCTCTAAATAATACTCTCAGGCAGTGTTTCGGAGCTTGGCACTTTTGGTTACTACAGTAATAATAATGGCGTGTGGCCTCCGATGAGGCCTGGTGCAGGTCTTTCAATCTGACGCCCTATAGGCGACCTACGCGTCTATGAGGATGGGGCCCTACCTATGATGAATTCTAACGCTGAAGACGGCACACACACCCAGCACCCGAGCCATTGGAATTAACCAATGAATGTTAAAATCCCCTACCCGGCCGGGAGTCGAACCCGGAACCCTCTGGGCCAAAGGCCAGCACGCTAACCATTTAGTCATTTAGTCGGAAGGCTACTACAGTGAAACCCCTATACGTTAGACACCTGCGGTTCGTTAAAAATATGTCCAATATAATGGAGTGTCCAATGTGAAGGGTGGGTGTCCAGTATTTAAAAATTACACTAACAGTGCAGGAAAGGAAACATCTGAGCTAGTGTGGTTATTCGAATCTATACACTACACTGAATTTCATGTCTAGTCCAACTCTTTGGCTGAATGGTCATCATAAAGGCCTCCGGTTCAGAGGGTCCCAGGTTCGATTCCCGGCCGGGTCGGGGATATTAATAGTTTCTGATTAATTATTCAGGCTTGGGGACTAGGCATTTGTGTTTGTCCCAACACTTTCCCCCCTCATATTCAGACAAAACACTACGCTACCAACCGCCACAGAAACACGTAATAGCGATTACATCCTTCTTTATACGGGTGGCATCAGGAAGGGAATCCAGTCGTAAAACAGGGCTAAATCCACATGTGCTACACATTTTGCACCCGCGATCCCACAGGTGTGGGAAAAACGGCAGAAGGGGAAGAAGAAGAAGACTAAATTTCATGTCGGCTAAAACTGTAAACAAACGCTATACACTCATGTTCATAAAAACCAGAACACCTTGAAACGTAGGACGTTGATATTCACACGCAAGACATGTGCGAAGAAATAATTAGGATTTGCAATTTTTTTTTTTGCTAGTGTCTTTTCGTCGCACCGACACAGATAGGTCGTATGGCGATGATGGGATAGGAAAGGACTAAGAGTTGGAAGGAAGCAGCCGTGGCCTTAATTAAGGTACAGCCCCAGCATTTGCCTGGTGTGAAAATGGGAAACGACGGAAGACCATCTTCAAGGATGCCGACAGTGGAATTCGAACCGGCTATATACCGGATGCAAGTTCACAGCTGTGCGCCTCTAACCGCACGGCCAACTCGCCCGGTAATTAGAATTTGAACCAGGTCTGCCTTCATGTTCAAGGTCCACTTCGATATCTCGGTGCACGGTCAATGAGTGGTAAAATGTGCCTGCTACTCCCGTTGTCGCTATAAACCCCAGGTAATGGATCAGTGTGGCTTGAGCAACATGTAAAAGTGTAGGGAATTAAACCGCAAATTCATTATATGTCCAATCAAAAAGGGGTCCAAAGTGAGGGGTTTCACAGTACTAATGTAGTGGTCCAATCAAAAGGGGGTCCAAAATAAGGGGTTTCACAGTGCTAATGTTGTGGATCGGCTTTTCGCGCATGTGACTGCGCCTCCTTCTCCATTTCAAACAGTGCCCTCAGTGACATTTACCCGCACTTAAAGGATCTCCTGCGGGACGAAGATTCCAACACCTCGAAGTCTCCGGAAACCGTAAGAGTAGGTAGTTAATGTGATATAAAACCATAATAATAATAATAATAATAATAATAATAATAATAATAATAATAATAATAATAATAATAATAATAATATATTTTGTAGAGGTCTTGTAGTACCGGAATTTTAACGTGAAATATGAACATAGTTTCACTGTTACGGACGGACTAAAGTGGTAACAGAGTTTCGATTTCACTAGTATTGAAGACTAGTGACTAACAAGCTTCAGCTGTCAGCATAAAGTATGCAAACACTGAACGTGTTATGTCTTCTTAAACGTGAGAGTGACCCACCTTCGTAGTTTTACTGCCAAATTAGATAATTGCTTTTCGGAACAAGTTTCAGCTCTTTAGTACCTCTCAAAACCAATATTGATAGAAATAATTTTAAGCATTTTAGAGTTACTCAGCTTCAACACGTGGAAGGCTGCAACTGTTCAACAAGGCATATGAGGGGTATATAGGTCATGGGAGGACAACGACTTGATTAGCGGCGGAACAGGAACCACTCTCGCCCCTGGGAAGTATGTACTGTAAGTACGGAAAGACAAAGTGTTACAAAGTGGAAGTGTGTTCTCTCTCCGTTCATGTTCACAGCCGGCTTAGGTACGTCTAGCCGATAGATATAGTTCCATACAAACTGACCGCTGAATTTTATCGCGGAAGAATTATAGAATTTGCGACTGTCAATTATATCAGCTGTCAATTATTTGTCGTACTAACACAGATAAGATTCCGGCGTGGAAATTATTCTTTCAACAAATTTTAGTGCTCGTGATGAGCGGAACGTGGTGATAGGGAAGAGCATATGGAATAGTTAAGTTAAGAAGTAACGAATTCATCTACCTACAGGTTGCAACTGTCATCTCACCCCACCTAACGAAAAGACTGGCATGTTGTGTGCTTGGTTGTTCCAGTCCTTGGAATCACATGAATGCTTACTCACGAGAATTTTGGTGTTGCTCAGTCAACTTCCCACGCACGCCTGCAACATCGTAGTAAACATCGGCTAGTTTTGTCTATCATTATGAAGAAGGTACAGTACATCATAGGATATACAACGTTACGCTATCATTGGCATGCGCATTCACCGGATATCTCTCTTTTTACGTACATCTACAGGATGTATTATAATTAATAGCGCAAGCTGAAACGGATGTAAATACACGATACTTGAAGCAAAGGCATCTTTGAACACTTCATTTAATTACGAGTAAGTTTTCTGTACAGTCATTATAACAGATTACTGTAACAAATTGAGTAAGTCTGTTTTCTTGTTCTGTAAAAATAACTGCACTTCTACCAAAGTATCGAATAATTTTTCTTAATGTTATCCCGGTATCTTTTCACAACTAGGATGACGTTTACATATAATCAAGTCAGTGGTGGCTGCTAACCACAAATTCTAAATTATCTCCCGACCCATGTTTGCTAAGACGGTTTTGATTCTAGTATCGTGTGCTTATAGCTATTTCAATTTGCGCTATTAATTATGATACACTCTGTATCTCATGATCACACAGCGGTTGGAACATCAGGAGCCCCGCGGTTACAGGAGGTTTTGGCGACGAATTGATCGATGTGGTCAGACTTAAAATGCATGTTAAGACGTCCTCCTGACATTCACAGAAAGAAATCCACAGCCTGTTTCCAGTCACTCGACTGGGTAAGGAATGGAAGGAAGCCTCATCTAGCGGTGAGGATAGGAATTACGCCTGTTCCACTCTTCTATTGATTAATGACTAACAAATGAAATGATATTGGAGAGTTTTATGGAAAACCGGATAACCCGGAAAATATCCTGTCCCTCCTCCGCTTTGTACACTACAAAATCTCACAATGGAGTGATCGGGATTTGAACCCAGCGGCCGACGCGCTGCCACTTGAGCCATGTTGGCTTCCTGACATTCATTTCAAGTTGAATTTGTAAATCCCAGAACCTCATGGCCGCACATGGCCTATAAAACTATTTCTCTCCTAGTTATGATACCTGTTGAGTGCATCCCGTTCCGGTTACTCAAGCCTGTCTTTCATTCGTGGTAGAGCCGGGCCTGCTACTAAGGCAGGGGGGCCGAACTCCATCCCTGCATCTAATTTCATCCCCCTAGGGATTTACAATACATGGTTGGGGTTAGAACCTAATGTTTAGCCGCGAGCACACGCGTAGCCTCATCCCGTTGTCTTGTTGTGAGAGTTGGCTGTGTGTACCAACTTCAGTTTCCGTGTACGAGGAGGATTCATTTTTCATGCTGAGCTGAGTTAGAGCAGCATTCTAATTAATAGCCTGTTATTCCTAGAGTGAGCACTGTGTACGAAATACAGGACCGCATTTCAGTCGTGTGGTGTAGTTCCTGGCGTGTAATCACCACCGTCAGGTGGTTGGCACGAGTTACTGTAGCGGCCATTATCATAAATCAGGGAATGTTCGTAATTTCGTCCCCCTTCATTTTATTTCTAACTTATGTTCATTACTTATTTTCAGATGGGAAAACGCAAGCAGTGGAGTAAGGAGGCTATGGAAAAGGCTAATTAAGGCAGTGAGGGACAAGATAATGGGTAACACAAGTTCAAGTAAAGCTTTTAACACCCCACGAGCAACGATGAAAGACTATGTTAAAAAGAATACCAAGCAAATGTTTGTCATAAATGGGCTTCAAGTAATTCATTATAGGGAATGTGTTTGGTAAGGTTAGAAAGGATAATATACTAAAATTAGTTGTACTGTTCACAAATTTGGTAGGGTACGAAATTAAGAACACATGTTTGGTAGTTTAGTTTTTATAGCGTTAAAGTTTATATCAAATATTGACTACCTTACATTATAACGGTTTCATTTTAATTTGCCCGTAAGTGGAGGATATATTCTGTAATACATATACCCATTTCTAGCCTTGTCCATAATACTTCCGAATTTTTACAAGTCTAAATCTGCTAAGGAAACGAAATATGGGCCCCCTACCTTACGTTGCCAATCCGTAAACTCGTACTTCACAGTGACAAGTAAATATTATCAAAAGTAGAGTTTCTACATTCCACGAGAGATACTCTTGAAAATTACCTACACACCACGCAGTTTTTATTTCTTGTGATCAAATTTCAACAAGTGTTTTATGACACGGAGCTTAATGAGAGTAGGATAAAGTGTGTCGAGTGTTGTCTGGCTGACCTTCTGCGTGTACAGTGTTAGACTTTTTTCCCTATATTCCTGCATAGCTCGTGAACTCTCGTGGCTTCTTGCCTTAATCCGTAAACGAGCAGATAAAGGAAGGGTAAGGGAGAGAGGGAGAATTTACATGCACAGAGGAGAAGAGAGAAAGAGGGAGGTACATTTCGTTGAGATAGCGTAACGAGCTAATTATGTGAGGGCCGTCGCTTTTTCTGTCACCCAGGCTTAACCTCTAATTCTACACCTTGTATCGCACACAAAAAAGAGAAGAACAATGTTAATGTGCGACCAACTGACCAGAGAGTTCTCTCACCAAAACTTGACTTATAGTAGACCAGCTGCTCTACCTGTCGTTGACGGGTTATTTCAATGCTGAAATCATTTCTTAGCAGACAAAATAGGGGTCCTCACACTATGAAAAGCGTAAAATTAAGCAATTTCCTCAATTTTGCCGAAAGTTGAAGGACTAAAGGACCCGGAATTGTTTCAAATTGTAAATCCTGGATAGCTCTATCAAACTAAAAAATTCGAAAATCGCTTCTAGCCTGAATGCAGTCCCGGAAAAACAGTCTAAAATCGTTTGTTTCTTTACTCGTTTTATTTTTGATTCAAGTCGTAGTCAAATTAACTTATTTATATGGTTATTTCTAAATGTGTTAACTTGGTCCAGCACCCTCATGCCCTTTTAGGTTTTTGAAAATTATCCACACCGAATATAGTTATAAGGGCTTAAGCGGAACAATGCATTGACTCACATTAGCACTCGTAGTGGTAGAAAAAGGCAAACTGCTAATCAAATTGACCGAATAATGATGATTAAGGAAAGTATTGTAATTTTTGTAATAAATAAAGAATATATTCTCATAATTATATAATTTCTTAACTAAAATTCGTAGCTTACATCCCTACGATGTTTTCAATATTGAATTGCTTGGATTTTTGCCTTAGTAGGGACAGAGCATACTTCAACATACAACAATCAATCAGTGTAATATTATTGATATTAAATTCGTGTCCTTGTCCCAAGATGATGCAGCTCGTTTTAGATACTGTACACCTCCAATAGAGGCTTAATTTTAACCATATACCAGCCATCTTGCCATTCTTAAATCTCTGACAGTACTGGAAATCGAACTCGGGATCCGAGAACTGTAGCTAAGTGCTAACATTTACGCTACAGACAATATTAATGATGATAAGTTTCGTAGGTGTCAGCCTCTGTGGTGTAGTGTTTAGTGTGATTAGTTGCCACCCTCGGAGGCCCAGGTTTGATTTCCGGCTCTGCCAAAAAATTTGAGAAGTGGAACGAGGGTTGTCTATCCCTTCCAATGTCTCCCACACCCCCACAAGCTCTTGTTCAGCAAAGTAGGTGAGGCCACCTGGGCGAGGTACTGATCTTCCTCTTTAGTTGTATCCCCTGACCCAATGTCTGACGCTCCAGGACACTGCCCTTGAGGCGGTAGAGGTGGGATCCCTCGCCGAGTCAAAACCAACCCTGGAGAGTAAACGGATTAAGTAAGAAAGGAGGAAAGAAAGAAAGAAAGAAAGAAAGAAAGAAAGAAAGAAGGAAAGAAAGTGCGTTGTTTTATAGGTTATGGAATGCCTGATTTAACGCGTAAAAGCGTAATTTATTGTATAACCATTTGATGGAAAATGTGCATATTCACTTTCGCAGAAAACTGAATTGTAAGTACACTTGCTATGGTTTATTTTGTTTGGTTTGGTTTTATTGTTTGGCCATTATTTTGGCTTTTCAGCGTATAAAACATGCGCAACTTCAGTAAATACGTAAACATGAACGACCGTTATTTAGATAAAGTTAATTATTGGAGATTTGTATTTGAAATGAGTATTTCTATACCATATTTTAGCTCAATTGCTCCAGTAGTTTAGGCGTAATTGCGTGATTAGCAAGAAAAGAACACACTATCTCACACATTATTTAATTTCTTCGTAAACAGTTTCGCAAATATAATTTCAGATGAATATTTTAAATAAAACGGAACTAATCATGTTCTATCAGAAAATCTTTGTGCAAAATTGCATGCTATTCTGACCAGTGATTTAGACGTGATGTCTTTTTGGTAAGATAATGAATCTCCTTTGGAACAGTCAAGTGCCTTTGATATCTAAGAAGACTCTCTATTAGACCTACTTCATACTAATAACAACAATAGCAGACTCCAGGCTGCAAAAATGAAATTTCTGATACCAATGCTTCAGAAAACAAGACGAGATAACATCAGAAATGAAATGACACGAAAAGACGTCCAAGTGGAACCACTTTGTGCAACTCTTGCAACATCAAGTCTGAAGTGGTGTGGTCACTTGAAGAGAATGGATCTAAAGAAGGAGTGGTTTGAAAGACACCTGGAGGGTAAGCGACCTAGAGGCAAGCCAAGGACAAGATCAATATCCCAAATAAAAGAAGGTCTGCAAGGAAGAGGCATAGAATGATAAAAATTTGGAGAACGCTCTTAAACTACACCCGGGAAACTGGAGGTTGTAAAATGATGATGGTGATCATAGTGATGGTCTGGAATAAGATAGTGAATCTTCCCTGTTGTTGATATACAATATCAATATTGTTGGGGAGGGGGGGGGGGAGATAAAGTTTGAAATGAATAGTTACGTCTTTGTGATTCTTATTCCGCGTAAACCTGGAGATACTGTGACTGCGATCACGGCATCGAAAGCCGGTTAAAAAGTACAAACTTGCCTTTTTATTGTTGTTTTCACTGTATAGACACCATATTTCCACACGATTTGAGACCTGGTTTATATTCATAGTTTGTTGTGGGTAACTAGAGGGTTTGTTGAAGAGGAAAAGAAGAGCATTTATGAACCATGCATTCCATATCCGAGTGAGAGACATAACATTCGCCCAGAAAACTTGTCCATGATCGTCTGCTATTTGGAAGCAGAGGCAGTGTACCTAAGCATACGTGGGAAATATTGAAAAAGCTTGGAATCCAGCACACGACTCTGGAAAAAATTATAGTGGACATTTTAAAAGATACGGTGACAATATTAAATCATCACCTATACTACCCCTAAATGATAAATCATCTAGTGTTTCCTTTCTGTAAAATAATTTTAATATTTTAGGTTATAATAGCCTAAATTGTAAAAACTCAGCATCATTGTGGTCATTCACGCTTTGTAAACTGATGTCTTTTGAAAAGTATGTACTTGGGAGGTAAATTCTATTCCGATAAAATATTAAATGTCACTAATATACAATACCAAGAGCTCATGTCTGTTTTGAGTGATTATACCTTCCCGAGCTCAACATGGATTAGGTTTTTAGTTAGCCCTTCCATCGACCCCTCTAACGATCAAGGGTACAGTGGCGGTCTCTCGATCCTCCAAGATCGCGAGTTCAAACGTGGCATAGGTAGTAGATATTTTGAACAGTGGAACCAAACTGCATTCGATACACCATATCGTACGATGTCGGCATGTGCGTTTGGTGTATCAAACCAAACCAAACCAAACCAAACCCCATGGCACTACAGCCCATGAAGGGCCTTGGCCTACCAAGCGACCGCTGCTCAGCCCGAAGGCCTGCAGATTACGAGGTGTCGTATGGTCAGCACGACGAATCCTCTCGGCCGTTATTCTTGGCTTTCTAGACCGGGGCCGCTATCTCACCGTCAGATAACTCCTCAGTTCTAATCACGTAGGCTGAGTGGACCTCGAACCAGGCCTCAGGTTCAGGTAAAAATTCCTCACCTGGCCGGGAATCGAACCCGGTGCCTGCGGGTAAGAGACAGGCACGCTACCCCTACACCACGGGGCCGGCACGTTTGGTGTATATTGGACAAAATTAATTAAAACTCAGCCATAGACACTCCACGAGAGATAGGGTTTACTCGGCCATCTGGTAGAGTAAAAGAGAACTTAAAAATTGAAACTCAAGCAGCCTAGAAGACGTAAAATCAAAATGTCTACACATTGAGTCTGAGGTCTTCTTCTTCTTCTAGCTAGCCTGGTCACCATGCTCGCTACGGTGTCAAATTTATATGGTCTGACATCACGATCCGGTTCGAGTCCCGTTGGTGGAAAAAAATACTCACCATCACAGTGTTGGCCGGCAGGGTACGAGAGGTGGTGGTACCCTATACCAGGGCCTCTCAAACGACAAAAATCTCGCACGTGCAAACCAAGGCGCAGAGGTTCTGTGCACCGTGCATCGGCCCGACTAGGCTCCGTTCGGACCAGCCTTTTATCTTGGGACAACTCAGCTAAGCTCGGCTAAGCTCGACTCAACTCGGCTCGGATGTTGGAGCGCTGCAAAGTAAGTGAGGAGGGGGGAGACAGGCGGAGCGAACGAGACAGGCATAGGAAATAGAGACACCGCTATTCCTTCAAATCCAGGAGTGGGGGCCTGCACTCTGGTCTGCTACTCGATGCGCCTTGTGCCGCGCAACGCACTGGTGCATTCACCCTGAGAGGCCCTGCCCTATACCATTTCTAATCACTAGATTGCGTCCCCATCTCGTTATTATCGTCATCACCTCACACCCAGACGCGCAGTTTGCCCATGGGTGTCAACTGGAAAAACCTGCATCAGGTGAGATGAACATGTCCCCGGATATAAATAAATAAATAAATAAATAAATAAATAAATAAATAAATAAATAAATAAATAAATAAATAAAATAAGTCCGCCTCTGTGGTGTAGAGATTAGTGTGATTACCTGCCAACCCGGGAGGCCCGGGTTCGATTCCTGCTCTGCTAAGAAATTTGAGAACTGGTAGGAGGGCTGGAACGGGGTCCAGTCAGCCTCGGGAGGTCAACGGAGTTGAGGGGGGTTCGATTCTCTCCTCAGCCATCCTCGAAGTGGTTTTCCGTGGTTTCCCACTTCTCCTCATGGCAAATGACGGGATGGTACCTAACTTAAGGCCAAGGGCGTTTCGTTCCCTCTTCCTTGTCTCTACTTCTCAATCATCCCATACCCTCACAAGGCCCCTGTTCAGAATAGCAGGTGAGGTCACCTGGCCGAGATACTGGTCCTCCTCCCCAGTTGTATTCCCCTGACCCAAAGTCTCACGCTCTAGAATACTATCCTTGAGGCAGTGAAGGTGGGATCCCTCGCTGAGTCCGAGGTAAAAACCAACCGTGGAGGGTAAATGGATTAATAAATAAATAACGAAAGAAAGAAAGAAAGAAAGGAAAAATAAATAAATAAAAAAATATCATTTATTTAATTTATACTTGTCCTTCCTCGGTGCATGAGTTTGCAAATGTAGCGACGACACCATACTGTACCAAAAGACAAAATAAATCTTAATTTATCTCCCATTAATCTGAACTTTTAGATCGTAATGTATTGTAACTTATATTTAATGAGAGTATTTGCTAGGAATTGGGTAAACTCTTGAGCGTATTAAATTACCTTCATTGTTATGAGAGCACTCGTAAAAAAGTTAGCAGGTTAAAATATATTAAGTCTCTCGAGGCTACTTTTAGCTACAAAATTGAAGAGATTTGAAGAGGTCAGAGTAGTAACAAAGAAAGAGTAAATACCCGCACAAGAGGGCAACGTGAAGAATGGAAAATATCCGACGTACAACGATCTCGTATTCACCGAACAAAGGTATGTTCAAGAAGGGCTTTTTTTATAAGCCTAGCAAAATGTGATGTACTATGTGAACTTAGAGAATTTAAAACCGGGCATTTATGTAAAATGTGAAGCCTCCTTCACTTACTAATCGACAAACAGGTTCACTGTTGGTATAGGATTTATTTATTTATTTATTTATTTATTTATTTATTTATTTATTTATTTATTTATTTATTTATACTAATAAGCCTAGTTGAAGGGTAGAGTGTTTAAGTGTTCGAGCCCCACTGTAAGCAGCCCTGAAAATGGTTTTCAGTGGTTTCCTATTCCCACACCAGGCAAATGCTGCTGCTGTACCTTAATTAAGGCCACGGACGGTTCCTTTTCAATACTAGCCCTTTTCTACCCCATTGTCGCTATACGACCTATCTGTGTCGGTGCGACGTAAGGACAATATTAAAGTGTATACTGTATATTTTGTATAAAAACATAGCTGCTGCAAGACTCGAACTCACGTCGTCGAGGTTTGTACGGTAACCATTCGGCCTCTGCTCCGGCTGACTGCGGTGTAACACTCCAAGTGTATAATGCGTTACATTGGAATCGGGGTTTAAGTAAATATTTTTCGCCTTTTAGCGTTCTATCACTTCCACTTGGTCCGAAGCGGATCCTGGGTCATGTCATTTGACCGCAACTTTTTCGAAAACGAAAGCGTATTGACCTAAACCCATCCACACGAGTTACTGTTGAGTGTCCCCCAACAGGTACATCGAAGCTCACTGAAATCGGTTGGACGCAGGGTCTAGCCCCTCCTTGTCAGACGTGAAAAAATTGAACTGCATACACTGGTTAACGTATCCCTATAATGGAATAATGGGCTGCACTCAGAACCGAACGCCTTGAAGGATGAATATTCGGACAAGGAGCTGGACAACTTTCTTCAGTTTATACACTTATTTCTGAGGTCTCTGAAGCGACCTATGATCACTTAATTCTGGCTGCGGGTTTAAGACCGGATGATCTTTCTAACATCTCGTGGTTTTTGAGATGAAAATCTCAACCCAAGATTGACCGGGATCCAGCCTTCCAGGTGGGAAGTTAGCAGCTAACCTACTAAGCTAATCACGCCCCAGAGGGTGGACTTGTATTCTGTTAAACTGATGAATATAATCCAAGATAACGTCGTTGCTCCGAGAAAAACCACTTTGTGATAATATTTCACCTTAGAATTCTGGCCCGAAGGGTTCTTTCATCTAAGGTTCAGTACTGCATGAACTATATCAACCAATTGTCGTTCTATGTGATAGATGTGCTGCGGGTAGATATTTTCCCCCTCAACATTGTATTTCGAGGCGCTACGACGATATGCTATATGCGTTACAATTGAAATGAGCAAAGTCTAATCTTTCAAAACCAAACCAAACCCCATTGTACAACAGCCACAAAGGGCCACGGCTTAACAAGTGACCGCTGCTCAGCCCGAAGGCCTAGCAGATTACGAGATGTCGTGTGGTCGACACGACGAATCCTCTCCGTCTTTATTCTTGGCTTTCTAGACCGGGACCGCTTTCACTGTCACATAGCTCCTCAACTTTAATCACGTAAGATGAGTGGACCTCAACCAGCACTGAGATTCACGTAAAAGTCACTAATCTGGCCGGGAATCTAGCCCGGGGCCTCCGGGTACGAGGAAGGCACGCTATTTGTACACCGCGGGGATGGATCATAATATTCTTCAGCATACTTCATTGAATTATAATAAAAATTGCCCGAAATATATTGCTACGTACCAGCCCCGTGGTAGCCCATTTCGGTGCTTCCAGGAAGGGGCTAGTATCACAGACGATCGGGGATCTCCCAGCCGACTTGTAGGGTGGGGTCGGCCTTTCCATGTATTCTCGTCACCTGGATTACCTGTGATTTTCTTGGAGATTAAATGGGATTGATCCACCTCTAGCCACCTCGCGAATTTTGTGGTTCCCATCACCCGAGCTCTAAAATGGGAGGCTAGCCGCGGACAGTCAGTCAGAGTTGGCCTTCGTGGAGAAGCCATAGTCAGTGTTGGTGTCGAACTCGGAGTCAGTGTTGGACTCCGTGGTTGAGTAAGTGTGAGACTCAGTGGGTTGGGGTTCATTGGGTAGGCTGAGGGCGACAGAGGTGTTGGCTGTCGCTAATATCCCACCGAGGTCTGAAAAGGAGCTGTGATTGTGGTGTCGGACAATCCAGTGAGTAGGAGGGCTGGAGACGACGGAACGGAAGACTGAGTACGACTTGAGAGTAATATGTATTTGTGTATTACTGTGCACTGAGGATCGCCGTGAGCCAGCGAGGGAAGCCGCTACCGTGAGTGTGAGGGTAAATGGACCTTTGTTAAGATTCGCTGTTGTGAGTATCGTCCTGGTGTGAATACTGTTGAGCTGTTACTCTTTGGTTGTTCACTGCATGTGGCTGTGTGAATTACCGGACTGTCTCTGGAGTCCGTGATGAGGGGGAGTAAGAGGCTCTGGCAATATTAATAATAACAATAACAATAATAATAGTAATAATAATGAGGTACACAGCGATGACAAATCAAATATAAATTAAGAAGAAGGCAGTGGAAGCAATAAGCAGGAATACCAAGAATAAGGTCTGATGTCAATGTCGGAATCAAATGAGGAGGACAATAAATAAACGTTGAGCTTAGGAATTCTGGTTAGGCTCGGAAGAAGGATTGCCAAGGCAAGACAAAGGAGCACCGACAGTTTTGAGAACAAAATATGTTTGAAAAGAACAATACCAAAATTTACAAATTTACAAGCAATCTACTGATCCTTACATATGCTGATGTTTCCCAACCATCGCACATACGTTATATCGAAAAGACAAATAAGAGAGGAAAAACGGAAGAGGGCAATAACAGATAGATAGATAACTGCCTAAAGGAAAATTAGTAAATTAACCTGAAAAGTAGTGACAACACTTTACATAATTTTAAACATCCAGCGGAAAAAATGCTACTAGCGAAAATCTCAAAAAACACTTCGAAGATTAAGTTCGTTGGTTACACACGTAGAAAATGTACATTTCAGAAATGAAAGAACATGAACCGCTCACATACATAGTTCATTGCGGACTCAAAAGCAATGGAAACCAAACACACACATCTCACAAACGTTGGAACCTAACGCATCATTTTAGACCGGTGAAGAAAGATAGAGTTTTTGCTTGGAAAGGGCATGCTCCCCATTAGTCATTAGGTAAATAACGGTGCTCATTTGCCAGATGATAAGATATAAATAAAAATTTCATACCTGACGTCCAAGTGCATGATACAGGAGCAGGAAGAAGAAAAATTATGTACACATCTCCATAAGAAAGAATAAAAATACTCCTCATTCAACCGTCTACACAGGCTTGAAGTCCATCTCAGTTGAATATGAGTGAAGCCGCCAATATATACGATGGTGCAGAGAGGGAGAAATAAGGGAAGGAAGGACTAGCACTTTCTGGAAGCTTTCAAATATTACGGCATATGCGCGAGTGGAAACAGCTGTCCATCCTGACGTCATCGGGTAACAGCTGACTTGCAAAGCAGTTAGTAGGCGATGCACAGCGGATGTGAGTAGCTGAGAAGATGAAGGCTGTGTGTGTGCGTGGCGTATTCTATTTCTCGGAGATATCGGCGATGAGGTGAGTCCATTACATGTTGAATCAACGATCAGTCATCGTATGTTTAGTGGCCCGTAGCCCCGTGTTCAAATCCAGCGGTGTACGCACAGCTATTGTATAATTTCGTGTGGCTATTTCTAGCCGGGTGCAGCCCTTGTAAGGCACGCCCTCCGATGAGGGTGGGCGGCATCTGCCATGTGGAGGTCGATGCCATATGGTGGAGGTTAGTGTTATGTGTGGTGTGTGAGTTGCAGGGATATTGGGGATAGCACAAATACCCAGCCCCCTAGCCATTGGAATTAACCAATGAAGCTTAAAATCCCCGATCCGGCCGGGAATCGTACGCGGGACTCTCTGAACCGAAGGGCAGTACGCTGACCATTCGGCCAACGAGTCGGACAAACTCGTGTCCGCATCCCGAGGTGGTGCAGCTCTCTTCAGGCACACCCCCGTTGGAGGTGAGCTGCATGTACCATTTCAACCACATACCAGCCCTCCTGCCAGATTTTAAATTCCTGGCAGTACCGGGAATCGAACCCGTGACCTCGAGGACGGCAGCTAATAACACTAACCGTTACGCTACGGAGGCTAACAGGTATTGTATGATATAACTGGACTTGGGGAAGAGTGAAAGTAAGTATTAACTCTCCCAAGGTATATTAACGGACCGGACCGCCTGCTGTGCCATAAAGAAGAGAGACGTGTAAATAGACAGCAATTAGTACATATAACTATTCACAGCTGATTAGAATTGTGTGCGTGCATTTATTGGGTCATCCTGAAATAAATTAGAGTAACAACACAGACGGAGTTTTATTCGTAACAATATAATATGAACTTTTGTCAATAATATATTCGTATTCTTTTCTATTCTGTTAATTAAACATTTAATTCAATCGTTTTTCAATTTGTTAGAGGTATGATTCTTATTTCATGACTAACCCTTTTACTCAGAGTATGGTAATGGAGTAGGATCGCCATTGTTTCTGTTCCTTAAAATCATTTTCAGTTTGCTTTGAATTGCTTCATTTCTAATAATACTGCTAGAAACCAAAATATGCACCAGTATAGTTGTAGGACTGAAATACACACTAATCTTATAGACTTCGTCTTATGTGCACTATCAATCTTCATCAATATGTCTGCTATTACTTGAAAAAAATGTACTCTCTATACTGTATGCATAAGCATATCTCTTAAATACACAGACATAGCCATGTTATGAGCACCATCTAGGTTTATTTAATCGTACCCAGGCAAGTGCCTCCCCTTCCCTAACTAGAACTCCTATGGGGTTATGAAATTTAAAGCTATAGATAAATTTTGGTCAGTTTAAAACAATCATAAATATGCTGACGGTTATGTAATTCCGCAGTCAAATGCATTTGTTCAGAATAAATAGGGGATCCTGTGGATTGACGTGTTGTGAATTAGCGAGCCTCTGTTCACGAATAAATAAATGGCAGAACGGCCGCGATATAAATATTTTAGTATGCTTTAACGCGACAAACTCTTGGTTAATTTAAAAGCCTCCAGTTGAACTCCAGTACAACGTCAATGTATGCTGTCTACTAGGTTCAGTGCTTAGAGACGTAGAATTTCGAGAACCATTAGATCTAGTAACAGGAGGAAAGGTGAAGGATTCATAGGTTGACAAAATATTATCTTGCTACATTACATATTAAATAGCTGAACGATAATTTGATGGCTTCCACTGTGGTCTGAATGGGAGGATTCTGGTAGGTACGGTTGAGATTTGAACGCTACATCAATTGCAGTTGACTTGACGCAAATTACTTCGTCCATGAAGTTGGTAAATTACCTATTAGAACAAAAACTCAGATGGATACGATCTGTTACTACACCTGCTTGATGCATCCAGGCGGTAATAACATTTGAACTGGTGATCATCGGCCCTACGCGTACATTTGTGAAGACGATACATTGCGTTACAGATATTCTGATCTTAGTCAAAACCAGGAGATAGTGGGGGTAGTCACTCAGCAATTTACATTATTTTATTGACGATTAGGTGAATACATACGTAGGATGAATCATTGTGAAGTGATATTTAACTGTACGATCAATGCATAAATACCTATTGCAGGAGTATAATTTAAGACTTCGTAGCGGAGTACCGAGGCATAGGAGAGCGGAGAAGCGCCATGATTACGCTTATAAAGACTAAACGAAACTAAACTCACCAGCTATACACATGTTCAGGATAAATAAATAAATAAATAAATAAATAAATAAATAAATAAATAAATAAATAAATAAATAAATAAATAAATAAATAAATAAATAGACTAGTAAATGAAACTGAACTCACCATTGACTGAGTCCGGTAAGATCGTAAATGTTATAATTTTCTTATATTATGTAGTGACGAGTAAATTCCTGAGCTGCTCTCCGAAGCAAATCACGTGGATTGACTTACAGTCTTGCCTGTACAGGGTTTCTCATATAAACGCAGACCGGACGCACGGTGTTTGTATTCTGCGCTACGGTAGCTGCCTCAGCCGAACTTATGTCGCGCGCGGCCGTCCTACAATCTTATGTGAAATATTACCTTATAAAAGGAGCTGGAAGTATCTTCCTTCCTTGGTTATACAGGCATTGTATCTGGTAACCACATTCTGTCTGACACGAGTGAGTTCTGCCACAGTAATATTTCTGATTTAATTCGTAATGTGTACTTTCAGTAAGTGCAATATGTGAGGATTTGTTCGATAAACTTTTATTTTCAGTTTACCCCACAAGTTAAAAGCCCACATTGTTAGATCTGGAGAACGAGGGGAAAATAGAAGAGCAGTGATCACTTTTTCTGCAAACACTTCCGAGATTCTGCTGTATGAGCAGGAGCTTAATCTTGTTGAAACCATTAACTGATGCAATATTATCTAGGTACGTCTCTGCATTTACTGTCGTCTCGAAAAAAAATTAGGCCCAGTTATTCGTCCTGCACTAACAGCAAACCAAGCACCAATCTTAGTATCATACTGAGGGTCTTCATAAACATCAGTAGGATTTTCTGCACACCAATAGCGAAAGTTATGACTGTTCACACAACCAGTAAGATGGAGCCAGGCCTCATCCGAAAGAACACAAGGTGTGGGTCGAATAAACGATCATTCAATAATGCAAAATACCACTTACACTATCACACTCTTGTGGCTGGATCAGCAAGTTTTAAACAATGGGCCCGTGTAAACCTGTACGGTAAACCTCTAACAGCTTTGTAGCTCTATGTGCAAAAGAAACCGAAACTCCTACTTGTGCTAATTTTGTGAATGATTTATTCGGTGACCATTCAAGATTCGAACCAGTGTCATCTATTTTTACCTCTGTTAAAACTGTTCGTGTGCACGTATGGGTTTTTCTATTGACCACTGAGCCAGTAATTTCAAATTTATTTATAATTACGTGAATCTGTCCTCGTGAAGGTGGCACTTCACCAGGAAATTGCTGAACAAGTGCATCGCAAGAGACCTTTGTATATCTTCTCACTTCTCCTGTGTGGGAGCTGTTTTATTTCGATGACTTTTTATAATTTGTTACGGAACCAGTATTATGCCACTTGTGAACGATTTGTAGCACAAAACTTTTATTTATTTATTTATTTATTTATTTATTTATTTATTTATTGTGCTTCATACAGGTATAAACCTAATGATGCGAAACACATATACTATTATATTAGATAAAAACAAATATCAAATTAAAATTATTTTATCTCCGGTGAAAGTCCTTGTAAAATAAAGTCTTAAATGAAACAAAAATACCCGTTTCTTCAGTAGCATGATATTGTAGCACCAGGAAATTGTCTACGGAACTTTCGAAGGCACCTTTTAACAGGTTTCTTCTACTTGTGCAAATAACTCTCAACCAAAATATTATCTGCACTGTAGTGTACCTAACCACTGCGATAATATCCTCGCAACACACCTTAGAAGTTTAATAGTTAGTAGCGAACTGCTGCGTCAGCAGACAAGACATATTATCACGCCCAACTTGACACAAACCATATGGCGCAATGACTATTTCAATTTTTGGGAGTTTGGTGATGGTGAATTTTATTTTCAAAGGAATTACAACTAGAATGAAGAAACGACGATGGGTGAGACGTACGCTGCAGTAACCGAGCGACCATGCATATAGCAAAAGAGGAACCTTATTGGAAACCACATGGACGGAGGAGTGGGCAGAAAAGAACGGAGTGTCATCTACAGGGAAAGGAATGGGTTGAAATCAATGTTGTAGCTACAGTGACTGTTCTAGAAGTAATAATTTGGGTGAGCCCAAACTTGAAGTTATTTACATGCTGGATTTCGTACACAATGAAAAGCAGCATAACATTCAAGATGACATTAATATGTTCACATTATCAGATATTTAATAGAATTATTTCTCTAAACTAGACATGGCCTAATTTTCGAAAGAATATAAAATGTGTAGTAGTATGATTATGCTGTACATTGAACATTGAAATGCATTTTTTACATGCTCATGCTATAATGTGAACTGAAGTCGGCGTGCTTTCAATTTGGTACTAGTTTTACGTCATACGGATTCTCTCTTATGGCGACGTTGCGATGGGACAGGGCTAGGAATGGAAAGGAAGGGACCGTGACCTTCATTAATGTACAGGCCCAGCATTTGATTGGTGTGGAAATGGGAAACCATCTCCAGGGCTGTCGATAGTGGGGTTCGAACTCACTATTTCCCGAATGGCTTGCTTTCTATGAGGTGAACTTGTCCATTATGCGATATGGTTCACGCAACTGAAATCACTGCTAGGTTACTAAGTCGTTCCCCGATCATAGACGTTGTGTGGTTAATTTGAAAATCTCCCATTTTTGGGTGGTCCCAGACCTACACGGCCCACCCGCTGAAACCGCCGCTGTCCTGCTAAGAACAGAACATCCGGGCGAGTTGGCCGTGCGGTTAGGGAGATAGTGGGTTCGAACCCTACTGTCGGTACCCCTGAAGATGGTTTTCCGTGGTTTCCCATTTTCACACCAGGCAAATGCTGGGGCTGTACCTTAATTAAGGCCACGGCCGCTTACTTCCAACTCCTAGATATTTCCTATCCCATCGTCCCCATAAGACCTATGTGTCGGTGCGACGTAAAGCCACTAACAAAAAGAAAAAAAGAACAGAACAAGGTTGCTTTCCGTTGTTGAAGCCCAATGCTACCCCATAAGAAGTTGAAGGAAATACGTGTCTCAGCTAGAAACCATCCTCTCTTAATTTAAATTAGAAAAGGAAAAGGAGAAATAGCGGTGTCGGCAAAGGAAATGGAAAAATTACAAAGGGTGCGAATATAAAACAGTCTCGTATACCTAATACAGTCGAGGCTCCATTTTGTCCGTGTGTTGGAGTACTATCTCCAGAATAACGATTTTGTGGCTCCCACGCCACATGGATATAGCGGGAAACGAGTTTGCTGATAGGGCTGCCAAGGAGACGGTCACATTGCCCCCGTTGCCTTACAAGGTTGCAGCCAGTGATACTCGTTTTCAGCTGAGACGTTTGGTCATATCCCATTGGGAAATGAAGTGGCAGGCCACACCTCTCTCAAATAAGCTGAGAACGATCAAATGGAACTACGAAGGCTCGGAAGATATCTCTATCTCGGAGAGGAGCTGTGGTATTTTGTCGTCTTCGGATCGTCCACGGAGTAGCGGAGGAGTAGCAACGCACTACTATTTACTGAAGGGAAAATCCCCCTCTCCCGGTGTGTACTTGCGGTGGTCATCTGACCGTAATACACATATTTACCGAGTGCGCGGACCTGGCCAATCTGCGCCGTAGTCTAAACCTTCTGAGTACCATCTCCCTCAATCTGCGAGATGACTTTGTCGTCCGTTGTATGAGGGATAGTGGCCTGTTTTATCGCATTTAACAGTGATTTTTCTATTTATTTTAGGTTTTTATGTTATTGTTAACCGCGTTTTTATGCTATTGACTCAGTTTTAGTCTGTGATTGTGTGGTTTTAATGTGTATTTTACATTTTTAATTGGAATGAAATATATGACTTCACTTCAAAGGCAATGCGTTATTTCATTTTAGTATATTTTAACAATTTTATAAGAAAATAAAGCATTGCGAATTGGATTCACTGATTATTTGAAGTATTATTATTATTATTATTATTATTATTATTATTATTATTATTATTATTATTATTATTATTACATTTCGCTTCGTCTCGTACCATTAGGGGCCTACGACATATGTTAGACCGCTTTTAAGTAACAAGCATTGTCATCATCAGCTCCGTTGTTGACTACGGAGATTAGACAGAAAATATGAAAGTGAGGATTCTGATATGAGTAAGTGAAAACAATGCCAGTCTCAACAAAGAGTAAGTGAAAACAATGTCAGTCTCAACCAAGGGAGCTGATCTAAGTAGCTCAGGCAGTAGAGCGCTGGCCCTCTGTGCCTAATTTGGCAAGTTCGATCCTGGCTCAGTCGAGTGGTATTTGAAGGTGCTCAAATACGTCAGTCTCGTGCTGGTACATTTACTGGAACGTAAAAGATCTCCTGTGGGATAAAATTCCGGCAAGTTGACGTCTCCAAATACCATAAAAATGTAGTTCATGGGAGGTGAAACAATTAAAATTATTAACTAAGGGTCATAATTTCATAACCCATAGTTCCAAATTTAAAGCTCCTGGAGGTAATGTCTTGGGACATGCGGGAGTTATAAGGTTAATCGTTAAGACTTCATGAGCTAAACTATTCATTCTACATGATTATCCTAGTAGATACAAAATTTCACTTTTGACTGTCCGCCTTCAAATCCAGTAGTTTTACGCAGGGGTCGGTTTAAGCATAACGAAGAATGACACTCTAATTTTCCTTCAAGCGATAGTGTGACCCAATTTTATTAGAGATGTGTTTTGTTGCCTTGTATGTTCTGTATAGGATCCCTGCTCAATTCCCTATAGCCTCGTCGAGCTGAATTATTTATGGATTTGTTCATCTAACAATTGACAATTAATGAATGATGAAAAGTTCACTACCGATTGGTAAATTTTTCCTCGTTGGGACACTTTGCACCGGTTTTGATCAGTCGTCTTAAGCAGATAATTTGTTTATACACACATTTGCAAAAACAATTGCGCACCATGAACAAATCGTGCGAATGCAGACCGCAGGCTTTTAGTTTACAATAGTGGAACGTCAAAATATAGTATGATTACTTGGCTGGCCTACCTGTTCTCTGGAGTTAGTTATATTTGATTCTTCTCTACGAGACCACCTGAAGGCAAATGATTGTTGAAAACTAATTTATAACATTGTAATAGTTCGTTAGTGCATACAGAATGAATTATTCGAAATACATCTAGTCATTTTTTTGGGAATAGGCCTACTGCAGTCCCCAACGTAATGATGACTATTAGTTTTCACTCGGGATGAAAGTAGCGTTGATTTGCTTGTGCTTTAATGTAGCACTAACACATCGAAGGTTTTTGGCGACACAAGGATGGCAGAGGGAGTGAAAATGGAAAACCACTGAAAAGCATATTTACGGTTGCCGACGGTTGGATTCGAACCCAACATCTCTTGAATGCAAGCTCACAGCTACGCAAACCTAGCCCCACGGGCAACTCTCTCGATACTATTTTGAACACATCCTGTAGTCATATGCAGCCTTACATTAATGAGGTAGAAACACGTATATAACTCGGAAATAAGATGAAATGAGAAGTGTTGTATTGAAAAAGAAGTAAGTATAAATAACCACCTAATCGATACTTTATTAATGCCTCAGGCAAAATTGAATAAAATTAAAACTTACAGGACATGTTTCGACCACTTAGTGGTCCTCTTCAGCTGTATAAATAAAGAACTGAAAAGAAAAACATTGACAATAAGCATTAAGTATCGATTAGGTGGTTATTTATACTTACTTCTTGATTAAACATCGATACGGTCATGAAATGGACAACTTGTAATAAGTGTCGTATTGTTCTTTCATTCATTTTAAAATGTCTAGAGTCGATTTTTTTTTTTTTTTTTTACTTTTACGATTTGCTTTACGTCGCACTGACACATATAGGTCTTACGGCGACGGTGGGATGGGAAAGGGCTACGAGTGGGAAGGAAGCGGTCGTGGCCTTAATAAAGGTACAGCCCAAGCATTTACCTGGTGTGAAAATGGGAAACCACGGAAAATCATCCTCAGGGCTGCCGACAGTGGGGTTCGAACCCACTATCTCCCGGATGCAAACTCACAGCAGCGCGCCCCTCACCACGTGCGTCTATTCTATTCATATTGAGTATGTTAGCGCCTCTTCGGTATGAATGGAAACTCATCGTTGTTCAACCTATCGGTAAAATGAAATGTCGTATGGCTTTTAGTGCCGGGATATCCCAGGAAGGGTTCGGCTCGCCAGATGCAGGTCTTTCTATTTGACTCCCGTAGGCGACCTGCGCGTCGTAATGAGGATGAAATGATGATGCAGACAACACATACACCCAGCCCCTGTTCCGTAGGAATTAACCAATTACGGAGAAAATTCCCGACCCGGTCGGGAATCGACCCTGGACCCTCTGAACCGAAGGCCAGTACGCTGACCGTTCAGCCATCGAGTTGGACAACCTATCGGTGAACCAAGCAAACACCTACAATACAATCATATTAACAAGACAACTTATGATATATAATCAATAAACTGCCAAGACGTATTTTGATGGCAAACCCTATAATTTGAATAAAGAATTACGCAGACTGGTTCAGCAGATGGACTTTTGAAGGAAAACGGTTTGTATTCGTATTTTAAGTATATAGATTACATAATGAAAACACTTATGATATTATCTAACAAAGAAATTATATATTATTTGGTATGTTCTATTTTAATCGTACAGTGTATTTGTAACTTTTTCTACAAATGATTTCTACTGGAGCTGACAATTATTGTAATGCCAGTAAATCCTCTTCCAGCAAGCGACAATGAAAGCCACTGGTTTTGGTAAAATGTACAATTGAAACTGCAACATTCATCACTGATTCCCAAAGCATTACTTCGCTGCATAATGCCTGCTGATGTATGATGCAGTACAACCGCAGTGGATGATTTATATTTAACCGTTTTGATTCAAGCCTTTGTGGGTACGAAACAGTCATGGAGGGTCTTGTATCCCTCTACCATAACTGATCATTGTTGAAATCAGTGTGGACAAACTTGGTGCATAGTTAACAAGTTTCAGGCTTACAAACTTTGTCCTGAACTCCAACTCATGTTTGGAGTAAACTAATGAATCTTGAAGAATAATGCAATAATGGGTTTAACCGTGGGTTTTTGAAGTAAATATATACCTTGAGCTCAAAGTCATATGAGACTTAGGCCTCCACAATTGCGGTAAGTAAAAACCAGGAAGACAACTAGGGATATTTAACAATGTACTCCGGTAATAATGACAGAAGCAAAAGCATTCTCGTGTAATTCAATGCGATATTTTTTCTCTTCAATAAACCTTCATGGGTCGAGTGAATAATATTAAATCCCAAAATGATATTGGGATGTGCAGTGTGTAGGAAAACTCCCATGCAATAATCACAGGCCGTGTTCAATGGAATCAAGGAATTTCACTGGAGACTCAACTGGGATAAGCAACGTAATGTCGTAGCTGAAATATCTCGAAATGCCTCGAAGAAGTTTCCACATCTCAAATCAGGCACCACGTTTCTGGTGTCTACATCAAGATTCATCTCGATCCGTCAAAAGACAGAGGTCAAATTTTTGCTTGAAAACAATACTTTCTTAAATCATCAGCAAAAATGAAACTGCGGTTATCCTGAACGACCGCACTAAATTGTACGAAGTGTAGTAGTTTAAAAATATATCTAGAAGCAAAGGCTTATGTAATGGGACCCTTAAAGAAACAAATATAATTTTCCTTTAGAAAGTAAAAATAATAATTTATTTTTATTTTTAAGATATTAATTTATAATTGCCAATGTTCGATGGTTAAGGCTCCAAGCGAACTGAGCGGCCAACAGCCAAGCTGATACTGATTTGTAAACTATCGGACGATCATGTATTTCTCCCTCCCTCTCAATCGTCTCAAGATCTCTACGCGTCCATTGAAATAGAAACTAGAAGCAGCAGTATATTCAAGCCCAGAACTTGAGTAGAAAAGGTAAAAATAAACAAAAAAATAAAAAATTTAAGGTACCAAACTGCAAAAATTTATTTTTAGTTATTGTACAATTTATATTTATTTAATGAATGAAGTTTAAAGGAATAATTTTATTTTTACCGATGTTCTGGGATAGCGTTCCTGTGTCTTACCCGGAGGCCCCGGATTCGATTCCAGATCAGGTCAGGGATTTTTACCTGGATCTGAGGGCTGGTTCGAGGTCCACGTTATTAGAGTTGAGGAGCTATCTGACGGTGAGATAGTGGCTCCGGTTTATGGAGCCAAGAATAACGGCCGAGAGAATTCGTCGTGCTGGGCACATGCCACCTCGTAATCTGCAGGCCTTCGGGATGAGCAGCGGTCGCTTGGTAGGCCAAGGCCCTTCAGGGCTGTAGTGTCATGGGGTTATGGTTAGTCTGGAATTATGATCTGAAGAATAAGCCACCTCCCAGGGTCGTATGACGTACCGGTACCGAACTCCCGAAATTGTGTGTACCTTATGAAAGGGTGTAATAATAATGATGCATGGCCGCCAGAAACGTCTCGGGATGCTTTCTCGAGTTGACTCCCATGGGCGACCTTTACTTCCAAGAGGATGGAGCCCTACCTCACATGCATTCTAATGTTGAAGACTACACACAGATTTATGCCCTGAGCTACATGAATCAACCAATGAAGGTCAAAATCCCCACCCAGTCGGGAGTCGTACCCAGAATCCCTTGGACCAGACCACAGTATACTGATTAGTTGTCCACGGAGCCGGATATAATAATAATAATAATAATAATAATAATAATAATAATAATAATAATAATAATAATAATAATAATAATAATAATAATAATAATAATAATAATAATTTATACCTTTGGTTGGAAATTAGTTACCTATTCATCACCATTCAACCTCGCTTTCCAAGTTCTGTTTGTCACAGGCAAGCGTGACACCGTAGGCAAAGCTACAGATGACACTCCTAATGGCTAAACCATAAACGATAATGTAGATATATTACAGTGCTGAGAGGAATACACTGTGTATATCAATGACCTCGTTGCATAAGCACTAGGGTTGTTTTACATGGAATTTTGATCAATAGCTGTTATTTTCCTCTTCTCTATGTATACATCTTGCGCATATCAATAATCACCTGACCAGTATCGATGATGTGCGTATTGGTAAACACTAATTATTAATTTAGCCTAGAATCGTAATTCTGGGACTGACAGCAGTATTCATGCCCAGTTTCTTGCAGGTTAGATATGGGCAGTCTTAGCCAGGGTGAGGATAGCAAATAAGAAACGAATGACAAATATTGTAGGCTTGTTTCTCCGTTGCACTTTTGCATAACTGAGTGAAAATGTATCTGGTGTCTGAACGCATACACTAAGGACTTTTAAGAATACAGTTATTAATTTAGTCCATGTGGTTTGCTAATTTGATATATAGGAACCTTATCAGGCTAGCCACACGATTTAGTTGCAAACAGTTTAACTACGTGCCTGCCGAACTGTACGTATAACTTTGCCGGTCTTATGCTCCCTACAGGCAAGTCGTTATAAACGAAGATTCCGAATTTCCCTGTTATGAAAACAAGGCCAAGGTAATAGTGAATCTCTGATTCATTGAACACTTGTACTTAATGAAGAGTAATAAAGCAGATGTCCCTACCTGAGGTCTACTGTATACTTGGCAGAACTGATAGTGAAATAGTGTTTTATATTCAGAGATAGAGAAAGAATCTAACTTTTAGTTTTATATGACCTGATTAAAAAAATAGATAAGTTTTGAAAATTATTTTTGAAATTCTGGTACTATTTGGAACATATTTAATTTGAAGATGTTTTAGTATTCGATATTTTTGTAATGGAGATTATCTTTGTAAGTTTTTCCAAAGTGTTAATTTGACATTTTACTTCAGATAGATATTGTGCCCTGTAATTCACAAGTATACTTCGAGGGCAGTGACTGAAAAATCTGCAAACATGGAATCTCCAATAATATGACACTATTATTGATTTGGGGGTCAGTAATGAATCCAGTGAAACATTATGCTTGAGAAACCGACGTGGAAAAATTATACGCCAATATAGTTGCATGCATAGTTCATTCCTAATTTTTAAAGCTCTTTAAACCCTATTGTGCGTTTTACTCGCAAGTTAGCCACAACGTTGTGTATATCTTAAAAACTCCTTTTTATCCCTAAAGCTGTTTCTTTCACATTATTTGAAGTCATTCGTACGTACAATTTCTATTTCTATATGTAAATATTTTTTGTGTATTATTTATCTACTTATTCCATTATAATTATTTTTACACATTTCTAGCTTACCGGGCGAGTTGGCCGTGCAGTTAGGGCCGCGCAGCTGTGAGCTTGCGTCCGGGAGAGAGTGGGTTCGAACCCAACTGTCGGCAGCCCTGAAGATGGTTTACCGTGGTTTCCCTTTTTCACACCAGGCAAATGCTGGAGCTGTACCTTATTAAAAGCCACGGCTACCTCCTTCCATCTCCCAGGCTTTTCCCTTCCCACCGTCGCCATAAGACCTATTTGTGTCGGTGCGACGTAAAGCCAATTGTAAAAGAAAAATTCTACCTTGGTATGCTTTTTTCCTAGTAATTCACTCTACTAGAGGGATGATAATAAATAATAAATGCCTCCAATAGAAAGGAGCCAGGTTATTTATACTTTATAGCCTGTTTTATCCATATGCTTGCTGTGTTTCTGGAGCGTCTATTGTCTTAACTTTGTCTTGTATGAAATACTTCTCTAAATTCTGGCCATTCTTCATTAAATGCGAGTAAAAATCAGACGGATTATTTCCCGACACGATGAGAACGGCTTATCGCAATATCATTTTAGTTCTTCAATAATAGATGCCTTCATCCATCTTTCAGACCGAGTTACACATAGCATTCTGTGCTAACACCATATCTAACAGTTATTCATGGAATTTTTCCCTTACCCTTCATGGCAAAACGTGGAAAAATTGAGGATACCAGTGCTTTAAACTATCAAACAATTGTAATTTTAGATATTCTCCTGTTTTTCATAGAAGCTCACCCCAGGATAATAAAGCATTTTGTTACTTTTTTCACACATTCTAGTTTCACTAATAGCGGAACCAAGAAGTCTTTAACCATATCCATATCTCTTGTATGGCCGTGAGTTATATTTGAGCTCTTCCTCATATTCTACAAATTTACCTCAGCCTCTTAACTCTTTCAAGCAATTCTGAGTAGTCATCTTCACTGCTAGCCGTGACAGCACCGAGTGAGTTGGCCGTGCGGTTAGGGGCGAGCAGCTGTGAGCTAAGCATTCGGGAGGCAGGAGATCGAACGGCACTGTCGGCTGCCCTGAAGATGATTTTTCGAATTTTCCATTTTCACACCGGGCAAATACTGGAACTGTACCTTAATTAAGGCCACGCCCGCTTCCTTCCTATTCTTAGCCGTTCCTTGTTCCATCGTCGCCATAAAACCTATCTGTGTCGGTGCGACGTAAAGCGGATTGCAAATATATATACAGTGAGAGCATAATGTTCAGGAAAGCAATCTATCGTCCACCAGACGAAATGCCACCAATCCAATGATCGAGTACTAGTCTCATGACAAACTCAGTGTAGATCTTATAGAGTAGATGGGAAGTATACAACCTTATGGAAATTCTAAGTTCCCATGGAGGGAATTAGATATTTTTCCACCAATAGAGCATTTCAAAGGTATGTAGCTTGATTAAATATGGCGGATGACAGCTGTCAAAAAAGCACGTAGCATTGTTTCCAAACAAGAGCACGTGGAATTTTTCAAATTGCCGCCACCATATTTCAATGGTATGTAGCTAAAGAGGGCAGCACGGTGCTCTCTTGATTAAAGATGGCAGCCGTCACGTGGAATTGCCTACCACCACATTTCAACCTTGTCTTACACATTTAATACATTGAAAAACTTCGAGAAATTGCCATCCATCCTTGTCTGTCTGTTTGGATTAATAGCCCAGAGACTAGTTGGATCCTCAAATGGAATCACCAGAGGTCGTTGTAGAGAAACCGCAAAAATCAATGGCAGTGTCAAAATGAGGCGTACTAGGCAAGATGAGGAGTGAGGTCGTTCGCCATCGCTTTCCTCACTGGACCAGAAAGTGCTATTCTGGCACGGCTGACCCTAAGATTATGATAAATTGCTCGCTTCTCATCGCATACTTCGGGTGGCTGATCCCCATTGATCTCTAAGAGAATTGCAAGACCAAAATCTTTTATTTGATGGACGGCTATGTCAACTTTTCTTGAACCATTTGAGGGAAGGCATATTAATTCTTCGTACACCTAGAAGCTATCACATTTACGAATGCTGTAGGCAAACGTTGAGGGCACTCTGTTGTGACGGTCGATTCTTGAGAGTTTCTCCCTTGTGGCAGGAGCGTAGCACGTAGGCTAAAATTTCATGCTCATTGTATCTTCTGCTGGCTTCTACAGGGGAGAGATCTTACAGGGATTATGTTGCAGTTCATTTTTATTGCTTCAGTTCACTGGCCATAGGAAATACATGTCTTCGTGGAGATCCGGGAGTTTCCTTTCTGTTAGTGCGAATAGAAAGTTATTCCATTTCCATTACCGGGTAATGTGTTCCATTTCTTAAAAGAAACCTCGCGAAGTTGCTTCCTGATGTGTTCTGGCCGAAGGTATTCAATTGCTTCTGGTTGTAACTGAAAACGGAGAAGTCTTTGATCAATTTCGCTTTGAAGGTCCCTGGTTATATGAATAATAATAATAATAATAATAATAATAATAATAATAATAATAATAATAATAATAATAATAATAATAATAATTTGTGAGAATTTTATATATATATACATTTCTTTCGTCGAGCTTTGTCGAGAATTCATGACTTACTTAATCAAAAACATTTACTCATCATTCATAAAATATTCAAATATGCTCAGGAAATATAGAATGAACAGCTCTCCTCATACGCAAAATATTTACGACTACATTTACTTCTTCATGAAACTCCGTATTTCCCTTTATAATGAAAGGGACAATGACATTTAATGTATTCAATTGTAAAAATTTTAAATATTTTGCGATAACGTCATAAGTGAAATATCGATGGCCTAGACTGAATACCTCGTATCTCAAAACGTTCTTTCTATCCATTATTTCCCTGGTCACGCCTCCCAGCCACATTTGGATATGCAGTCCATCAGGACAATGTTCGTTGGGTTTATTTTCCTATGCTGCCGCGTAAAGGAAAATGAACCTTATAAAAATTATACTCTAGGAATTAGTAAATAAGTCACGCAGACATACTTTCCTATAGTACGGTATGATAAGGTTCATTTTCCTTCACACGTCGGCACAGGAATAAATAACACAAAGAACATTGTTCTGATGGACTGCATATTCATGCGTGGCTGGGAGGCGTAACCAGTCTTAAGGGAAATAATGGATAGGAAGAACTTTGTGAGATACGAGGTTTTCATTCTAGGCCATCGATATGCTGTTCTAACTTTTTTTTAAATATTAAAGATATTAGCTTTTGATTTTGGTTATCAATAGCACACTGTATTATGTTTGATGTCATTTTAACCTTGTTTGTGTGTCGTCACTCATAAGTACTTAAAAGTAATAATGTTATTGGGGTACCTCCCACAAACTACTTCAACGACTTTGGTGCCAGAATTGTGTCCTACAGGAGTTTTTTAACATGTCTGTAAATCTAACGATATGAAGCTAACGTATTTAAGCACCTTCAAATACCACCGGACAGAGCCGGGATCGATTCCGCAAACGTGAACTCAGGAGGCCAGCACTGTACCACCCGAGCTACTCAGCCTGGCAGTACTTAAATTAATACGTTTATAATAATTATTTTATGTATGTGTGCAACAATTGTCATGAACATTGAAGTTATGATTCATGGACTGTTGTGTTCACAAAAATTAAATAAATAAATAAATAAATAAATAAATAAATAAATAAATAAATAAATAAATAAATAAATAAATAAATACAATTTTCTATAAACACTTCGAAAACTGTACAAGTAGTTAGTAGAACATAAAACTAATAGAATTATTTTGTATAAATAAATACATTATTTTTTATTTTCACACATTTATTAGTATTCAAATGTCAGTGTACTAATCCATGTAATAACTCATTTACGATCACTTAGTGGAAGTTAATTATTATAAAATGGATCACTGTGCTGGACATCGGAGCTCGTAACCGATGGACCAGTTATTTATGGTGATGAAAATGATGATTACAGTAATAAAGTAGGGGGATAGAATGTTGTAATACCGCTGATGGATTTCTGATGATCAGGAGTTTGACGTTTGTAATATACATGAAGCACAACTCACGATGTATATAGTACTTCGCATATCAGGTTCAAATAAGGTGGAATAAGAGTAATATTTTTAAGGATGAAGTGTGTAGTGTTTTGACATGCAACTATTAACCCTTACACTGCTACGCCCGGGATATCTCGGGTGCGATCATACGACTCGTCCTTGCTGCGCCCGAGATATCTATTAAAAAACAAAAAAAAACAATTCAGCACGGAGGGTTCGGATAGTCGCTCACAATATTAGCAGCAACATTCACGTTATTTATAAGTTTCTCTCTTATTACGTCAGAGGGACAGTAATATCGCAATTGTCATTGCAACACGTCGGTGGGTACGAATTAAGGCTAATGATGCCCCGAGTTCTCGGGTATGAAGACAAAACCAGCGGGTATCCGTGTTGCCCAAGTATAACTTCACTCAAGAGCTGATTCTCGTTCTGTCAGGGTACTTGTTCGTTGCAGTTTTCCAGTCTATAATCTCATTATAGTGAGAAAGATGATTAAAGACCAGTTATTTGAAACTCTTCATACTATTTCAAACAGTAACAGAGAATTTGTTCTGAATGTAGGGTATTAGCTCTGACAAGTAGGCCTAAATGACACGTGGATACCGTTCCAAAATTGTTTGCATTCTTCTGCTTCATATCCACTAGTTTGAAAGGGAGGGATTTCCTGATGGAGAGTAGGCGCGTTCCACTGTCATTAATGAGTTCGAGTCACGGGATAATTTTCTTAGTCTTCGGGATAATTTCTCTTATTGAAAAAATATTATTTAGGCCTACACTTAATTACTTAATACTGATTGTCAATTATTACGTATTTCCAGCTACAAAAATGAAGCATCAACTCTTGATCATGCCGATCAATGGTTAAATGCGTCCAAATTCTGATATTTCTAAACAGGTTCTAAGCAAACTAATCACACACATACATGTCTTAAATAACAGAAAAATCTGGAAATGCTACTTCTCTTTTTAAAACCTTTAGAAAAGGTAGATTATTTTTTGCTCGTTTTACTTTCACATATCTATATGTATTCAAATTTAATTTCTCAAACATCCTGAAGTAATACGTCAGAACATAGTAGTAGTAGTAGTAGTAGTAGTAGTAGTAGTAGTAGTAGTACATAAGCTGTTAGGGGATATCTAGTTGAGACAGTGAAGTAGTGCTCCATTCACCTGGAAAGATATTGGTTCGACTTCCCGCCAAGAAGTCGGAAGAGTTGGAAACAAGACCTCTACTTCTGAAGAGGCACATTTCCTTGTGTTTCACTCAAACTAATTTAGAAAAAACCTGGTTAATTTCAGGGGCAAGGACGGCTGGGCATTGACCTGACCATTCTAAATACACGCATTAAGACATCTAATGATTTCGGTGGCGAAGGGATGGGAAAGGACTAGTATTGGGAAGGTAGCGGCCGTGGTATTAATTAATGTACAGACCCAGCATTCGCTTGATGTGAAAATGGGAAAACACGGAAAACTATCTTCAGGGCTACCGACGGTGGAATTCAAACCTACCATTTCCCGAATGCAAGCTGACAGCTGCTCGTTTGGTAAAATTAAATCTCCCTGTTTACAGAGAGCTACTGTATGTTAAGAAACAGAAAGGTGATGGAGCAGAGGAGCAATTTCTCAGGGGGAAAAGACATCATATACATCGCTGGGAACATACGCAAATAACTAATCGGATATGACTGTTATTAGGTGCAATGGGTAAGCAGGTACCCGGTACATTTTGCTGTTTCTTCGTTTCATGGAGAAATGTCGTCGCCGATGGAAAATAATTTCTCGAACATCCTGAAGTAATACGTCTGAACGTAGGAGTAGTAGTAGCACATAAGCTGTTATGGGAAATCTAGTTGAGACAGTGAAGTAGTGCTCAGTTCACCAGGAAAGATATTGGTTCGACTTCTCGCCAAGAAGTCGGAAGATTTGGAAACGAGACTTCTACTTCTGAAGAGGCACATTTCCTTGTGTTTCACTGAAACTAATTTAGAAATTACCTGGTTAATTTCGGGGGCAAAGACGGCTGGGCATTGACCTAACCATTCTAAATACATGCAGTGCCGAGATGATAGAACTGGAAGCCTGTATATTTCACTCATCCAAGTACTTTCAAGGCCTTGTTTTGCTTTGAAAACACATAACACATGATATTCTCATGGTTTACTTCCAGATATCCTTCTGGAGGCAAATATGAAATGATGTGTGGACAAATCTATTCCTGATTCTTGTAAATCTAATGTCTTGGAGATCGGTAACGCGTCGTCGTCGTCATCGTCATCGTCATCGTCCTTAGGCCATATCCGTCCACTACTGCAGGTAGACCTGTTCTATCACTTTCCATGTGACTCAGCTCGCAGCTCTCCGCAACCAGTCTCTCCCCGCAATTCTCCTGATGTCATATGGCCACCTCTGCTGTTGTCTGCCAGCATTCCGCCTGCTGGTCCTCTGTTGTCACTGGAGGATTTTCATTATAAAACGTTGGTCGCTCTGCCTCGTGATGTGACGCGTCCAGCAACATGAGGCTGGTGATCCGTTGCACAACGTCTGCGACCCCCGTGTGCCTATCGACATCCGCGTTCCACACTCTATCCCTGAGACTGATCCAAAATATGGCACGTTACACGACACGCTGGCAAGTTCCGAGGCACCTGGCACTGCTCTGTGTGAGCGTTGCTATCTCATGACGTTACGCAGCGACCGGCAACGCACACAACTCGCATGTCTTTCGTTTGTGTGTGTTCGGCATCGTGGGGTTCTTGAGGATGAATCTCAGATTACCGAAAGGAATACATGTCAGGCCAATTCGGCTCGTCATCTCCGCTGTTAGGTTCCTTTCACTAAGCTTGATGTTGTTGCCAAGGTAATCAAAGTGGTACACTAACTTGAGAGCTTGGTTATCCACTTGCACTCGAATGATATCCAGACGTAATATCTTCGCTTTCTTTAGGTTTATCTTCTCTGGAGCTTCGTGGAGTTGCTGAAGGTTGATATTCTGTTCCTCTGAATTGCTACTGATTAGCACGACGTCCTCAGCAAACCACAGGTAGTTGAGGAAGGTGCCATCGAAGTTGACCGTCTTTTCCTCCCAGGAGAGCGTCCTGAAGGCCAAGCTGAACAATATCGGAGGGATGGAAGTCTCTCCTTACCAGATCCCTCCTTCGATCGGGTTCTGTGTTACCATATTGTCTTCGATCTGGCTCTGAAGAATGGCGTCGGTGTAGGTGCCTTGGGCAAAATTCGAGAACCGAGGGTCGACCCTCACCTCATCCGTCACCGAGATAATTAATAAATCAAGGAAAATACACGAGGACAGATTGCGAGTCTAGGAAAATTGATAACAAGCGCGCATACTTCGGATTAAGTTGCAATGCAATACATATATCTTCTTCTTCCTCACCTACTTTTCCCAGACACTATGCGGTCGCATTGCGATTCGTGTTGGACGTGGATACTGTGCTTCGTTTTACAGTCTTCCTGACAGAACCCTATGTGGAGGGATGTATTTACTATTGCGTGTTTCTGTGGAGTTGGTAGTGTAATGTGTTGTGCGTATTTGAATAGTAATGTACTTAGAAGAACACTCATTCTCAGAGCAAACTGAAATAATTAGAAGCTGCTAAAATACCAAACCTGACCGTGAATCGTGCTCATGAAACACCGAACCGAAAACTGCGACATTGACAGTGCAGCCGAGTAGCAGGAATGTAATCTAATGAAAATGGATAAATAAAACAATTTTTTACAAGGATTATAAATAGCAAGATAGAAGATTCTGTTCCTCCTTCTTAATGATTGTATTGGTTTCTCGCTGTTACTACACTGCAGTAATTTGCACGGATTGTGGTGCTACGTGGGTTGTATGTTATCGCCTGGCAGGAGGCACTTTCACTTTAAGCTGCAGCAAGGTAGACTAGACGCGCCGCGCCAGGGCAGCAGGTTGTAAAGTATTGACCAAACATCTCAACCTCTCCGTGTTTCTTTATAGTTAAACACTGGAGAGCTCACACGCACTCTCTTCGCGTTCTGCTGCAATCTCGGTTCATCTCTGCAATATTATCTCTCTCTTGGAAAGGATAGGCTATTGTGTAACTCACCTGACCACTATTTTGCTAAGCCATTTCCACATAATTAATTTCAGATATTATTGGGTTTCTATTCAATATCTTAATTAACACCCACCTCCTGCTGTGTTTCAAGCTGTATCTCACGCTGTAAATTAATATGGCAACCACACTGAGGGCTGCCTGCATGAGGCGGTAAAAGCGTACTCGGTTCACCGCAATGAAGCCAAAATATTTAGAAGCTAGATTCAACTTCTCGGAAGGTTAATAATTCTTGCGATCACTCACCCTACGCCGAAAATGAAAGAGCAAGCTATAATTTTACGTGAATGTTGATGACATGTATCTAGCTACAGGACCTTCAAGTGCGCGTGGAATTCGAGCCACAGAAACGAAAATTTTCATTTCAACAGTTTCTAATACACTGACTGGCATTTAACGTGCAGCCACGTTGAGCGCTGGCCTTTTCACTCTAAGTTGGCAGGCTCGATCCTGACTCAGTCCAGTTGTATACGCCAGCCTCTTGTCTGTAGACTAACTGGCACTTATATGCTAAAATTCTGGAACTTCGGCGTCTCTGAAAACTATGTCATTGCTTAAAATTAAAGCAACAAATGGATTTTTCTCCTTGTGCCCATTTGACTACATAATACGATAGGGTGACACTAAAGTATAAACACCGGAGGTCCGCCTATTAGTTCATCAGTCCAGAGGTTGGTTGGATTTTCAAATACCACAACCAAAGTTTATGCGCTTGCGGGGTACCGCAAAAACCGATGGCGGTGCCAGAATAATACTAGGCAGGGTGAGGAGTGAGGTAGTTTCCTCACTGAGTCAGAAAGTGCTATTTCAGCACGACTTATCCTATGAGCAACACCTTCCATAACAATCGGCCGCACTGATTGTGCTACGAACGTCATTACTCAGCACTGCCTGTACCCCAGCAGCTACCATATAGCCACAGCTATGGATGAGACTGGAACTTCGGTGGAAGCTACAGTTTGCTCTCGTGGTTTCCCATTTTCACACCAAGCAAATACTGTGGCTGTAACTTAATTAAGGCCACGGCCGCTTTCTCTCCACCCGTAGGCCTTTCCTATCCCATCGTCGCCATAAAACCTATCTGTGTCGGTGCGACGTAAAGAAAATTGTAAGAAAAAATATATATTTTTTTGCTAGGGGCTTTACGTCGCACCGACACAGATAGGTCTTATGGCGACGATAAAATATATTTGTTCTGGCCTGTGCAAAGAGAGAAATGCAAAAACACTGCATCAATCAAGAAATGGCAGTAGGCGGGAAAAAACGTATTCTGCTCGGTAGATGGCATTTCTGTCTTCGTCCAGCCATGACGTCAATGCCGGCATCAGCCGTTGTACGTATTGTGTATTGTCGTATTCGACGAACTTCCAAATTCACTCTGTTAATCACCACCCCGCTACGGAGATCATACGGCATCTTCATTGTAGGCTGTCAACTGGGCAGATTTGCTCACGGTAAAGCATTTCTGCGGGACTAAATTCTGGCATGTTGGTGTTTTCTACAACCGTAAAAGTAGTTGGTGGAACGTAAATCCAATAATTGAAACCCTTAAAATCTTCAGTTCTGAGGGCACCGGGTTTGATTCCCGGTCGTATCGGGGATTTTAATCCCTTCTGATTAACTTTCCTGGCACGGAGACTGGGTGTATGTGTTTGTCCCAAAACACTCCTCTTCATATTCAGACAACACACCACACTACTAACCACCACAGAAACATGGATTGCATCCCTCCACATAGGGTTCGCGTCAGAAAGGGCATCCGATCGTGAAACAGGACAATATCTGCATGTACGGCACAGTTCGACCCCCGATCTAAGAGGTGTGGGAAAAGTAGTGGAAGAAGAAGTGTTATACAGTGTTATGTCTTTCACCATTCAATCTGCGAAAACCTGTAAATTAATTATGCGCCTTCGCAGTCCTCCATTTGTAACTCACCCCATGGTCCGGTTTAGTTCTACTTCTCTCCGCTTCTCTTATCCTTCATGCTTGAGTCCATTATTCTCCTAGGTAACCTATTTTAATGCATCCGCCTTACACGACCACACTGTTTATGGGCACAGTTCCATCCGTCGAGTTCATTACTAGTATTTACCTCGTCGTTCTGAGTACCATTTTATTATTGCTTCCTCCATTTTTATACCAGCTATCATTATCGTACCGAGTCCACCCAGTTTTCATTTCTGTACAACAAAGTAGTTCCGAAAACGGACCGAAGTAGAGATTATTTTGTCCAGGTACACACTCCTTTCTTACAGACAACTATCGATCGCAACTGCGAGCTCACTGCCTTGTTATATATTGATTAAATTTCACTTATCATACTTACTATCCTGCTAGAATATCGTCTTAGCGTCTGAGAAAATCACTATGAATTATTCCAGCATGGGCTTTGGGCTGGTAAGTATTTCCATCTAAAATTCAATATTATGTTCTGATCCTCAAAGAATTCTCGTTCTTAGTGGGATATGTGCTGCGGGTCGGTATAACTTCACGAGCATCGTCACAAAGCGTTTTTCTCATGCCCAGCGACGAAATATCCAAAATTTCTCCACCGACACATCTGCTTTCCAGTGTTGTATATTTGAAAATAAAATATATTTATTTGGATATCGATAAATTGTCCGCCTCTGTGGTGTAGTGGTTAGTGTGATTAACTGCCACCCCCGGAGGCCCGGGTTCGATTCCCGGCTCTGCCACGAAATTTGAAAAGTGGTACGAGGGCTGGAACGGGGTCCACTCAGCCTCGGGAGGTCAACTGAGTAGAGGGGGGTTAGATTCCCACCTCAACCATCCTGGAACTGGTTTTCCGTGGTTTCCCACTTCTCCTCTAGGCAAATGCTGGGATGGTACCTAACTTAAGACCACGGCCGCTTCCTTCCCTGTTCCTTGTCTATCCATTCTTATCTTCCCATCCCCCCACAAGGCCCCTGTTCAGCATAACAGGTGAGGGCAAATGAGCGAGGTCCTGGTCAACCTCCCCAGTTGTATCCCCCGACCCAATGTCTCACGCTCTAGGACACTGCCCTTGAGGCGATAGAGGTGGGATCCCTAGCTGAGTCTGAGGGAAAAACCAACCCTGGAAGGTAAGCAGATTAAGAAGAAGAATAATTTATGAATGTAATGTTGATACAAATTGGAATTTCCTGTCGACATTTATGCCTGGTGAACCCCTAGCAAAGCAGACAGTTTGATGAGGGTAGGCGGTATTTGTTGAGCAATAACAACTGTACATAAGTGTGGTGCACGATAGCGTAAGTTGTAGCTGTGATCAGCAGGTGAGAACAGGATAACACAAATACATAGTCCCCAGACTAAATTAAAACTATCACGACTAAACTCTCACGGTCCAGCTGGGAATCGAACCCAGGTATTATGGACCAATACGCGCTCCACTACGAGATGGGCAGAAATTTGGATTAACGTTTAAAAATATAGTATGGTAACCCATAAAGAAATGTTTTCAAAATTTACAAAAACAGATAACTCTGTACTTTACAAACAATGAGTAACACAAATAAGGAGTAGTGTAGTTTAATTCGTATAGTGCTTTCCCAACAAGCCAGCTTTACGGTGTAGCGGTAGCGTGCCTGCCTCTTATCCGAAGGCTCCGGGTTCGATTCCCGGCCAGGTCAGGAATTTCTACCTGCACATGAGGGCAGGTTCGAGGTCCACTCAGCCTAAGTGATTACAATTGAGGGGCTATCTGACGGTGAGATGGTGGCCCCGGTCTACAAACCAACCATGACACACGACACCTCGTAATCTGCAGGCCTTCGAGCTGAGCAGCAGTCGCTTGGTAGGCCATGGCCCTTCGGGGCTGTTGCGCCATGGGGTTTGGTTTTGGTTTTCGTGCATTTCCAACATTGTTAATTCAACAACATACTGTAGCGAGATTTCTGAACAGAGCTTCTCCTTTCAAGATATATCACTTACCAAAATGATCAAACGACAGCTGACTAGATTTGATTCTCCGCTTCTGAATTCTAGGTAACAGAAACGAATACCGATATAGTAGAATACTTTTCTTTTTTTCTAGTTGCTTTACTTCGCACCGACACAGGTAGGTCTTATGGCGACGATGGGACAGGAAAGACCTAGGAGTGGGAAGGAAGAGGCCGTGGCCTTACAGTAGAATGTAGGAGAGAAATTGCAAGAAGTGCATGGTAGTAGAACACATTTCAAGCGTCAATTGAAGCTAATAGTATTTAAAGGAATATTGAATCTATAATAATAATAATAATAATAATAATAATAATAATAATAATAATAATAATAATAATAATAATAATAATAATAATAAGTTACGAATAAGCCCAGTTAGGACTGCACAAAGTACTCCAGAGGCGTTTATTTGCCTTACTTTGTGCCAATTGTTATTTTAATTTCTTGACGTAGGCCTCTTTTCTCTCCTTGTACTCCGATCACCTTTTTCGCATGATCGGCTTGCCATTTGTGAATTTGGATTTGAAGATATCCGGATGCCTCACAATTTACATACTGACCATATTGATTTCATCATCCCATTTCTTATTGCCTGGTTTTCTTTATTCTTGTTTTCATCCAATTCTCTTTATTTTGCGAGTTCGTCTGCGCTAATTCTTTTGTTGAGTCCGCAAAAATATTAATCCACATTCTTAATGCCGCTGTGAATGTATCTGTATTTTCTATTTGCTTGTGAGTCTGTATTGTTCGTATGTGAGTTTTGAGCCTACAATATTTCCTTAAGATTTTACGTTCTTTCAATATCCTTTATTTCGGACTTCCTGTTCAATTTTTCTTCACTATTCATAGAGACGTTTCGATTTATGGGTCGTATTGTAATGGCATAGTTTTGTGTATTTAGAGAAGCACATATTTACTGTTGATGTTTTGGGCGAGTAAATATGCTGTTTCCTTGTGTTGGAATTTAATTTCGTTACATTTTAATAAACTTCCGAGTTTCTGGACTGTTTCACTGATGTATTTAAATAATAATAACACTAATAATAATAATAATAATAATGATGATAATATTATTGCGACAATTCCGTTTGGACTCTGGAACAGGATGTGACCCGTCGTTACGTGAAGCTTTTTTATTGACGTAGTTTCATTTATCTTTATACATTTAAACAAATCACTGGGATGTTATTTGTAATTTATAATAAGTATTATTTTTCGACTCCTTAGCTGAGTAGTCAGCGCTGAGGCTTTCGGTTCAGAGGGTCCAGGGTTCGATTCCCGGCCGGGTGAGAAATTTTAATCTCCTTTGATTAATTCTTCTGGCCCGGGGATGGGTGATTGTGTTTGTCCTAACACTTTCCACTTCATAATTAAATAACACACTACACTACCAACCATCACAGAAACACGCAATAGTGATTACATCCCTCCATTTAGGGTTGGCGTCAGGAAGGGCATCCGATCGTAAAACAGGGCCAAATCCACATATGTGTGACACAGTTCGGACCCGCGACCCCACAGGTGTGGGGAAAAGGTAGAAGGAGAAGAAAATATTAATTATATATAATAATTAATATAATTACTACAATAATAATAATATACTGCAAGTATTCTACTCTATACTTCGAATGTGAGGATCACCAGAAAGTAGTGCACCATGTCTAGCGTCGCGCTCAGAGCCACTCATCATTTTGCGACACTTCCGTTTGGATTCTGTCTGCAGCCGGATGTGACCCGGAGTTACGGGTAGCTATTTACTGACGTCGTTTTATTTATCTTTTTATATCCACTTCAACAAATCACTGGGATGTTACTTATTTATCTTTCTATATCCACTTCTACAAATCAACGAAGTATTCCCATACGCGTGTGTCGTCCTTCAAGATATTGGAAGCCTATATGACATGTGCACACATACCTTTTCTTCTTCTTCTTCTTCACCATCTTCCACTTACATAACTTTTCCTACATTCTTCTGGGATCGCGGGTGCGATCTGTATCGCACTTATGGATTTGCCATATTTTACGGTTAGATACCCTTCCTGAAGCCAACCCAATTTGGAGGGATATAATCACACCGGGCGAGTTGGCCGTGCGGTTAGGAGCGCGCAGCTGTGAGCTCGAATCCGGGAGATAGTGGGTTCGAACCCCACTGTCGGCAGCCCTGAGGATGGTTTTCCGTGGTTTCCCCATTTTCACACCAGGCAAAAGCTGCGGCTGTACCTTAATTAAGGCCACGGCCGATTCCTTCGCATTCCTAGGCCTTTCCTATCCCATCGTCGCCATAAGACCTATCTGTGTCGGTGCGACATAAAGCTATTATTTTTTTGCAAGGGTCTTTACATCGCACCGACACAGATAGGTCTTATGGTGACGATGGGATGGGAAAGGCTTAGGAGTTGGAAGGAAGCGGCCGTGGCCTTAATTAAGGTACAGCCCCAGCATTTGCCTGGTGTGAAAATGGGAAACCACGGTAAACCATTTTCAGGGCTGCCGATAGTGGGATTCGAACCTACTATCTCCCGGATACAAGCTCACAGTCGAGCACCTCTAAGCGCACGGCCAACTCGCCCGGTACGACATAAAGCAACTAGCAAAAAATAAAAATAAAAATAGGACATAATTACTAGCCTATTGCGTGTTTCTGTGGTTGTTGGTAGTATGATGTGGTGTGCGAATATGAAAAGGAATATGTCCTAGATTCAAACGCTGTTAATCTCCGACTCGTCCGAGAATCGAACCCAGGTTACTCTGAACTGAAGTCCTTAACACTGATAATTCATATTAGGAGTCAGACATTATTATTATTATTATTATTATTATTATTATTATTATTATTATTATTATTATTATTATTATTATTATTATTGTTACCGTATTTTGGTGGTAGGTAGAGGTGAAAGAAGGTGCGGGTGTGAACGGGTCTCAAACTACGAAATTAAAGTTAATGTAAAATTTAACAAGGTTATATTCTCTTTCCAAAAATTCAGAAATAACACGAAAGACAGGTACAGAGTAGCAAGGCAATAAAAATACAATTACAATATTTACAGGGTTTGGGCTTCGAGCCCCAACCTCACAATTCTTGAGCAATTAGCCCAGTTTTACCCCAAACACAAGTTTCAACAGAGGGGCAGAAAGCCCCATTCATGCCTAGGAGCACTTGCTCCAAATTACACCGTAAGGCCTCCTTGAGGCGCGCAGAAAACAAAATTTACAAGAAAGAGCAACTTGCTCTCAAAATTCAGGCCTGTCAAAGGCTACACCTAATTCCACCTTCAAGCTGTCCTCTAAGGACATATACACAGGGGTAAAATACCCAACCTACTGAGATCTATTAAGAACAATTTACTTTACATTAAGGAAGAATCGGTTGTGAGAAATAAGTTCTCCTCAAAACAAAATGAGTGGGAGCTCGAGAGGGTTAAGCACTCTCTATCCCAATATGTAGCCTTAAAAGATAATTGATGCTAAGAGTAGTTACATTTTAGGAAAAGGTTACATGGTAGAAACGCTTCGGACCCGCCCCGAGAGTTAAACTGCTGAGCTAGCAAGAAAATAAGTTATTAAAAGGCCATTACCTTGGTGTAGAACTGCTCCCCGAAGAAAGAGGCGCTTCCCGCCCCCTGCTATGTACTTTACACACTGAAAGATGGTACTGAAGTGGCGCAGAGACCCTAAAATCAGCAGTTTATATACTCTCGCGGAAAGTCCGAGGCGTTTCAGGTAATAAAACACCCGCCCACAATCACTTTATTGGCTAGGGTACAGCAACATATCCCCTTTGGAGAAGATACACCTGATTGGTTAGAAATTAATTTTAAAAATTCGGGATTGGCTAAATACAAAACAAGGGGAAAGAAAGGGGTATACAGCCAACTTAAACAATAACAGAAAGAAATTTAACAAGAAACAAACTTTTGAAATAAAAATTTTCTCCAAAAAAAAAAAAAAAAAAAAAAACAGTTCTTTCACTTCGCACTAGGGTGCACTATTGTTGATCTTCAGTAGTGTCCTCTAGAAGAGAAAGTTCACACTTCTTACAATAGGGAAACAAAAATGCGTCGAAAACGACCCAGTTCAGAAACTACAACATTTCCCAGTAGTGACATCTTCAGAGAAACTTGAAAATTAAATCCGTAGATAAAGTTCAGACTTCCTCCAGCAGAGGAGTTTCAATTGGCGCAAATTTTAAATTAGCGGCGTGGAGGTGTACCGCCCGGTACAATTATTATTATTAATTATTAACACTATCCTCCACCACAATAACACGCAGTTACCTACACATGACAGATGCCACCCACCCTCATCGGAGGGTCTGCCTTATAAGGGCTGCACTCGGCTAGAAATAGCCACACGAAATTTTATTATTATTATTATTATTATTATTATTATTATTATTATTATTATTATTATTATTATATCTATATTATCTGATCTTAGTCTGAATGACGCTTGTTCTTGTGCAGTGCACTGGTATCTGAAAGTGGTATAACTTTAATATGTAACGCCGGTTGTAAGCGTCTCTCTAAGGCGTCTGTTTTCGACGAAGGCACTGCGTATGTGAAATATTAAGGCATCGTTAGTAAATTAATATCGCTCACTCTTGGTACAATAATTACGCGGAGGACAATGGCCAACTTGGAGCTAAGTTTATCCCTCTTGTATGAAGGAAGACCCCGGCCTCGCTTTATGAATAGAGGGAGCTTACATCTGCTAGATTAATAACCTTCAGTGTATTAGGGCCAGTCTAATTTTAAAGTTACCCATACAAAGAGAGCTCCTGTTTTGTTCTAGGGATCTGATACGCTGGATCGAGGTGAACTTTCTCCTTTGAAACTTGGTTATAAATTAGGGATGTAATATATACAACCAGGCAGCTAATTCATACATCCATCACACAGGTGGATACGAAGACAGGATTGACACATTCATGAGTGTTCCCTTTCACAAAGCCATGATGCCTTTAACCCCATCTTACATCAGTTAATTACAGATATACTCATCAGAGTAGCTCGAAGCACATTTTACACTCGCATCCATATCAGGACTCTGTTAATTACAATGTTTCTAAGTTTATCAAATAATAATCGATACCAATAACACCACCACCACCACCACCGCCATTACTACCACCACCATCACTACATCGTTCTATGGATCGATACTGGATAATGTAGACTTTCAATATGAATGTCATATTGTCTGGGATATCCCTTTGTTATATTTAGATCTAGGCCTATATCTACCATTAAGCGCTGCCACTACAACCTGCTATCTACCCAAACTAGAATATACTAGCAGGGTTTATAGTCCATGGTGTAGGACGTTTGTTCAAGAAATTGAGAAAATATACGATGATTTGTATGGTACCTTCATTATAACGAATACTGATGTTACCCATTTTATGATAAGTTATAATACACTTTTAAATAATTGTTAGTATACGTAGCTTAGGAAATTGGAGTAAAATAATTGATACTTATTCTTACATATTATTATTAACGCGGAATTAGTTATTATTAATATTTTTATTATGGGTCAACATCCATATGTGCAGCACAGGTCGCAGGCAATGCGCTAGTTGAGTGGCGGAATCAGAAGGGGAATATTAATATTGTTTTAACACAGTTACCAATATTTTTGGTTTCTGTATGCAATAAAGTGGTGTTCATTTTCATTATTATTAACGTTGTATTAGAGTATATTTAATATTATTTTCATAAATGCTATTATTAAAACCACCTAGCCGTGCGGCGTATATAAATTTGTAAAATATGTAGTATATCAGCGTTGGTGTACTGTGACTGGGAAGGTTTGGTGTATAACTAAATTAAATCGAAATTAGTATTTCTATCCCCAAGTTAGTGAATAATTTACCTCGAGGTATTAACTTATTGGTACAAACTAGTAGGTTGAAATTACTGTAGGAATTTGTTGGCTGAAAGGAGATCACTTCAAGAATTGAACCCTCACTCATTTGTGCTTCGCGTGTGTAACCAATCAAACAGCTGCTCCATTAACATTTAAACTGAACGCGTACCTTGCCAGCTCAAAGGTGTAGTAAACTCCTTGAAGTAACACTTCCCACTTGCTAGCGTCTTGTGAACTCGCCACTTTTATTTTCTCACGATAGCCTTCTGCCTTTCCTCCGGCGGAGAAACAAAGGGCTGTTTCATGATAGTGGCTAAAAGCAGCACTCTTGTGAAGGTTTACGGAGGGGCATAATGTCAATAAAGGAATGGAAGGGAAGTGAATTGTTGTGTATCAGGAAGAGAAGTCAAAGAAAAGGCCTTCGATTTCTTTCCTGTGGCATTAGGATTCTCAGGACACATGGTAGTGTTGGGAATATAACTGAGCACAACAGTACATGTTTTTATGGTGCCACCTTATTCCCATTCTACTACACATAGAACATTCAAATATTACACACGTACTATATAGCTCTTCCTTAATCCAAAACAAACAAATAGAATGACTTATGTATTCATTTTTAGAAAAGAAACGTTTTTAAAAATTTCATATGTAAAATATTATTTTTAATTTGTTTTTCTTTAAAGGTGCATTTTTCTTAGAATTTGACCCAGAAAGAGCAACTAAACTTCATACACATGATTTATATATTTAGATGCTGAGTGAGATATTATATTCATTTTATTAGCAACATGGTCATAAAAATATTGAACTGAAACCAGCATATTTTGATACAATTTTTACAGTATTTAACATGTTGTTATGATCAATATTTTCAAGATATATTTCACCTATTATATAGCTAATAGCCCTGCGGATACCCTCAACAAATATTACTTCGATTGAATCATGTCAGCGTTTTCCGGGCTTGTAGGCCGTGGTCCAGGAGCGAGTGAATGTCCCGACGTTTCACCGAAGACTGCGTTCGGCACTGTCAAGGGTTCCAACTAACTTCGAAAGCAGCGAAGCTCTCAGTGGAATGAAGTGCTTCTCATATGTTACGGTTTGGACACTCCCGAGGGGGTGCCTAGTGTGGTGCCAGTACCGGTGCGCATTGTCGCGCTCTTCACCTGGCCTGTTGTAGAAAATAAGTATAAGAATAATACATTTTAGAGTTGTAATAATAATAATAATAATAATAATAATAATAATAATAATAATAATAATAATAATAATAGTAATAAGGGGTGAGACTTACATCTGTATTGTAATTACGGTTAAGTGATTATGGGATTAAGATAACGTTCGCGACCGTTTTCTGACCATGTCTAGAAGTTAAATAAAATTTCTAAATTGCTTTGAGCCAGCGGCAAGGGCAAGGCCCGGGTGGTCACCCATCCAAACCTTAACCACGCCCGGTGTTTCTTTACTGTAACCGGACCATGCCGCTGGATTGTTTACTAGAATACATTTATATTCACGTGTATCGGATGTTTTCAATACTTTAAATTTAGAAATGACAGCATTTGAAATTGCAGCTTTTACGAAATTTTCGCTTCGGCGTCCGAAATGTTTCCAGTGCTTCTTTTAAGGTTGTGCGTGCTTCATTTTCATTGGGTTGAGATTAGGTTTAGTAATAGCTGGAGCAGGGTGGTTGCGTCTGGAGTGGGTGGGGTGGGGAGAGTAGTGACAGGTCCCGGGTTCGGTTGCGTGGGTGGTGGGGTTGGTAGGCTGAGTACCGGGGGTGGTTGTGTGGTTGGATGTAAGTGTCTGGATCGTCTGTAGTGTGCTTTTATTGCGCTCTTGATGAATGGGCAGCCAGGAAACGAGGCGGCATGATTGCCTTGGCAGTTGGCACACCTCGCCTGGTCCCTTGGCGCCTTACAACCTGTGTGGCGGTGAGGACCACCACACCTATTGCATCGAGTGGATTTAGAGCAGGAACTTGCTACGTGGTTCAATTACAGGCAATTATAGCACTGTGTGATGAGGGACGAGTGTGAAGGAGTCTGGGTTCGGTGGTGTGGTGGTGCTGTATGAACAGGGTTTTTACGTCTGTTCTTTGTTTGTGTGTGGGTATCTGTGAGTGATGGCTGTGGGTTGGTTTGAGCTTCTGCGGATTGGGTTGGTGGTGGCGGTGGTGGATTGGGTAATGATGGTTCTGGGTCGGTTTGAACTGTTGTCGACTTGACAGGTGGAGGTGGCGGAGGAGTGGGAGTGGGTGGGGGAGGGGTATCTAGTGGTGAGGTTTGGGTTATTTTGGTCTTGAGTTTGGTTTTCAGGATCTGGGTAGGTTTCTGCTTGTCTGTTTGTGAAGTTCGTGAACGGGTTGGTGGTTTGGAGCCGAGTTTCTGGGTATGGTGTAGGTGTGGAATTAGAGTCGGATGTGAGGTGGAGCGGATTTATCATGATAGGTCGAGGGAGCCCTGCATTCTGGATTACTTCCATAATGATGGGAGTGAATTTATTCTTGATTGGAGTGATCAGGAGTAAATTGTTATGGGTTTCTTCAGCGACGGCAATGAGGTCTTCAAGGATAGGTTTGATTGATTGAATGGCAGTTTTTTCTTGTGAGTGGGACCGGGCCGGATGTATGTAGAGGTAAAATGAGGACATCACACTTCTCTGATGTAGGGAAAGGTGAGTCGAAACGGACATATTGGAAGGGGGTTTCGTAGTCTTCTTCTTCTTCTTCAGTGATAGGGGTGGGAGATTTCCAGGACCAGTTGCTGTAGTCGAAGGAGTCGGTACTCATGATGGGAATGTGAAGGGCCGGGGTTCTGGCTACTCAATCCACCAGAACTGTCCCGGCTCAGGGTTAGGAACTGTAGCTTGGTGGGGTCTGGGGTGTTGTGAAGCACTGGAAACGGTCAAACTCTTTCGAGGACCAGCGTCTGACTTGGCTCACTCAGTGGGCACTAGTCGTATCAGGTTTAGTTTTAAATTGGATCACGCCAAGACAAGATACGAACGAATGGCCGCACTGAGCGCTAGACAAATTGCTCGTTTGCCCGCACAATGTTTGGCAGGCTGGCGGCTGGTATGGCTGGTATTGGTACTGCCCTCTGATTGGCTGGCAGTCTGTGCGGTAGCTTGATGAGAAACTTGGCGGTAGGCGAGCTGGCTGGTGCAGGGTGCTGGCTCGGCTGGTGCTTGGCTCTCCATGATGTGCTCTCTATGAGCGCATGGCTGAGAATGTGTTGTGTTAGGAATGAAGTGCTTTTTTTTTTGTTGGCCAGTGGATGGGAGCCCCGGGGCGGAAAATATGCCCCCCTACTCATCTGTTTCCGAGGAATTGCCGATGAGGCGAAAAGTCACTGTTCTCGCTACACTGGCGGGGAAAAAACAATCTGTCTAATAGGCTGGGAGGCCTACTGTCAGAAGAGAAACCCCCTCTGAATGAAGTGCTATTTTTTTTTCGGGGGGGCCCCCGAAGCCCGCTCCCCCCGCGTGACCATCGACTCAATCTACATGGCCTCTGACATGCTATTATTTCTAAGAAGAAGAAAGAGATAGCAGGGAGGAGTGGGAGGTGATACAAGGAGTATCTGCCGGTTTCCGAGTCAGACTCGCTACCACGGCAAGAGTTTGTGTTAGGTATATGGTGTTGAAGTATGGTATTGAAGGGTCAGGGAAAAACCACATAGGCAGAAAGAAGAAAGAGCCTACATGTAAAACCTGACATCTTGTGATAGCACATGCAAGGATGTGGGCTGGATAAAGTCCAGAGGTTGTGTTAGTTAGGAATAGATGTCATGCAATCATAACCATTTCCTTGCAATTTTTGTTATTATGAGGATCAGTCCTTCTTGTCACTGCCGGGTCGGCTCGGGTCTGCTAGCGTCTGGGCTTTGGGCCACAGGTTCGTCCCATTGTCCAGCAGCCAGCAGTCCCTGGTGCCAAGTCTCCTTTTGGAGAGGGGGGAATTAGAGCCAAGCCTTGGATGTAAGGTGCTATCTTCTTCCTCCTGTCGATGTCCCTCTATGCGGTGTTGTTTGAACACACTTGTCACTGCAGATCTAAAACTAAGGTTATTAATAACATATGTATATACAAGTTCTCATTGGAGTGCCGGCTGTTTGCCTGCTCTCGTGTCCAGCGTTCAACCTAGATAGAATTGAGATAACTTATTAAACTCTTTATAGGGCGCGGGCGGTGTTCCGCTCCCATGTCTCTGTCGGGGGGCGGGGGTGGATTGATACGTCCTTGGCCGTCTGGCTGCGTTGCCGTCGTCTTCTTAGGTTGTACTTTTTGTCAATCTTCCTCGCCTGGTCCCTGGGTCTAGGACAGCTGAAACATATGAGGCATATTTACATATTTACATAGGTGTCTGCAGTGTGTGGGTTTATGTGGTATATAGGTGTCAGCTTGGCGGGAGTGGGTTGGCTATCGGCCCCTCGCCCACCCAACCCTGTGGCTGAACAGAATGTGCTTCATTGTAGGATACTTTTTGTACAGATCAACGTCGTAGCGTCCGATCCCGCTTATTAACGGGTTGATCTTATTACTCCATGACTTTCTGTACATGTTTAGTGTCTGTTTACGTATTTGGTGCCTTATTGAGCTGACTTTCGCAATACTGCGTAGTTGGCGTATTGGTGTGTCGAAAGGGAGTCTGGTCGCTGCTCGTAGGCATTTATTTTGTATTAATTCCAGCTTATCCAGGTTCGTCATTGCAGTGAACCCCCACGCAGGGGCTGCGTACATGATTATTGGTCTGATTAGGGCCTTATACATGTTTATGGCTACTTCCGTGTTAATACTGGACTTTTTGTTCAGTATAGGATATAGCTGGTTAAGTCGTATGTGTGCTTTTCTTTGAATATCATTGATGTGGTGTAGCATGGTGAGCTTTCTGTCTAGGACTACTCCTAGGTATTTGACTTTGTCATGCCACACTATATCTTCGTTGAAAAGCTTTAGCGCTTTTATGTTGACTGGTTTGCGTGTGAGTCTGTTCTTCTTAGTGAACAGCACTGCTTGGCACTTGTCAACATTTACCTTGATGCGCCATTTCGTTAGCCAAGGCTCGAGAGTTCTCAGTGCTACTTGTAGCCTCTTTCGAGCGCACGCTAGCTGTGGATGTTGAACTGTGATAGCGGTGTCATCAGCGTAGAGGTGTGTGGTAGTGAGTTCTGTAGTAGGCATGTCGTTTGTATACAGGACGAAGAGGATTGGGCCGATAAGGGACCCTTGGGCTACGCCCGCTCTAATCCTGCGAGTACTTGACAGCGTGTTATGTACGTCTACTTTGAACTCTCGGCCCTCCAGATAAGATTTAATAAGTCTTATATAGCCTGGGTGGAATTCGTGGTCTATTAGTTTCGCTAGTAGGCCTTCGTGCCAGACTTTGTCAAATGCTTTCTGGATATCGAGGAAAACCGTTCCTGTGTCTCTTCGTTTGTTGAGACCTATGGTGGCTTGTTCTATGAATCGAGTGAGCAGCTGTGGGGCAGAATGTGCGTTCCTAAAGCCAAACTGCTCGTTGCGAATTATACCTTTTTCCTTGATATGCCCTATTAACCTTTTCAGTAGTATTTTCTCGAATACTTTACTGAGGGCGTCCAGAAGGCTGATGGGCCTGTAGTTGTTGGGGTCTGACTTGTCTTTGCCTGGTTTTCCAAATACGAGTATCCTAGCCCTTTTCCATTGTTCAGGGTAATATTGGAGTCTGAACATTGCATTGAAGATGCTGTTAAGTAGTGTTAGGGCTTTGTGAGTTAATTTCTTAATTATTATATTCTGGATCTCGTCTGGGCCAGGCGTCTTCTTGGAGTTAAGATGACCTATAATCCACTTAATTTCGTGTATATTTGTCCTCTTAACCTCCGGCTTAGGTGCGTTTCCAAGGAATTCTGCTACTTTTGCCTCAGTTTGCCTGATGAAGGCTGGGTCAGATGGTATTTCGTTCGGAGTGAAAGCCGCCTCTATCGAGTCCGCTATGATTTCGGCTTTATCACGGTTCTCGTATACCGGGCCGTTAGGTCCCTTGATGGTAGGGATATTGTGTGTTTCTCGCGTGAAGTGTCTCGCTATGTTCCACACTGGCCTGGTGTTGGTGTCGAAAAGTCTGAGGTGGTTGTTCCACTTTTTCGACATGTATTCCAGTAGTTGAGTTTGTATTTCCGTGTTTAGTTCGTTTTGCATCTCGCGGTCTTCGTCTCTGTGATGTCGAGCCCAGTTACGCCTGTGGCTGTTGCGCCTTCGTATTAACTCTTTTATGTGCGCTGGAATCTCGAAAAGAGGGGATACTCTGGGTTTGCTTAGCGGTATGCTCGCAGTTGTGGCTGTTTGAATTGCTTCTACGAGGGTTTTGACTGCTTCGTTAATTTGGGCTGTGCTGTCAATTAGCATGCCTTCGCTTCCCTGTAGGAGTGTGTCTAGCTTGCGTTCGTATTTGCCCCAGTTGGCTGCTTTATAGTTGAGCCGGCGTCTGGGGTTTTTCTCATATTTCTCTGGGTTCGCATCTAGTGTAAATATCACTGGTTGGTGCCTCGACCCCAGGTCGTTCACTACCTTTATGCTATGCCTTTGAGGAATATGTCGCAATAGGGCTATGTCAAGTATGTCGGATACGTGATCGTTCGGTGCTAGGAACGTGGGCTCGCTGGGGGCTGTTACCACATAGTCCTGGGATAGCATGTGGTTATACAGCCTTGTTCCTGCTGGGTTTGGTTTCAGGCATCCCCAGGTGGCGTGTTTCGAGTTTAAGTCCCCTTCTAGCACTGTGTTTCGATTTAGCCCTAGTACGTTTCTATGTCCTGAGTGTTTAGGCTTGTCGGTCTGGAGTATGCTGCTATGACATTTATAAGTGTTCCTTGCACTGGTAGGGCTATTCCGCATGCCTCCAGCGTGACCAGCTCTGGCATGTCTACCTCCATATGCTTGATGTCCTTCCTTACCAGGACTGCCACTCCTCCAACTTTGTTAGCCTTATCGCTTCTGTGCATTTTGTAGCCTCTTATAGTGAACTTCTTCCCCGGAGGGAGGAAGGTCTCTGTTAGGAGAGCTACGTATATTGTGTTCGCGGCTAGGAAGGCTTCGAGTTCATATTTCCTAGACCTGACGCCCTGGGAGTTCCATATTAGAACTCGAAGCTCCTGCGTGTTATTATTATTATTATTATTATTATTATTATTATTATTATTATTATTATTATTATTATTATTATTATTATCTTCGTTGGGTTGTTCAGCCATCCGGGGTTAGGAGTTCGGAGATTGCATTAGCCAGGTCCCTTAGCCAGGAGTAGGGGAGCATGTTGGCCATCATAACCCCAGTGGTTATGGCTACCGAGAGGTTCAGGTTCGGAAAGAATGTTTTCAGGATTTTTTCTATCCTTTCCCTGAACACCTTTACTGCCATGTTCCCCGCTGGCTCTTGTGCCTGTTCCTGTGTAGTTGGTGTGATTGGTGTGGTGAGAGGGGGGGCGAGGGTGGTGGTGGTGCGGATGCCGTCTGACTATCGGCAGGTTCTCTGCGGGGGGTGTAGCTGGCTTGGGGCGGGCCTTCTAGCAGCTCGAGAAGTGCTGGCGTGGACTCAACCTGCCTTTGTTTGCTTACTTGGGACTGGGCCTTCTTGTTGTTGTTGTTTGAGGTCTTAGCTCGGACGGTGGTGGGGGCTGGTTGGGATGAGGGCCCGTGGTTGTGTTTACCTACCGTCCGTACGGGCTTGAAATTTAAAATGCCTCCGCCTGGTGGGCGCTGGTTGTCTGAAGGACCTTGCTTTTGGCCCTTCGTGCCCGACGGGCCTGCGAGACCTGAAGGGTCCTTTTTACCTGATGGGCCTGGGTTCTTTTTGCGTGAAGCGCCTGTGCCTGAGGGGCCTGCTTGGGCCTTAGGGTTGCCACGCTTATTACCCTTTGACCCTTTGCCTTGATGAGTGGCTTCGTAGTCCTTGCGGCTAGGACAGTCTTTAAAAATGGCCGCGTTTTTTCCCCCGCAGTTAGCGCACTTAGAGTATGCGGGGTCGCTGCCGTGGGGGCAATCGCGGGACAAGTGGGAGGCGGCGCATCTGCGGCATCTGGGCTCCAGTCGGCACGCCGCCCCTGGATGGCCATGCCTCTGACACACTCCATATTGGGGGCCAGTGGATGGATGGGGGGCGGTATGGCTCGACCGACACCAGCATGTTCGCGAGCATCCGCATTTTCCGCAGATTGTCCGCGTCTGGGGTGTCCGCCACGGCAACTAGGAATAGGTTGCACTTGGCTGGCCTGTTTCCTGCTCGCATCCGCACAACGGAGAATGCGGGGATATCCTGTGCTTTCAATGCAAGCTGGATTTCGTCCGCATTACTTCCGTTAATGGGGGTCCTCACTACGAACCGCTTCATTGTGCTGTTGGGCAATACTCTTACAAAATTAATATTTAGCCCTTTTAGCACTCCGATAGCAGTTTCGTAGCTCTCAAAACTTTGCATGTGGAGCCGGATCGCTTCATGCGCGTCAACTCTCGGCCTGAAGAAGTAATACTGTCTCTGGTCATGCGGCAGCCTTTTGAGGAGCTCCGTTTCGAGTGTCTTTGTGTTAGTTGTATAGACCGTAAGGGGTGGGGGGTTGACCCATTACGGGTGATCTGTTTCTTCTGTTGTGGTGGTTGAGGTGGGCTCTGACGAGTCTGCCTCTTGTGTGTGGAGTGCTGGGGCTGGGTTGAGCCGATAGATGTTTCGGTGCTACTATCGACTCGGGTACTTGGCTTATTTCTCCCGCCTGCCTGGGCCTTGCGGCTCAGGGGCTGAGTTACTTTCCCTTTCCCCTTTCCCTTCCCCCTCTTCCTCCCTTTTGCCTCCCTGAAGCCGTCACCCTGGTTTCCCGGCATGAATGAAGTGCTGTTGTAATTCCACCTATTTAAATAGTGCAAGATACGGTACGCTGCTCGCCTATTGGCCGCCATTTCGGGGGGGGGGTGCGGTCGCTGATTGGCTGTTCTTCGGCCAATGATTAAAGCGTTAGGGAGCCCGGTGTACATTGACCTGCCTTGGCGGAGACAGGCAGCTGATCACCCGTTGCTTTCTTCTGGCCTTCCACGGCTATAGTGTCCTTCAGGATTTTGAGCTTTCAAGACTGGAAACCAGGCTTTGTTTACCCGTTCAGATTCCTCCTTACGGTTGATGCTGTTGGTGTGATTTAGGATTTCAATGGCTTCCCTCTGTAGCCGGGCGTGGTAAGACACAGTAGTTGACAGTACTTCGGTGTTGCTGTACGGTATGTCATGGCCTGCTAGCAGCGATTGGTTCAACACTATCAGAGAAAATTGTACCTTTAGAGAAAAATGCATTAAAAATAATATTTGCACATAAAATTTAAGAAAATTGGAAATGAATGCATGAATCATGTCATATTTTTTGTTTTGAGTTAAAGAAGGACTATATAATGCATGTGTAAAATTTGACTGTTCTATGTGTAATGGGATGGGAATAAGATGGTATCATAGAAACGTATTTTGTTGTACTTAGTTCTAATTCCAACTTAACCATGTGTCCATAGCATTCCTCTTTTGTCGTGAACGTGCGAGTAACTTGGTTTTTAGATTAGCCGCTAACTATTGTGTACGCGTTATTGACAGGTTAGTTTTTCCAATTTCAGCGGAAATGCCATCTGGGGGAAATGCGTGTCTACAGAAGAGATAGAGCAAACCTTAGATAACATTAATAATGTCAGTGACATGATAACTTTTGGGAGCTTAGGACATTTTAGGCCATCATACTTTGTATCTCACTGGCTTCGCAATATTAGGATATTTAGGTGAAGTCTTTTATTTCTCTCCACGTTCATTATTCCCTTATCTCGTATTCTTCGAATAACCATTCTTCCACCTTCATCTTCTCTTTTCGAAAGCCATCTTCATTACCTTCTTAAATCAATATGAGCTAATAATCAGGTTGTTTTGCTCTATATAAAAGAAACAACGACAAATCAATCAGCGTCAATTAGCTCGTCACCATGACGATTGAACAGTATTTCAATCTCAGTACGAATACAAATTTAAATTTTTGAATACCTAAATTATTATAGCTCTTACAGTAAAGATGTGCCAGTTATGCATGGATTGGAGGGTATAATATTACGTACGCTTTCTAACTGGAAGTGATATTTCCGAAGACATTTGCAAATTTGTGACGATGAAATAATCACGAATATATGTGCTGTTATTCCTCGCAAGGTAAAAGCACATGTAACATAAAGAGTTCAGAAATGATATATTACGGAGCGAGTTACTGCGCGCTTTGGGTCACGTAGCTGTCAGCTAGCATTCGGGAGATAATGTGTTCGAACCCCATTATCGGCAAGCCTTAAGATGATTTTCCATGCTTTCCTATTTTTCACACCAGGCAAATGCTGGGACTGAACTTAATTAAGGCCATGGTCGCTTCCCTCCCACTTCTAGTCCTTTCCTATCCCATCGTCACCATAAGGCCTACCTATGTCAATGCGACGTAAATAAATAAAATAAATAAATAAATAAATAAATAAATAAATAAATAAATAAATAAATAAATAAATAAATAAATAAATAAATAAATAAATAAATAAATAAATAAATAAATAAATAAATAAATAAATAACACTGACTTGCCATTAATCGTGGGATAGGGGTCTAATATCACGTATGCCTTCCTCTAGTTCGCCCAATTACAGCAACTTTTCGTGGCCTCGATTTTCAAGTGGATGAAAGGCCTGTGAAGACATTCTGACGCATGCCGTTCAGGCAGCGATTCACAGTTTCCTGCTTTTTGTACGTGCAGGGTCTTGGGTGTCAATATACCTCACCACCACGTCCCATAAATGATCGACAGAGTTCATATCAGGCAAACGAGTTGGCTACAATCTTTGAAACTCTTCAGAACCTTCTGAATGCTCCTCGTATCAGTTCTGGACAACTTGGGCCCTATGGCACTATGCATTATCCGGCTGGAATATCTCATCGTTGTAGGGGCAAGTGAGGTACATGAAGAGCTGCAAACAGTTCATCGTAACAATCACTGGTCAACCACCTGTTCACGTGGATCTGTGGATCCAGCTCATGCCACGTGAACACAACCCACACCATTATAGAGCTACCGCCAGCCTGTATGGTACCTTGTTGACAGCTGGGGTCCGATCCATGGCTTCATGAGTTTTTATGAGTGGAAGAAATGTCTTTAATATTCACACTCTGCCTGATAATCTCATACAAATACTCTGAATATTTCCGAATCTCTCTGCATAAACTGGAACTCATCAAAATTAGGATGTGTCCACGTGAAAAGCTCATACAGTGATTAAGAGATTCATCATAAGGAAAGTTTTCTGAGATGAGAGAGACGCGTAAAGACATACAATCAGTAATGTTGCAAATGAGATACTTTATACGTCAAATCAAATCAAATCAAATCAAATCAAATCAAATCAAATCAAATCAAATCAAATCAAATCAAATCAAATCAAATCAAATCAAATCAAATCAAATCAAATCAAATCAAATCAAATCAAATCAAATCAAATCAAATCAAATCAAATCAAATCAAATCAAATCAAATCAAATCAAATCAAATCAAATCAAATCAAATCAAATCAAATCAAATCAAATCAAATCAAATCAAATCAAATCAAATCAAATCAAATCAAATCAAATCAAATCAAATCAAATCAAATCAAATCAAATCAAATCAAATCAAATCAAATCAAATCAAATCAAATCAAATCAAATCAAATCAAATCAAATCAAATCAAATCAAATCAAATCAAATCAAATCAAATCAAATCAAATCAAATCAAATCAAATCAAATCAAATCAAATCAAATCAAATCAAATCAAATCAAATCAAATCAAATCAAATCAAATCAAATCAAATCAAATCAAATCAAATCAAATCAAATCAAATCAAATCAAATCAAATCAAATCAAATCAAATCAAATCAAATCAAATCAAAATCTCTTTATTTGCAAATCAGGTGTCTACCTCGGTGGCAAATGGTACACTAAAATATATTATTGTCAAGCACTAAATATTAAATTAACAAGAGAAGAAAATTTTCCTACAATTCAATATTATACAATTTTCACTAACAATTTTTTCTATTAAACACACAGCTCATCCTTAATAAATTTATATTGTTTACAAAATTCTACTTATAATATCTCCTGTACTACTTATAAATATAGTCAACTGATACACAGTATATGGAATTACTTCAAATGATACTGTACAACTGGTATAAGATTAAAATTTACATTGCATTTATTTACTGTTTTTTTTCTTCACCCATTCTGGAACCCAAGTAGCATAACGACCTGATGCGTCTTAACCAGAGCCCCTTTTGCCATCACTTTTCAGAGTTCCTGAAGGGTCTTCACAACTACCGTCGCGGTCCCAGGGCCCTCGATGTCCCCACTGTACTTCACTGTTCACCCCCTTCTCCCACCATTGGCTGTCCAACTCCTTAGGCCAGGGGATGGAATTAATTTATTCACACACATTTTTTATTTATATTAATCTGCACTGGTCGAATGCCCTCTAACATTTCATTTATTTTCTCTGTTGCTGTTTATTCTCTTCTTGAATATCTGTATAGGCCATGGGATGGAATTAATTTATTCACACACATTTTTTATTTATATTAACCTGCACTGGTCGAATGCCCTCTAATATTTCATTTATTTTCTCTGTTGCTGTTTATTCTCTTCTTGAATATCTGTACAGATTTTGGAAAAGGATCAAACACTACCCCTGGTAAACTGTTCCACTCCTTCACACCTTTCCCAATGAATGAAAATTTACCCCAATCGCTTCTGCTAAAATTCCTTCTAATTTTATATTTGTGGTCAGTCCTGCCGATATAATTATTTCCCAACTGAAGCCTCTCAAGGATATCTCCTCATGCTGCTTCTCCTGTATAGGCTCTATATAATCCTATAAGTCTAGTTTTTTCCCTTCTCTTACTTAAAGTTTCCCACCTTAGTTCCTTTAACATTTCTGATACACTACTCTTTCTCCTGAAATCCCCTGTTACAAATCTTGCTGCTTTCCCTCTAATTTCTTTAATAATATTCCATGTTCCACTCTATCAAAGGCTTTGGAAAGATCTATGGCTATGCAATCTAATTGGCCTCCTGAATCCAATTGGTCTGATATGTCCTGCTGAAATCCCACCAGTTGTGTCTCAAGAAAATTTCTTTCTAAATCGATACTGGCTCCTCATGAACCAATTTTTATCATTACATATCCCTCTGATGTACTTTGCTATTAAACTCTCCAGTATTTTACAAACTATACTGGTCAGGCTGATTGGTCTGTAGTTTTCTGCTTTCCTTTTATCACTCTTTCCTTTATAAATTGGTATTATTATAGATTCCTTCCATTCCTTTGGTATTACACTATTATTTATGACATAGTCAAAGAGAAATTTTAAATAAGGCACTATGTACCACCCCATTGCCTTTAACACCTCCCCAGTAATTTGATCACTTCCTGCTGCTTTTCCTTGCTGGAGCAGTTGGATTTCTCTGAAAATATCTTCATTTGTGAATGAGAAGCTTCTTGTTTCCCTCTGTGTCTCTCCCACTCTATCTTCTGTTTCGGTTTTCAACTCCTGACAATCATCTACTGAATCTATGAATTCCCTACTAAAGAGGTTTGCTTTCTCAGTATCTGTTAAGTAGTGTTCACCCCCTTCTCCCACCATTGTAGGAATTTGGATTCCTTTTCCTTTTTGATTCCTGATATATGAATACAGCGTTTTCCATTTCCCTTTGTGGTCATTATGCTCTTGAAGAATGCCATTCATATAATTCTCTTTTGCTTCCTTTTTCACTCTATTCAGTTCCCTCATTAGCTGTTTTCTACTTTCTCTACTCTCCCTACCTTCTTTGATTTTCCTGTTTACTATTCTACATTTTCTTTTTAATTTTCTTATTTCCCTTGTATAATAAACAGGGTCTGAGGTCATTTTACCCTTCTTAACAGGTACAAATATCTTCTCTCCTTCCCAAATGATTCCTTTGAATTTAGTCCAAAGTTTATCCACATTACTCCCTTCACTTATCCAACAACTGAATTGTGATTTAAGGTAAGTCCCAAATTCATCAACTTTAGTTTTTCTGTACAATTTCTTGTCTTGTGTGACCCTCTTATTTAACTATTTTGGAACCAGTCTCACATCCATTATTACAGCCTTATGGTCACCTATTCCTTCAATTACCTCAGTTTTATCAACAATTTCCCATGGTTTAACCAAGAATACATCTAGTAAGTTATTGAGACGAGTTGGTTCTTGTACTACTTGTGTAAATCCTCCCTCCCAAATTAACTTATTTGCCAGTTTCTGTTCATGGGCTTCACTTGCAGCTCCATTCCATTCAACTTCCGGCAAGTTTAGATCTCCCCCAATTATTACCACATCATTATTATTGTTTTTATGAGTATAATCTATTATTTTCTCAAATATTTCCGTGTCTCTTTCCTCTCTTCCAGGCCTGTTTGTCCCTATAATTCCCACCTCCTTCATATTATCACAAATTAATTTTATCCCTAATTCTTCATCCCTTTCATCGGTAAACCATTCATGTGAACAATAAGTTTCCTTCACCAGAATAAACACCCCCCTCCCTTTTTATCTTCTCGGTCTCTAACGATAGACTGTGTACCCTTCTGGAAATACTTCTCTATTGCCCACCCCTTCTCTCAACCACGATTCCACTCCTATAACCACATCAGTCTCATAAGATTCCATCAATGTACAGAATTTTAATTGTTTATTTACTACACTCTGACAGTTTACCAACAGCAATCTCAGACCCCCTTCCTCCCTAAATCTTGACTGTTGCAATTGGGTAACTTGAAATTCCTTACTTTCCTGAGTTTCATTTTCTAGTTGGCTGAGCCAGCTTGAAGTACAGCTGGCTCTTTCTACTAGTTTTCCTGGTCAGTATTATAACTCAAGGGAGTTACCTTTTTTACAGTACATATCCTAATATTAATAAAATCCAGAACAATATTTGCTATCTTTTGTTTACCTGAATTGTTTAGATGAAGGCCATGCTTTGTGTAACACTGTCTCTCGAAACTGCTGCTATCAATTACCTGCGTATTACGAAAATGTTTACAAATTTTAACCATATCTGTATTAACTTTGTCCACTTCAATGTTCACACATGAGTCTCTAATCAAATCATGCCTGTGGGGCACGTTCACTACAAAGATGTTAGTGTGAGTCAGCTTACCTAGTGTACATTTAAGTTCAGAAATGACATTCTTAGCGTCGCTCTGAGCTACATCGTTCGTCCCGCCGATGATCACTACTGCATCGCGACTTCCGAGATTTCTTGCCGCCTGCTCCGTGTTTTCCAATACCTTCTTCATTGGGGCCCCAGGATAGACGACAGCCGACGCTGCGATATCTTTATTGTTCATTTTCTCCGCAATTCCCCTCGCCTGGCTATAACCAAATATAAGAATGTTCGACACTTTCGCCGGTGCACTGTGTGGGATATTAGGCCTAACTTTGCCGCTTCTCGTAACGGATTTTGCGCTAAATGTTTGACTGCTTCCCGTACGAATACCTTGCGTATCGCTTACTTCCCTCAGGGCAGAAAATCTATTTTTGGCGTCAATTACAAAATTGTCCTTATTTAAGTGTACACTTTTCCTCCTAGAATCTGAAGCAACTTGACACCACGCGCTAGAATTCACAGAGCCACCTGTGTTCTGAGTGTTTACTGGTACCGGTACTTTCGATTCCAGTAAACGTACCTTCTCCTTTAAAATCTCATTCTCCGGTTTTAATGCTTGTATATCATGTTGCAATAAAGAGAGAATTATAAGTACATTATCTTTACCTCCATCCTCTAAGGAATGAGATGCCAGCGATTCGTTGTCCGTTGTAGGCCTAGGTTTGTTACCGCTATTCAAATTGCTCTCGCCACAGCTAACACAGGTCCAAGTATCTTCATTTTCAGCAAAACCAGCACTACATATACATTCAAATCGTACCAAATTAAACACTTTTCACACTGGATATCATTCTTCACTCGCTTCTTGTTTACACCACACTTATTCCCGATTATTTCGCAAGAGAACCGGGAGCTATCTTCACTTACATCCTTCGCTGACGCCATCTTATCATGTTGTTACGTTATATGTAACGCAAATAAAAATGCTTTGAACACCATGATTCAGTGTTTGGCCAAAGTAGATTGTAAAAAATGTTACTTGCAGATCTGTAAATAATAATATAACAAAGCACACAGGAAATGGATGTAGGAGAGTTGTGTTTTTTGTTTATTTATCAATATGCTAATTACTGTATAATTTCATCATCAATCTGTTGTTATGGATAAACAATTGTCGGTATGATGTCACTATTGTAACAGCCACAGGGTTTTGGAGATCTTGTAGACTTGCTTATTGAACGTATTCACCGTTTCAATTTTTCATGGTAAGTCCTTTTACGCCCTTTTCGTTTCATTTCCCTTATTCCTTCATAATTCATTTTTTTATTTCAACTCTTACTTTTGCATTATTTTGCCGAATCCTAATCCAATTTTTCTTTTCCATTAATACATTTATTATTCTATAAAACTAACTACGATGTATTCACAACTAACCTCCAACTGAGCGTGCTAGACAACACAGCACCATCTTATAACAGTGTATGCGTGTGACATCACATATTTAGCATAAATTTTACTAAATTTTGAAGAGCTATTTCATGAAAAATACGTTTCAGATTTTTTGCACCAGATGTATATGTCAATTGAGACATTAAATGTAATCTTAAATACTCTCGGCGAAATACGTGTCCTACCCAAATACTAAAAGCATCTTGAAATTTTTCTCCCCATGTATACCCGTTATCGAGGAACGTAAGTCTAAGTTGAAAATAGTAATTTGTTCCTTTAATTCTCTATTTTTTAGAGAAAAACTTTAGACAGTATTTCAGTTTCTTTTAAAAACTTACAACATATTTCAGAACTTAGTTTGTTCCTTCCTGACGAGTTGGTATAGTGTTTGCATACCTGGCTAATACGTGTTGAAAACTGTCATGTGAGACGTTCATTTGTAACCACCTTCACTGGGCTGAGATGATTTCCTTCGGAATAGTACGAGTATGAGATGATCTATTATAACTAATTTACAGTAGTTATTATGAAGTAGGTACCTTTATCATATTTGTTAATAATAAAGAGGTGAAAGAATTGCTGTGAGAAATACATCTCTCTGCACTATTGTACAGTACACAAAGGAACGTGAGTGTTATTAAATGACAGTGGCCTTAATGAAAGGTCGGAATTTAACCTAGAAGTCCATTAGCAAATTAACAGATGCTGCCGATTAGTAGTAAATCTGTACTAAGGCCACATTGGGTACAGTTGATTAGTTCAGGGTTCTGAAGTGTAGTATCTGTGACAATGGTCTCCGGCGTCTTGAATGAATAGTCGATGTAGTGATCTTCGATTTATAGGACCACTGGTTTATTTCTAGGCCGGGCTGCGGATTTTAACCGTGTATTATTAATTTCTTTGGCTTGGGAATAGGTGTTAGTGTTTGTCTCAATACTAACCTAGACACCTGAAATCTCTGCAACTAGAATTTTGAAATATTTATGTCTGATTATAGCCTATGTCATATTCGTGGTGAAGAGGTAATTGCCTGTTTCTTACAAAAGGGTTCAGTTCCTGGAGAGTCCAAGTATTTTATTTATTTTCTGCTCTATCAACAACCATAGAAACACTCAATTATGATTACATCGCTCCAGATGAAGTTGACGAAGTTGACGTCAAGAAGAGCAATCAGCCCTAAGAGTGAGTCAAATTCACACGAGTAAAAACCCTAAGAAAGTGTGAAAAGGCCAGGGAGAATATTAATAATAATAATAACAATAACAATATTAATAATAATAATAATAATAATAATTAGTAGTAGTAGTAGTGGTAGTAGTCTCATTTATGGATGTGACAGTATGACAACTGCTGAGGTGTGGATGGTGCTGAGTAGTGACATTCGAAGCATAACTAGTTTTTCTAGATGTTAGAAAAGATGATACTCATATTGCTATTGGTATTGCAACATCATTTTCTGGCTCAACAGGGAAAGTATTGGCAAATTATCTTCCTGATTCACCATTCCTTGTACGTCTCAATATAGTACTACCATTGATTTTATTGTGCTTTCTTTCCCACATAACCACTGGTGGTTCTTTTCGAGGATACAGCCAGCTTCAGGACTGCGTAACAGATAGATCTCTCTGAAATCTCCGCAACTACAATGTTGGAACATTTATATCTGCGTTTAGCGTATGCCAGCCTCGTGGTAAAAGGGTAACATGCCTGTTTCTTACACAAGTTTTCATTCCAATTCATTTCTTCACCGAGGGCTGTAATTGGGTTCACTCAGCCTCGTGAGACCACTGAGGAGATATCTCATACGAGTGGTGATGGACTCGGTCAAGAAAACCGAACAATATGGTTGAGGGTGTTGCCACGCTGAATACGTGGCACCCCAGTATCTGCAGGCCATCTGGATGGGTAGCAATCATCTTGGTAGGCAAATCTTCTGATGTGCTATTGTGCCACTGAGTTGTTCGATTTGTTTTGTGCGTGTTATTTTAGTTTACTGAAGCAGAATGAAGTGACCCGTATGATTTGAACGTTACGTACGATTTGATTTTACATCAAAACTATTTCGCAAAGGAACAAATATTGCCAAGAGAGTCTAGCTCAAAAAATGAGAAACTCTTTGATAATATTTTCCGTTCAGTTGCTTTAAATCCTTGTTAAAAATTTGTATATTCTCTGTTTAAGTTTGAGAGTTATAGAAGCATATTGTACTAAATGTATTAAATGCTAAAAAATTGTCATCCGGGTAGTGAATTATGTACACCCTTACAATAAAGCATTGGCTTACAAAACAACACTCTAAAGAGCCATTTGATTTCAATGTTATCATTGTAAATATTGAAGCAGTTTATACAAATTAATTGAAACAGCAGGCACTTCCTGTCAATTGGCTTTGGAAGAGAAGAGATTTCAATAGAAACACGTGAAGAGCCGAGTAATATTTAAATACAACTTACTAAATATATTAGAAAAAATACAAAAGATACTCTTGTTGCGTGTTCTTTGAAACGTACGCTTATACGAGAATTGGAATTTGGTCGCTGTTATGTTTAGCAAAATTGTTCGCTCTTTATTTCAGGTATCTGTGTGTGTTGCTGGTGCCATCCTGGTTCATTTTAGGTTTCGGCCAGATTTTCTTCTGTATGTTACTCCAAGTAAAAGTTTCCATTGCTGGTTATAGCGAGATTCGAGTCCTTGTCGAACAAGTGCATTTGTTTCGATTTTAATTCCAAAGAGACATGAACATTTTATCTATGGCTTAAAATAGTACGAACTGAGCGAGTTGACTGTGCGGTACGTGTCGTGTAACTGTAAGCTTGTTTTCGGAAGATGATGGTTAGAACTCCACCATTAACAACCATGAAGGTAGATTTGCCCAGTTTGCCATTTTCTCACTGTAAAAAGTCTTGGGCTGTAAAGTCACGTCCGCTTGCTTCCCACTGTTATCCCCTATATAACGTAATAGGCCTAAAAACTGCCTGAAGAATCATTGTACGAATAGAGAGTACATTTAGTTATTCTCCTCTAACGTTTTTAAGAAGCATAGATTGTAAACGTGATTTTTTGTAGGTAGTTGAGAATGTCTTCGTTTTTCTGGTTCTCTTATTAGGTGCTAGCATTATCATGTTCTGTTTATTAGTTCATTATTATTATTATTATTATTATTATTATTATTATTATTATTATTATTCCTCTTCTTATTATTATTCTTAATCTGCTTACCCTCCAGGGTTGGCTTTTACCTCGGACTCTGTGACGGATCCCACCTCTACCGCCTCAGGGGTAGTGTCCTGGAGCTTCAGACTCTAGGTCAGGGGATACAACTGGGAAGGATGACCAGTACCTCGCTCAGGCGGGCTCACCTGTTATACTGAACAGGGACCTTGGTGGGGATGGGATGTTTTGAAGGGAGAGGCAAGGAAGAGGAAAGGAAGCGGACGTGGCCTTAAGTTACGTACCATCCCGCAATTTGCCTGGAGGAGAAGTGGGAAACCGCGGAAAACCACTTCCAGGATAGCCGAGGTGGGAATCTAACCCACCTCTACTCAGTTGACCTCCCGAGGCTGAGTGGACCCCGTTCTAGCCCTCGTACCACTTTTCAAATTTCGTGGCAGAGCTGGGAATCGAACCCAGGCCTCCGGGGGTGGCAGCTAATCACAGTAACCACTACACCACAAAGGCGGACATTATTATTATAATTATTATTATTATTATTATTATTATTATTATTATTATTATTATTATTATTATTATTATTATTATTATTATTATTATTATTATTCAATTTGCCCTGCTTATATTCACTCACGAGCAGTGGGCTGACAGTTAAAATATTGGCGAACTGACATGAAAAATGAGAATGAAAACCTACAACCTGTTTTCCAGTCATTGACCGGGTCACGGATGTAATGAATGAATCAGATATAGGCTATTAGTACGATGGGGTCGCCACTCCCAAAGTGATTTAGCAATGAGTGGTAGATGCTATGAAATGATATTGGAGAGTGTTGCTGGAATGAAATATGACCGGGAAAAAGCAGAGTACCCGGAGAAAAACCTGTCCCTCCTCCGCTTTGTCCAGCAAAAATCTCACATGGAGTGACGGTATCTAGCGGTGAGAGGCCGACGCACTGCCGCCTGAGCCACGGAGGCTCACGAACTTACATATAAGTGCGTATAATTTAGAGCATTTGATTTCTTGAATATTAACATTGCTCGACGGAGCACCAAGAATTATTTTCATTCTTGGCCGGGAGTAAGGACAGATGCCCTTCGTGAGGCCACTCACCTCTTCCCCTTTGCTTCTTCTTCTTTTTCTTATGCATCATCTAATCGTTTGTCCCGCTGGTACAGGGCCCGCTTTTGGATCCTAGAACGTCACTTTTTCTCGATCAAATGAGTCGTCTGATTTCAACCGCTGAAGCTTCATGTCAGCGTTAATGATGTCTTCCAATCGCTGTTTGTGTCTGCTACTCGGATGATGGTAGTTATCTTGTAGGTGGTATGCACCATTAAACCATAACTAACCAAACCACATGGCGCAACACCTCCGAAGGGCTTTGGACTACCAAGTGACCGCTACTTAGCCCGCAGGTCTGCGGATTAAGAAGTGTCGTGTGGTTAGCACGACGATTCTTCTCGGCCGTTATTCTTGGCTTTCTAGACCGGGTCCGCTATCTCACCATCAGTTAGCCCCTAAATTGTAATCACGTAGGCTAAGTGTACCTAGAATCAGCCCTCAGGTCCAGGTAAACATCGCATCTGGGTCCTGCGGTTAGGAGACAGGCACGTTACCCGCACACCGCGGTGACCGACGGGTAAACACCATTAGCTATGGTATTTGATGCAGTACGCAGGGCATGGCGATACCACTGCGGACGTCTCTCGCGCATTTTATCATTGGGACGATGACAAGTTTCCGTCTGATGACAGTATTCAGAATGTGATCGAGGAGTTAGATGTTGAGGTTACTGTCAAACACTTGGTTCCATACAGAACTACTGGCCGAACTACTGTGCGTTATATTTCTGATTTTATGTGTAGCGGTATCGGCCTGTCACAGAACACACCAGTAAATTCCCTCCAATGCATCCATTCAGCATTCACCCTCACTCTCGCTTTCTGAATGACGTCGGTATCACCATGCAGACGAGACTTCAGATATCTGAAAGTTTCTTTACTAGATAATCGTCATTGACTTGGATGTTACTGTCACTTTGGCATGTGATGTTAAGTCTTAAATATGTAATTCCAGGCTTTGACCCGATGATGCAGATCTTGCGCGGTGGTACTGGCAAGCATGGCGTCATCAGTACAAAGCAAGTTCCAAGGAGCTTGACGGTGTAGGTCTCGGGTGATCGTTTCCATAACGAAAGTGACAAGTAAAGGTGAAATTGCAGAGCCGTGGTGAACACTAAACGTAATGGAAAACTTGTCTGATACGCGAGTCGCACCACATGCTTGATTGCTGGTGTTTAGATAGAGCATCTGAGCCCAATTAATGAGCTGCTCTGACTACTCACTTGTCGTATTCAAAATTCGACTCGAAGTCTCCGGTATTTGTAGCCGGTACTTTCAATTGGCAGTCCCCTGCTCACATCACATTCTCCTTTAAACTGACAAATTATACTGAATCATAAGGAGACTCTCCTGTACATAGAATTTAAATTTAATTTATTTATTAATTATTTATTAATTTATTTTTTATTAATACAACTTCCCCTATGAGGAGGCTGCCACAAGGACAAAGTATATTAACTACACAGTATTTTGTCTTCTAAGTTTGCTAATATGCCAGATAGAAATACCCATCACAAGGTTCAGGAAAAAATTTGGAACGAATTTGGTATGTGGCATGATGTATGGTTCTTCAAGTGTTATATATATGGTTGCGGAGTATGGTTACTGAACCTCGTATTGCGGCGATAGTGATGTCGTGAAGTCGTATCCGGTTGAGAACGAGAGAATCCCATAGCTGTACAAGAAATTTAGGGATTGTGCCTCGAGCTCCGATCATGAGTCCATGGACGGAAATATTGTCTAGGTGATATAAGCCATTATAGTAGTTCACGGCAGGCTGGCAAATCGACTTCTTCTCGGCGTCCACCTCTTCGGCCTGGCCAACGTGCAACTCGAAGCGTATTGTGGGATCTAAGATTACTCCTTGCTTGCTATTTGGTTGAAAGGCTATCATGCGACTGTTACTCCCGCCGGTAGCTAGGCCAGAAACCTCTTCGTGCACAGTTCATATTTTCAATTTCTTTAGAATCACAAAGATTTGATAAGTGGTTTTGTGACAAATTATGGACGAAACTTGCCACATCGTTCTGTTCCGTGCTGATTTTTGGGTTCGTTTATTTATGTCTTAGTACCGGCTTTGATGACCGTTTCCGTACCGTAACGGTTTGCACGATTAGCTGCCATCGTCGGAGGCCCAGATTTGATTGCCGGTACTGTTATAGATTTAAGAATGAAGGGGTATGTGGTTAAAATGGTACATACAGCTCATCTCCGATGGGGATGTGCCTGAAATGAGCTGCAATACCTCGGGACGAGGGTAGAAAGTTGTTTTAATTACTGGCTTCGATGATGTCGACCCAATGCATTCATTGACGACCAGTTCAGCGTTCATCGAAATGTAAAAGCTAATTTTATGTTTTACCCCTCCAATTATATCTCTGTGCCAATTCACTCGCAGGAAGATTTTTCAGATACATTTTGCAGTCCATCAAACTTGCTAGTGCTAACTCGAAGGCAAATATCTTCGGCCGAAAACCAGACTTTAATATTCATATTTGAAATTTATAGGCTTTGATAGGAATGAGCCTGTCATCATTTGATAAAAGTGGATATTTTATATTTAAGAGAAAGCGTTATTCTATTTTTGATCCGATTTTACTTTCTCAGACGCGTATGTGTAAACAAAAGCCTATTGTGATCCTTGTAATATGCACAGGCCTTGTTAATACTGTTTATAGCTTCGCTCCAATGAGACACAGTCTCTTCTTTATGTTCCCAAGGGAGTTCATGTTTTCACCTTTACGTTATTCTATGAAGATATGTTGGCAATTAGTGGAAGTTCTGATACTCAGGAGTGATAAATCTTCACCACCCCCTACTCTGTGGAACCAAGGGTAACGTTTCCAACAAGATACACTCCCGTGGGAACACAGGCACGTGATTGCCTGGAGGGAGCGTAAGGGAGAGTAAGCCGTTACGAGACTCTATAACTTAATTCAGAGTACAGGACAGTCCAGTCCCCCAAGAGCGTGTAGTCCTCAACGTCACCACTCATTACAGACTGTCAAATGTGGCCATTCGCTTTTTTAACAGGCTAGAAGGGACACTTAACCTTCCGACATTTAATCGAGGGGAGCTCCAGCTATGCGATCGAACGTTAACGGTTAGATATTTCTTTATTGATGAAGTGAATTGTTTGACAAGGAATGTTCATAAAGTGCCTGATAGATTTTGGTATACTGTAATCCCTACTAATGTCTTCTTGTCAAGTTATCAGCCCGCAGGCTAATTAATTGGTCCTCACGTAGCACCAATAATAAGGAAACCGCAAAAACCTATGGCTGCACTCTAATGAGGCATACTAAGCATAATGAGGAGTGAAGTAGTTTTCCATTGCTGTCCACCCTGGCAAAGAAGTGCCTTTGCAGCACGACTGACCCTGTAATTAGTATGTTTCACAGAATCTGATAATTAATGTTATTGGCTTAACGTCCCACTAACTACTTTTACGGTTTTCGGAGACACTGAGGTGCCGGAATTTTGTTCCACATGAGTGCCAGCAAATTTACCGACACGAGGCTGACGTATTTGAGCACCTTCAAATACCACCGGACTGAGCCAGAATCGAACCTGTCAAGTTAGGGTAAGAAGGCCAGCGCCTCAACCGCTTGAACCACTCAGCTCGGCTCACAGAATCTAGACGCATTAGTGCTATATATGCTATTACTATCAACCACACATACTTCTTTCTCTCTTCCTTATCTTCCAATTTTCTCTTCCCCAACAAGGTCCCTGTTTAGCATAGCAGTTGAGGCCGCATGGGTAGGGTACTGGTCCTCCAACCCAGTTTATCCCCTGCGAAATATCTCACGTTCAAGGACACTGCCCTTGGGGTGCTGAGTTCGAAGGAAAAACTAACCCTGGACGGTAAACTGATTAAATAATAATAATAATAATAATAATAATAATAATAATAATAATAATAATAATAATAATAATAATAATAATAATAATTTAAGAAGTAAAAGCGCTGAAATATTTCTTGAAAACTGATAGCAAATGGTGACGTCCGTTTTTCAAAATGCCATTTCTAAGACATGCTCCATAATATTTCATTAAAAACTGATGGTAATCATAGAAGAGGAGGGCATTTGCCGCTGAAGAAAGAAGGAAGAGAGAAGGGTTGTACTTCTGTGCGAATGGTGTTCCTCTTTCTCTGGAAAATGAGAAAAAGTGACTTAGTTTCTTTTACCCACCGCCCGATTCATTTTATTTGCCTCAAATGCATTTAAATGACTTATTAATATTCATTTTATCACATATATTGTAGATGGAGTGAATATGAGTACCCCCGCAGGAAAGAATTAAAGTTGTGGGAAATAACAATGCGTTATTTTGTATTTGTATATGAAATATATTGTAATTTAAAAGTCGGTTGTAACTGGAGCTGCGCTCTTTAAGAGAATTATTGTCGAACATTTGTATCATATCAGTGTAGAAAATGTTAAGACATTTTCAGTAGTCTATGCCTATATTTTTATGTAAGCCAAAAAAATGGTAATTTTAATATAAAGCCAAAAATGTACAACACGAATCATGGAAGATTCTAAATAGTAGAGCAGCAGTTAAGAAAATCAACTACAATAAAGAACAACTCTTTTGTATAGCTGCTTAGATTGTTGTCGCTGAACGTTGCAGAATATTACGCAAATTGTGTTGGGATGATACGCAATACCAAGAAGAAACTGGGAAACTTGTGTATGACACTTGCCGCGTCTGCTGTTGACATTCGTTTTACATTCTAACTGTGAATACAATTTCAACATATGGAAATGATACAAAAGAGAGAAAGGCAAGTTCGTATTAATTCGAAGAATTTTTTTCCTTTAACCTAGATAAAATGAGGAAGTATGCCAGTGTTTGGAAAGTTGAGTAGATCATAGAGACAAATAGCATTTTTATTAGGTAACAGGTAAATATAATAATAATAATAATAATAATAATAATAATAATAATAATAATAATAATAATAATAATAATAATAATAATAATACAGAGATCGATAGCTGCAGTCGCTTAAGTGCGGCCAGTATCCATCAATCGGGAGATAAGTGGGTTCGAGCCCCACTGTCGGCAGCCCTGAAGATGGTTTTCCGTGGTGTCCCATTTTCACACCAGGCAAATGCCGGGGCTGTACCTTAATTAAGGCTACGGCCAATTCCTTCCACTTCCCAGGCCTTTCCTATCCCATCGTCACCATTAGATCTATCTGTGTCGGTGCGACGTAAAGCAAATATTATTATTATTATTATTATTATTATTATTATTATTATTATTATTATTATTATTATTATTATTATTATTATTATTATTATTGTCCGCCTCCGTAGCGTAATGGTTAGTGTTATTAGCTGCCGTCCTCGGGGGCCCGGGTTCGATTCCCGGTACTGCCATAAATTTAAGAATGGCAGGAGGGCTGTTATGTGGTTGAAATGGTACATGCAGCTCACCTCCACTGGGGGTGTGCCTTAAAAGAGCGGCACCACCACCTCAGGACGAGGACACGAGTTTACTTATTATTATTATTATTATTATTATTATTATTATTATTATTATTATTATTATTATTATAGCACCTTCATGATATAGCACCTTACTTCATATAAATTAACCGATAATATCGTCGCTCGACCGGTAAAAGGTTGTATTCCACAAAGCTCTTCCTATCAATTATTCTCCTTAAGACTGGTCACGCCTCCCAGCCACGTATGGATATGCAATCCATCAGAGTAAATTTTGTTGTGTTCATTTTCCTATGCCCATGCGTAAAGGAAAATGAACCTTACAGTACCGTACTGTAGGAATGTACGTTTGCATGACGTATTTACGCACTCCTAGTGTACAATGCATGTAAGATTCATTTCGTTTAATCGTCGACATAGGGAAACGAACACAACGGACATTGTTCTGATGGACTGCGTATCCATATGTGGCTGGGAGGCGTGACCAGTCTTAAGGAGAATAATGGATAGAAAGAGTAATGTGGGGTACAACGTTTTGCCGGTGAAGCGACGATATTAACAATAATTTCTGCTAGCGTTGGAGCTATGTGACTGGCGTATTCATACTTCCACTTGACCAGTTTAGGATTAGTTGGATGAAACAATACAGGTTTTATTAAATAAAGCTTAGTGGGTGCTTTTATGTAGTGGATCTAACGCAATACTGTAGATTTTTCTTGTATATAATTTTAAATGATGTCATTTACCTCACGAATCAATAATGTTGATCATATTCAAGCGTACCGCCGGTTACAACTCACTATATAGTAATGAACGTACACCAAAATAAATGGATTCGTTTTCAGACTAAAGCATGATATTGAAATGAACTTTTGTCTAATATCAAGATGTATCGATTCCTCTATTTCTTGATATGTTGTTATCTCTCTATTTAGTTCAGTTCGTTGCCGGAGCAATTGGAATTTTAATGGGAATTTCCAGGAATATCGGCCAATAACTGGAAATTATAAGTAGTTTGCGAGTTGGATTTCTGGGAAATGAAATGTAAAATGATAGATAATCATTTACTGGTATTAGTGGGAGAGCACATTACTTCTAGCAAGAAATGAAATGGCGTATGGCTTTTAGTACCGGGGGTGTCCGAGGACAAGTTCGGCTCGCCAGATGCAGGTCTTTTGATTTGACCCCTGTAGGCGATCTGCTCGTCGTGATGAGGATGAAATGATGATGAAGACGACACATACAGACAGCCTCCGACCCTGCAAAATGAACCAATTAAGGTTAAAATTCCCTATCCTGCCTGTAATCGAACCCGGGACCCCTGTGACCAAAGGCCAGCACGCTAACCATTGAGCCATGGAACCGGACACTGCAAGTAAGTGATCAGTATTCCAATACAGATATTATTTATTTATTTATTTTATATTTATTTATTTATTTATTCGTGGTGCGTAACTCACCGACTTCTAGAACATTATTACAACCGCACGAATACGTTAATATGAAGCACAATCATATTCGTGCAGATTTTCAATTTTTTTTTTGGATTCAAGTTGGAGCACTTCTATAGGTGCTGAGAACTACCGATTTCTGGTTGTCTCCATTCAGACAGATGGGAATCTGAAGCTTCTTACAGCACTGTTTCAAGTTATGGACTGGTCCTGCTGCTCTAATCACAATTGGTGCTATGATTAGTTGGTTGACTCACCATTGACCTTTAGCATGCTTTACTTTACTGGTACTTGATATTTCTACATTCTCATTTGATATGTTGACTTAATCTTTCATGTACACACCACCACAAAATCGATCATACAGCAGTCAAGATGCTCCTACCCCAATTTGGCTTGTGTCTGTTGTTTTCTAATTGAATCATGGAAATCAAAAACCTACTCACTCCAGTGAACCTAATTTTACAGGATGGACAAAAACTATCTTTTGGCCATGTTTTCCATTTAATCATCTTCATATTTTTTTGAAATTTCAGGACTACCTTTACATAAAAATATTATGAATATCAAAATAACGATAGACGGATAGAATTTTATTTAAACAAATATCAATGTGCCTGTAATTAGGTGGTTTTTGATTTCCACAGTGTCTTAACAAACTGCAAGCATCAGAACCCCCTTTGTGACCGTGTATTTCGCTGTACAAATACGTTACTTATTTATTGTCTGACATTCGATCCACCCACATCTGCCTGACGTAGAATTCAATACAAACTTTTGTGATTGGAACAGGGAGATTTCGCTCTAAGTAGACAGTTCTGGTTTTTGTGCCATTCTCATCTTCAGTCGGCATTTGCTGGTGGTCCAAACTAACGGTAGAATATTTATAGAAATGAGAAACTGGTTCCTTGGAATAAATTGGTTTGGTGTTTTAGGCTATACATGAACAGTAGGCTACATTTGCAATGTTTCCCGTCATAAAACCGAAAATGAGAAATAAGTGGTTATAGCCCTGAAGATGGTTTTCCGTGGTTTCCCATTTTCACACCAGGAAAATGCTGGGGCTGTACCTTAATTAAGGCCACGGCCGCTTCCTTCCAACTCCTATCCCATCGTCGCCATAAGACCTATCTGTGTCGGTGCGACGTAAAGCCCCTAGCAAAAAAAGGGTAGTTTTTGATCTCCATAATTCAACTCGTTAGTCGGCTTGTTCGAGTAGTACGGTTCAAATGGTATGACCAAATCATATTTGATGGCAACTGTACGATCCTACCAGTAAGATCATGTCTTTCTTTGTAGTCCGTGAAAAGTTGCATAGAACATTCAGGTGACATACAGTATGTCTTGCTATTTCCTGTTCTATATTGCATGCACAGCAAAGTTCATTGGTTACAGTAAGATCATTCGTCACAAGTTTCATGTACATTGATATTTGATGGTGGTCGTATGTCCTATTTCAGGGAAAGTCAGGGTAAATCAGTTCTCTGTTGGGTGATCTACGTCTATTCATTTTGTCTTGTAAACGACAAATTGTCCGCCTCTATGGTGTAGTGGTCAGTGTGATTAGCTGCCACCCCCGGAGACCCCTGGTTTCGATTCCCGGCTTCGCCACGAAATTTGAAAAGTGCTACGAGGACTGGAACGGGGTTCACTCAGCCTCGGGAGGACAACTGAGTAAAGGGGTTCGATTCCCACCTCAGCCATTCTCGAAGTGGTTTTCCGTGGTTTCCCACTTCTTCTCCAGGAAAATGCCGGAATTATCTCTAAATTAACGCTCCGGCCGCTTCCTTCCCTCTTCCATGTCTATCTCATCCAATCCCCCCGTTCAGTATAGCAAGTGAGGCCGCCTGGACGAGATACTGGTCTTCCACCCAGTTGTATCCCCCGATCCAAAGTCTCAAGCTCCATGACACTGCCCTTGAGGCGGTAGGGGTGGAACCTCTCGCTGAATTTGAGGGAAATATGAACCCTGGAGGGTAAACGGACTAAGAAAGACGAAGAAGAAAAAGAAGGAGGAGAAGAAGAAAGAGAAGAAGAAGAAAGGAAGCAACAAATGTGTCACCAGGGAGCACTTTCATTCCCAATGGATTTTATTACACCCTTCAAACTTTCGAATTTATCTGCCGTGCTTGAACTCGCGATATTAGGGTTCAGAGACAGATACTGTACAACTGATTCACAGATGGAGACTTGCCGTCATGAGACCAAATGTGGAACGTTCTGATATGAGAACCAGCGAGCCCAGTAGAGGAAAAACAGACCAGTCTTCTGAGAATGCCGTCCACAGATCATATAAAACTTAAAAAACCGCAGGCCACTGGCTGGACAGCATTCGTCTTGAAAGGTCGAGCGTCCTACTAATGATGCTATTGGTTTTACGTCCCACTAATTACTTTTACAGTTTTCGGAGACGCCGAGGTTGTGGAATTTTGTCCCGCAGGAGTTTTTATGTTCCGGTAAATCTACCGACATACCGCTGACTCATTTCAGCACCGCCAAATACCGCTGGACTAAATCAGGATCGAATCTGCTAACTTGGGCTCAGAAAGCTAGGGACCGTCATAGCCACTCAGTTCGGCGTCAAGTCTCCTAACGAGCTATGCGTGCCACAGAGATTGATTGCTTTGTCCAGGAAGTAAGATATTTTTCTTCAACATATCAAAGGGAAACTGGTGGTCGTGTACATCAGTGCAGAGGATACCGGACACTGAAAGAGCAAAGAAGAGTATTCAGTTAAATTTGCAGATTCTATATATCAAATAGTCTGGAAGTAGGACATCAGATAGTTTAGAGACGAGACGTGGTTTCATCTCTCGGTAAACATAAACGTAATTAATTCGAGGCTTTGTTTTTGTGGTAGTAAACTCTCCTACAGCAGATAAATAAATAAATAAATAAATAAATAAATAAATAAATAAATAAATAAATAAATAAATAAATGCTGCTACATTCACCTCTAAAGTGAGCCACATCTAATTTTAAATATTAGGGTCAACTAGTTTCCAAGTTATGGGTTGCACTACAGCTTTGATGAAGACATTCTCGGAGTTTGCGGTACAAATTAATACGTGGCGGATATTTCTAGCATACAGCAAGGGAGTAAATAAAGACAATATTTTGACATCGATGTTTGACAACGACAACCACCAAATATTACCAGCCTTCCCTTTCCCGTCTAGGGTTATAAAGTGGATCAATGGTGATGTGCCATCCTCTAGATCAAGTAACTCAAAAGGTCTGTCGAACACACAAGTTCATGACAATTGTCGGCGGAGCTTGCAGCCGTCTCACGGGTTGCCGTTTCCCGACAAACTGTGTACCGGAGGCTCAGAACGGCAGGGCTGTTTGCCCGACGTCCAGCGATGTGCGTCCCGCTCACTCAAGCACAGAGACGGGCCCGTTTGCTGTGGAGCCGTCAACATCGAAACTGGACCATGAATGAATGGAGGCAGGTGCTTTTCACAGATGAATCTCGCTTGTTTGCAGAATGATCCCCGTCGCACATTAATCTGGAGAGAACGGGGTAGCCGATACAACCACAGGAAAATCGTGGAAAGGGACCAGTTTTGTGGTGGTGGCGTCATGGTGTATAGCGGCATAAGGTTGAATGGACGAACGGACCAGCACATCTTCATGGGTGGTCCGAGGAATACTGTTAACGCTCGGAGATACAGGGATGAGGTACTGAGACCACATGTTCGACTCTTCAAAGGTGCTGTTGGTCCAGACTTCTTCTTTATGGACGATAATGCCCCACCGCACCACGCCGCTCTGGTGGATGAATTTCTGGCTGGGGAAACATTCATCGCTTGGACTGGCCAGCGAAGTCTGCGGGTCTGAATCCTATAGAACATGCCTGGGATGCATTCGGGAGGCGAATTGCATCCCATCAGCCTCCACCAAGGACCTACCAAGACCTTCGCATTGCCCTTTCGGAGGAATGGAATCGACTGCCACTAGAGCTCTTGGACCATCTGATAGAGAGCATGCCACGTCGCTGCGAAACATGTGTGGCCGTTAGGGGTAACCATACACCCTATTAACAGCATATTTTGTTGTGGAAGACATTGCCAAGTTTTTTTAATTGTTGTCAAAGATGTACCTTAGCTATTAAAACCTTTCTGACACTGTTTTTGTTTGGACAAGTCGTGTGACATATGGTGTGTGAGTCAGCTTCCGTTTGTTCAGCAGTCCGTCTGACATTCCTGTCAGGTGGTATGGCCTCGGTTAGTGATTATGCGTAACTTTTGAACACTAACCCCGTGGTGTAGGGGTAGCGTGCCTGCCTCTTACCCGGAGGCCCCGGGTTCGATTCCCGGCCAGGTCAGGGATTTTTACCTGGACCTGAGGGCTGGTTCGAGGTCTACTCAGCCTACGTGATTAGAATTGAGGAGTTATCTGACGGTGAGATAGCGGCCCCGGTCTAGAACGCCAAGAATAACGGCCGAGAGGATTCGTCGTGTTGACCACACGACACCTCGTAATCTGCAGGCTTTCGGGCTGAGCAGCGGTCGCTTGGTAGGCCAAGGCCCTTCAAGGGCTGTAGTGCCATGGGGTTTGGTATTTTTTTTGAACACTAATGTATTAAACACAGAATGTCATGTTTTTCAAACGCCTCGCATTGTATGCTGGAGTGGAGGCAAAGTAGGACTTCGTTAAGATATGTTCCAGATTTCAAATTCCTAGGTGTTTGGACAGATATAAACAAAAATATTTCCAAATATTGAAAGAATCTGATGATGTTCCTTTAAGAACGAAACATGTCATTCTGTGTGTAATAGAGTGTATATTCCTCTCTACACTTTGTAGTGTAATATTTATATTGAACTTGGGTGTTCGACAGACTGATAAGGTTTTGAATATGTAACCGAATCCACACTGAAAATTATGGCTTCCTTCTTAACATAATTCTCCAAATCTCTGGTCAAACCCTGGGGTTCTTAAACGAAGGAAATAATTACGTAAATTGCTCCAATGTCAAAATGTATAAAATATCTCTAGAAGGGTTTATTCGAAAGAAATATTTAAACTAAGAAATAGGTCGCCGCAAGGTTTCCGGTTTCCCTTTCAGGTGGTGGAGCAAGAAGGAACGTCGAAACAGCCTAAGCACTCTAAAAATGCCTGTTAATAATAATAATAATAATAATAATAATAATAATAATAATCATAATCATAATCATAATCATAATCATAATAATCATAATAATAATACGCAGGGCGCAATTTATAGATTTTCAACTCTCCTCAGCATGGCGGATAGAACTTACAAGAAGTGGCGATCAGACGTGATCATATCCTGAAACGAGATCCTTTTCGAAAGAAACTTGGATGGCACCGCAGTTTCAAGGAAGAACCCAAACGTAAAACGCATGAAATTGACTGAAGAGAGAAAGGGGCTCACTGAAGACGAATGGGGTAAAGATTAATGACGTGTGGAAATAATAATAATAATAATAATAATAATAATAATAATAATAATAATAATAATAATGCTCTTCAACGTAATAAGTCCCAAACCACTTAAGAGGTACAACACGACATTCCTAGATAAATTACACGTGTGACTGGTTGGATGTTGGGACAAACTGAGCAAAGAATGAAGTATCGTGTGGAAGTGAGTGTTCTGTTTCCTGATCGACTTTATTCTGTAGAAGCTGGAAGGTTTCATGGTATATTTTTCGTAAGTTGGCCGTAACAAACATGAAATTAATGAATGATCGCTAGTACAAGCAAGTGGTAACAATGGTAGGTGAGCACTGGTAATAAGACAATAAGCTCTAAGTTAGGAATTAATTCAATCTTTCAAGATGCTTCGGTGCTGGTCGTAGGATTCGAATAGAAAAGGAGAGTTTATCTAGGGAAATAGAGGAATCGGCTACGGTTGTTAAGAGAAGGAAAGAATGAGACGACGATCTTTAGATTCAGTTTTTAATTACTTAAAGAAAAGAGTGAAGTACTAAACCAAGCCACAGAGCTACTTAGAGGGTTGTAGATATGTTTGGTTAATTCACAAAAACTTGCGGATTGAGTACTTGAATATATGATTTGAATGTATCTATGTACATATATTTTTATTGTATGTCGGGGTCGGATACGAAGTGGGAGTAGGGTGTTTCTATGACCGCATGCCCTTCATGACGTCAACCTGATGAGAGGAGTTAATGGTTTGAAATGAATAACGTGATATATCATAGTAGGAGCGGAGAGAATAAAACTCCTGTCGAATAGCACTAACGGGCATGATCAAGGATTTACGTCCTCATCTGACGGACGTATCACAATCAACAGCGTCATATGCCCTCACTCCTTATGAGCACTGTGGAGCACTGTGGAGATGCTTGGAATTGAATCCAGGCTGTTGGCATGCAATCTAGAGATTAGAAATGATGTACATATAATCTTATACATTTCCAAAAATACCAAGAATTTCGGAAACACTCATTATATCATCCTTTCTCATAGCATACAATCTATGTGTTTCGTTTTCACATGTACCTTTATTCATATAGGTTATTCATCCTCCAAGCTAAAGAGCCAAGTTCAATTTGCCATATAATGCATGCCACTGTGCTTACTGGGGGTAATGACGCACGTCACCCAATTGTACGCCTAAAGCCAACCTGTCACACAGAGTATAACTTACGATGATATCCAACACAGAAAGGTGTATGTTTTATGCAGTGATCTATTGTAGAGGAAGGCTAATTCAGGCGCACATTGCATTCATGTTATAGAGAGGATAATATGCTTTATGATTTCAAATATGTTGGTGTTATTCTCTCTCACTGGTCGTACTGCGCAGAAATCGAAATCACTTGGTGCGTTAGGTATGATAATACTTCCATAACGTTATCTGTTTACATCAGACAAACGATTTAATACAAGGGGATTCACGTTCTATGATGACGTACATGCTGAATCTCATATAACCGAACCCACTGTCTTGTGTATACATCTGGAATGATACAACTGAAAAAGTTTCGAGAATTTTTTCATGGTTTCCGCGAAACATATTCATATTAAAAATTGTGCAGAAAACTGACGAAATTGAAGTGCAGCACGATTAAGACACTTGGTTTGGTTTTAGAGGGAAGTGTATGGGGGTAAGAACGGTAGGTGTAGAAAAAGGTTATTCATTAGATAAGAGGTAGGATGCAGCAGTTACGTAGAAGATTAGCACAATAGAGGGTGGCATGGAATGTGCATCAAACCAGTCTACGGACTGATGACTCAAACAACAATAGCTTGGTTCAAGACGTATGAGTACTGAGCCACATTGTGAGGCAAAACTAAATCTTCACAAGTGTAAGGAAAAGAACAGTTTGTTGACATGACTTTTTTCTAGTTGAAGAAACATGTATGGAGATGTTTTATATAAAATCCAACTTAGAACAATTGAATGGGTCAGTTAACTACGAAATGACTCCGGTTATGATCAACAATACTCACAAACCGAATACGACACAAGAAAATGGAACTTTTTAAAATCCACTCAAAGGGAACTATTTTGATTTGACCAGACCAATGTAAATTGGGGGGGGGGGGAGCGATGATCAATTAACATAAACTATATTTAATAGTGATAATAATTTGTCCGTGAAATCAACGGTAACGTTACCTGTAAGTGACGTACAATGATTTTGAATAAGCACTGTACAGCAGAATTGGGTAGTTCCGCTTTGAAGCTACCGTACATAAAACATTTTACACCGAAAATGACATTTTGAATACACAAACAGAATTTTATGTTTTAATAAGCTTTTTACTAACACGTATAGTGTGTGGATATAGCGGATTAACAGGCTATTACTATTTTGTATTGCTTATAATGGAAGCTAAAATATTATGTAGTATGCATTAATTACAGGGCGTTTCCGTAATGATGATTGATACAGACTTTCAGTGATGCTGGAGAAGAGCATCCCTATCCATTTAAGACAGGAAAACCAGGTCTGAAAACGCCCTCAGTTGTACATTTTCTGACAAAAATGTTTTGCGTAGGTGGCAGGTTCGTCAACGCGTTTGGGTTCAACATGATCGGGTCCAAGCCCACTTTTAACATTCGTAATCACCTTAATCAAACGCTCCCGGGCAGGTGGACAAGAAGAGGAGTCCTGTTGCGTGGTCAACTCGTTTGCCTGATCTAACTCCCACTTGATTTATTCTTGCGGGGTCATGTGAAGTGTGTTATCTGCGAGACACCTGTAGAGACTGAAGAGGAGCTCCTAGCAAGAATCCTCTCATAAATTCCAACATTATTCACTGCCATTTTACCTTACTACAAATTGTAAATACCTCTCACCCTATCACAGTCTTATCTGTAGATCCACTACTAATTCCATCGTTGTTTACCTATCCACAGAACTGCTATTTACAGTAATTCATTCACGGTAATTGCCTGCCGTGAGTGGAACCCCCTTCCTGAAAGTATCAGAGGGTTAAGCGCTATTCGCACGTTCAAAGAAGCTCTTTGTAGACATTTTAGGCACCAATATGGATCATATTTAAACATAATGCTGCTTCTCACAACCACTATTTTGTAACGAATGCCCTGGTAGAAGATTAGTTTACAATTCTTAATCACTTGTTATCAAATGTTACTAAATTTTATACACTACCAATTTCTTACATGTAGGATATTCGTTTTAAGAATTTTTCCTCATATTATATTATTTAATTTCACCAGTTATCATTATTTGTAATATTAATTTAATTTAATTTAATTATTGTAATATAATGCAATTTAATGTACAGTATATATATAGTTCAGTTCCTGTTTAGATGGAAGAGGTGGCCTGAAAGCCTTAATTTTGCCAGGTAAACTAAAACATTACTTAGTTACTTACTTGTAACTATTAAAAACGACGCCAGAGTTGGTCGACCAGATACGCCAGGAGTTAATGCGACGTTGTCATCTCTGTACCCAGTAGCGGCGATTGGGAATTAAAAGTTGGGGGGGGGGGGCAAAAAATGTACAGACAACAAAAAGTACGTGGGTTAGTGGGATATAGCAGGCGGGGGGGGGGATAGGAAGTCGGCGTGGTGTATGCATGTAAACTGAAAAAAAACTCCAAAGTGGTAATTATTTATGCTATCTGAGCTAATTTCCACAGAGAGATAAATGTTTTACCAACTTAAGTGTGGCAATAATTTGAGATTCTGATTCAGTAATAGACTACACAATAAAAATTTCACAAAAGGAACAATATATACATCTATTACAATTAAATAGGAGTAGGCTACGCCGTGACTATGCAATTAAAATCATTTAGTATTTGACTAGGCCTATACACTAAGAAACTAATAGACAGTAAAGAGACTGCTAGACGGACGAATGTGCACAGGAAGTCGGTGAATCATACCTCAGGGTCCATGATCTTGGCAAAAAATTATACCCCTGGTACCCTTTCTCACAGCATATGCAAAATCCCCACTACTTGCTGTGGCGCTATGCAAATCAGTTAGCCACGACGAGCGAAATTTTGTGCGTATTTCTGCTAATAATTAACGAAAATAAAGTAAAGAATTATCTGATAAGAAACCAGGGCATGTACAATGTGCTTTTATAAAAAAAAAAGTTACTCCTATATTCCTAGTTTCAGACGGCTAAACTGGAATAATTTTTTCTCCCCCCTTTGTCGCCGCTACTGTCTGTACCGAAGCTGTGTTACGCCATTTCGAACAACAGATGTAAATGTCTTCGTAGCGTGCATATGTAGTGCAGGTAAATAAAGGTATTACATCGCCGCTCAGAGATTCTTGAGGTCTTTTATCCCACATTCGTAGGCATTCCAAAACAAATTTGGTTTAAATGCTACAATTGAGGCGTTTCCGTATTGGAATTCCCTATATCAAATTGACACGTCTTCTCAAGCACCCCTGATAGTCCGCATCATCATCATCACCACGGAAACACGCTATATATCGGATAGAAGGAAACAAAATAAACCGGGTATATAAGCGTTAGAGAACTGGTCATACTAATAAATAATTTAAATAAAATAATTCGATTTCTCGCACCGTTATTTTATCAGTTGCTGAAGTTAGACTATTGGATCGCTTCTCGGGAGAATTTAAATGGATTTCACGAGATGATGTTGCTAAATCTGATCTTGGCTTAAGACCGGTTTGAGAACCATGCCGAAAAATCAGCGTCAAACACACACATCCTGGGATCTAACCGATTTCACCGTAGCGTACTTGCCATGCAGCGATCCTGTTAGTACGGAAGTCCATGATCAAATCCCTCCCTTGGAGAAGCTTATTTCCTCGACTGGTGCTCTCAATAACGTATTAAGCAACATGCAGATTTTGGAACACTGCCTCGCAAAGTCCATTTGATTTCGCACGCGAAACGATCCAATAGGCTAACTTCAGCACCTGATAAATTAACAACAGCGCGAGATATCGTTGTTTTCAAAATATTTATCAGTATGACCAACCCTCTAATATTTATATACCCGGTTCACGTTGTTTCCGTACATGTTAATAATTTATAGTAGCACAAACGTGGAAGCTATGGAATTCCTGCTTAAAATCGCTATTTTGTTACGTTGTGGTCAGCCCGTGAAATAACGGTAGGTGAGTTGCGATGTTCTGCTGGTCTAATATTCTAAATATTGTCCTACCAACCTTCAGTGCAATCGATACCGAGAAAAAAATTTCATACCTCTAAAAGATTGACCTTCCAGTCTTAACACGAACTAACGCAGTCAGTGATAACTTTGCTGTCAGCTTGTATTCGGGAAACAAATGTTTCAAAAACCGATCCCAGAAGATGGTTTTCCGTGGTTTTCCGTTTCCACTTCAGGAAAATGTTGGGGCTTTAACTTATCTTAATCAAAGGCTATGGTCGATTCCTTCCCACACTTAGCCCTTTCCTCTCTGATTGTCACCATATGACCTATCTGTGTCTGTGGCACGTAAAGCTACTTGTGATAAAATCGAAACAAGGAATACACAGTTCTAGCTCTTCAAGCAAGCAAACCAGTGTTGAAATCATCCTAGGTATATAAGCTACGAATTTTAGGTATAGAATATGAGAGTATATTTTTCATTTATTCTTAAATACAGTATTACAATCCTTTTCTTAATCATCGTTATCCGGTTGATTAGATTAGCAGTTTTCCTTTTTCTACCACTACGAGCGCTAATGTGAGTCAATGCAGAGTTTTACTGAAGCCCTTATAACTACAGTCCGTATGGACATTTTTCAATAAATCAAAAAAGCTCCTCAGGGTATTGAACCAAGGAACACATTACATAAATAATTATGTAAATAAGTTAATTTGGCTAGGATTTGAATAAAAAAGAAGACGAGTAAAGAAACGAGCGATTTTTGGCTGTTTTTCCAGAACTACATTTAGGCCGGGGGAGATTTTCGAATTTTTTAACTTTGATAGAACCAGCCAAGACTCATAAGACACATTAGCCCTTCAGCTTTCGGCACAATTGAGGAAATTGCTTACTTTCATGTTTTTTTTGCAGTACGGGACCCCTACTTTGTCTGCTAGGGAATATCTTCAACGTTAAAACGTTCTAATATTGATATTCAGAACCTCTTTGACCAGTCTGTTGATGGTAAGATACAGACTGTTGCTTTAAAGGAACGTGAATAATCCGAATTCTTTCAACTTTCCTGTTCATCAGTAATTAAGCATTGAAAGGTTAAACGAATTACCATTCCAAACTTTGTCGGCCTTCACTGCCATTATGAATTCCATTAATGTATTATATCTCCATTTTAAAATTTTAACTCCGGACGGTGTGTAATGTATAAAACAAAGTGCCGAGATTAGTTGTTCTTATCGTATGCGAAGTTAACTTAACTCGGGAGAAGTTTAACAAGCTCTGGACTGTACTCGTCCAAGTTTTCTTCCTGTTACGAGTACGAAAGAAAAAAGAAACCTAGGGGCACTGGAAATGTTCAGTTTTAAGAGTAGTTACAATATTGTACAGTTTCATCAAAAGAGCTCCATTCTTCTGATTCCTGGAATTAATCTCGCTCAGTGGCATTCCTCGCATTATCTGAGTAATACCAGACCCATCATATTTGGTCATTCTTTTCGTCTTCTATCTGGCAATATATCATTTATTGATGATTTCCAGAGGTAATTGTAATGTTGTAATACCTGGTTGTATCATCTCATGGGTAATTATCTCATCTCTCGATTGACTGCAACCACAAACAGGACTTCACGAACGTGTTGGTATTTATTACCTTTGACCTTTACAGCATTTTTATGTCCACAGTGCGGAACGTATTCTCTTGCTTCATTATCGTTAAGTTCAGGTAGTAATTCAAGAAATATACTTAGGGAAGGGATTGTTCATCTTTCAATTGTGTTTAATACTAACGTCACTTTACCGAGCTCGATAGCTGCAGTCGCTTAAGTGCGGCCAGTATCCAGTATTCGGGAGATAGTAGGTTCGAACCCCACTGTCGGCAGCCCTGAAAATGGTTTTCCGTGGTTTCCCATTTTCACACCAGGCAAATGCTGGGGCTGTACCTTAATTAAGGGCATGGCCGCTTCCTTCCCACTCCTAGCCCTTTCCTGTCCCTTCGTCGCCATAAGACCTATCTGTGTCGGTGCGACGTTAAGCAAAAAAAAAAAAAAAACTAACGTCATTTTAATAATATCTGGAACGAGTTAATGCATGTAGAATAGCTCCCAAACTACAACTAGAATATTGCGGTAACTATATGGAAGGGTAGCCTTACCGTATTGGTGGACTTCGAACAATAATATTAACAGGAAAAGGAGGTCCTGTTGCGTGGCCAGCTCGTTCGCTTCATCTCACCCCACTTGATTTCTTCCTGTGGCGTCATATGAAGTGTGTTATCGACGAGACACTTGTAGAGAATGAAGAGGAGCTCCTGGAAAAAAAATCCGACATTGTCGAGTGAGTGAAAGGAGCAGACGTATTTAGTAACCAGTTGAATACAACAAAATTTGGTGCCAACGATGAAAGAGCGCGTGTTCATTGATGGATGTTATGCGAAGCTCGATTCATGGAAAACCTGTGTGAACTGTTTGTGCAAGTGTTTAAGACTGGAAGTGTTTTGGAAAAACCTCCAACAAAGTCTGCAAGGCAAAACTTAGTGGCAAAATAGCCCGAAACGGGCTCTGTAGCGAATAAAACACGTAAATATTCGAAAAAGGGTTCGAACACCCGAAAATGTTGCTCGAGTGAAAGAAATCTTGTAACTAGTCTGACAAAATCTCAACGCCGTTTATCTTTGCAAGTGGGAACTAAGGGATCGCTCGATTCTAAGTTGTTCTATTGAATGAAATTAGTATACTCCCCTTTTAAAAACGAATTTGCTACCGGTTTCTCGATAATTAAGTATGTGATGGAAAAGAAATGGACAGTACTTTATGAGCCCCTTAATACAATTGCACAATCTGAAAGTCCAACTCGTTGGCTGAATGGTCAGCGTACTGGCCTTCGGTTCAGAGGGACCCGGGTTCGATTCCCGGCCGGGTCGGGGATTTTAATCTTAATTGGTTAATTCCAATTGCTCGGGGGCTGGGTGTTTGTGCTCTCTCAAACATCCCTGCAACTCACACACCACACATAACACTATTCTCCACCACAATAACACGCAGTTACCTACAAATGGCAGAATTCCGCCCACCCTCAACGGGGCGTCTACGATACAAGGGCTGCACCCGGCTAGAAAAAGCCACACGAAATTAAAAGAACCTAAAAATAAAATGTCTATATATTTATCGAATCAGAAGATATTTGGGGACAACTTAACTGCATAAGCCTGTGTATCGGGGAAGTTGTCAATGAAATTCAGTTGTACGGTGGTTAATTGGGAAAGGCTTCTGGTTAGTTTCATTTCTTCTCAAACATTTTAAAATGTTATTTGCTTTACGTCCCACTAACTACTTTTTAAGGTCTTCGGAGACGCCGAGGTGCCAGAATTTAATCCCGCAGGAGTTCTTTTACGTGCCAGTAAATCTACCGACACGGGGCTGTCGTATTTGAGCACCTTCAAATACCACCGGGCAGAGCCAGGATCGAACCTGCCAAGTTGGGGTTAGAAGGCCAGCACCTTAACCGCCTGAGCCACTCAGCCCGGCCTCAAACATTTAACTGATATCTTATGTATTCTCGTATCTTCACAAGCTTTTAGTGTACTTTAAGAGACAAAAGGTTTTAATAAAAAAACCAAGATTTTATTAACATTCCTAATTCCAATGGCCGCACTTTGTACTGAAATGCCCAGCGATTACATTCAGGCACACCTGGTGTTGGCGTTCAACTTGCTCGCCACGAGCTATTGATTTCTGGTGGCAATAAACCTTGGTGTAAATAGAAATACCTTCCGGTGTAGACGGTCTTTACGGTTTTCGTACATGTATCAGTTCTGTGATGTCTGTCATTGCACAAGAGGATCAAACACGATGAAGTCGTGTAGTAATTTCACGCTTAGTAACGGCGACTGTAATTCCATGGAACACTACGGTCCTGCTACAAGCAACATTGATTATGACGTTATCGATTGCTGTGTACACCGATAGTGGTCGCGGGTTAATCTGGGAACTTGAGCTTCTAACACAGCGTCAATGGCTAATATATATACGTACACTCCTTCACACACAGACACACACACCTAGCAGCAAATCCCAGATTTCATGAAAACATCCATACATAATTCATTTCTCCTGCACAGCCTGTATGTGGGGCACATAGCTTATGCTAATGTAGCTCTCAGTTGAGGAGGTGAGGACAAGGGGGTAAGAAGCCACATATTATGAAATAATCATTCAAACCGAATAACTTATTATATCAGGGTATATAGGCCTAGGTTAACATTTTAAAATAAGTTTTACATCCATTTTTAAGATTTCACAGGAGTTTTTCCTGTATTTCAAAATGCAGAACACCGGGCGAGTTGGCCGTGCGTGTAGAGGCGCGCGGCTGTGAGCTTGCATCCGGGAGATAGTAGGTTCGAATCCCACTATCGGCAGCCCTGAAAATGGTTTTCCGTGGTTTCCCATTTTCACACCAGGCAAATGCTGGGGCTGTACCTTAATTAAGGCAACGGCCGCTTCCTTCCAACTCCTAGGCCTTTCCTCTCCCATCGTCGCCATAAGACCTATCTGTGTCGGTGCGACGTAAAGCCCCTAGAAAAAAAAATGCAGAACAGAAGATACCATGAAGGATTAAAAAAAAAAGAAAAAAGAAAAAGTAGAAAAGAAGAAATATATTCCGATGTTCCATCTGAACTGTCTGGGATTCGAAACGCGGACACCTCATGAGATGTCTATATTTTTCATATGCTTCTTCGTTACTATTATCATGTAATATGTGTAATCTTCTTCAACCGAGCGAGTTGGCCGTTCGGTTAAGATCATGTAGCTACCAGCTTTCATTCGGTAAATGGTGGGTTCGTATCCCACCGTCGACAGCCCTGAATATGGTTTTCCAGGGTTCACCAATTTTCTCACAGGAAAATACTGGGGCTGTACCTTAATTACGACCACGGTCGCTACCTTCCCAATTCTAGCCCTTTCCCTTCTTTGAATCGCCGAAAATATTCAATGGGTTATTGCGTTGCCACTTTTCCCACACCTAAAGTATATGGGGTCGCGTGTGCCAACTGTGTCAAACATGTGGATTTAGCGATGTTTTACGGCTAGATGCCCTTCCTAACACCAGCCCGATGTGGAGGTATGTATTCAGTATTTTGTGTTTCCGTTTTGGTTGGCAGTAGGGTGTGTTGCGAGTATAAAAAGGAGTCTTCTGAACCGAGGGCGGACATACTAATATACTTATAATAATAATAATAATAATAATAATAATAATAATAATAATAATAATAATAATAATAATAATAATAATAATAATAATAATAAGCCCGTCCTGATACTGTGTCTACTGTTCTCCATGCCTGAATTGTCTACTCTTCATTTGAGAATTTACTTCACTTGATTTGGATGGCGTGTATTATTAGACCTGCATGTGACGTAACGAATCCAAAGAAGTTATTGGATAATCATGGACTCAATTCTCGTGGTATTGACCTCTTCCAAGACACGGGTGTTTGTTTGACGGTCCTAACATTTCATTATTAATAATTAAATAGGTTTTAGGTTCCACTAACTAGATATTTTATGGTTTTCGGAGACGCTGAGGTGCCTGTATTTTGTCCCGCAGGAGGCTTCAGAATGTGCTTTACGTCGCACCGACCCAGATAGGTTTTTCGGCGACGATGGGTTAGGAAAGGCCTAGGAGTGGGAAGGAAGTGACCGTGGCCTTAATTAAGGTACAGCCCCAGCATTTACCTGGTGTTAAAATGGGAAACTACGGAAAACCATCTTCAGGGCTGCCGTCAGTGGGGCTCAAATCCACTATATGCCGAATGCAAGCCCACAGCTGCGTGCCCTTAACCGCACGGCCAACTCTCCCGCTAAGGAGGCTTTATAAGGTGCCAGTAAACCGACTGACACGTGACGGACGTATTAGGCCTTCAAATATCACCGGAATGAACCAGGATCGAACTTGTCAAGCTGGGCTTGGTAGGCCAGTTCTCTACCGCCTGAAATACGCAGCCCGACACCATTTTACTCTGTGTTCTTCTAATACAAGAATGCAGGTATCCTTATAGATACTTTAGTAATAACATTAATAATAATATAAATAATAATGGTGTTATTGATTTTACATCCGATTAACTACTTTTATAGTTTTCGGAGACGCTGAGGCACCCAAAATGTCTCCAGCACAAGTTCCTGTATGTGTCGATAAATTAACCGACATGAGGATAGTCTATTTGAGCACCTTTAAATACCACTTGCGTGAGTCAAATCGACTCGCCAACTTGGCTTCAGAAGTCTAACGCTTTCTCTGTTTGAACCAATCATTCCGACTTGCTCTGTCTGAAATAGAAATCAAGTTCCAGTTAATGTAAAAATAATAGAGAAAAAAAAGGTCAGATTTATATACGGGAGGCTCAGCTAAATCTGCAGTACGGTTAATCCCTAATAAACGAACTGCAATTTACAGCACCGTGCGAAGGACCAATCGGATTATTACGTCCTTTAAATATATTGTACTGATGGCAAAGATTGGAAAATGTGCAAAAGATCTAGAAATTTTAGTACTTGTCCTGCTTAATGTGTTCGGAAGACCGGCCTCTTTGACGTCAATACTTCTCCAATATGTATTACCACTTTCAGTAAATACAGTATTATTTTCGTGTAATAGGTAAAGAATTGACGGAATGGTGTACAATTACAATAAGTGAATGAATAGAAAAATTAAATGATAGATTTGTTTTGAAGTGCTAAATAAATATAACGCAAACAATAGTTGTTCCAGTGTATAATATTGTTTTGATAATGATTCCCAAAATATGCCATACTTTTAATTTCGCCTTAAGAGGAGTACCAAAGGCCTATCCTGGTAATGTTAAATTTATCAGACTTAATTCCAGTTTCTCTAGAACTGTCCAAGGTAATACAGCAAAATTTGGATAAAGTATATGTTCACATCTGATACATTTACTGATCTACTTTCTTTGTTCTACCGTTATTAGAAATCAAGATATGGATTTTGAAATCAAGTTCTTTATTTTTTAATTAATTTATATTTTAAAAATATTTATGAGCAAAATATGTGTGGTATCTCTACTGTTGAAGATCCATATAAAACAATACTACTGTTAATGAGATTTAAACATTTCAAAACTCTAGCATAAGTAACTTCTGAGAAAATGGGAAACATACACAAAAATGTAATTTTTTTTCAGAAATCACACTTCAAAGTGTAATTTCACTTACAAAACATGGATGCTACCATGTTTCTTACCACACATACACCAGATATGAAGTGATATCATAGCAACCGATGTAGCCAAATTATGCAGCAGGATTCATACCATAAATCAAAATATATCACTGGTCTTCTAGAGCAAATAGTTCCCAATATATCTTATCTTAACCGAAAAGTGCTCACGAAATCTTAAAAAAACCCGACTTGTGCAGTATAATATTTTTTTAAATTTATAAATGCTTGTAGTCATCCAAAATTAATGAGACATACATCAAATTAAGGAGAAAAATCCGAATAATTTTCCATAAAAACTAAAAATCAATACTTTTACCATCACCATCTTTTATACTCCCCTTAATATTGTGAATTTATACGAGTCTCCCACGATGTATGTATGGCACAGATTTTGATGATTTTTTCCCAACAAATATCCTAACCTACGTATTTTAAAAATCTGGGAAAGAACCTTAAAGATATATCATGTCGTCGGCCTTCTATATCCTCGTCCTGGTGGGCGGATTTCATGTTTCAATTTACTCCCCGGCTTAATGGTCCTTGGCCTATGTTAGAACCTTAATATCTCTTGGCAATGCTTTCCCCTTTTCTCCGACTCTCCCGCTACATGCGGAACATCTGCTGGTAGACCTTTCCATTTCCCTGCACTGCCTATCGTCAATCCGAGAAACAGGGTTGGAGAAGAAGCTTACAAAAACAAGATTGTATCTTCTTACGAACAGGATTCTATGCTCAGAGATCTGCAGGCAATAAAAAAAAGCAATACAGCTTGTGTTCAATATATTGAGGGTGTGACGCTTGTTGCTGGCTACAGTGCAAATACATTTAGATTGTATTGATTTTTCATGAATGGCCAGTGTTGAAATCATTACCTACGGCGATGACTTGCATTAGTCTTTGACCAAATTTGGTATGTGCTAAAAAATTAAATTAAATTTTTATGTCCTGTGAAAAGAAGCGGTCTAGAATGTCACTTAAGTAACAGCAACGCCTGGAAAGTTTAAGGAAATCAATTCTGAATCATTTACGTCAGTTTCAAACGGAAGGAAATTTCGTTTAAGAAAATCAAGTTTAAATAATAGCCTGATGCATAGCACATAGTCAAGTGCTGCCCTTCTGAGCCCAAATTGGCGGGTTCAATCCCACTTTATAACAGTGGTAATTAAAGATGTTCAAATATTCAGCCTCGTACCGGTAGGTAAATCGCATCGCAAACCTCAGTGCTGCCCTCTTGACGGACCTAAACCTTAGTGGTACCAACTTAACCTCACTAGCGCGAGATAAACAAATCCACGTGCTTTTTGACAGCTGTCATCCGAGAAAAATGATGGCATCTCGGCGTATTCGGATACCTTTAAAATTAGTTAGTGGGACATACCACCATTATTATTATTATTATTATTATTATTATTATTATTATTATTATTACTATTATTATTATTATTATTATTATTATTATTATTATTATTATTCGTATTATGAAATGAAATGGCGTATGGATTTTAGTGCCGGGAGTGTCCGAGGACAAGTTTGGCTCGCCATTTGCATGTCCTCTGATTTGATTCCCGTAGGCAACCTGCGCTTCGTGATGAGGATGCAATGATGATGAAGACGACATATACACCCAGCCTCCATGCCAGCGAAATTAACCAATTAAGGTTAAATTTCCCGACACTGCCGGGAATCGAACCCGGGACCCCCGTAACCAAAGGCCAGCACGCTAACAATTTAGTCATGGAGCCAGACAGTATTATTATTATTATTATTATTATTATTATTATTATTATTATTATTATTAAAATACGTAGTAGTAAATGGTATGATTCCCAGTAAAAAGCGCACTTCGCTTCCAGAGACACATGACCATACAGTCAATCAGCCTACTACAGAAGTGAGCACCTCGTTAAACTCTCAGTGCAAGGGCTGTAGATCATAATCTGATCACTCAATGGTGGTTATATTACGAACAGTGGAAACCCTGTACTATTAACTCCTCCAAGAACCTTCCTGAAGCGCTTGAATTGTGACTAAATTAAATTGTCGGAGAAATGCACTTCTTCTTTCTTTCCTCGGTCTCACAGCTAGTGATGATTTTTCGACGGATGGTGTTAGGGTGTCTAAAGCATACAATGTAATTCGTGGCTCGTACAGTTCCTACAGGTTCCTAGGCTGCAAAGACGGCTATTAAGCCATCTTTTTACAGGTCATGAAGGCGTCCGCGGGAGTGGAAGACAAAGGCTTATACTACTCACAATCTCGGTACTAAGTGAGGTGGAGTGATTAGCTCCATGCTTGGTCGGCTCCCTCATTTTTTGTGTAGGCTGTTTTAACCTGAGCTTGAATCTCTCCGGAAGTGGAAATTTCGTTTTAGAATATTCCGTCCCGATGGGAAATCAAACCCACACCTTTCATCACCCAGAATAGGCAGCCATTAAGACGACTTTTGATCATCCACTTGGTATAGATGTTGATTCCGATAAAGGACCTGAAATATTTGTCCCGAATGAGTACATTTATAATACCAATGTAGTTAGTCCACTATTGCTAGACTCCTCACTAATTAAGGCCACGGCCGCTTCTTTCCAATTCCTAGGCCTTTCCTATCCCATCGTCGCAATAAGACCTATCTGTGTCGGTGCGATGTAAAGCAAATAGCACAAAAAAGACTCCTCACTTTCATCCATCCTATATGATCTCCCTAGGTCAACGCTTGTTCTCTTGCTGCCACGGTGGTTTTAATTTTGCTAGGCCTAGGGTATCTTTCATTTTAATGTCCTTAGTGGACCCTCCCTTTCTTTTGCCTCCGGGCTGAGTGGCTCAGTCGGTTGAGGTGTGGCCTTCTGACCACACCTTAGCAGGTTCGATTCTAGTTCATTTCAGTGGTATTTGAAGGTGGTCAAATACGCCGGCTTCCTGCCAGTAGATTTACTGGCACGTAAAAGAACTCCTGTGTGACTAAATTCCGGCATCTCAGCGTCCCCGAAAAGCGTAGGAGTAGTTAGAGGGACGTAAAACCATTAACATGAATGAATGAATTTCATTTGCCGATAATTTAATTCTTCGAAGGAACCAGATCTTTTTTTATTTTCGTTCATGATTAATTGTTGTCCAGTCATACCTCCTCTTAAAACAATAACTACCACCACCATCATCACCACCACCTAGTTCACTGAGTATGAGATAAATAAATGTTACTGTTATTTAAAATAACTTTCACTCATGATTTACATGATTAGCAGATTTCGAAAACTGATCAGGGCAGGAGGTTATTGGAAGAATACTTGACATCGAGTTAACCATTAGGAAGGTCTCAGTCATGCAATCGGTTAGTCACTGTCCTTTTATAATCTAGGTATTTGATTCGGTCCTAAGTCAGGTCGGTGTCATGTTTTGGTGTTAAAATGCGACAAATTCATGTTCTTGTCTTGCGACAGGTCTAAAAGGAAGTAAGGAACACAATCCTGTGGACCTATCGTTAGTGATCATGAAGCTGTTTTGGTAGTAGTTAAAAGTAAATGTGATAAAAAGGAAGGTCTTAAAAGTAGGACTATTAGGCAGTACCATATGGCTGATAAGGCAAGCATGAGGCAGTTTTTAAAAAGTAACTATGATCGGTGGAAAACGGTACATAAATATGTAAACACTCTGGGATTGGTTTAAAGCAATTGTTGAGGAATGTGAAAACAGGTTTGTACTTTTAAAGGTGGTAAGGAATGGTAAAGACCCATATTATTATAATAGAGAAATAAAGAGACTAATAAGGAGGTGCAGATTGGAAAGAAGTAGATTTAGAAATGGCTGTGGAAGTAAGGAGGAATTAAAGGAACTTACTAGGAAATTGATGCTAGCTAAGAAGGCAGCTAAGGATAACATGATGGCAAGCATAATTGGCAGTCATACAAATTTTAGTGAAAAATGGAAGGGTATGTATTGGTTTTTTAAGGCAGAAACAGGTTTCAAGAAGGACATCCCAGGAATAATTAATGAACACGGGGAGTGTGTATGTGAGGATATTCAAAAGCAGAAGTATTCAGTCAGCAGTATGAAAAGATTGTTGGTTACAAGGATAATGTCCAGATAGAGGAGGTGACTAATTCTAAAGAAGTAGTGAAATTTACATATGATAACAATGACATCTACAATAAGACACAAAAGTTGAAAACTAGAAAAGCAGCTGGAATTGATAAGGTTTCGGGGGATGTACTGAAGACAATGGGTTGGGATATAGTACCATATCTGAAGTACTTACTTGATTATATTTTGGTTGAAGGAGCTATACCAAATGAATATAGAGTTGCTGTAGTAGCCCCTGTGTATAAAGGAAAGAGTGATGGACATAAAGCTGAAAATTACAGGCCAATAAGTTTGACGTGCGTTGCATATAAGCTATGGGAAGGAATTATTTCTGATTATATTAGACATGTTTGCGAAATTAATAACTGGTTCGATGGAGGGAAGTTCGGTTTTAGGAAAGGTTATTCCACTGAAGCTCAACTTGTAGGATTCCAGCAAGATGTAGCAGATATCTTGGTTTCAGGAGGTCAAATGGGCTGTATCACGATTAACCTGTCTACAGCATTTGATAGGGTAGGCCATGGGAGACTACTCGCAAAAATGAGTGCAATTGGACTAGACAAAAGAGTGACTGAATGGATTGCTATATTTCTAGAAAATATATCTCAGAGAAGTAGAGTAGGCGAAGCTTTATCTGACCCTGTAAAAATTAAGAGGGGGATTCCTCAAGGCAGCATTATTGGACCTTTATATTATATAAATACATGATATGAGTAAGGAAGTGGAAGCACAGGTAAGAATTTTTGTGGATAATGTTATTCTGTATAGAGTAATAAATAAGTTACAAGATTGTGAGCAACTGCAACATGACCTTGATAATGTTGTGAGATGGACAGCAGGCAATGGTATGATGATAAACGGGGTTAAAAGTCAGGTTGTGAGTTTCACAAATAGGGAAAGTCCTCTCAGTTTTTGTTATTTCGTTGATGGGGTGAAAGTTCCTTTTGGGGATCATTGTAAGTATCTAGGTGTTAATATAAGGAAAGATCTTCATTGGGGTAATCACATAAATGGGATTGTAAATAAAGGGTACAGATCTGCACATGGTTATGAGGGTGTTTAGGGGTTGTAGTAAGGATGTAAAGGAGAGGGCATATAAGTCTCTGGTAAGACTCCAACTAGAGTATGGTTCCAGTGCATCGCACCCTCACCAGGATTTTTTGATTCAAGCACTGGAAAAAAATCCAAAGAAAAGCAGCTCGATTTGTTCTGTGTGATTTCCGACAAAAGAGTAGCGTCACAAAAATGTTGCAAGGTTTGGGCTGGGAAGAACTGGGAGAAAGAAGACGAGCTGCTCGACTAAGTGGTATGTTCCGAGCTGTCAGCGGAGAGATGGCGTGGAATGACATTAGTAGACGAATGAGTTTGAGTGGTGTCTTTAAAAGTAGGAAAGATCACAATATGAAGATAAAGTTGGAATTCAAGAGGACAAATTGGGGCAAATATTCATTTATAGGAAGGGGAATTAGGGATTGGAATAACTTGCCACGAGAGATGTTCAATAAATTTCCATTTTTTTGAAATCATTTAAGAAAAGGCTAAGAAAACAACAGATAGGGAATCTGCCCTAAGTGGAGATTAGTACTGATTGATTGATTGATTGATTGATTGATTGATTGGTCAATCTGTGGCATTATTATTATTATTATTATTATTATTATTATTATTATTATTATTATTATTATTATTATTATTATTATTATTATTATTATTATTATTATTTATTATGTGCGTATGGACGCAATGGATCACACAAAGCTCTAACGATTCTGTTTTCTGTGTTGCCAAACAGCTCTCATCCTCTCTCCGTGGATCCTTTTTCGTTCTTCTGTCCACTTTGCTCCAGTCTTATTTTTCACTTCGTTCTCTGGTTGCACTTTCCATCCATTAAATTTTTTCCTGTAGAGGTTTCTGTCCGCGGTGTCAGTTGAGTCCATATGGGCTTTTTACAGATTCTTCTTACTTCCAGTACCCATGGAATATTTTTTAGATGTTCTATGTAGGTGAGAATCTTGTGTGTCAGTCTACTTGCCGGCAGTCGGCGAACGTGCCCATAAAATTTCAGACGTCTTTTGCGGATGTCTGCTGCAATGTTGGAAATCTCTTCTGTCACTTTGTGTGACCTCAGTCTATAAACTAATTCTGTTTTTCGGGGGCCGAGAATTTTCCTCAGGATTCTTCTTTCTTCTTTTAAAATGTTTTCTAGGTCACCTTTCCCATTTAGTGTAAGGGTCTCACTGGCATATAAGACTTCGGGCTTGATTACTGTATTATAGTGTCTGATCTTTGCACGGCGGGACAAGCACTTTTCATTGTATATGTTATGAACCCTACCGTAGGTTTTCCGAAATTTTTGTAGGCGAGTTTTCTGGGCAGCCTTCTCGCCTCCCGTTGGTTCAAGTATTTCTCCCTAGTACTTGAAGTGTGGTACTCGGTTGATTTGCCCATATGTCGTGTTCAAATTTTGGATGTCAAGTTTTGAACAGAAGAACTTGGTGTTTTCGAAGGAAATTTGTAGACCAACCTTTCCAGCACATACACTAAGGGTTTCAATTTGTTTAACGACTGCGACTACATCATCTGTGAGGATGGCAAGGTCATCTGCAAAAGCGAGGCATATCTCAATACCGTCTTTGGGTCGTCCTAGTCGTATGGGGCGCCAGTATCCCATGTCTTTCAATGCCTTCTTCCACTCGCGGATAACTTTGTCTAGGACGAGGTTGAAAAGAAGCGGAGATAGGCCGTCACCTTGTCGGACGCCAGTTTTAATCGGGAATGGTTCAGAGATCTCCCCCCATGAATTTAACTTTGGCGATAGTGTCAGTGAGTGTTGCCTTGATGAGGTTGAGGGTCTTGGAATCAAGCCCCAGTTCCTCAAGAATAAAGAAGAGAGACTGTCGTTCAACCGAGTCGTACGCTTTCCTGAAGTCAACAAAAATGCAGATGACCGGTTTGTTCCTCAATGCTTTATTATTATTATTATTATTATTATTATTATTATTATTATTATTATTATTATTATTATTATTATTATTATTATTATTATTATTATTATTCATTTAACTTTATTGAATTCATACGTGCAGAGGGTAGATCAAGTTATTTTTCAGTTAAGTTAGTAACTCGTTTGTGTTAATTGATATTTGCCCACTGTTTGATATCTGCGACATAAAAATTATCGTCCTTAATTTGTATTAAACATGTCCGGCTCCATGGCTCTACGGCTGGCCTTTGGTCACAGGGATCCTGGGTTAGATTCCTGGCAGGGTCGGGAATTTTAGCCATCACTGGTTAATTTCGCTGGCATGGGGGCTGGGTGTATATGTCGTCTTCATCATCACTTCATATTCATCACGAAGCGCAGGTCACCTACGGGAGTCAAATCATAAGACCTGCACCTGGCGAGCCGAAGTCCTCGCACACATCCCGGCACTAAAAGCCATACGCCATTTCATTTCATATTTTTTGTATTAAACATGCTTATATCGCAAGAAATTTAAATATTTACTATTGTATTGGCACTCCTAAATTATTACAGTTTCTTACTGCTACGATTTCTACAACATTGTTTACTGAAGTTTTCTTGGTATATCTGCCATTCAGAGGCACGGAAAATGTTGGTGTATTGCGTAGAAGATATGTTTTATATTTGGATTTTATGCTGAAGGTGAATTGTTTTATAGAGTCCAGTGACAGTACATTTAATTCTCAAAGAACGCAAAACAGCATTAACCAGAAGAGATTTTATTTCATAGACCTAAAATAGAGGATGTCCTTGAAAAATGTTCCACCGAGCTCGATAGCTGCAGTCGCTTAAGTGCGGCCAGTATTCAGTATTCGGGAGATAGTAGGTTCTAACCCCACTGTCGGCAGCCCTGAAAATGATTTTCCGTGGTTTCCCATTTTCACACCAGGAAAATGCTGGGGCTGTACGTTAATTAAGGCCACGGCCGCTTCCTTCCCACTCCTAGCCCTTTCCTGTCCCATTGTCGCCGTAATACCTATCTGTGTCGGTGCGACGTGAAAAAACTAGCAATAAAATAATAATAAAAAATGTTCCAATACTTACAGAGGAGGAATGGCGCAACAAACCAAGGAAGAAAGGTCCTATGAACATTGGTCGTGAACTCAATATCGTCGGAGGTACGATTCGCTACCACTACCATCAATGACCACGATGTGCCAATAAACGGAGGGTCGTAAGTAACAAAAGACGGAAGTAGGTTACTTTCTAAACGTTTGTTATAAACCTACTAGCGTGTTGTGTTATGATCCTATTATGTTTGGGCAGGTTTAGGCGACACCTAACACGGGGCTTCCATGAGTGATGGATTGGTCTTGGAGGGCCAATCCTTGGACTGCCCGTTCACCTGACTTTAAATCCTTTAAATTTATGGTGTTGGGGACATGTTCCAAGGATCGCGATGCGACTGCATTGCCATGGATGGCGGCCATATTGTGAGGAGTCGGTCAGAAAGTCGATCATTGATGATAGTGGGCGCGGATATTAATTCTGAATGTATTGGGTTTGCGACCAGTATTTATAGGACATTTTTCCTTCATTTGTTACACGGTACCTCTCCTGTAAATATGATAAACTTTTCTAAAGGACATTCTGTATAACTGGGAGAATATTTTGTTTATTTATACATATTTTGGCTAAACGGAACTTCTTTTAAAACTTCAAAATGTAAATGCAACTAATCCGGCTGATAGCAGACAGTATTACTGAGTCGAAATCATCAGTCTGCTAATCAGTTCATATGAACAGTGAGATTACTACTACTACTACTACTACTACTACTACTACTACTACTACTACTACTACTACTACTAATAATAATTTTTCCAGGGAAAATTATGAGTATTTTCTCCACTTCCAACGGCCGTTGCCGTGTTGAAACACCGGATCCCGTGAGATCTCCGAAGTTAAGCAACATTGGGCTCGGTCAGGAGTTGGATGGGTTGCCACGAGCTGTTGGTGGGGGGGTAAGGGAATGGAGGAGCGGAAAGGAACTGGCCACCCTGCCGCACGTAAGCTCCGGCTCAGGAACACCTCTGCGGAGGATCGGACCTGCCTTCGGGCAGAATTACCCTTACCTTCTCCACTTCCTGCATTTTTACTTCACACTGAGTGTGAAGCAAAGCATTTCAGAATGATAAATCTTTGATATACTGAAATGCTAAAGAAATGCATACAAAATAAAGTGATGAAATCTCAAATAGGAAATTTGATGGCAATATGGATTACATTCGCATCAGTCATAGGCACTGATGTCCGGATAGCAGATAGATCGTTAACTGCTAGTCTCTGCAGGTGTTTGAATTTTATTATTTGTATTATTTTTATTTGTTTACTAATTAATTCGTTTAGACACAGGAAATTAACAAGGATATAATTATAGTGAGTCGAAATTTAAAGGAATTATGTGCTTGAATAATATTCGAGCTGGAAATCCTAATAAAGATTTCTTATTACAGAAGGGAGGCGTATTGAATTACGGAAAAAGAGAAACACTACGGAAAGGAATAATTTAAGAGTCAGCGGCAAAATTCCTAAAGACAGTCATAGCGAAGTAGACATGTTTCTGGAAGTCGACCAAGAAACCAACCAACAAACTTCAATGAGGAAAAAAAGGCAGAAAAAAGAGAAACTTTCTTAAATGGAAAACCGCGGAGCAGACGAAGGGATGATGGAGGGGAGGAGGGGGAGGAGGAGTGAACAAGGAGGGAAGGACGTGGTGAAGAGGAGAGGGGAGAAATTCAGTCTAGCAGATTAAATTGCCTGTGAAAAGAGGAAGTCTGCTGTTTGTGACGAGAAAGTTTGGTTATTGACTTCATCTCCAATCTAAAGCATATTTTAAGTTATTTTTATCGTTACAGGGACAGTGGATGTCATCCGTTAAATTCAACTTTTGTTGACACTAAATAGGTTATGTTTAGCTTAAATTAACCGTGGCATTTATTTGTGAAACAATTCTTCCAAGTACTGTAGCGAATCTGTATCATAAGGAAACAAATGACAACTCTCTGTCTATTTGCCTTCCGAAACATCACATCTAATATTTAAGGAAGTACTGCATGAATATTCTAAGAGAGAACTGTCACACTAATTTGTTTCATTTCAAAATATTGAACCGAAAATGTATTTGCGAAATGACTGGCAAAAAATCACTTTAAATAATAGCTTAAATTGAGGTGGTATCTATTTCTTTCTCATGCCTAAAGATTGAGACTATATAATCCAAATTTGATATAAATGTTGTTTCAGTCATCAGTCCACAGGCTGGTTTGATGCAGCCCACCATGCAAGCCTATCCTGTGTTAAGATTTTCATTTCTACGTAACTGCTGTATTCTACTTCTGGTCTGATCTGCTTATCAAATTCATACCTTGGTCCACCCCTACCGTTCCTACTACCTGCATTTCCCACAAAAAGCAACTGAACATGTCCTGGGCGTCTTAGGATTTGTTCTATCAACCTAACTCTTCTGCTCATGAAATTTAGCCAAATTTATCTCCTCTCACTAATTCGTTTCAGTCTCTTTTCATTCGTGATTCGATCCATCCATCTCACCTTCATCATTCTTCTATAACAGCACATTTCAAATTATTCTATTCTCTTCCTTTATGAACTAGTTATCGCCCCTGTTTCACTTCAGTACAATGCTACCCTCCAGACAATAGACTTCAAAAACACAAACTTCTTTCTAATTCCTATATCAATGTTCGAAGTGAGCAAATTTCTTTTCTTAAGAAAGACCCTCCTTGCTTCTGCCATCGTTAGTTATTTTACTACACAAGTAACAATATTCATCTACTTCCGTTAAGACTTCATTTTCCTAATTTATTTTTATCTGCATCACCTGACTTCGTTCGACTGCACTCCATAACATTTTTTTGGACTTGTTTATTTTCAGCTTGTACTCCTTACCCAAGACTCTGTCCGTACCATTCAGCAATTTCTCCAGATCCTCTGCAGTCTCAGATAAAATAATAATATCATCGTCAAATCTCAGGGTTTTGATTTTCTTTCCTTGGATTGCGATTCTCTTTCCAAATTCCTCTTTGCTTTACTTTACTGACTGTTCTACATATACATTGAAAAGGAGGAGGGACAAACTTCAGCCTAGCCTCACTCCTTTTCTGGATTGCTTCTTCTTTTTCAAAGCCCTCGATTATTATCACTGCAGACTGACTTTTATACAGATCTTAGATAAATCCTCGTTCTCGGTATCTGATCCTGGTCGCCGTCGCCTTGGTCCAATCAACATTATCGAATGCCTTTTCTATATCTGAGAACGCCATGTACGTGGGCTTGTCCTCCTTAAATCGATCGTCAAAGAACAGACGTAAAGTCAGGAATGTTTCACGTGTTCCTACATTTCTTCTGAAGCCAAACTGATCTTCTACCAACTCAGTTTCAACTTGTTTTTCCATTCTTATGTATGTAACACGTGTTAAAATTTTGCAGGCGTGAGATACTGAACTAATGGTGCGGTGTATTTCACACTTGTCAGCGCCGGCTTTTTTAGGGATAGGTACCACAATATTCTTCCTGAAATCGGATGGCACTTTTCCTGTCTGATATATATTACACACTAAACGGAATAACCTCGCCATGCTCGTTTCTCGTAAGGCAGTCAGTAATTCTGAGGGAATGTCATCGATTCCAGGTGCCTTGTTCCTATTTAGGTTTCTCAAATTTCTGTCAAATTCTGACTTCAAAATTGGTTATCCTATTTCATCAGCATCAACAGGCCCTTCTTGTTCCAGAACCAGATCATCTACGTCTTTACCTTGATACAATTGTTGGATATGTTTCTGCATTCTCTTCTTTCCCTATAAGTGGTTTTCCATCTCAGTTCTTAACAGTCATACACCTAGTTTTCCTGGATATATCTCTGATAATCGATTCAAACTCAGACTTATTCAGATTTTTTACTACTTAATCATTTAAAATGGTGGTCATTAATATGTAGATATTTATTGAACTTCCGCATGTTTTATTAATTGAAAACCACAATAATGAGCAAAAATTGAACCAAAAATTAGATGAAGGGATTTAGCGCCAAAAAGTCGATTTTTATTCGCACCAAATGTGTTTTATAGTATAGACGCTAATTCTTCGCTTTTAAAATGGACCGGAAACAACTCGCGTGCTTGTGTTTGGACCTGTAGATATTCTTCAGTTTGAAGAAGGGGAAATTACTACGGTTTTGTTTCCTTCTTAAAATTGGTACAGATCGTGCCCGTCATTGATTTCTCTTTACTTCCCAGTCGGAGGGCTACTCACTTCTATAATTTCATCACAATTTTGGGACTTATAAGAGGAAAATCAGACGAATGGACAGAATTTACACACCACAACAATACATTGGTTTGATTCAAACTTCTTAAGAAATCAGGATTCAATATTAATTAGATCTCTTCAGAAAATATCCTAGACTTCAAGAACTGGTGGCGTAAGTTCTTAAAAAGCAAACAATGAAGACCAAGGATATGCGCTCATTTTCGATTTACAAATACAGACAGTTAGAATATTTTTTACCAAAAGGTTACATAACCGCATCTGATTTCATTGATGGTTAGGTAAAAAATACTTCCTTCCAGCAAAAAACCAAACGTAAGAGTACCCCACATTCCAACGAAAAAATCTTGCAATGAAAAAATACAATACAAGACCAGAAGATCCGGGATGTAGGAAAGATACTAACATTCATTCCAGATTAATGAAAATCATTTTATAATGAAGTTGTGATGTGCTCAACTACCGCAAGAACTGCAGATGGCAGTCAAAGCGAAGGACAATGATGATTTTTACAGTACATTTGGCACATGTGAGTAGAGTAGAAATTAACCGTATACGTTATATTAGTGATGTTTAGAGAAAACAAAAATACTTCTGGTGTCTTAATAAACGGCCGGCCCCGTGGTGTAGGGGTAGCGTGCCTGCCTCTTACATGGAGGCCCCGGGTTCGATTCCCGGCCAGGTCAGGGATTTTTACCTGGACCTGAGGGCTGGTTCGAGGTCCACTCAGCCTACGTGATTAGAATTGAGGAGCTATCAGACGGTGAGATGGCGGCTCAGGTCTAGAAAGCCAAGAATAACGGCCGAGAGGAGTCGTCGTGCTGACCACACGACACCTCGTAATCTGCAGGCCTTCGGGCTGAGCAGCGGTCGCTTGGTAGGCCAAGGCCCTTCAAGGGCTGTCGTGCCATAGGGTTTGGTTTGGTTTTGGTCTTAATAAACGATTTTTATACCCATTTCGTAATCAGTTTGAAGAAGTGAACAAATCCACAGTTTTTAATATCGTACTATTTCGTTATGAACAGTCCAGCTGATCTTCTAAGGTACTGTAAGAGCGGGCAAATGTAAAGTAACTTTCATAAAAGTTAGGTTAAGATAAAGTAATAAATAAGAAAAGTAGCTTTTGTAAATTTTCTCAATAACCAGTTTTTGGATTCGTTCCATTCTTCAAACTGCTTATTCAGTTGTCATATGCATTTCCTTTGTAACTGTGATGGTTCTCCAGAATACTACAATTTTGAGTGTTAAAGCATGCATTCCAGAATTCCCACCGGCCTAGTATTGTTCATCTGGATGTTTGGCTGGCTCTTGTTAGGCCTATGGAGTTTTCTCTACCTTGAAACCAATGAGCTTTGAAAACTAATTCACACGGTTATTAACTAAACTCATTTCCTTACAAGTGATTCATACGCCAACGAACGGTACGCTCTGCTAGTAAAATATTATACTGATATCGTCACTGCGGAAACAATATCGCGTACATGACAATGCTATTCCTACCCATTACTTTCCTGAAGACTGGTCACGCCTTCCAGCCTCATGTAGATATACTGTCCATCAGAACGATTTTCATTGTGTTCATGTTCCTAGGTAAAGGTGTAATGGAAACTGAACCAATTCTGCCAATTCTATTCAGTATCTCTTCATTCGTGATTAGATCTGCCTACTCACCTACAAAATTTTCCCATATGTAACATAAATGGAACTACTTGTATTTACCTTCCTTAAAAAGTACATTAGTTATAAAAAATAAAAATTAATAATCGAAAATCAAAGACAATGAATAGAGCATTTTATGAAGACATTTTTGTGGCAATGCAGTACTGTAAAAATATTTGCAAAACCTTTGCAAATAACAAGGTTTAGACAGCTCTAAGTATGTGTAGAACATGCCAAGAATATCTAATACGCCACTGGAATTGAAGAAGGATATGCACTGAAAAAGATCGTGTTATTTTGTTACAAGTAAATTACTTACATTTTAAAACATTCAGACCCGTTTGTCAGTAATCTGTACATTATTGACTAATCTGAAAACTAACGGATTAATTTCCATAGGGTTTTAAACAATGGGATTTAATGATTTTAATTTTTATGTAATTTCGGCCAGATTCCAAACGTTAGGGAAAGTGGCTTGCGTAATACTACGAAAGCTGTTCATCTACTGGGTAATTCGAGCTTAACCTGGTTTCCGGCATTTCATGGAACTCCTGCAGGACGAAATTCCGACGCACTGCGTCTCCTTAAATATACAACAATTGAAGGGACGTTAATATTAGATCATTTTTATCACTTCATGACAAGAGATGTTTACAACGATTTTCGAGTATGAATACCTTTGTTCACGACATGCTCTTGTATATGTTATTTTCCATATACCATTGAAGAAATATACACTGGGACTACGTGTAAGTGAGGTACTATCCTACTTCACGGAATTTAACGAGCTCAGAACATTCGTAACAAGCCTAGGATCTATGGAAGTAACAGAGTCCCACTTCCATTTGACAGGCGAGGGAATCCTTGGAAACAACTTTGCGAACGAAATGCAATTCGATGGGAGCTTTCGATATTAATGGGATTTATGAAAGAAAGTACTTAACACTTAATTTTACAACCAGTAACATAGGCACATGATTCGTGGTGTGGGTTACTGTTGTCAAGTCCTAGTTTATGAATAGGGTTGTCAGGTTCTTGAAATGCCAATAAGAGACAGGTCATGTCGACACAACATTTGCTCAAGAAAACACTGAGATAATTACAGTTTACTGTACTAGATATAATTACATTGTAGGCACAAACATGATTACAGTATTTTGCCGTTTCATGCTTTAGACAAAACGTTGAAAACACGTATTTTCTTCTCTTTTAGCCTTTTTTCAATAATGATGATTCTCCATTAATCGCACATTATAACAACACTAGAATAAACTCTCTCACTCTTACACCATCACACCACAATACAAACTGCCAGCTTTAGCAGTTCCTGATGAAATAATTTGAAAATAAAATAATACAGGGTTTCGTTAATTGTTGTGTTGACGTAAATCAGATGATTTTGTGTCTCGCTCGCGCGAGTCCTACGCTTCGGCTCGGCGCCGGTGGTTCGTTCGCCTACTACATGTTCCGACCACAGTGCAAAACCGCTAGACAAAGAATAATGAACTGAAATTCAGGTTTGGTAAATGCTACGGAAAATATATAATGTTAACCATTGCAGAAATGAGTTGTATAAATAACAGGAAAAGAGGGCGTCCCGAATGCTGTTAAAATGGGACAGTGCCTCAGTCATTCAAATACAGGAAATCCCGTATAGTACGGGACAGCTTGCTACCCCATTCATGAACTGTGGGCGTAGTAATTGTTCCTGAGAGTCGGGATACCAGTTGCTCTGAAGTGGGAGTGGACATGTCGGACATATTGATTCACGACCCCATTTGTGCTCAGGCGGCTAGGAATATACTATCAACTGGTGGCCTCTAATCCGTTAGAGAACAGATTTTCACCGGGACTATGTGTAAGTAGGGTAGCATCCTGCTTCACGGAATTTAACGAGCCCAGAACATTCGTAACAAGCCTCGGATCAGTGGAAGTAACGGAGTATCACTTCCATTTGTCAGGCGAGGTACTCCTTGGAAACAACTTGGTGAACGAAATGGAATTCGATGGGAGCTTTCGATATTAATTAGGCTTATGAAATAAATACAGTATAACTGGCTGAGTCAGCAAAGAGTGTGCGTCTGGATGTCTTAGGACTAAGATGAGATAACGAAGAAGAGAGAGATTACAGTATAATATGTTCTTGACAGGTTTTATAAAGGGAAGAATAGCGTATGGGGTAGGGCTGTTCATCAGGAATTCTATTGCATGCAACATAGTTTCTGTTAGGCACGTAAATGAGCGAATGATGTGGGTAGGTTTGGCTAATTGCTATGCTATTTGTTCGGGGCGTCGACCTATGAAGGTCTTTTGCTCCTACTTGCACCATATATGAGGAACCTGCGTGTATTATGAAAATGGCGGAAGTGTAAAGTGTTGAATGTGAGGAAAGGAACGTTAAGGACGACACAAACACCCTGTCTCCAGGCCAGGGATATTAATCATTTACAATTTAAAATCCCGACCCGGCTGGAAATCGAACCCGTGCCACTATCTTGACTTGGAGAAGGGGTAAAAAATTCCGTATTTCCTGAAATTTTTTAAGCCCACGAAACCTATATTTTATCGCTTAGGATAAATATATCCGACTGCGTTCTTATGCTGATCTCCAAAATCGGAACCACCCCTGCGTGCCTCCTCAGGGAATGTTGGGAATTTTCGATTTTTCTGGGGATCATGAAGTCATCAGCTTCTCTGGTACCAAGTTGTAAGTTTCTGGGATGCCTGGAAGTGCCTTAATACACGCCTATTTTCATTTTTATACCTTTACTTACAGATCGCTCCAAACCGACTTACTTTTATATATAGATGAGAGACCCTGTATTTCCATTTAAGGAGTAAAGATAGTACAGTTAACTCTGCAGATAATGGCATCCTGGAAAAGTACTACAAGTTATGGAGGAAACATGTGGTGATTTAAAACATTTGTGTTTATATAGATTACAAACTAGACAGATCACATTTAAAATTTTTACCAACTAGGCACGTTTAAATATATTGTACTAGTAGGATGTGAATTCTCGACGTACAGAACGTGTAGAAGTAATTTAAACTGAACGTTATGGCTCCAATCTCGCAATCGCCTACACGCGTTATAACCCGAATTCCTTGAAGTCTTGTATTCTTCTTGAATGAACTCTAGTGAAGATGCCGGTTGACGATATTGTGCTGTCCGCTCCAATAGAGAGTGGCAGGTCAGCAGGGAAGATAACAGCGTAGGACGGAAATAAACCTTGTGAGCAGAGCAAACTTCGTGATGAATGGCGAGGAAGTTGGGGGCGTTCATCTCCAAGTGAGACGATAAAATATGCCGACGCAGCAGAAGCTTGCGCGATTCGTGTGTTTAACTTAGTTGCTCTTGGATGCTAATCGATATCTCGACTGCTCCGTACTGGTCTGCTGGTATTTTTCGTTCGTCCTACATCAATTTAGATGGTATCAGGAATAACTTTGCTTTAGATATTTATCTCCACCCTATTTCATAGATTCAACCATGCGGCTTTTGTGAATTAAATGGACCGAAGAGGTATTCTAACTAAAGGTCTGGCTTAATTTTGTACGCTGTTATATCATTGAATTATGGCAAACCTTCCAAAAAACTGAGGGGCTGATATCAAAATAGGAAGTTATCGAATATTTTGGGGTATATAATGTGAGATCTATGAAAATGTATGTAAAGTAGTGAGGCGAGGCTTGTTGCTGTCACCAGGACTGTTGAGCTCATTTGCCTAGCTGATCATGACTGAGTTCATGATATAACACTCCCCACCACCAAAAACGAAAAGAAACAAAAAACACGACGTAAATATGATATTTGAAGGATGAAATACTCCGAATACTAAATTTACTGGCAGAAGTTCAAACACATTATTAAAAATATTACAGTGGCTGCATTATAAAATCACAGAGTACGAAATGATATGAAAATCAACTTAAAAAATGTGAACATTCCTGAGGATTTGTAAACACCCACAGAGGAGACATCTAACATGTGAAACAGTTCAGGTACCTCGGGCAAATATTGACTGAAGATATTCGGTGTGAAGTTGAAGTCAGGATTTGTATAGTTACGGCTAAACAAGCATTTCGTGAAAAACAGTTTCTGATTTGTCAGCGCACAATGCTCCTTAGTTAAAAAAGAAAACGCTTGAAGAGCTTTATGTGGCCAACTGCGATATACTGTAGCGAGACCTCTACTGTCAACAAAGGTGACGTTAAGAAATTTTGAGCCTTTGAGATGTGGTGCTGATGCCGTTTGGAGAAAATAAGCTGGATATAGAAGATGAATACAGATGTCCTAGATCGAATCAGTGAGAAACAACAGCTGGTCAACTAGATCCAGAGGAGTGGTTCTGAATGGCTGAGGCATGGACCGCGAGATGGGGTATTGATAACGGAAAAGTTATCTGGAAAATTTCGTCGTGAAAGGCCATAAAAACACACTCATTAAGGTGTTCCTCACTCGCACAGGTCTTCAGAACTACTGTACGGAGATGATAAAACAACTGCACAGGGTTGACTCACTTGGAGGAGATTCATCGTTGGGAAAAACCAGTTGTAAGACTGAATACACATTATGGCGACGATAGCGATTTAAGAATACTGAAAATAAATTCGAACTAGTGATACAAGCACCATTATCTGCATGTAAAATTGCGCTGAGTTTTAAGAAAAGAAATGCAGGGCTGTGCTGGGACACAATGTAGCGCGACTCCGATGCAGGTATATAAGCACGGACATGTAGGCAAAGGGATTAGTATGACAGTCGTGTCGTGGCGGGATGCGAGCGTTAAATACGTCACGTGAACTATGGCCACGTTATTACCAAATGCGTCCAAACTCGATCAACGTGATGTTATTCTGTTCTTGGCTTCCAAAGGACAAACAATGGTGGGCATCCATCGGAGAATGAAGACTGTGTATGGGGCAGCATGTCCTTCGAAAACCATGGCACCGGGTCGCGTTTCGGCAAAAGTCGCCGGTCGATCTGGGAGGCCAGCCTCATCCATTACGGTCAACAAGTGTGAGACACTCTAGTACGCGCCCTATAGTCCTGATGATCACGCCTTCGGTCCCCATAAAAGTGCCTTGAAGGGTCGACTCTTCCTGTCGGACGAGGATGTGCAGCAGGTAGTTACGGACTTCTTCACGCAGCAGGACCTGGTGTTTTATCACACGGAGATCTTCAACTTGGTGCGCCGGTGGGATGATTGCCTCATTGCTCACAGCGATTTTGCCTGACTGGCACCTCGATTTAGGACTGTACGGCGGTCGAACAGAAATTTTTTGTGCGTCTCTTATATTATTACTGAACAATTACTGCAGTTTTCAATATTATTGTTTTAGTTTATTTATTTTAGCAGAAAGATTGTAATAGCAGAAACAGTTCCGAGACCAACTCTTTAACCACGATGCACAATCAAAGACTGGTTGGCAGTTTTTACGGAACTACAGCATAAACAAACGTCACTTTTGATCTAAAGGCCCTCTATGATAACGAAAGGATATACGAAGTTCCTTTAACGGTTCTCTGCATGTCACGCACGTCGTGAGATTCCGTTGTGGCTTCCCACGCCGGGCCTTGACTTGCTCCCGTTCAGTTCATTTCCGCTTTGCAGGGTGGCCTTTTGGAACCACTCCATTCTCTAGTTGCCGGTTTCGAAAGTTTCCGAGGCATTTGCTATCCACTTTGCAGTTAATCTTGAATTTTTAACATTTTCTTTTCACAAACTCTGTGTTGGTTAACGATATTTCACGAATCCGGTATTCTATTTTTGATTTAGGTTTTAATGATACAGCTGAGTTGTCTGACACCACGAAAAGCGTGCTAGCGCGACGGGAGTCGACGCTGTACTAATTTACCGCGAGCGGCGTGCGACCATTTGGGTGTATTCATCGACCGCGCGCTATCATGACCAGATGACGTGACAGGAGTGTTGCAGTGGACTCAAATGAATGAACATGTCCTGACAAAAGAAATGATACCTGAGGAAGTTACTGACATTTCAAATCATTCATGAAATTGCGACAGGTATTTTCCTATTGACATCGTCCCAATGAGACATACCATGTCAGAAGTGTAAATGCATGTTATCAGTACAATGAAACGTCTGGCTTTTTCTGATGATCTTGCTCTCTTAGCTCAAAACAGAGAGGATGCCCAAAGGATGCTGGAGCTTCTTCATGACAATGCTAAGAAAACAGGTCTCAAAGTCTCCTACGAAAAGACGAAGTACATGGAGTACCGACATCAGGGAGAGAAAAGCATGGAAGTGAAGTGCGGAAAGGTTAGAAGAGTAGAAAAGTTTAAGTATTTGGGAGAACTGATCCAACCCAATGGACTAGACAAGGAGGCAAACAAGGAAAGAGCTAGAAAATTAGAACTGGCCTACAGACCGACACAGAACAGGTACAATAAACGGGCAATATCCTACAAAGCCAAAATTAAACACCACAACGCTATTGTAAAACCAGAGGGGCTGTACGGTTCAGAATGCCTTGTATTAAATACAAAAGGGGAACTTAAAAAAATTGAGAAGGAAAGAAAAATTCTGAGGAAAATTATTGGACCTCGGAAAACGACGGATGGTACTTGGAGGAAAAGGATAAATGAGGATCTCTACAAGTATTCCGAAAAGATCACGGTCACAATGCGAAAACGAAGACTGAAATTTTACGGACATCTCGTCAGAATGAATGAAAACCGCCCGACTAAAAGGATATTTAAATATATAATTGGATTGAGGAGGACAACGAAATGGGTGGAGGAGGTTAAGAAGGATGCAGAAGAAATTAAATTAACAACAGAATTGATCCTCAACAGAAAGAAGTTCAGAACTGGAGTAGATGACCACAGATTCCATGGAGAGCAGCGGAAGAACAGGCCCAAATTTGTAATATCTGAGGAGCAGAAAAAAATAAGGAGTGAACGAATGAAGAAGTTCTGGGAAGGGAAAAGAAGGCTGGCCAGAAAGCATTTTCACGCGGTCCACAGTTGGCCAAATTCGGAAGCAAGAAGAAGAACCGTGTTAATTAACAATATTAGTAAAGAGATGAACCAGATATACGGCATTTTCAAAATCAGGGAGTAAAATCTCTTTGTGTAAGAAGATGATCATGTGGTAAATAAACAATATCTCATATCTGACAATGCTCTTTCTCTTCATTATTTTCCTTAAGAGTGGTCACACATCCCAGCCACACGTGGACGAGCAGTCCATCAGAACAACATGCGAATATGTAAAGAAAAAAATGAACCTTAACGTAGCGTACTTTAGGAAAGTATGTTAGCATGATCGGAGCTCGAGGCACAATCCCTAAATTTCTTGTACAGCTATGGGATTATTTCGGCCTTAGACGGACACGACTTCACGACATCGCTATCGCCTCAATACGAGGTTCAGTGACCATACTCCGCAATCATCTATATAGCATTTGAACAACAATATTGCAAATTTATTCCTGAGCCTTGTGATTTTTGTACCTGGCACAGTAGCAAAGTCAACAGTAACTTAGAAAACAAAATACCGTGCAGTAGACATACTTTGTCCTTGTGGCAGCCTCCGCATGGGGGAGGTTTGTAATAATAATATAATAGAAAAGATTCATTTTCCTTTACACAGAAGCATAGACAAATGGGCACAACGAAAATTATTCTGATGGCCTGCATATCCGTACGTGGCTGGGAGGTGTGGCCATTCTTAAGGAAAATAACGGGTATTATTTAATATCTATAGATTTACTAGCCTCCACCGGCGGTATCACTAACGTATCACTATTGTTTACAATATTTTGAATACACGCTTTCATTTCAGGAAATACTGTTCGGGTCACGTACCTAGGAGATGGTGGGTTCAAATCTCATCGTACCGGGGGACTTGGCCGTGTGGTTAGGACCGCGTAGCTGTGAGCTTGCATCCGGGAGATAATGGGTTAGGAAACCACTGTCGCCAGCCCTGAAGATGGTGCTCCGTGGTATGCCATTTTCACACCAGGCAAATGCCGGGGCTCGACCTTAGTTATGGCCACGGTCGCCTCCTTCCCACTCCTAGACATTTCCCATTACATCGTCACCATAAGACCTATTTGCGTCGGTGCGACATGAGGAAAATTGTAAAAAAAAAAAAAAAAAAATCCCATCGTCGGTAGACCTGAAGGTGCTTTTTTTTCTGTTACTCACGTGTGTGGGGGTTGTACCTTAATTAATATCACAACCCTTTATATACCACTTCTGTTTTCTTTCCTATCCCCCCACACACATACACACATAGACAGTCATTAATTATCATTCTTCTGAAAATAGTAAACATATTTGATGCACTATAAAACGTGTAGCCTAATATTGCAGCTAGAGAGGTCACATTTAAATATCCACAAATGAGCTACCTATAGATATGAAGAAAAAGACAGAAACATGAATTTGTAGACATATGACATAGTTTCTTGAGCCGCTTCCTTTTGTATTATTTTAAGTGTATATGCAAATGTTTTGTTCCTAAACACATGGTTCCAGTGTACCTGAAATATATTGATTCGGTCAACAATGATCTCCAAACTGATGCTGTTTTGCTGTACCGAATTTGTAGCAAGCCCTTTCACATACTGTCAGTCAATGAATCACTTCAGTAATGGTTCGTTTGTTCATCAATAACATATCATTTTCTTCTCATTATCTCTATCATTGCACATTGTCTTTCAATATATCTCCTGACCTCCTTAATATCCCAACAATTTCCCTAAACACCTTCTTGCGATTCGATGTCAAGGTTTTCAGGAAGGTTTCAAGACCACGAAAGAACATGTCATCGCCAAGGGAAAATGTTTCGCACTGGGAGAAACGTACGTAAGCTTCCGTACTAATGATATGCCTCTATACCCAAATTTCGGAACCCCCTCACATTTAACTCAACCCCATTGAGGAATTTTGAAAATAGTATATATGTGCAAGGATTGTGGGCGATCAGTTCCTCTGTTCTTCTTCTTCTTCTTCTTCTTCTTCTTCTTCTTCTTAATCTCTTTACCCTCCAGGGTTGGTTTTTCCTTCGGACTCGGCGAGGAATCCCACCTCCACCGCCTCAAGGGTAGTGTCCTGGAGCTTCAGACTCTGGGTCGGGGGATGAAACTGGGGAGAATGACCAGTATCTCGCCCAGGCGGCCTCACCTGCTATGCTGAACAGGGGCCTTACGTGGGATGAGAATATTGGAAGGGATAGACAGGGAAGAGGGAAGGAAGCGACCGTGGCTTTAAGTTAGGTACCATCCCGGCATTTGCCTGGAGGAGAAGTGGGATACCACGGAAGTCCACTTCCAGGATGGCTTAGGTGGGAACCGAACCCACCTCTACTCAGTTGACCTCCCGAGGCTGAATGGACCCCTTTCCATCCCTCATACCGCGTTTCAAATTTCGTGGCAGAGCCGGAAATCGAACTCGGGCCTCCAGGGGTGGCAGCTAATCGCAATAACAACTACACCACAGAGGAGGGCAGCTCCTCTATTACCAATTAAACATTTTTGTGCCTTAAAATGCCTCATTAAAATATATGCTCACTTAAGCTTCCATATATTAAGAATATGGGTAATGCTACATAATTTTACAGTAAAATGAAATGCCTGCCATGTGAGTTTACCTCAAAAGCCATGATGTTGATGAAACGGATCTGTAGCAGTTTTATGTCACGTTATTTGCATCAATATTAGTACAGATATTGAAATAAAAAGGAGAAAGCAAGGTTATGTGTATAGGTATACTAATGAACATCACCTCAATTTATTCTGTACTAGTGACAAAATCTTAAGAGTTCCACAGATATTCCTTATTTTAAATTAAAGGACATCTTCATTCTTTGATGTTAATATGAAAGATAAAAATAGGGCGGTTTATTTAGACGGTTTGAGTGGTTCAGTGTGTATGGATGCTCCCGAGGTATTCTTTGTTGGAATTTCATGCTGGCTAAACTGGAAAATTTTCAACTTTGAACATCGTACGTCTTACTTATTTCCAGTACCTCTAAAACAACTACGATTAATGACGGTATCCGACACCTGAGACCTATGCCACAAAACTCTAATAAAAACTCTACCAGCTCACGACCTTTGTGTTTCATAAATAGTTTCCTATAAGAGTAAAAAAAAACAACAATAGCTTCGTAGATTACCATTAGTATGACATGTTATTGTTATGTTTTTTTGTATGAACTTGAGAAATGGTTGCGAAGAAAAGGTGTTAAGCAAATAACATTCTTAAAGAATTGTTTGAAAATAGGGATATCGTATTTTGAATATATTTTTCTTCTCCGAATAGGAACATCAAGCACAAAACGGAAGAGAAATTTTGCTGTATCAGTCGGAATTATCAACAACGAAAACCCCATGTGAGAGTCACTTGGGGAAAAACAGAAAACAAAATCATTCTCTTCTTGGTCTGAATATTCTTGGTACAACAGCATATTCACTCAGGGGGCTTAATTCACATGACATTGTCCGGCTCAATGGATAAAAGGTTAGAGTGCTGGCCTTAGGTCCAAGGGGTCCTGGGTTCGATTCCCTGCAGGGCGGGAGATTTTAACCTTCATTTGTTAATTCTGATGGCTCGGGGTCTGGGTATGTGTGACGTCTTCAGTATTAGAATTCATCATAGATAGGACCTCAGCCTCACAGATGCGTAGGTCGCCTATAAGGTGTCAACTGAAAAGACCTGCACCAGGCCTCTTCGGAGGCCATACGCCATTATTATTATTATTATTATTATTATTATTATTATTATTATTATTATTATTATTATTATTATTATTATTAACGTATTATTATATTAACTTGAACCTATTTTCAGAATGTTTCCTTTAAATACCAGTTCTTAATCATTAGTTAACAGTTTTACTCACTTTAAGTGTTGAGTAAAAATCCTTAGTATTTAACTGAAATAAACCAACATTAGTAACATTTACGAACCCAATTCCATTTAACTTGGTATTAAACTGAGAAGTTTCCTTAGTAAGTTTTCTTTCTTTCTTTCTTTCTTTCTTCCTTCCTTTCTTTCTTTCTTTCTTTCTTATTTTCTTTCATAATCTGTTTATCCTTCAGGGTTGGCTTTTCCTTCGGACCCAGTGAAAGGATCCTACCTTTGCTGCCGCAAGGGCAGTGTCCTGGAGCGTGAGAGTTTGGGTCGGAAGATACAACTGGGAAGTAGAACCAGTTCCTCGCCCAGGCAGCCTCATCTGCTATGCTGAACAGGGGACGTTTGTGGAATGGGAAGATTGGAAAGTATAGAAAAGGAAGAGGGAAGGAAGCGGCCATGTCCTTAATAAGGTACCATTCCGGAATTTTCCTGGAGGAGAATTGAGAAACCATGGAAAACCGCTTAGAGAATGGCTGGGGTAGGAATCGAACTCACCTCTACTCAGTTGACCTCCCGAGGTCGAGTGGACCCATTTCCATCCCTCCTAAAACTTTTCAAATTTCGTGGCGGAGCCAGCAATCCAACCCGGGCCTCCAGGGATGGCACCTAATTACACTAACCACTACACCCCCAAGGGTGGACCTTCTTAGAACTATTATAATAAACATTTCTACTCTAATAATTCAGTGAAAAACAATACTTGTATCTACCGCAAAAAACAAGTTTACTCTAGTACCTGTTTATTTTCTGGTAGTTTTATGAAACATAGTCTGGTAAATTACTCGGATAAATATTCCAGATTTACTGGTATTTACAAGAATGATGTTTTGTAAAGAAAGCCCTTGGTGAGCAGTAGAACCCGGGTTCCAATGTAAAAAGTGATGTGTTCTTCGAAGACTATACTGTATATTTATTCATTCAACACTGATGTTTTCGTTTGCATACTTCATCATTTCACAGTAGAGGCATGTAGTGATAAATGGCTTTCGTCGCGTTTTAGTTGATCAGACTCGTAGACTAAAATATTAAAATTAAATGCGTTCAAAATATCTTCTGGAGGCAGGCTTGAGGCAACGTTATATCGTTTTCTCATGTATTCTGGGCAAGTGATTAATGATTGAACCACTACACTAAACAGAGAACTCGACGATAATAGAGAGCCACGTCGGCCAAAATTAAGTCGATAACAACACAGCTTTCTGTAATTTCAGGGTTTACATTCCTCTCATAAATTTAAATCTTCCTGACGAAAGATTTGCCTGGGTACATACAACTGAGTTGTGTGAGTTACCATGTGTATGTTGTGTGAGTGGGTTTTCTTTTATCTATCATGCACTTCAGTTATTATTATTATTTCCTCTTTTTATTCTTGTTATTAGTATTATCACTCTAATTACCTTGCTGATTTGTAACCCGGTCTTAATTTGTCAGTCTGTAGTATTATTTTTTTGTAGAATTACTAGCCATAGGCCTATCATAGTTTTACTTTTAAGTTTCTTTTTACATCGTTATGCCCTACTCAGGAGCACGGTTGAACTTGGTTAGCTGATGTGTTGGCCCTCTTTTTCTTCCAAAATCTCTTCATCCTCTCGCTGGGCTTCTTCCTTCGTCCTTCTAAGTTATAGTAGCTCTGGTGTTGGGTTTGTCTTAAAAGGGGTGATAGTCGATTTTGGTTCTGAATTTATATCTGTCCTGTACAATGTCTTCTGAGATGTTGATTTCCTGGAGATCTGTTTCAATTTCACGAAGCCAGCTGTTGTTGGTTTTAGACTTTTAAGTTTATATTTTAAAATTACATTTATTACAGTGGTTTTGTAAGAGAGGGCCGTGAGCCCTAACTTCGCCACAAATATATGTCAGGAATAAATAAATACATAAAAAACACCATGGCGCAAGAGCCAATAAGGGCCTTGGCCTACAGAGTGACCGCTGTTCAACCCGAAAGCCTGCAGATTATGAGGTGTCGTAGGGTCAGCTCGACGAATCTTCTCGGCCGTTATTCTTCGCTTTCTAGACCTGGGCCGTCATCTCACCGTCAGATAGCTCCTCAATTGTAGTCACGTAGGGTGAGTGGACCTCGAACTAGCCCTCAGATCCAGGTAAAAATCCGTTAACTGGCCGGGAATCGCGCCCCTACACCGCGGGGCCGGCTTAATAAGTACATAAAGCTGTCCCATTCTAAAGCAATGTACAGCATCTAGGTTATCTTAGTGAACTGGCTCGTTGCGTAAAATATTACTACTAACATTTCCATGTCTATTTCGTTTTAGAATTCACATATTTTAGGATATATACCACCAGTGGAAAAGAATTTTATAAACATCTTTTAGAAGTTTCACCTCTGAGATATATCTTAAACGTGCAGAGATGTACGAGGGGAACTGATACGTTTTCTCACCAGACCTCTATGAGAAGGATAAAATCTCGTGTGACACAGCTCTTGACTCTTATAATAAGACGTTGACAGATTCCTATGAGTGACAGGAGATGAGACTCTCTCAATGGGTGCGCGGCTTGAAGATTGGCTGTGCTCTGTAGGGTGGCAATCGTTATGTACGTAAGTATAGAGCGCGAAGCTCGTGAGGGGTAGGGAATCTTGAGATAATGTAGTGTCACAGTGGATTGTTGACAGTACCGTAACATGTGGGTGTGTGCGGTAGAATACATCCACGATAACCTCTGCCAGTTGTAAAAGGTACCTAAAAGGTGGACCTGCGGCTGTCGGCTAGAGTGCATGGATTTGCGACCACGGTTCACCAAGCTGAGTCTGGTCTGAGTCGGCTTCAATACAATGTGCAATCTGGTTTATTATATCTGTAAACGTCTGAAAATATGATTATTCAATTATATTGCAGGAGGAAGCCGTGAACTGAGAAATTATATATATAAGTATTTTTGGTTGTAGATAACATTAACATAGTATTTGTAAGCTCTCCGTGCAGTTCGATAATATTCTTTCACTTCCACTTTCCATAGGCTGATTGGATCCACAAATAGCGCCGCCAAAGGTTATGTGATTATCGAGAAAACGCAAAATCAATTTGCGGGGCCGTATTGAGATCAGCGTTACCAACCTACGAAAATTGAAAAACCGTACAGTAATTTAAAATAAACCGTATTCTTTGTCGTAAAACTGTACAGTACTAACATTCACCCAAATACAATGAAATTCAATAGAATACGTGAAATAATACTAACTACCAATAACATCGAATAGGAATATTTAACTGAAACGTATTACTAGAAGTAAGGAAATGCAACATATACACTTTACCCTTTCCTCAATTGTTGGATAAGGACGCAGCCAAATCGTAAACTGTCTATACTCTCCCACGACTGTCTGTAATTTTGTTTCCTTCCGGATGTTTTAACAGCAAGTTTTGATTTTGTGTGTGTCGAGGGACCTGCTTTATTTTTGGAAAAAGAAGTTAACCGCATCTCTATTTATTTAGCATTCAAAATAGACACATAGGAATTTAACTAACAAGAAATTGAAGCACTGCACTGTCACGCAAAGAATTTGTAAGTACGTCACAAAATTATTCATAAAGTAGCAAATGTACCCGTGCTTCGCTACGGTATTCTACATTGTACACGGATTTCTCCGTAAATCACTCTAAAGGCAGTGAGTAAGATTAGGACTATATTAAATTGCATGCCTCTTAGCGCTATCCTAGAAACAAAGCAGGAAGGACAGAATACATAGTTTGCTATGTATTGTAGGTATTGGGGAAGTTTTGAAAATAATGGCAGGACACAACGACACATACCCTGCTGCCAATCACAATCGAGGTCGTGAGTTTCTACTATAACAGCAGACTTACTTGGCAACAACCATTCACAATAGAAATGGAGAATTTTCATTATAAGACAGGCCATTTTTCCTAATGCAAGTCACATTCGAGTTCGAAACATTTGATCATAATCGAGAAATGCAGCGCTATCTAACATATCAACAATCGTATAAACAATTGAACAGCGATTATGCTATCTGTTTTGTAATACGACTTACCGTTTATCCACCAATTATCCAGAAACAAAGATCTCCACCGTCATATAATGCATCCATATTTCTGTATTTCGCGGGGCCAAACACGCGAAAAGTAAAAACCACAGATTCGGTCTTGAGTTGACCTAAAACGGATAAATATCTGAAAAATCGGCAAAACAAACAAAATTACAGACAGCGGACCCTCTACAACTTTATTTATATAGATCAGCATGGACACGTCTAGAAGTGCAGACCTTTATTTCGAGAGTTACTGCTTTCAAACTGTACGACATATGGACAAATGGACTTCACCACCAGACACCACTCTTAATGTTCTACATGGTTGGTCCTATGACTTTTTCTCGTTCTCTTTTAGTTATGGATTATATTGAGTTAGGCTCATTGAATGGGGTGAAATTTCGTACAGTTTTCATATACCACTTTAATTTCTGATACTCATATAACAGCTGGAATCATAAAATTTGGCTAACATATGGCCACTGGTGGTGTCAATGTCCGTGCAGAATGTCGCGATTTTATCTTTCGTATAGTGAGTCAAACGATAACATGCACGTGTAAAAAGTACAAAATTATCTTGAAATCGAGAAAAACATCCCTATTTAACGTATGAGGGATAGAGATAGGCAAAAGTCATAGTACCAAAATTGTAGTTCTCTCCAAATTGAAACGCAATTGTGCTTTCTGTTTTGTGATAGGACTCACCGTTTAGCCATCAATTATCCCGAAACGAAGGTCTGCACCGTCATTAAATTTTCAACCATATTTAGATATTTTCCGAGGCCAAAATTTATACATTTGAATAGCTTTAAATTTTTCTCAAAGAGAAGTGTTTCCAGGTTTCGGGATTAGCACTCGTATACACACGGAATAATTAAGGAAGAAATTGATACAGTTAAGAAAGGTGAAATTAATAGGAAATAGGATCATAAGTGAGGACAGCCGGATAGGACGAATGTGTAAATACCAATGGATGTATTGGAAAATCAAATGTTCCTCAATAAATTATGAAGGTATGAAGTTACGGATATATGAAAGCGGTAACATAGGAAAAATATAAATTTAGGCACAGGGATTCTTAGGTAAATGGATAAGAAGATGACTTAAGGTGTCATATTTTAAGGTATCCGAGGACGGTTATAACCTCAAACGATATTCCGGATCGTCGCCATAAGACCTATCTGTGTCGGTACGACATAAAACCAGTAGCAAAAAAAAAAAAAATAAATAAATAAAAAACAACGATATTCCGCCTATTGGCCTATTGACGCCTATCTGCCTCTCTTGCTTTCAACCCAAGGAACAACAATAACCACGAATTGGCAGCGCTTGGCTGAGGTGAGGTGAGAATCGAACACTTTCTACACTGTTGAGGCGGAGTGGAGCCCATTCCAGCTCTCGTATCACTTTTCAAATTTAGTAGCGGAGCTGGGAATCGAACCCGGTCCTCCGGGGGATGGCAGATAATCACACTAACCACTACACCACAGAGACATTACTCGAACGTTCAACTACTCATTTGTGCTTGTCCATTGATTCTTGGTGACAATGTTTGAAAATGTGAGTCTTTATTTAGCCTACATTACAGCAAAAATCTCGGATTCCATTCAATTCCTGAATGAAATAAGAAGTTAACTTCAAGTTCCAGGTGTATTAAAAGTCACTTAGGAACAAGTCGTACATATTTCAGATACTGCTTAGTGATTACTCTGGGATGTGCAATATACTGTAGAAACACATAACAGTAAGATGTTACAAAAAAAGTTTCACTGTCTCTATGCTCTGAAAGGTCTTTTCTTGTTAAATATTTATATCCAATTAACTAGAAGCTTTGTAGTTGTAATTCCGCCCAAGTTTGAACAAACCACACAGTAGGCTTAAAACTTCCAGCTGTACGTAAGTAACCTCCAACTTCAAGGTATAAAGCACTTCGTTCCTAAGTTTGTGCTCATAAATAAAATGTCGGTAGGATTTTCGTGGATTCCTATTGTCTGGTATATTTCAAAAAGTATTTGTATCTGTAATATCCAAAATTTAACATATTATTGTCAAGAGTACTCAACGTATTACAGGACTGATAGAGTGGGACTCGGGTGACACGTGGAATGAACACCTCTTTCAGGCATTTTAAAAATAATTTTCAATGGTGAATTCTCGAGTCTGCTACCTTCAAATTACATTTCTGTCAAAGACTACACCTTCTCAAAATCATGTGTCAAAATGTATACAGGGTGACCCAAAAGTCAGTTAACATTTGACGAGACAGTACTTCACGGGATATTGGAGGTAGAGAGGTAATAACATAGGGTTTTATTGACACCAAAATAAAGAGCACAAAATGACCAACAGATGGGGCTTCATACTATGCACAAGCGAAAATTAGCATAACAATCGAAGTTTTGCAAAGACGATGTTCTTTATAACACATGCTCAACATGTCGGCCGTCATTCATCAACAGCACCTGTAGTCGAGGGACAACGTTGTGAACAGCACTGTACAGTGTGTCCGTAGGTATGGTGATAATTTGCCATCAGATGTTGTTTATCAGCGTCCCTAATGAGGCCCGACGAACGCGGTAGTCTTGCGATTTCAGATAACCCCACAACAAATAATCACACGGATTGAGGTCAGGGGACCGAGGAGGCCAAGCATGACATGTCGGCATTGCAGAGCATCTGACGCCCTCTCTGACGATAGCTCCTTTTATTGACGTCCGAAACGGGGGACGAGCCTACGGTCAGCTGTTTCCAATATGGCGGCGAGATAGTGACGGGAAATAAACACGACAGTGATCGGGTGTGAGTCTGTAGGATTTATTAAATGTTCAAAATGTCTTTAGTGTCGTATGCGCAACTGTTGAGAGTTGTCGGAGATTTCACGCGTCCATTAGTGGAAGGGGAAGAAATATTCAAGCGTAATTACTTGATATGTGTAGGTAAAAAGTTTGAAATAGAACATGAAACTGGTGTTGTAGCGTTGTGTTTACAATCATTCCACATCGATTCAAAACCCCACAAAGTTAATGTTGTCTTGAACAAAGGGAGTGAAAATGTGAAGTTCAACTGTACATGTAAAGCGGGTTTGTTAGAGAAATGTTACCGCTGACACGCTAATGCACCTTAACAGTTAAGCTACTGTAATTTTCCACTATTAGAAGTTATGGAGTAATTTCTTATTTATTTGGTCCATGCCAAAGCCTTAGCCAGTTACCTGTCTTGTAAACTGTAATTTTGGGGAAGAAATAAAATAATAATTCTACTAAGTAAATGTTGTAAAGCAAATAAATCCTAGGCTTTATACAGGCTTTTGTTGGAACAGCCCACATCCTAATCTTAACATTCTTCCATTTTTACCATCAGCACAAAAGTTAGAACTTAGAACCGACAATAGTAAGTATAAAATGTATAACTACCTACAGAATATGCTGAGCAAAGTTTGAAAATTATAATTCAAGAGTACTATAACCTCTACAGTCACAGCTGTTTGGGGTTGAAGAATACTTGGTTTGTCCAATTCTACCAAATAATTAGGTTATGGCTTCTAATTTATGATGACCGGGCGAGTTGGTCGTGCGGTTAGGAGCGTGCAGCTGTGAGCTCGCATCCGGGAGATAGTGGGTTCGAACCCCACTGTCGGCAGCCCTGAAGATGGATTTCCGTGGTTTCCCAAATGCTGGGGCTGTACCTTAATTAAGGCCACGGCCGCTTCCTTCCCGTTCCTAGACCTGTTCTGTCCCATCGTCGCCATAAGACCTATCTGTGTCGGTGTGACGTAAAACAAATAGCAAAAAAAGCTAATTTATGATGGCAAAATACTACATATTTTCTTTCATTGAAAGAAGAATTTTATAGGCAATTTAAATGCAGTGCTTAATTACTACCAGTTAAAGATATTACTCACACGTAGATAGTTAATTTACTGCCTGCTGTTACACATATGAAGAAGTTTACAAAGAGCGGATTACATTCTATGTGCGGCACAGAAGTATTAGGCTACAAGTTAACAGTATTTTTGATGTAGCTAAATCTTTGTGAATACAAATTAGAGACAATAACTATCAATGAGTACAATAAACAGTACCGGTACCTACGCTGTGGAAAGAAGTCGTCTTCACGAGAATGCAGACTGCACAATGTATCGCGGAATGCGTTTTCCAATTGACAGCGCGGAAGCCCGTCTTTCTCTCTGAACTTTTTGCACAGGAAAGTAGTGAAGAGATTTCGCATCCGTTTTATACGATTTGCAACCGTATACAGAGCAGTACCTCCTCAAATTTGACAATTTTCTTTCTGTTTCCATCACGACGTCAATGCATCGCCATGTAAATAAAGCTCACCAGTCACTATGTTGCAGCTTCAACATTCTACCGCGTGGCTGCGCCATACAACTTTTCTGACGTCAACACTGTACACGGATCTCACACGGCATCACTGACGTGTTGCTGTCCAGCGCCATTTGTTGGACTGTTTGTGTACTCGTTGTTGGTGTATAACCCCATGTCATATCAAGCATGTGTAACCATTTGTACCTGACTTGTTGCTATTCATCGACATCTGCTGGTCATTTTGTGTACTTCGTTTTGGTGTCAATAAAACGACATGTCATGACAATCATGTGTGCCAATTATTACTGCTCTACTTCTAATATTCCGTGAATTACTGTCTCGTCGAATGTTAATGGACTTTCGGGTCACGCTGTATAAACTAGACTCCGCTGTACACGTACTACGCAGAAGTAAATCAAACAGTGTGAATAATTGTGTAACGATTTCTAACGATAATTACTTCATTAGTCCGAGTAATATTTCGGTATAGTTTAATTGTTGATATTATTATTATTATTATTATTATTATTATTATTATTATTATTATTATTATTATTATTATTATTATTATTATTGTTGTTCCGGGGTTCTGTGGAACGCACAGAGGTGAAAGAAGGTGCCGGAGTGAATAGGTCTATCTACAATATCAAAATTAATTTAAAACTTGAACTGAAGGTTGTATTTCTTCAAAAGAACGAACTTAACACATTTTTACTTAGTGAGCATAACAATATGTCAGGTACAAAAGCAGTCTTGAAACAAGACTTAGGAAATCCAAGATTAGTGAATTTTACTGATTGGGTTTCAAGCCCCAGTTTTACAAGTTCTGAGCTACAAGCTCAAGTTTACAACATTTACAATTCAAAATGAGGAATAATTTAGGCAAGGGCAGAAATCCCCCGATTCAAGAGCCTTCCAGAGGCACTCCTCAATATTACCGAACTTTAGGAAAGAGCTTACATGCTCTCCAAATTTAGCAAATCTCTTCCAGCCCGCTTAAGGCAACATTACTAAAAACCTTACAATCTCTGGACTCTCTAGGCACGATTTAAAATAGACATTACTTTTACACAGGGGTATCTATTACCCAACCTACTGGGCCTTCATGGTAAAAAGAACAGGTTAGATTACTGGCCCGAACACAAAATGAATGGAGGCGTACACTTGCACTCCTATATGAAGAAGAATAAAGTCCTATCGGAGCTCTAGGCCCAGTGATACAGAGGCTAATCTCAAGCTACTGAGGAGACTCGGATGAAAGTTAATTTAATACATTACCGAAAAGAAGAAATACAGTTACAAAGTCGTAGTCACCTCAAACCAATATGAAGGGGAACTCGAGAGGGAAATGCACTCTCTATCCCCGATTTACAGTTAAAGACTTTATGAAATTGTACATGGAAAGGAAGAAGTTTACATCCAACGCTTACGTAGTTAGAAATTTCCTCGGGCACGTTTGCGGAGACAGCTAGAAAGATATAATATGAGTGGTCATTACCTGGCTGATGTTCTGCCTGCTGAAGAATGAGGCGTCCCGCCTCCTGCCTTAACACACACACACACACACACTCAGAAAGCCGACGATCAATGAGACAAGGAAACTTGAAAAGCCGCAACTTATATACCCTCTGGGAAGGTGCGAGAGGATTTTGGACTGGTCCGGACACACCCTCTTAATTTCATTGGCAATTTTAAAAGTTACACCCAAAAAACCAAAAGAAAGTCTGTGACAGGCTGAAAAATAATTACAGAAAATTATTATTGGCCAGATTCAAAACTGGTGGAATGAGAAGGAAGTGTTGCAAACCTAGAAATACACCAGAAATACAAATGAAAGTTAATTTACTAAGGTAAACCCATGAACACAAAATTTCTTTCAATAACAAATTCCTTTACCTTTCACCAGAGTGCATGGTAGTGACATCTGTGGAAAAGTGACCAAACTGTTTGATGTAAACAAACACACAGCAAATAAAACCAGTCAGTTTAGGCAACTGCAGAATAACACAATTACTCAAAACTTCAGTAGTGACATCTTCTGATGAAAGTCTCAACTTTATGCAGTAGCAGTTTCACATTTGTTGGATAGATTGAGTTCATTAAGGCGCTTCTTTTGAATGTGTGGGGTTGAGGTGTACCTCCCGGTACAATTATTATTAGTATTATTATTATTATTATTATTATTATTATTATTATTATTATTATTATTATTATTATTATTACATAGTAAACGTTATCCGAAGCATCCTAATTTTGTAATTGTATATAAAGCAGGGCTAATTTCAAGTAGGCTAAGTAGCCTACTAGTATGAGCAAATCACTGATCAGTACATTCACTTTCGTCACCTCATTAATTAAAGGAAAAACGAAACATACTTTAAAAAAGTTAATAATTTGAATATTGTGAGTATTTAGTGCAATAAGATGTCCAAGTTAGCCAATCAGTGTAGTTGTCTAGGAAGTATGTATTGATCTCGTTTTATGACGAAAATCGACCAGTTCGGGACAGAGTTGCTCGAGCGATACTCCTAAGTTAGTCTATAACCAAATTCCATGGCACAACAGCCCTGAAGGGCCTGTGAAACGACTGTTGCTCATTCCTAATGCTTCCATATTACGAGATTTTGTGTGGTCGCACAGCGAATCCTCCCGGCCGTTATTCTCGGCTTTTTAGACCGGGTCCGCTATCTCACCGTCAGATAGCTCCTCAGTTTTAATCAGATAGGCTAAGTAAACATAAAAATAGTCCTTGAACCTCGTAAAAATCACATTCATAGCAGGGAATTGAACTAGAGGCCTCTACGCTACCTCTACAATGCGGAATGGCTACTTCTAACTTATGCACAGTGGCAAACAAATATCCACAGTCTGTCTGACCATAACAGTTTTAAGTGGTATTGTCGTAGTTGATGGCTTCAGAATAACGTGGTCGATAGTACCGCATACTTAATGCCTGTGAAGTCTGTCTGAAATTAAGGACTGCGAGACTGTTTGATGTCATGACCATAGTCACAGATCCTCATGTCCTACATCGAAACATCGCTTAAAGTATACCACATGTATTGCCAGTAATCGAACCATGCTCATCTTACCTTTACATTTCCAAGTTGTATACACGGCAAAGATGTCAGATGCTGCACCAAAGGAATTAGAAGCACTCAAAAACATTCTTATTCGTTGTTCTAGGCCACTGTTCTGATTGAAAATGATACTCTTATGTTTACATGACGTATTTACGCATTCCTGCAGTATAATGTATTTAAGATTAATTTTTCTCTACACATTAGCATACGAAAATAAACACAGCAAACGTTGTTCTGATGGAGCGCATATCCATATGTGGCTGGGAGGCGTGAGCAGGAAGAGCATTGTGGGATACGAGGTTCTTTTCGCGCAGCGACATTAAGTTTAAGGAACTTGTAAGAATGACACTCGTCTATGACATCCTTATTCGAACAGTTTGAACACACGTATATTTAGGTGTCTCTACAGTCTCTCCGTTGGCGTGATGGTGGTGTTTCTGTTTTAAGGGGAAGAAACTCTGGGCAACCATTTCTTCGTAACACAAATCAGAGGTTAAAATAGAAGAGTTCCGTCGATTTGAAGAATGACAGTATGAAGTCGTGAATGAAAGACTCCCTATATCTCGCAAATCTAATGCTGTCGATGTCCGAAGAAAATCAGTTGACTAAGGAACATAAGAGAATGAAATCAAGGAGGTTTATATCAGTAAGTAGAAGCAATTCCAGATTAGGGGCCATCTATACTGGTGTGTGTGCATTTGTAATTAACTGTTCTTGATAGAGAGAGAAGCAGCTTATAATTAGGTATTACCTTTTCATTCAGCCGCGGTATTTAAATCCACAATGAGCACCCTTGCCGTATAAAATGATGTTAACTCGATCAACCACCAGAGTGTCTTGACAAACCTGCAGAGTCCACAGTCGTCAAAATGGGACCATGATCTAATAGCTAATAAGACAACGTCCTTTTATTATACCAGTGACTCAAGCAGGAAAAGCATCCAGAGAAAACCTAACATGTTAAATGTACCTGGTTGAAATGATGTTGGTCTTGTGGTCGTTGAAACTTTCTGGACTCAGTTTCTCTTAAGGCAGGTCTCCACTGATTAACATTTAACAACAACATGTTAAATGTTAAAAGTGTTAAATGTTAACTGGTGACACTATCAACATGATAAATGTTAAATGTTGAATACTGTTTCATTTAACATTGTGTCCACACTTAATAAACATGTTAAACTTGACTTCCTTTGTTTATATACAGGTAGTTCATCATATCAGTTTGTGGTAATATATTTAGGTGGTGTCTGGTATTTTCAGACAAGGACAATGGACTCAGATGAAGAGAATTTGGCCTTTGTTATTGCCATTGTTGCTTCTGGTTATGATTTAGAAATGCAGTTCTATTAGGCACATTTCCTCCCGTCATCCTGCTCATTGCTTCAAAAGCAAACCATTTTGAAATATAAATTCTATCCGCTCCCGCCCCGACTTTTCTGATTTTTTTTGCAATACTCGACTGTACTGGGAGCGGAAGGACGCTAGGTTTTGTTTTCAATGCACTCGCGGGAACAATTATAGATAATTTAGAATTCCTGGAAAATGTCGGCTTTCTTCGCTTTATCACTGCATTCCTTTGATCAGACATCCCACAAACAAAGCCTTTCTATTATTTCATTAATTAAGTCCAAAGTAATCTTGCTCCACTCCATTTTTGACTATAAATTTTAGTATAGTGCAGAGAGAACGACACACATACGCGTATCGGTACCAGTACTGTATTTGTAGCTTATAATAAAGGGAATGAGTGATGCGGAGTGTTGTAATTATAATCCTACTTCACGAGAAGCACGTCGTTTGCATATTTGGCTATCTGTTGACAAGGAAACGGAAAGGAAGTTGCCGAAGCTGTGCCAACATCTCACGAACAACGAATTGACTTGACATGTTTTCCACTTGGAGCGGAAAACACGCCAACATGTTAAAAGTGTTAACCTCAACATTCTGAGTTAACATGCAAAGTCAATTGGAAGACACAATCACAATATACATGTCAATTGTAACATGTTAAATTTAACATGTTGGTGTTAAATGTTAATCAGTGGAGACCGGCCTTTAGAAAGGTACCTGTACGTTTGATATGTATCCAGTGATGTCTCCTATCCGATATGGCATTATTTTGATTTGCATATTACATTTTGTATAATGAAGGTAACTGTGTAAAGACAAAGCTTCAAGTCATAGTTCTCAGCATCTTCACGCTACCGTCTTAACAGTAAACTAACACGTTACTGATTGGAACTGTGCATTCTCATGCTGTAGTACTAGTAGCGATGATGTCAGCGGTCACAGGTTACCTACTGGAGGCTTCTGGAATTATGCCTGAAATTATGTCATCTACCACACAACACTTTTCCTCGCACCTCAGTACCTGGGAGATATTTGGGAAGTACTTGAAGGAAATAATAAAATTAAAGAATTGTGTATGAAAATCGATAATCATATGTATTTCGGATTTTGAACATGAAGGGTAGATCATTGAAATCTATTTAATCGTTTTTTTATCATTTCCAATACTGCACAGCAGCCTATCAAATACATCGTTATACGAGGTTTGTCCGGAAAATACGTATAAAAGTTGAATAATAACTTTATTTGACAATTATTCAGGTATTACAATATGGTCTCCTTCAAAGTACTCTCCCTGAGACAAGATGCACTTCTGCCAACGCCGTCTCCACTGTTGATAACATTGTTGAAAGTCTTCAGTTGTGATGCTGTTCAGTTGCCGTGTCGTTTCTCCCTTGATGGCTTCCACATCACCCAAGTGCCGCCCCCGAAGCACCATTTTGCATTTCGGGAACAGGAAGAAGTCACAAGGGGCTAAATCGGGGAAATAAGGCGGGTGGTCTGTCACGGTGATTGAGCTTGGGGCCAAAAACTCGCGCACAACGAGCGACGTGTGAGCGGGCGCATTGTCGTGATGAAGTATCCACCTGTCCCCTTGTGCCAAATCCGGTCGAACTCGGGTCACAGGAGCTCTGAGACTTGATGCTGATGCGCTGTTCCTCAATCAGAGAGAGCTCCATACCGACGGCAGGTGAAAACGGGTAACTTTCAACAAGCAGCCGCACACTGCTACTGACACGCAGAGCTCTCCGACTCGAACTGAGCGTTGAGAAGATTGGCGACAACAGCAGTGCCACCTGGCGGCGCCTCCACGATACGTGATACGTCACCCCGACGGATTTATACGTATTTTCCGGACAAACCTCGTACACGAGTGGACATAATTCTGGACACTTTTTATGATGCAATGCATTTTTATGTTACTGACCTATTTACTTGGCGGGTGATGGGGTTATAAGCAAATTAATGTAATGCATAAGTAATATTGTGGCATGTAATTGTATTTAAGGTATTTAAGGTTGAAATTTGAAATACAAAACATCACGGGCGTTATGTGAGGACGGTATTAATTAATTGAATTTATTCCACAGTATAAAACAGTCTCTGCAACGTAACAGTTAATCAATGTTTTGTGGGGAATCCGTTGCCTTTTATTAATGCTTCGATTCTGCGAGGCATGGAGCCAACCAACATTTGAAGATCGTCTGTAGTTATGACCTTGGACCAAGCCTGGATGATGGTTTCAACAAGTTCCATTTTATTCCTTGGATTTTGGCGCGAAACGAGTACTTTCAGTCTGGCCCACAAGTTTTCGATTGGGTTTAGGTCGGAGCTGTCACCTGTCCATGGCAAAATATTAATGCGATTGATCTTTCAACCATTTCGTCCGACTCGTTGGCTGAATGGTCAGCGTACTGACCTTCGGTTCAGAGGGTCCCGGGTTCGATTCCCGGCCGGGTCGGGGATTTTAATCGCTTCTGATTAATTCTTCTGGCTCGGGGACTGGGTGTTTGTGTCCGTCCCAACACTCTCCTCTTCATATTCACACAACACACTACACTACCAACCACCACAGAAACACGCAATAGTGATTACATCCCTCCATATAGGGTTGGCGTCAGGAAGGGCATCCGGCCGTAAACAGGGCCAAATCCACATGTGCGACACAGATCGCACCCGCGACCCCACAGGTGTGGGAAAAGCGGTAGGAAAAGAAGAAGAAGAAGCAGAAGAAGAAGAAGATCTTTCAACCATTTCATGCTCAGTTTTACAGTGAACCATCTTGTTGAAAGAAGCACTGTCTCTTGATTATAAGGAAACAAATCGTTGATTGAAGGTAGCAGATTTTGTTCCAAGATCTCAGTCTGGTATCTTTGGGCATTCGGTGTACCATCTATCACATGTAGTCGACCAACACCATCATCCCCACACCATCACACTGACTGGATGTTTCATAGTAGCGGTTGAGCATTCTGGTAACCAATCTTCGCCAGGACGACGACGCACGTATTTGATACCATCACTTCCAATTATTTGAAACACGTGTCTCATCACTCCAAATTATCTCGCTCCAGCCCACATCAGTCCATGTTCTGTGTTCCAGAGACCACTTCATGCGTTTCTCCCTTTGTTTTGCATTAAGATAAGGCTTTTTCCGTGGCCTCCTGGCTGGCAAACCATTTGCACACAATTATCGTCGGACGGTTCTGTCAGTAATGGTGACTCCAGATGTTTCCAGCACTTCTTTAATCTGATTTGAAGTACGCTACGGTCTTGTAACGCAAGGCAGAAAATTCTTCTTTCATCGTGAGGAGAAAGCACAGGTTTTCGTCCAGTTCTAGGAGCAGTTTTAGTACTGTTGGTTATCTTTTAACGTTCCCACACCTTCCTTACACCTGATTTAACAGCACCACCACACAGGCTTGCTGCAATCTCTTCAAACGTATACTCTTCCTCACGTAAAGTTACAGCTCTACTACGTTTAGATGATGACCAATCAATCCGTTTTTTCGGCGAAGGAGTAATTCTTCACTGAAAAGACAGCTAATAAGATGAAGAAATGTTCACGCACACACCAAAAATGAAAGACTTCTTCAGATCACAACAAGAAGCACAGTAAAACACACCAGTCAATCAATAACCCGTGAATATTACTAACAATAACATCAGCTACAGTATACCATATGACAATGATGGGAACGGGAAGGAAACGTGAGCTCAAGAAATGAATAAGATTTTTTTCCACTCCTTTCTCATCAACGTTGGTACGTAACAGTGGGAGTAAAATTGCAATAAAACATTACTAAGTTGTCATAAACAATTAACTGTTGTACGGTGTCATAAAAAATTAAGGAAAATCAGTTATATACTCTCAGTGAATATTTATGCTGTGATATATGGTTAAATCCAACCTACAACAAAATGTGTCCAGAATCATGTCCATTAGCGTACATAGATTTCAACTGTGAAAACCTACATCATTACATTTCTTCCTGCAAATCCACAAGAGAGACAAAGAAATTTCTCAAGAAATCTGTGAGAATTCTATTCGATTATTGTCACCCAGTGACCTAGGATACACTGTGCTGACTTTTAATATCTATTGTTATAAAACGAAGTCTTGTAGAGTCCAATCCAATTAGCACTGCCACGCCCTGGACCTCTGTATAATTTAACTCACCAGTTGTTCTAGTCTTCACAATAGACTAGCTACTGGGATAACCTGATGGGGGAATTTAATCCACTCTCGAGGTAGATAAGCCAAATGAGAAAGGTTGAACATTCCACACCACAACAACTTGTGTAGAACACGGTGCTTGAGTCGGTCTCATCTTCAAGATGTGCTCGCTCTTTGCCAGTCAATTGTTTCGCGAATGTGCGCTGTTTAGGCCGTCTAGTACTGGCTTTACGAAGCCAGCGCCTCTTGTCGCCCTCGATAGCAACGCTTAGGGTGATAATGTAGCACTAAACACAGCTTTATCAGACATTCATGGAGCAGAAATGTAGCTTGCTTACAATAGAGGGCAAAGAACCGCCTGTTACGAGCCATATATCTTCAAATTATTTTCATAATCTAACCAACATAAAATGAACCTTTTACTTCCATAACATATGTCCGCTTTAAATTTTTTGAAAATATATCTTGGGAAGGATATTACAGATTTATGGTTTCAAGGATGCTATAAATATCGTCGTGGAACAGAAACTTTATTCTAATGCCAGTTTGTTTCCTCATAAATATCACATACAATGCGGTTAATATCTTCTGATGCTTTCCGAAAGTACGGGAGCATTATTATGAGAATCGTTAAATATTTAAAGGCACTAACCGTCTACGACATCGCTATTTTAGTCGGGAAAAGAGTATTATGCTTCGTAACGAAATTGGTTTATCAGATGATGAAGAATATTAAACTGAAAATTTAAGGGGAGGTATTAATGAATATTAAAACTTCTACAGTTTTTAGGCTGTCGCAATGACATTTGTATCAAAAATATAAACACATATTACTAAGTTGTATACCAAATTTTATTCATTTATTTTGTTCGTTTTCAAATTATCCTGCTTTATATAATTTCTTTCATGCAAACCGAAAGTAATCCACCCGGTAAAATTTCAAGGGAAATGAACCAAAATTTGCTAAGAATGTACTTGACGGATTTGAAAATAAATGATGGATCTAAAAATAAACACTATTTTGAATTTTGTGTTTTAAAATAAAACCATCGGAATTTTTTAAACCTTACAAATCTGTTTCTGTATTTTGGTATTTTAAACAATTTTTTAATAATTTTTTAAACATCAAGTTTTTCCTCCTATTCTGCTTTAACATTGTATATTCATGAATTAACGCTGAATAATGTGCATAGGCCTATGTTTAGAAAATCATCGTAGCTTTGAGGAAATCGTGTACTCAAGTATCACAAGTTTCAGTACTCAGTTTGGAGATTTTCAATGAAAAGTCACGTGCTGGCCGGCATCTGATCTACATATAATCACCGTCGTCTACTGCAATATGGAATGAGGTTAATATTGAAATATGCAATATACAGATGTACATTACTACTGATATGTTTTCGTCCGGTAACAACTTTGATTAATTATTACAGAATGATAAATAAATAAATAAATAAATAAATAAATAAATAAATAAATAAATAAATAAATAAATAAATAAATAAATAAATAAATAAATAAATAAATAAATCCGGTTAGTTGCCCGTGTCAGGGAAACTTTTCTTATTACAGTGAATACATCGATACGTACTTATTCCGCCTATATTTATTTACACAGGATTGATATGTTCAACGAAGGTCGTTTCCACTTGCTCTCTTCAAACTATCTTGACTTAGCAGGGCTGAGTGGCTCAGATGGTTGAGGCGCTGGAATTTTTTCTCCCTACTTACCAGGTTCGACCACGCCTCAGTCCTGTAATGTCTAAAGATGTTCAAATATGCCACCCCCGTGTCGGTAGATCTATTGGCACGTAACAGAACTCCTGCGAGGCAAAATTCAGGCACTTTGTAGTCTCCGAAAACCGTCCATTTTGTGTTCATTTTTCTCAATGTTTTCAATGTTTACTTAATATTACGAACTAAAGATAATGTGGACTACACAATTTCAATCATATTTTTGGGTCATTTGTTGCCAATCTTACGCGTTTTTGAGAAAACATTTGACATTTTATAGGCCATTTTTTGACCTTCATTAGGTTATAGAAATTAAGGACGTGGTTATTATTAACTAGAAGAATATTCGTTTCCCAATCGCAGAAACATTATTATTATTATTATTATTATTATTATTATTATTATTATTATTATTATTATTATTATTATTATTATTTGCATATTTAAAAATAAGCCAAATAGGACTACGCAGAGTAATTAGAGGTGTGCGTGGGTTTGCCTTTCTCTGTGCCCATATTTCTTTCATTTTTTTACTGTGGTCTTCCTTCCTGTCTTGAGAACAAGTTACTCCGGTCTTCTTCTATGGTCTTTCCAGTTGTTCAGCTTGCCTTTTGTGAATTTTGAATTTGAAGATTACCCGTTTCTGGACATCTGCTGGTGTAATTCCTGCCTGTTTCAGACCAGCTTTGCTTGGGCAAATTAATTTCATTTTGTATGTTTTCATAGAATTCGACTGTTTGTTTAGATCGTCTGTCTGGGTGCATTCTCTTAATGTGTTCATAGAAACTTAACCTGCGTTTTCTAATGTTATTGTGAATATTTGTGTATTATTTGATTTTCTGTCTGCCTCTGAATCGGCTGTCGGTGACGGGCGGGCCTAGAATTTTTCTTATGATTTTGCGTTCATTTTTCTCAATGTTTTCAGTGTTTGCTTTCCTGTTCAAAATTACCGTTTTTGATCCATAAGGACATTCTGGTTTAATGACTGTATTGCAGTGTCTTAGTTTCGTGTGCTTGGAGATACATTTCTGTTGTAGATATACTGGGTTAGTCGATATGCATTTTCCATCTTTTGGCTTTTGTTTCGAGTCCATTTTTCGAAATGGTATCACGAAGATATTTACATTGTGATACTCGCTTTATTTTGTCATATTTTGTCTCCATGAGTTTTGGTGCTTGTTTGTGGCAGGTTATGTATTCTGTATTTTCAAAAGATACCTGGATACATTTCCGCAATTTCTTTCAGAAGTTCAATCTGATTTTGGGCAGTTGAAATGTCTCGGGTTAAGATGGCTAGGTCGTCTGTAAATCAAACAATCTATTGCTACTTTTCATGTGCCTAATGTGATTGTTGAATTTTGTGGACTGGTTTCTATTTGCGCCATTCTTGTATTTATTTCAAGGGCGCAGTTGAAGAGTAAAGGAAAGAGTCCATCTCCATGCCCTGCTCCCTTTTCGATTTCAAAGGAATCTGATATTACCCCTCCCCGTGAATTTAACCTTGGACTTCGTATATCTCAATGTCTGTTTTATTACTGCAAACGTTTTCTTATCCAAAGCTTGTTCTTTCAATATTTGGTAGAGTGATTCGCGATCAACTGAGTCATAGGCTTTTCTGAAATCAACTAATGTGAAGACTAAATGTTTGCTGAAAATTCTTCTTCTTCTTATTATTATTACTACCCAGAAGCCTCCGTGGCTCAGGTGGCAGCACGTCGGTCTCTCACCGCTGGATACCGTGGTTCAAATCCCGGTCGCTCCATGTGAGATTTGTGCTGGACAAAACGGTGGCAAGGCAGATACTCCGGTTTTCCGTCATATTTCATTCCAGCAGCACTCCCCATTAATATTTCATTTCATCTGTCAGTCATTAATCATTGCCGCAGAGGAGTGCGACAGGCTTCGGCAGCCGCCACATTTCCTATCCTCGCCGCTAGATGGGGGCTTCATTCATTCCATTCCTGACTGGAAACAGGCTGTGGATTTTTATTATTACTACCCAGAATTAAATGTGAAGAAAACGTGTTTTTACCGTAAAAATTTAACCGAATCACTACACATGCTTCTCTAGGTTTCACCATAAACGAACAACGGGATCATGGGCACAAAATCAGGTGTAAAACTGAGAGAGCAAGAAAGTCTCTCATGAAGATGAAACACAAATTGTGCTGCCAAGACCTGATTGTAGACTTGAATGCGATGTTATTTATTTACAGCTCTCTTATATGGGATTAAATCGTGCACTCTTTCCACAGAATACAGCGATGATGGTTCAATCTTTCGATATGAGAGTAGGATGTGGATCAGGGTTCAGTCACATCACAAATGTGGATGTTCTTTTTAAAATGAACTGTGCACGTCAGTTGACGACGCTTGTTAAAAAGTAGTGGAATGAATATCTTGGACAATTATAAGGAACGAGAAGAAAATATTGCCTTCTACAAGTAGACACTAGAAGGTAGAAGAGAACGTGGTAGATGGAGCGAGTTGGCAGTGTGTTTATGGTCGTGCAGCTGCGAGCTTGCATTTGGGAGATAATGGTTCTAATCCCACCTTCCGAAGCCCTGTAGTTGGTTTCCCGTGGTTTCTGGTTTTACACCAGGCCTTAAATAACGTCACGGTCACTACCACTCCAGTCCTTGACCTTCCCGATCCTTCCGTCGTCTAAAACCTTCGATGTGTTACTGCGACTTTAAAGCACTAGCAATAAATAAATAAATAAATAAATAAATAAATAAATAAATAAATAAATAAATAAATAAATAAATAAATAAATAAATAAATAAATAAATAAATAAATAAATTTAAAGGAAAGAAAGCGGTAGAATAATAATTTCCTGGTTGGTGAAATCTGATTGAACTCTGCACAGCACTTCAAAATTGCGCTCGACGAACGGGATAGCCATAACGCGGACAATACGTACAAGAAAAGGAATAAAAGGCAAAAAAGTGTAAAGATTAATCATACAGGTATCAGTACAAAATATCAGAGTATGTCTATATATACCATGCTAAGTTATTATTTATTACGTAAGGACATCTCACAAAACGTACAACTGCTCAAGTACTTTTAATATAGCTTGCATAAGTGTGCGTAATACGATATATATGATAGGATACATATAAAATAGCTGTTATAACTAGTCGAATAACGAAGCAATTTCAATTATTGAAAGGTTTTAGGTCTTTAATATCCGATATTAAATTTCAATTGCGGTAAAATTTACGAGCAATTAGTTTGGTTTTAATACACGAAAATGGGTTATAAGTGGGTGTAATTCTTTCTAGTATTCAACATCACTATGCCATTACCTGAAATTAATACTGCAATAATTGTGATGTTTTGTTATACAAAGAGTTGGAGTGGAAAATGATTCGTTTACGTTACGATGGTAATGCTCCCCATTTGAATACATGTTATTGCTGTCTTGAATAAATAAATACGAAACTAATTAACATTGTTTTAGTGTTTCTTCCTGCCTAGTTGAAGAGGTGAAGGCGTGATTCTATTTGTTTCGCATCGTACCGACTCATGTTAATCTTAATGAAACTAGGGAATAGGAAAAGGCTAGGCAAGTGGCCAAGCCTGAATTAAGATACAGTCCTAGCCTTTGCCTAGTGTTGAAAAAGGGAAACCACAGAAAATTACCTTCTGGTCTGCCGAAGTGGCATTCGAACCCACTGTCTCCTCAATGCAAGCTAAGAGGTCCATATTGCAGCCAAAACACTCGGTAAAGGCGTACTTGGTTCACTCGGAAGGACATTTATTCAACTCTCCACAGGATATCGAAGCATTTACGGAACGAAATTTCCAATTGTGGAACAGTACATGGCCATGAGGTTCACTAAACCTGGACAATGAATGAGTATATTAGGTTAATTCGTGGGGGAAAAGGTGGCCGGAAAAATTGTTAACCACTTTATCTCACTTATTGCCAAAGTTACAAGTAGTGGAAGCCTTTAACTTCCACTCTTCTAAGAGACTTCATTGCCTTGCTTTGGCTTTCCTCATGTAGCTCGTCCGTTTTATAAGGGTGAATCAGTCTCACCCAATTCTTGCTATCATTCACCATACCTTTGCATGAGTTTTTCTCCTCGAGATATTCGAGAAGTGTCTCTATGTATCACTTTCTAGGGCTTCCCCTTTTCATTTCTCTTCGAATACTATCCCCAGCATCTTTTTCCGAACTTAGTTTTATTTCATTTTCAGAATATGACTATGCCTACAGGATCTCACTTCCAGAAATGTACGTATCACATCCACAAGTGTATCGAAATTGTGTAAATTGAAGTAATACGTATCACAATTTTGTTGAGATTTCAGTAGCCCCCTTTCGAAGGGAAAAACATTTGTCAATCACGATGAGGAAGTACTGATGTCTGAACTCTTCCAGATTTGATATACATAAGTAGTTTTTTGTCACCAATGAACATTGATTCAAATGTGATCAATGATCAATGATCCCAGGTACTTGTTTTGGCCGGGTGTTTACGGAACCCGTATGAATAATTAATTGTTAAAGGGAGCGATGACTGAAATTTTCAACTTCTGCAATGTTGCAGACATCAACATGGAATTTTATGAGCACATTCTTGAAGAAATATTACCTATTATACCAAGTTTCAATGCAGTGGGTTGATTCATCTTTTTCAATTATTACTTTTTGATATTTAGTTACGAGTTACTGGAAAAAGTTTCCAGAAACACAATTTTGGATTCTATGACTTCAAATTTGAAAATGGTGTTTACATACATGTATAAAAGTAACTTACTTATACATGTATTTCTCTTCAAATATGTATCAGACTAGAAATTGTTTGATGTCTGGTTTGTTAATTTCTATAGACAAATGATATACTGTCGTAATCAAATGCATGTAACGTTGCTTCCAATCAAAAAAAATGCAATTCATTATAAGAATGTTTTGTTATATGAAGATATTACTGTAGCACATGAAGCTCTTCACAGGAAACAAAGCACTGCAAACATGAAAGGTGGGAAAAAAGGCATCTAAAGTTTTGAATGTACAAGTACCTGTTATTTTTTAAAGTTTATGAGATAAACAGTGGAACATCGTAAAACGCTGACACCATACCACTGTCACTTGTCGAACCTTGGAGCCAAATACGGAAAGAAACGGAAAAATACTGCCAAAACATGTGATAAAGTGCGAGGTGGGCTGGCAGAGATACCCACACGGCAGCACATTAAAATATCCGTAAATCCTTTAAAAATGGTGGTACTCGAAATATTCCAACATTTGCTGATAATCGAAGGATTGGTGTTTTTTTAACAATAATTCCGAAAATAGTTTTTTGTATGGAAATCACGAAATTTCAGTCATCAGTCCCTTTAAAATAGATAATACATACAATAAGCATTATAACTGTTTCCTTCTGAGGAGAAGGATTTGAGAAGAACAAAGCTCCAAGTCCAACGAAGTGTGTTATGGTACCACCTCTCTGGCATTGAAGCGAACCGCGAATCGTAAAGTTATGATACCAACTGTTTGAGAGTTCTCAACAAGATGAGATACTCAGACAGAAGTGAGAACGTGTCTTGCACAAACAAGTTTACGATGGTCGGCTAAGGATGAAGAGGAAATGAAGGAGTAGTTTGGAGCAGAATTATCTCACTGTTTCCCTTGTTCATGTACAGTAGTTACAAGGGGCGTGGTAGCCGTCTGATATCGTCACTGGCTTTTACCATTTATCGGTCACAGATGTAATTATTTACTATCCCTGTAGACTATGTTACAATTCTTAATATTTATGACCGAGCTCGATAGCTGCAGTCGTTTAAGTGCGGCCAGGATCCAGTATTTGGGAGATAGTAGGTTCGAACCCTACTGTCGGCAGCCCTGAATATGGTTTTCCGTGGTGTCCCATTTTCACACCAGACAAATGCTAGTGCTGTATCTTAATTAAGGCCACGGCCGCTTCCTTATCACTCCTAGCCATTTCCTGTCCCATCGTCACCATAAGACCTATCTCTGTCGGTGCGACGTAAAGCAACTAGCAAATATATATATTTATGAGCTCTGTTATCACTTACTGAATATCATAATAGTTTGAACACTATTTTACATTATTATGTTAGAGTTATAGTTTATAATAAGTTAATTACTTACTGATTCGTGACAAAATATTAGGAAATTAAGGAATTGTTCGTAGAAGCAGGATTTACTAAAGAGATGGTATAATGGCTTTGAGAGTTGCGCATTAAATAGATTAAATGGCACTGAATTTTGATTGTTGTCGTTCCAAACATGGCACAGTGGAACAGTAAATGGTCCAATGTTTGAGAAGATCCACAAAAGCACAAATATTCGTCAGGAATATTAATTTTAAAGCGTTCAAAGTAGCACTTAAGTAGTATAATAAGCGGGTTCTGCCGCACCTCCGCCGCCGCACGCCTCCGCCCGCCTCCTCCTCCGCCGCCGCCTCCGCCTCCGCCGCCGCCGCCCGCGGGAAATTTGAATTCTGGCGGGAAATTTGAATTTTGGCGCGAGATTTGAATTTGTAAACAAAGCCACGTGCTTTTTGACAGCTGTCATCGACAACAACGCAACGCTAACCTCACTGCTGCCATCTTGACGGGCCTAAACCTCACTAGTGCCAACTTAACCTAACTAGCATGAGGTAAACAAAGCCACGTGTTTTTTGACAGCCACGTGCTTTTTGACAGACAACAACGCATCGCTAACCTCAGTACTGCCATCTTGACGGGCCTAACCTTAGTGGTACCAACTTAACCTCACTAGCATGAGGTAAACAAAGCCACGTGCTTTTTGACAGCCACGTGCTTTTCGACATATTTGTAAACAAAGCCACGTGCTTTTTGACAGACAACAACGCATCGCTAACCTCAGTACTGCCATCTTGACGGGCCTAAACCGCAGTAGTACCAACTTAACCTAACTAGCGCGAGATAAACAAAGCCACGTGCTTTTTGACAGCCACATGCTTTTTTGACAGCTGTCATCCGCCATCTTTAAACTACAGAGCACCGTGCTGCCCTCTTTCGTCACCTGTCATCGGCAGTGCTGCCATCTTGACGGGTCTAAACCTTAGTGCTACCAACTTAACCTCACTAGCTCGAGATAAACAAATCCACGTGCTTTTTGACAGCCACGTGCTTTTTTGATAGCTGTCATCCGCCATCTTTAATCTATAGAGCACAGTGCTGCCCTCTTTAGCTACTTACCTTTGAAATATGGTGGCGGATAATTTGAAAAATGCTTTTCGACAAGCAGCCATCTTTAATCCAGAGAGAACAGTGCTGCCCCGGTGACGGCAAATTCCACGTGCTCTTGTTTGAAAACAAACTCACGTGCTTTTTTGACAGCTGTCATCTGCCATCTTTAATCTATAGAGCACAGTGCTGCCCTCTTTAGTTTGAAATGTGGTGGTGGTAAATTCCACGTGCTCTTGTTTGGAAACAAAGCCATGTGCTTTTTTGACAGCTGTCATCCGCCATCTTTAATCAACAGAGCACTGTGCTACTATCATGCGGGCAATTTCATCACCTGTCATCCGCCATCTTTAATCCACAGAACACCATGCTGCCCTCTTTGTGGCTACTACCTTAAGCACGTAGTAGCGGGCAATTTGAAAAGTTCTGTTAGCTATCATCCGCCATCTTTAATCAAGAGAGCACTGTGCTGCCATCTTTAGCTAGATACCTTTGAAATGTGGTGGCGGCAAATTGAAAAATTCCACGTGCTCTTGTTTGGAAACAAACTCACGTGCTTTTTCGACAGCTACCATCCGCCATCTTTAATCAACAGAGCATAGTGCTACCCTCTTTAGTTTGAAATGTGATGGCGGCAAATTCCACGTGCTCTTCTTTGGTAAACATAGCCATGTGCTTTTTTGACAGCTGTCATCCGCCATCTTTAATACAGAGAGCACCGTGCTGCCCTCTTTATCGTAGTAGATGTAAATTCGTCACCTGTCATCCGCAGTGCTGCCATCTTTAGCTAGATACCTTTGAAAAGTGGTGGCGGATAATTTAAAAAGAAAAATTCTACAGCAGCCCTCTCTCGACGCTAATTGCATAAGATGGCGGCTATACATGACTCCTTAAGGGTGCTTACGCAAGATGGCTGCTATACACAGGTTCTTATGAGACGCCCTTGGGATGCTTGCGCAAGATGGCAGTTATACATGGCTCCTTATGAGATGCCCTAGGGATGCTTGCGCAAGATAGCGGCTGCTCTTATGGGACGGCTTAAGGGTCCTTGCACAAGATAGCTTGAGACGCCCTAAGGATGCTTGCGCAAGATGGCGGACACAAGATGGCGGCTATACACAACTCCTTATGAGACGCTTTAAGGGTGCTTGCGCAAGATGGTTGCTACTCTTAGCTTAGAGGCTAACGTGTCGTGATAGTTCGATTCATTAAATTTAGGGCTTAAATGCAAAATGTTAAATATATCGAAAACGGTGCACCGTAGAGCAAAACAGACAAAATTTTTCTGCCTAATACCCAGGTTCGCAGTATGAGGAACAAGAAAATCATAGTCTAATGATGGGATCAACGGTTCGGTTCCTACTTAGGCCCTTTGGCATTTGCTCTGTTTAGCTTGTATTGAAGCGAGTCTTCGTAACATGATCAGGTCTAGCTATGGTAGAGAGTATAACGTACCGTGCAGGTTCGATTCATTAAATTTGGAGGCTTAAATGCAAAATGTTAAATATCTCGAAAACGATGCATCGTAGAGCAAAACGGACAAAATTTTTCCCCCTAATACGTAGGTTCGTAGTATCAGGAACAAGAAAAAACATAGTCTAATGATGAGATCAACGGTTCGATTCCTACTTAAGCCCTTTGCCATTCGCAGCTATCTATTTCTACAAGATGGTGGCTGCTCTTATGAGAAACAAGATGCCTTGAGACGTCCTAGGGATGCTTACGCAAGATGGCAGACACAAAATGGTGACTATACATAGCTCCTTATGAGACGGCCTAGGGGTGCTCGCACAAGATGGCGGCTACTCTTATGAAGAAAGCTAGCTTAGAGGCTACTGCGCAAGATAACAGCTGCTGTTATGCATGTGGTGGAGGGCAATTTGAAATTCTATGTGCTTAATCAACAGAGCACCCTGCTGCCCTCTTTAGCTGAAATGTGGTGGTGGATAATTTGAAAAATTATTTTGACAGCTATCATCTTTAAACAAAGGCGACTATACATAGGCTGTTAAGGCCTTATCATTCTCCTCCTCCTCCTCCTCCTCCTCCTCCTCCTCCTCCTCCTCCTCCTCCCCCTCCTCCTCCTCCTTCTCTACCTCCTCCTCCGCCTCTTATGTCAAGGCATAGCTTTATATCGAACAAGTTTAAACCTGCATCGCGAAGGCAAGCGTGTGCAGCGATAACATTATTGTGCATGTTTAGACTTTCGAAACATAAGAAGAGTAGAATCAAACGCTGTACTCGATACGACATGTGATCAGAACATTGATTGATGCGTTCAGAAAACAAAATAAGTGATCAAGACTAGAATCGAACAATGTACTCAATACATCATGTGTTTAGAATATGTCAGGGGATACGCTTGTTCTAAGAAGATCAGATTGAAACATAACAAGACTAGAATAGAACACTGTAATCGATGTTGTTAACTTCAACATGTGATCAGAACATTGATTGATGTGTTCAGAACACAAAATAAGTGATCATGACTAGAATCGAACACTGTACTCGATACAACATGTGATAAGAACATTGATCGATGTGTTCAGAACACGAAATAAGTGATCAAGACTAGAATCGAACACTGTACTCAATACAACATGTGTTTAGAACATGTTAGGGGGTACCCTTGTTCTAAGAAGATCAGAATGAAACATAACAAGACTAGAATCGAACACTGTAATCGATGTTGTTAACCTCAACATATGATCAGAACATTGTTTGATGTGTTCAGAGCAAAAGTACAATTTTGATGATTTGCGCAGCTAACTCGCTCGGTAAACGATATAGCCAAAGTATATCTTCAAATTATTTACCTTCCATCATTCGTCTTGTGTGTAAAAATCAGTCGAACAAGTTATCGCATAAACATGGCTGAAAAAAAAATCGTGATAGGGTATGGAACCCAGGGGTTACATCTTATCAGAAGGGCAAACAGGATGAAAGGACTCTTCCTCCTCCTTACCGCACATTCCTTGGCTAAAGGGCTAATGGGCTAAAGGGCTAATGGGCTAAAGGGCTAAAGGGCTAATGGGCTAAAGGGCTAAAGGGCTAAAGGTGCAACAACCTCATCGATCGCTATCAGCAAGAACGCTTGTACTTTGTTAAGTGTAGAAAATTAATCTTTATTGGTAAATGGTTTTATGTTCAGAACAAGGAATGGAACCTAGGGGTTACGTCTTACCTAATAAAATCCCCGAGGTGCGATGAGTTACGTTTTTCGAACTAGTGTTTGGAACACTGAACTTTTCAAGATGGCAAGAGTGAGGTTAGCAATGTTCTGTTGTTGGATTTTAAATTCCACGCTACAACATGCATAAGGTGGCAGCCCTTGAGGTTTACTCCCATAAAGATGGCAAGAGTGAGGTTAGCAATGTTCCGTTGTTGGATTTTTAAAATTCCCCGCTATAACATGCAAAAGGTGGCAGCCTTGAGGTTTACCGCCGTAAAGATGGCAGCAGTGAGGTTAGCGACGCTCCATTGTCCTTCAAAGTGAGGTTAGGGTTCGTCAAGAAGACAGCTGTCAAAAAAGCACGTGGCTATGTTTACCAAACAAGAGCACGTGGTCGTGACGTCACGGTCACGTAGTATGCTGCCTCAGCATGCAAAGTTCAATGTCTACACCTACGTAGTTAACACTCTGCTATGTTCACAAGATTTTTATACATCACTATTCTTTATGCTTTAAGTTCATTCACATAGGCTATGCTAAGATAGCAGCACAAACACATGCGAACTTTGTACATTCTAATGGAATAAGTTTAGTACTGTGTGCGTCATGGATACATGATGTGTGCACGCATTTAATCTTGACTATACGTAATGCTGCTGCTTTGTTTACAAGATTTTTATACATTGCTATTCTTTATGCTTTAAGTTCGTGCACGCACAAGCGATACTCGTACGCTCTAGCAGGAGAAGTTTAGTACGATATTCGATACATACATTATCGATAGGTGATGTGTACACGCTTTAGAACATAGCTCATCTTTATGCTTTAAGTTCGTGCACATGGGTTAGGGATACACAAAAGCGATTGCTACATGCTCTAGCGGAAGAAGTCTAGTACGATAGTCGATGCATGTAAAATCGATAGGTTATGCTAAGATAGCAGCACACTTACATGATTTTAGCACAATCTAGTGGGAAAAGTTTAGTATGATAGTCGTTTCGTGCAAAATCATTAGGTAATGTGTAAACGCTTCGAAACAAGGCTATTCTTTGTACTTTAAGTTCATGCGTACAGGTTATGCTAAGATAGCGGCACAATCTAGCGCAAGAAGTTTAGTACGAGAGTCGATGTATGTAAAATCGATAAGTAATGAGTACACGCTTTAAAACATGGTTATTCTTCGTACTTTCAGTTCATGCATCTTAGTTATGCTAAGATAGCAGCACAATCTAGCGGAAGAAGTTTAGTACGATATTTGTTGCATGCAAATCGATAGGTGATGTGTACACACTTTGAAACATGGCTATTATTTTTACTTTAAGGTCATGCGTATAGGTTATGCTAGGATAGCAGCACAATCTAGCGGGAGGAGATTAGTACGAGAGTCAATGCATGCAAAATCCATCGGTAATGTGTACATGCTTTGAAACATGGCTATTCTTTGTACTTTTAAGTTCATGTGTATAAGTTATGCTAAGATGCCAGCACAATCTAGCGGAAGAAGTTTAGTACGAGAGTCAATGCATGCAAAATCGATAGGTAATGTGTACACGCTTTGAAACATGGCTATTCTTTGTACCTTAAGGCCATGCGTATAGGTTATGCTAAGATACCAGCACAATCTAGCGGAAGAAGTTTAGTACGAGAGTCGATGCTTGTAAAATCGATAGGTAATGTGTACACACTTTGAAACATGGCTATTCTTTTTACTTTAAGGTCATGCGTATTGGTTATGCTAAGATAGCAGCACGATCTAGCGGAAGGAGTTTAGTACGAGAGTCAATACATGCAAATTCGATAGTTGATGTGTACACGCTTTGAAACATGACTAATCATTGTACTTTAAGTTCATTGGTATAGGTTATGCTAAGATAGCAGCACAATCTAGCGGAATAAATTTAGTACGAGATTTGATGCATGCAAAATCAATAAGTAATGTGTACACGCTTTGAAACATGGCTATTCTTTGTACTTTAAGTTCATGCGTACAGGTTATGCTAAGATAGCAGCACAACCTAGCGGAAGAAGTTTATTACAATATTTGTTGCATGCAAAGTCGATAGGTAATGTGTACACACTTTGAAACATGGCTATTCTTTTTACTTTAAGGTCATGCGTATTGGTTATGCTAAGATAGCAGCACGATCTAGCGGAAGGAGTTTAGTATGAGAGTCAATACATGCAAATTCGATAGTTGATGTGTACACGCTTTGAAACATGGCTATTCTTTGTACTTTTAAGTTCATGTGTATAAGTTATGCTAAGATACCAGCACAATCTAGCGGACGAAGTTCAGTACGAGATTCGATGCATGCAAAATCGATAGGTGATGTGTACACACCTTTTTACTTTAAGGTCATGCGTATAGGTTGTGTTAAGATAGCAGCACAATCTAGCGGAAGGAGTTTAGTACGATATTTGATGTATGCAAAATCAATAAGTAATGTGTACACGCTTTGAAACATGGCTATTCTTTCTACTTTTAAGTTCATGTGTATAAGTTATGCTAAGATAGCAGTACAATCTAGAGGAAGAAGTTTAGTACGATATTTGTTGCATGCAAAATCAATAAGTAATGTGTACGCGCTTTGAGACATAGCTATTCTCTATACTTTAAGTTCATGCGTATAAGTTATGCTAAGATAGCAGCACAATCTACCTACAGAAGTTTAGTACGAGAGTCGATACATGCAAAGTCGATAGGTAATGTGTACACGCTTTAAAACATAGCAATTCATACTGCTGCTCTGTTCCCAAGACTTTTAAGAATAGCTAATCCTAATGCTGCTCTTAGCGACGTCGAGCTAAGGATTGATTACGTGACCGTGACGTCACGATCACGTGCTCTTGTTTGGTAAACATAGCCACGTGCTTTTTTGACAGCTGTCTTCTTGACGAACCCTAACCTCACTTTGAAGGACAATGGAGCGTCGCTAACCTCACTGCTGCCATCTTTACGGCGGTAAACCTCAAGGCTGCCACCTTTTGCATGTTATAGCGGGGAATTTTAAAAATCCAACAACGGAACATTGCTAACCTCACTCTTGCCATCTTTACGGGAGTAAACCTCAAGGGCTGCCACCTTATGCATGTTGTAGCGTGGAATTTAAAATCCAACAACAGAACATTGCTAACCTCACTCTTGCCATCTTGAAAAGTTCAGTGTTCCAAACACTAGTTCGAAAAACGTAACTCATCGCACCTCGGGGATTTTATTAGGTAAGACGTAACCCCTAGGTTCCATTCCTTGTTCTGAACATAAAACCATTTACCAATAAAGATTAATTTTCTACACTTAACAAAGTACAAGTGTTCTTGCTGATAGCGATCGATGAGGTTGTTGCACCTTTAGCCCTTTAGCCCTTTAGCCCATTAGCCCTTTAGCCCTTTAGCCCATTAGCCCTTTAGCCCATTAGCCCTTTAGCCAAGGAATGTGCGGTAAGGAGGAGGAAGAGTCCTTTCATCCTTTTTGCCCTTCTGATAAGATGTAACCCCTGGGTTCCATACCCTATCACGATTTTTTTTTCAGCCATGTTTATGCGATAACTTGTTCGACTGATTTTTACACACAAGACGAATGATGGAAGGTAAATAATTTGAAGATATACTTTGGCTATATCGTTTACCGAGCGAGTTAGCTGCGCAAATCATCAAAATTGTACTTTTGCTCTGAACACATCAAACAATGTTCTGATCATATGTTGAGGTTAACAACATCGATTACAGTGTTCGATTCTAGTCTTGTTATGTTTCATTCTGATCTTCTTAGAACAAGGGTACCCCCTAACATGTTCTAAACACATGTTGTATTGAGTACAGTGTTCGATTCTAGTCTTGATCACTTATTTCGTGTTCTGAACACATCGATCAATGTTCTTATCACATGTTGTATCGAGTACAGTGTTCGATTCTAGTCATGATCACTTATTTTGTGTTCTGAACACATCAATCAATGTTCTGATCACATGTTGAAGTTAACAACATCGATTACAGTGTTCTATTCTAGTCTTGTTATGTTTCAATCTGATCTTCTTAGAACAAGCGTATCCCCTGACATATTCTAAACACATGATGTATTGAGTACATTGTTCGATTCTAGTCTTGATCACTTATTTTGTTTTTCTGAACGCATCAATCAATGTTCTGATCACATGTCGTATCGAGTACAGCGTTTGATTCTACTCTTCTTATGTTTCGAAAGTCTAAACATGCACAATAATGTTATCGCTGCACACGCTTGCCTTCGCGATGCAGGTTTAAACTTGTTCGATATAAAGCTATGCCTTGACATAAGAGGCGGAGGAGGAGGTAGAGAAGGAGGAGGGGGGGGAGGAGGAGGAGGAGGAGGAGGAGGAGAATGATAAGACCTTAACAGCCTATGTATAGTCGCCATTGTTTTTAAAGATGATAGCTGTCAAAAGAATTTTTCAAATTATCCACCACCACATTTCAGCTAAAGAGGGCAGCAGGGTGCTCTGTTGATTAAGCACATAGAATTTCAAATTGCCCTCCACCACATGCATAACAGCAGCTGTTATCTTGCGCAGTAGCCTCTAAGCTAGCTTTCTTCATAAGAGTAGCCGCCATCTTGTGCGAGCACCCCTAGGCCGTCTCATAAGGAGCTATGTATAGTCACCATTTTGTGTCTGCCATCTTGCGTAAGCATCCCTAGGACGTCTCAAGGCATCTTGTTTCTCATAAGAGCAGCCACCATCTTGTAGAAATAGATAGCTGCGAATGGCAAAGGGCTTAAGTAGGAATCGAACCGTTGATCTCATCATTAGACTATGTTTTTTCTTGTTCCTGATACTACGAACCTACGTATTAGGGGGAAAAATTTGTCCGTTTTGCTCTACGATGCATCGTTTTCGAGATATTTAACATTTTGCATTTAAGCCTCCAAATTTAATGAATCGAACCTGCACGGTACGTTATACTCTCTACCATAGCTAGACCTGATCATGTTACGAAGACTCGCTTCAATACAAGCTAAACAGAGCAAATGCCAAAGGGCCTAAGTAGGAACCGAACCGTTGATCCCATCATTAGACTATGATTTTCTTGTTCCTCATACTGCGAACCTGGGTATTAGGCAGAAAAATTTTGTCTGTTTTGCTCTACGGTGCACCGTTTTCGATATATTTAACATTTTGCATTTAAGCCCTAAATTTAATGAATCGAACTATCACGACACGTTAGCCTCTAAGCTAAGAGTAGCAACCATCTTGCGCAAGCACCCTTAAAGCGTCTCATAAGGAGTTGTGTATAGCCGCCATCTTGTGTCCGCCATCTTGCGCAAGCATCCTTAGGGAGTCTCAAGCTATCTTGTGCAAGGACCCTTAAGCCGTCCCATAAGAGCAGCCGCTATCTTGCGCAAGCATCCCTAGGGCATCTCATAAGGAGCCATGTATAACTGCCATCTTGCGCAAGCATCCCAAGGGCGTCTCATAAGAACCTGTGTATAGCAGCCATCTTGCGTAAGCACCCTTAAGGAGTCATGTATAGCCGCCATCTTATGCAATTAGCGTCGAGAGAGGGCTGCTGTAGAATTTTTCTTTTTAAATTATCCGCCACCACTTTTCAAAGGTATCTAGCTAAAGATGGCAGCACTGCGGATGACAGGTGACGAATTTACATCTACTACGATAAAGAGGGCAGCACGGTGCTCTCTGTATTAAAGATGGCGGATGACAGCTGTCAAAAAAGCACATGGCTATGTTTACCAAAGAAGAGCACGTGGAATTTGCCGCCATCACATTTCAAACTAAAGAGGGTAGCACTATGCTCTGTTGATTAAAGATGGCGGATGGTAGCTGTCGAAAAAGCACGTGAGTTTGTTTCCAAACAAGAGCACGTGGAATTTTTCAATTTGCCGCCACCACATTTCAAAGGTATCTAGCTAAAGATGGCAGCACAGTGCTCTCTTGATTAAAGATGGCGGATGATAGCTAACAGAACTTTTCAAATTGCCCGCTACTACGTGCTTAAGGTAGTAGCCACAAAGAGGGCAGCATGGTGTTCTGTGGATTAAAGATGGCGGATGACAGGTGATGAAATTGCCCGCATGATAGTAGCACAGTGCTCTGTTGATTAAAGATGGCGGATGACAGCTGTCAAAAAGCACATGGCTTTGTTTCCAAACAAGAGCACGTGGAATTTACCACCACCACATTTCAAACTAAAGAGGGCAGCACTGTGCTCTATAGATTAAAGATGGCAGATGACAGCTGTCAAAAAAGCACGTGAGTTTGTTTTCAAACAAGAGCACGTGGAATTTGCCGTCACCGGGGCAGCACTGTTCTCTCTGGATTAAAGATGGCTGCTTGTCGAAAAGCATTTTTCAAATTATCCGCCACCACATTTCAAAGGTAAGTAGCTAAAGAGGGCATCACTGTGCTCTATAGATTAAAGATGGCGGATGACAGCTATCAAAAAAGCACGTGGCTGTCAAAAAGCACGTGGATTTGTTTATCTCGAGCTAGTGAGGTTATGTTGGTAGCACTAAGGTTTAGGCCCGTCAAGATGGCAGCACTGCCGATGACAGGTGACGAAAGAGGGCAGCACGGTGCTCTGTAGTTTAAAGATGGCGGATGACAGCTGTCAAAAAAGCATGTGGCTGTCAAAAAGCACGTGGCTTTGTTTATCTCGCGCTAGTTAGGTTAAGTTGGTACTACTGCGGTTTAGGCCCGTCAAGATGGCAGTACTGAGGTTAGCGATGCGTTGTTGTCTGTCAAAAAGCACGTGGCTTTGTTTACAAATCTCTCGAAAAGCACGTGGCTGTCAAAAAGCACGTGGCTTTGTTTACCTCATGCTAGTGAGGTTAAGTTGGTACCACTAAGGTTAGGCCCGTCAAGATGGCAGTACTGAGGTTAGCGATGCGTTGTTGTCTGTCAAAAAGCACGTGGCTGTCAAAAAACACGTGGCTTTGTTTACCTCATGCTAGTTAGGTTAAGTTGGCACTAGTGAGGTTTAGGCCCGTCAAGATGGCAGCAGTGAGGTTAGCGTTGCGTTGTTGTCGATGACAGCTGTCAAAAAGCACGTGGCTTTGTTTACAAATTCAAATCTCGCGCCAAAATTCAAATTTCCCGCCAAAATTCAAATTTCCCGCGGGCGGCGGCGGCGGAGGCGGAGGCGGCGGCGGAGGAGGAGGCGGGCGGAGGCGTGCGGCGGCGGAGGTGCGGCAGACCCCGCTTATTATACTACTCACTTAAAATTTCACTTTCCGGAGAGAAATTGAGTGAGAAGGAATTCGGGCTCTAATGTTTTGCATTGGAATCTGCAATATATGTCGGGGAAAAATACTGACATAGACAACTCTGTACTTGACGTCCAGAGGTTGTTCCACTGAATTACTGGACATGTTTTGTTTTGGGCTTTGGCGTAGCTCGATGTGCTCTAGGTCTTATAGTAGCAGATATTAGGTTGACATTGTGCTTGTAGTTGATTGAATTCAATGTAGTCTGCGAGTTACTTACTTATTATCACTTAAAGGAATTAAAATTTAAGAAATGTTATTTAGTTTCCCCTTTGGGAAATTCAAATGTTCATAAATATGTCTTTCAATAAAATGTGTTGAAACCGTGCAGGCTGTGATGTGGATATGGCCACGACATATACATCCATAGCTTGTGCAGCTCTCAAGGTACTGTTGCTAGGTAACATGGCGTCACACATTTTGTTATGGTACTATTTCGTTACACAAATTTTCAGATGACCCGCAGCTCTAAGGCACATGTGTGTCAAAGGACATGTGGTACGTTGTACAATGTATATCACAATATGGCCGCCAATTTTGAATTTTAGCAGTTGAAAGTCTTTTAGTGCCAGTGTAGATTGTGTCTAGATGTCACAGTTGAAATTTTCAACATCGTTCTAGTTTTAAATATGTGATTTACAATATAATTGTATTTGCCGTTTATCCTTACATAAGGGTTGAACCGCAGGCTCAAGTTTCCGACGCTCCCATATAGCCATCCCATTCGTTCTACGTATGCACGTTCATTCCTTTTAGAACCCTTATTTGTTTCTAGTTTCCTGCGGTATGTTTCCTGTAAGCTTTTGCCCTCTCATTAGTCATATATTTTGACATATTTTGTATGTACGGTATGTCAAAATTTATCATTCTCGATTCACAAAACTTTCCTTAATTTAGGTCATTTATGATGTTGTTCATTTGTTTGATTGATGTAACTCGTCAAGACAAACCAAATGACACCTCTGTGTGGCATCTAAACAGCAATCTACTGTGCACCAAGAGACTTTTGACTGCCAAAAATTAAATTTGGCGGCCATCTTGTGATGGCGTTATGTGTGTTAAGTCAGCTATCGTGGTTACATCTTGTATACTCATCCTTCTGATTTAAAATAACTTCCGAGTATATCATATCTTTTGGATCTTACGTACGTTTTGCGTTTCATGAGAAGCGTTACATAAATAATTTGGCCCGACACGCAATATCCAAATTTAAAGAAACACGTCAAAAATCAAGCGTGTATCAGAATGTCGTAGGATGCACTGATATGACAAGAGTAATTGGCGTCTACGTTTTTGGAGGATTAAAGTGTAATATATTCCATACCGGTGCAGGATCTCCATGAATGAATTATTTTATATTTTACTACTGTGCAAGCCTATCTTCTACAATAAAATTTACTATGTGAAAAGTAATTGAACCGGTGAGACAAAGAAGGGAAATATTTCACTTGACCCTACTTTTGAGAAAAAAAAATGTTCACAGCAACGAAACTAAAAGGTGGACGAAGAAACTTACAGTTACAAATGTATTCATTATAACCACAATAGCAATATTTCACTAGTGGTTTATTTTCCAAATCTTTATTTTAGCTCTGATATTATGTTTTCACAGTTGGTGGATGCTTTCCTTTCTTGGTCTCAACTGAGTAAAGTAGTAAGGATAATACATAAACAATTTTTTCACTCATAATTACAAGAATTTATTGCCTTAAAACACAAATAATGGATTGTTTAATTTATAGAGATATATTTAAATTTCAGAAAATACATCAATTCCTCACATTTTAGTCCTTGCAGAGTTTCTTAGTCTTTACTGTCATCATCTTCAGTCTGACTAGTTGTAGCTAGTGATGGGCACTCTGAGACGGAGTGTCGAGATTTCTCGAGACTAGCACGGAACTATTTCTCGCGAGAAATTTCGAGAGATCTCGAGAGTGTTGTCCCCGCAATGTGTCTCGAGCAGCTTGTCATAGTCCTACCTGTAGTCGGAGCTGAATGTCGTTTGTGCCGAGTATGCGAATAGTCAACTACGGGCTTTCTCTGTTCCGTAAATGTATGTCAATAAGCGAATAGGGCGCTCATTTCTACCGAGGTCTGTTTTGACGAAGTCTAACATAATTATAAAGAATACGCATTCTGAAGCTGTATGCAGTGATATGTACACGAATAAGTAGCTTAAATACATAAATTGACGGCTGCTGTAGGCACACCTACCTGGATACTAGAGGTGTGCAATATTCCACCTTGAGACGGGCAAGATGCGCCTTGCTGCATATGCAACTGCTATTGTGCATAAGTGGAACGTGTAATCTAAAATGCCTAACTTTGCTCTAATTCTTTCGACAGGCAATGCTCGTGAGATATTTACCGTGTTACTGGTGCGTATTGAATGGTCGAATGTTTTCTATTTTACAGATCATCGGATGAGTTTTAAAACTAAGAACAACATGGCTATTTCAGCTCATTTTGTCCAAAAAGGGAATCGTTTCCTTCTTGGTCTCACCGATTCAAATGGATAATTAAACTGCATGTGTTAATGCATCTTATGAATACAAATAACACTTTCCATATTACATAAATGTAATTTGAAAGAACTGAACATGCACAATTCAACTTTGCCCGAATCGTTTCTCTACCATGCATCCATGAAAAAAATTGTTTAACCGAGCTCGATAGCTGCAGTCGCTTAAGTGCGGCCAGTATCCAGTATTCGGGAGATAGTGGATTCGAACCCGACTGTCGACAGTCCTGAAGATAGTTTTCCGTGGTTTACTATTTTAACACCAGACAAATGCTGGGGCTGTACCTTAATTAAGGCCACGGACGTTTCATTACCACGCCTAGCCCTTTGCTATCCCATCACCGCCATAAGACATATCTGTGTCGGTGCGACGTGAATCAGCTTGCAAAAAATTTGTTAGATGTTACTCCTCAAACTCAGCCGTACGGCTGTACGGCTCCGTGGCAAAATGGTCAGCGTGCTGTCCTTTGTTCCAGTGAGTGCCGGGCTCGATTCCCGGATGGTTGGAGGTTTTAACCTTCATTGGTTAATTCTGACGCCTCGGGGGCTTGGTGTCTGTTTATGCCGTCTTAATTATAATCCATCATAAGTAGGGTACCATCCCCACAGACGTTGAGATCGCTTGTACAGCATCAACCCTGAAGACCTGCACCATACCTCTTCGCAGGCAACATGCTTTTATTTATTTTATTTATTTATTTATTTATTTATTTATTTATTTATTTATTTATTTATTTATTTATTTATTTATTTATTTATTTATTTATTTATTTATTTATTTGTTTATTTTCTAATGTATTTAGATTAGTATAATGTCGTTTAATACGCCAGAATGATGAAGATGATACATTATCTTCTGTGAAAGAATATTTTTCTTAGTTCGAATATGATGATCATATTCATATTATTGTAACCGATATTCTGTGATAATTTCGGACATACAAGCGTTCTCGTTTACTCAGTATCGCTGCGGAGAGCGACGGAACTCATGGATAGACGTATTGAATGAATTGTACAGCTTTGATGTTGGGATTTTATTTGAGACTAGCTGATATACCCGTGCTTCGCTACGGGATTCTCAGAAAGACTGTCTTTGTGGTTTTCCTAACTGAAGTCATCTTAGGCCATTACAAAAATGTCAATACGAATGTAGCGATTAAAAGCAATCTTATGCAATACTCGATCAAATATAAAACCACACAATTTCTCACTTTTAAAGAACAGTGCTGATTGGATATTGTGCCATTTCACTGTTATGAGAAGTTACGACCGTAAGTAGAACAAAGATGGAACCCAAGTATCTTGGAATAATTAACGCCGAAAGGTCTGATCATACCGCATGTGAAGGCGAAAGTACTCACATCAAGTAGGAGAGAAGAAGAATTAAGATCAAGAAGGCAGTGAAAAGGATCGAACGGGAATATTGTTACTAACAATTTTGAAAAAAAAAATTAGAAAAACGAGATTGGATTGCTACCTAAAAATATACGAGTTGAAGACGGAAGTAACTGCACCAGAATTTTAAGGACGATACAACAAGAAATCAGCTCAGCGGGATAAAGAATGAAATTTTAGAAGCTACATTGCGAATTGAGTGGGAGACCAATAATTTCATTCAGCGAACTCCAAGAGACGTGAAGAGAGAAAATATAACAGCAACAAACTTACGTCACTGCAGTCCCTGCTGACGTACTTCACGATATTACCGAAGTGAAGAGTTACAGAAAGGGAATCCTACAATAACTCGAAATTGAGTGAAGAAAGAGAATTAATCATTTCAAATTATAAAATTACATCACCCTAAGGAGAATATTCGACAAGTAAATCAACTCTTCCAAAGGGGAACAATCTTCGCATTAGACAGTTTCTCACAGTTATTCACAATGGAAATGCTAATTAATCTTATATGCTATTTTATTCCGACTAGACCACAGATGAACATGATGCTCTAAGGAGATGATAAGCCAGACTGCCCAAATGGGTGCCGCGGGATGACGTTGCCGACCAAGATGACTGAGCCCAAAGGAGGAATATGCGAATATTTCCCGTCCACCCAGGGAAATAAGAAGCGACGTTTCAATATGTCCTGTCAGCTGGACATATGACGACGACTGGAGCTGCTGAATTCAGATAAGTCTTACTTTTAAATCAGTGTAATAATGTTTATATTCAACTGTAAGTGTAGTATGATTTATTAGTTTGTTCGGCGCGAAGTGATTAAGCGACAAGAGTGGTGTGATAAGTTAGAATAAAGGTGGATAGGTAATCTTCAGATATGCATGACAAATCCTTAGATAGGTAGTCATTCAGTGATGAAAGCCTACGTTCGAAATGTGATCCTTGTAGTGTGAAATTCTGAGTTAGTCAAGGTGACAGTAAATTGTATGATATGTAAAAGAGCGATATAGATACGTGTGTACATTGGTTATAGTCAATGAATGTCAAGTTAGGAACCAGCAGTAGGATATGCTTGCTAAATAGACAAATCTGTTTATGATAAATGGTGGTTATGACTGAATGAAGGTCATAGTATCTAGAAATGTGTCCATGAACCGTAAGTGAAATGATAAGGGCCACGATTGTAAGAAGTGAACCCGTGTTAGTAAGGAGACAGATTGTGGTTTAAAAGTATAATAATAATATTTTAAGAGAAGTTGATACGTGATTGATGATTTAGAATAATGATAGTTATTGATTCTTCGCGAGGATGAGCACGGTGACGTGGCTATGCACTTAATGGTTTTCATGTAGAGTTTTGCTAATTAGGAAATGAACGTGTAGCAATTTCACGTACTGTTTATCTTACGAGCAAGCATAAAGAAATACAAATAAGATCGGAGTGACATCTGTTGGTTAAAACGCACACTTGGTAGTGTCAGCAAAATCTCAGTTAGGAGGACGAACTAAACACATGTGCTGTCACAAATGTTTTCTAATACCAATCTATTCTCAGACGAGAGGAACGTAGTAACTTCTTAGGCGACATCCTATCACTGATGACTGAATGGAAATATAGGAATGATATTCAACGGTCAAGTCTTCACACAATGCACCACTCTAGATAGCATATTTCAGACGAGACTAGTAGAGTAGTCGTTAACTAGTATAATATCGCACCTATGTTTAGCTTAAAACGACGAGAGGGTTTGGATCTTTAAATGGTATATGTATCTTATTGGTTCTGATTGAACATTTTATGAGAACTACATTGATTTGGAAGGGGGACTTATCGGACTTCACGCAGAATAAATGGGACATAAATAAAGAAGCATAAATATTCAACATTCAACTTTCAACATTCAATATTCAATGATCATTATTCCATATCCAACATTGGGACTTAATTATGTATGGAAGCATTAGGGAACTATCCTCCCAGGTTAATACCCATAGGTATTTATTAGTATGTTGAGAAGGATAGGATGATTCTATGGCAGTAAATGAATATGAGCTCCGAGGGAGAGCTAACAGTTAATTCAAACCTGATATGTAGTAGGGAAATTCCAATTCATGAGATATGATTATAAGTCTCAAAATGCGTCCTGGATGCCATGAAGAAGACACCCTCAGTCTATATTTTTGCTTATTGGAACTCATGTTGTAAATATTTTTCCTTTCCTTTGCTAGGGTGCACCCAAACAAATAATTTTTTTTGTTACCCAGATAAGTTACTAAATATACAGATAAGTTTTTCTTTAGTTGTCCAAGTAAGTTTTCAATGACTTATACGAATTTTTAATTACCTATGTTAGGAAATATTTCACTAATTTAAGTATTCAAACATATTTGACTTCGTTTCAATCCATTAATTGAACGCTTTATTCCAATTTGATTATTGCTTTAAGGGCCTAAGAGGGAGAATTTGACATTTTCTTTTGGACTTATGATTTTTAATTTGATAATTATGAGCTGGAGCATAATGGTATTCAACTTAATAATGGCTTATGCGGAACTTAATACCTTGTCATACACTGTATTCTGTCCCTGATTTTGTGGGCAAGCATGACCTGAGCACTTAACGTAGTGGATTCCAGTAGATCTATTACAGATGATGACGAAATCAAATAACTTTTACTTTAGAATGTATAGTGGGCGCCGGATGTGCCAAATACCGGTAGATTCTCCATAAACATTGCTTACATATATTTTTGCACGATACCGCCTTTCTTCGATTCTTCTTTCTACCCAGAAATGTGGAAGTGCTGAATGAAGGAATGATATAGAGCATTTAGAAGAGAAAAAGTAAATGATTAATTAAATATTGAATGGAGAAATAGGTAGACTTATGAGGTTAAGTCCATGTTCCCTAGAAATAGGTCAAGTGAACAGTCGATCATACAGTTTCCTGTACCAGATTTTTCTTGTGGAGGATAGCTCAATATTCGAATTCTGGATTAAAACATTTGTATAATAAACAAATATATAAAATGTTAAACAGTTCTTTCAATGTGTTTGTAGTATAGAGACCTAGATTTAAGTAAATGAGAGCGGTAACATCTTGATAGCATAAGAATTACAATAAGCAACATATGAAAGTCGTTTCTATAGGTGATTTAAGTCTTATTTGGCTCCGTATGGTATATCTTTCTCTGAGTCGGAACTCACCACCCAAATTATAGAACTATTTAGTTGGAAAGGTCATAATTAAGCTAGCCTGGATATTATGCGTCCTCTCAGGGAGCCAGGGAACGGCGCAATATTGACAATATAACAGTCCAATTGTCGACCTAACAGTCCAAAGTTCCAGTGCTGGAATGCCCAGGCCGCAGACAGCCGTGAACTCTCATCTGGCATTATTCCGTCAAATATGCACACTGCTCATTCCAATCAGTGCCTCAGAGTAGGGATTGAATAGCTCTAATGCTATGATGAACCAGTGTGTTACGTACCAGTAGTATCAGAAAATGTATGAACCAGAGGAATGGCAAGCTAAAGAAAAAAGTTATCTAACTCCCCAATATTCAGGCAGGCTGTTATACTTGGTACGACCGACCGAGTTGGCCGTGCGGTTAGGGGAGCGCAGCTGTGAGCTTGCATCCGGCAGGTAGTGGATTCGAACCCCACTGTCGACAGCCGTGAAGATGGTTTTCCGTGGTCTCTCACTTTCACACCAGACAAATGCTGCGGCTCTACCGTAATTAAGGCCAGGGCCGCTTCCTTCCCACTCCTAGCCCTTTCCTATCCCATCGTTGCCATAAGACCTATCTTTGTCGGTGCAACGAAAACAAATAAAAAAACCTCGGTGTACAGAAGTAATCCCCATCTATCCCGTCTGGGCGACTGCCTAAATGCAAATCAGTATTGACTGATTGATTGATTGATCGAATGGCAACAGAAGATACAAAGCACATCACAACAAACAATGGTCAATGTAATGTTATTGTTGATCAATGCTATGAGCTTTCTATATTGTAGGCTCTCACATTTAGTTTTCCTTGGACTCTGTGATATCTTACAAAATTATTTATAGCGTAGAGTGTAGTTTCTTATTCTCCGACTTTACATACCGATTTTCATTAAATTCTGTTTACCCATTTTCTCGTGACTCGGCGCTGATATGGACTTAGTAACAAAAATCAAAATTCATGTATATCTCTGTTATCATAACCGGTACGGTAAAATGTATAAGACATAAATGATCGGAAATTTAATTCTATATAACTTCAGTTATGTAGTATTTGTCGATAGGACCAGTAATAACACAAATATTTTAAAATGAAATGTTAAGGCTTCCCCTATACTACCATTTCACTCAGCGTTAATAACATTGTTTATGGTCTAGATTGTAGCGACTTATTCCCCGACTTTGCATACTGATTTTCATTAAGATAGGAGCACTAATAACATAAATATTTGATAATTAAATTTTAGGCCTTCCCCTAAACTACCATTTCTTTTCGCGTGAATAAGTTTATTCATAGCCTAGATTATAGTGACTTATTCCCGGACTTTATATACCGATTTTCATTGAATTGCCTTCAGCCGTTTTCTCGTGATGCGTGTACAGACAGACAGACAGACAGACAGACAGACAGACAGACAGACAGACAGACAGACAGACAGACAGACAGACAGACATTACGGAAAATTAAAAAGTGTATTTCCTTGTTATGGTGGACACGACTGATACAGAAATACCATCCTTTTTTAAATTCTGAGCAATGTACAGACAAAACTCTTATTTTATATATTAAGATTTTTAAATATAGGAAATGTTAAAAATACTACAGGATAGAGAACTGTCAATCAAGATTATGAAAAAATAGTTTCCTATAATAGTTCTCACAGGAATAGTCGTTCAAAGTATCGTGTAAAATAAGTTTTCGTAACTACCTAATATTCAGTGATATGCTATTTAAACACACATAATAGTTTGCTGTATAATATGTCAGGGGAGCTAGTTGGACTTGTGGTTAGGGTCGCTTAGCTGTGAGCTTGCCTTCTGGAGATGGTGGGTTTGAATCCCACCGTCGGCAGCTCTGAAGATGGTTTTCCGTAATTTTCCATTTTTACACTTGGGAAATGTGGGGCTGTACATAAACTAAGGTTATGGTCGCTTCTTTTCCAATCCTATCCCTTTGTCATCCTTGACTCTCCGAAAACCTTCAATGTGTTAATACGATGATAAAACAACAGCAAGAAACTAAAAAGTAAATATGTTATAGACCTATATCACATCATATCTATAAATAAAATCGTAACGACCACGTGTCTGTACATTGAATACTTTGGAGAAATCATCATATAGTTTTCCATTTCAGGTGTAATAATGGCCATCTGCATATTTTTAGCTTCGGTGTCCGTCTGTTTGTCTGAGTTCTTGTAACTGGAAAACTACTGGATATATTTTTACCAAACTTCATACTTAGGATGCAGCTGTCCTTGGGTAGGTTTTAGGACAAATGTTATTTTTAAATCCCTGAAGGGACTGGGGGTTTATAGGAAGGTCGAAACAGTGATTTTACACTTCCACATAATATACATGACCAACATTAATGGAAACCTGCCAGCCTTAATGAAAATAAGTTTCTAACACCTTTTATTCATGGGTACTTTTCGATATGAGGATTAATGAGGGAGATTTCATTAACGGACGGTTTTGCAGTCTAAGTCCCAGCGGACTTAGCCCAAAAGTGGGTGAAGTTATAATCTACTCATTCAGGACTGTTATCAGGTGCATATGACGTCAAGGTATCACTTGGAGTTAGCGTTTATAGAAAGATTATTTTCAATAACTTATATATTCGTTAAATTAAGTCTATCAAAAGACTGTCTATAACAAAAGTTTGAGAATATGTTATTTCCGTTATTTTGTGCCGTTTACGTATTTATCGTACACCAGATAATAACGCAAATGCTTACGAAATATTGGATTTTTGGTCCAAGTCCCATGGAACACTTGGTGCATGTTACTTCTAGGTGGGTTAAGGGGAATAACTAACGAACCGTTTTCCTGTTCTAATTAGAAGAGATAATAAGGAAGGTTATCATCAACGATGGGTTTCATGAGTCTTCAGCAACAGCGTTACTCCAGTGGTCAGAGAAACAATATGAAGCCGAGAAGCAGGGAGAAATTCGCAAACTTTGAACCAGGAATTCTACCGTACAGTAAACCCTGTAATCGTCCTCATTCTGTTTCGATTTTGTTCAGTTTTATCTACTTCACGTTACTGCCACGTGCGTTCGTAGAAAAATATGTTTATCATGTCGTAATGAACGTTTGAATACAGGCATAAAAGTTCGCATAAATTCGTGTAGGAAACATTTAATACTTTAAAAATATACTGTAAATACTAGTAATCAGAAATTTGTTTTTTGCCTCTTCTTTCATCCTTAGAAGCTGGAGTATTATATTTTGAAATAAATTATATTTAAGCTATCTAGAACACAGTATACACGATGAAATGATAAATGTTATTGCCTTCCTAACACAGTTACACTGAATTTTATTTAGGAGGTACAATAGACAGAGAATATACTGTTCAAAGATTTTTTGACCACCCATTCGTCCACAAATTTACACTTGAAGCTTTTCACAGCAGCTGAACAGATGTCATTCTGTAGATTCACCACACATTTCTTCTGAGGTATTGTGTGAAACTACTCATCGGTTCGTCTAACACATCTGTAGGGTCTGAGAACTCAGGAAGAGAAGCATCAACAGTTACAGCAAAGAAAAGTATAGGAAGCATTTTTCGCAACACTTCGGAAATGAAAGTTACTCTGATACTTGTCTTCAGTGTTTCCTAGCCACAATCAGTCGTCAAGGTAATCCAGTGTACTGGTGCATTATTAGGCCCCCGAAATCCATTCGGACGCACATTCTGAAATTAGGACGGAGTTATAAGTGGAGGTAAATGTTGTTTTGAGGAGGTAATGAGGAAGTAAACATCCTCTCATTGAGAAAGAAAATATAAGAGATAACGTATTATGAAGAATGAATGTGTCAGTAAAAGTAAGTGAAGGGCCCAGGGAGGCGTGAAAACTTCAGACTCCCTAGGCCTCACAAACATAATACCACCAGTATCGGAAGTGAACAAATGTAGACAAAGGGAGGTTGGAGGGGAGGGGTAAAAGTGAAGAGACAAACGCCAGTGGATGGAGGTGGTAGAATAACATCCACGGTATGCCCCCTCAGTCGTATCATCATCAGTGTTCTGCCATATGGCAAGTCTTCACATGGCAGCTCTCCACGCAGTCCTGTCTCTTGCCACCCTCTTTGTTTCCTCATACTTGTATTCTACCCTGATACTGTCCAGCATATGATATCTTCTCCGTCCTCTTTGTCTTTTTCCATTTACCGCACCTTCTATAGCATCTATAAGCAAGCAATCTCTCCTCATCCAATGACCAATCCAATTGTGCTTTCTCTTCTTGATTACTTTTAATATATTTCTCTTTTCCCCAACTCTTCTCAAGACTTCCTCATTCTTTACTTTTTCTATCCATTGTATACTTTCCATTCTCCTCCAAATCCACATATGAAATGCTTCCAGTCTTCTTTCGTCCTCTTTTCTCAATGTCCATGTCTCAGCTCCATACAGTGCCACGCTCCATACAAAGCACTTCACGAATCGCTTCCTCAAGTCTCTACCCATGCCCCCACAAAAAAGTCTACTCTTCTTATTAAACGCTTCCTTCGCAATCGCAGTACGAGTTTTTACCTCTCGACTGCATCCCATGTCCTATCCTATTACACTTCCCAAGTATTTGAAAGCATCCACCTGTTCTATTATTTATTGGCCTAACTTTATGGTTGTCTTCACTTTTCTTGTGCTTATCACCGTACATTTTGTCTGTTTCTTATTAATTCTCATTCCAAATTCTTCACAGACAGCATTTAGATCTAATGGCATCGTCATCATAGCTCGTTCACTCTCTGCCAGTAGTAGAATGTCATCAGCAAATCTAATACATTCTATTCTCCTACCACCAACTTCCACTCCTCTTTTTCCATTCATGCATTTCTGGATAATCTCTTCCAAATACATGTTTAAAAATGGGGGGGGGGTGGCAGCCCTGTCTTACTCCCCTGCCAATTGTGCTTTCCTCTGTCTCCTCATTCCCTATCTGCACTCTTATCTTCACAGTCGTAAGAGGTGACTAAAACGAATCCAGGGGCTTTTGAATTAACAATTAACAGCGTAGGTTGGAGACCACACGGCCCTTAGCTGAGTCATGGCATTGCTTCCACTTACTTTTACCAGGCACCTCACCTCATCTGACATAGCCGAACTGCCTTGGTCAACCCTAGTACTTCTCCGACGCCGGCGACATTACGTTCGCGAGGTATAAGAAATAATTTATTTTCAAGCATGCGTGGCCGTTGTTTTCTAAATTTTTCACGTCTAATTAGTGTTAATAGACGATGATTTCCCAATTGTCCTTCCACATAAAACAATAATCATTACCACACCTACGACAGCCCTTCCATACCCTCAAGTTGTGAGCATCTGGTTCCCCTTAGGACAGAGAGGGGATACCGTGGATGAATTCTACGCTACCCACCAAGATTCCATACAGGTGAACGAACCCCCCATCCCTTCCAACCCCGCTGTCACACATTGCGACTAACCAAGTAGTAGGTACACTTTGCAACCTCCCGAAGCCTTTTGGACGCGCACCCTACATCTTATATCGTGTAACCTATATGCTAACATCTCCGCCGATTATTCAGTTGTTCCCGAGATTCGGCCACAGACTGAACCTCGAAGGAGGGGAAACCTGGAAAACCCCGTCCTGAAGAACAGTCCTTGACTTTGTTCCGACTTCGGCTGTCACCTCAAGGATATTACCAAGTATAGCGAGGGCTTTCTACTGCCTTAATCTTATTAACTAAAGCAGGAAGCTTTCGTAGAAGTAACGCCCCTCCCCGCACTTGTGGCGACCATCCAAAGAGTTGCTACGCTTTACCTTCCCCGGAATCCTTTCGGACGCGCACCTTACCTCGTGTATATGCTAACATCTCCGAAGATTCCGTCGTACCCGAGACTCGGTTGCAGATTGAACCTGAAAAGAGAAGGAACCCGGAATGCCCTCTCCTGAGGAACAGTCCTTGACGTTGTTCCGAGTTCGACTGTCATCCCGAGGATATTACCAAGTACAGCGAGGGCTTTCTACTGCCTTAAGCTTATTAACTAACTCAGGAAGTTTTCGTAGATCTTCCAGAGAGAACATTTAACCGCTCCCGGTATCCTTTCTAACGAGTACTTTGAGAATAGTAGAATTCTTGCCGTTTGCTTGAGGTAGTAATGGTGATTTTTGTTATAAGAGGACGTGTCTCAATGCACTCATCTTGTCTGAATAATAATCCGAAGAATGTAGTTATCGGCCGGCTTTGGAAAGTGAAGGGGCTCGATGGGTATAAATATGAAAGATTCCTTTGGTTTTGGGAACCTAACACCTTCGGGGCCGTAAGAGAAGATGATTTGACCAAGTGTGGTCGAAAGGAATGATGAAAATGAAGTGCCCAACACAATTAAGTGAAAGCAATGCTATACTCAAGTAGGGAAACCGTCGTTGCCAATTCGCGCTCTCAACGTCAGAGCCCCTGGCCCCCCTTTGATTAGAGTAGTTTTAAAAAAACACACTGTGCACAAGAAATTAAGTTACATTTAACATTCACACAACATTTCTGTTGTTTCCTTAGAACTCTTGGGCATGTTCTTTTACTGCAGTCTAGCAGATGATGCAGAGAACAGTGCTGCCCGAACAGTGAACAAAGGCGGTGGGGATCGACGTTGTGCCCTTCATTTCGCAGGCAAATATTCTAATGGATTCCGTGGATAGCCGTTGTTGTTTACAGATGGCGAAGTTCGAAATGGTTGTCTTTCCACACACTGGTAGTCACGGCTGGAGTAGAGTAGAAAGAGCGCGGCATTTCATTCGTTTCCTCGTATTCTCTTCTATCAGTGTGCGATTTGCTGGAGCTCTTCAATGAATGAGGCTGTTCGAGTTACAGTGATGGTGCGAATTTTGAAACTCTGAGAGCTGTGCGAAGACAGGCCGTCCTGACTGTTATGTCTTGCTATTTTCCTGTAAATCAGAAAAGGACTTATTTTCCAGATGGCATTTGAAGCAATGGAGACTACCGTTAGTTTAAAAAGTGCACAAACTGTTCCTAATGATAACTGGTCGAGTTTCGTAATAGCCCAAATTTCCATTTTTTCTGTCTCCGGTCCGCCTTTCAGTCGCATTTTACGACAGATAGGAGATAGCATGTATTTATTCTAATGCCCGAAACCACAGTGGATCTTGTAGTAAACCCCCTGTGGGTGGGGGGCGGTAGAATAACACCCACGGTATCCCCTGCCTGTCGTAAGAGGCGACTAGAAGGTGCCCCAAGGGCTCTGAAACTTGGAGCGTGGGTTGGCGACCACGGGGCCCTCAGCTGAGTCCTGGCATTGCTTCCACTTACTTGTGCCAGGCTCCTCACTTTCATCTATCCTATCCGACCTCACTTGGTCAACTCTTGTTCTTTTCCGACCCCGACGCTGTTAGGTTTGCGAGGGCTAGGGAGTCTTTCATTTTCACGCTGTTCGTGGCCCTTGTCTTCCTTTGGCCGATATCTTCATTTTTCGAAGTGTGGGATCCCTTCCATTTTTCCGTCTGATTAGTGTTTAATAGAGGATGGTTGCCTAGTTGTACTTCCTCTTAAAACAATAATCACCACCACCATCTTGTACTAACTGAATGCGGACTGCACAGTGAACGACCTTTCAACAATAATAAAGATTTTTCTTGCCTTAATGTTGAAAATGGAACACCGAATGTGTTGTGGCTACAGCGTGTAGACTTCTCCGAATGATATTACTTCCAACCAGACCTTAATATTAGGTTATTCTGAGGATTAAATCCTAAGAACCAACGACTGAACGTTTCTATTATATTGTTTTCTATCAGGGGCTTGTAGATTTGGGCAGTAAAATTCTCTCCTTTAGGATTCCATCCCTGATACATGCACTATTCAAGAGTATTATCTTACTGCAGCTGAATCATTGTAACATCATGCTCAATGAACCATGGTTACAATATATCGCAAGTACTACAACTTTCGTTTCCCCACGCAATAATATCCACAGTGGCGGTAATAGGTTCCTGGGTTTCCTCAGAAACAGTTCCAAGGTTTCAGGCTTGGTTGAAGCTAGAAACTGAATCTTAATTATTTCCAGTTATTCAGAGTCTTGCCTTCGTGATCTACACGGCGTATTGTGGCTTTCACAGCAGACATTTGTCCCGTATAATCAAACTACTCCCCAATAGTTACATGATATTTTACCATCTTGTAATCGCAATCAATCGTACAGAACGTAACCATAAAGGGGTCTGAGAAACACGCTTGGAATATATCATTGCACATCTTTCTTATTTTTAGAAGTGGAATCCAGATTCATCCATATAAATTAGGTTGGTATATCTCTGTGCGCTACAATGAGTCCTTCCAATCTTTCAGTTGCAAGGGGTATTCTGATAACAAAGAAATACAGGGCATTGTCCTAAAAACCTCGGCGTGATATTCATAGTTGAATTTTCGTCATGGTTGAGTGATTCCTGACTTTAAGTCCTGGCGGATATAGCCCAAAAGCGGCTGCATGTAGAGCAGAAATCTTATATATAATCTATAAATAAAATAGTAACGACCGAGTGTCTGTACATTGATTACTTTGGCGAAATTTTCTTTTCGTTATCCGTTTCAGGTGCAATAATGACCATCTAATACATACCTTTAGGCTTTTTTTGTCTTTCTGTTTGTTTGTCTGAGTTCCTATAGCTGAAGCACTACTGGATATATTTCAACCAAACTTCATATTCAGAATCCAACTGTGCTTGGATAGGGTTTAGAGAGTCAGTATTGTTTCTAAATCCCTGAATGTACTGGAGTTTATAGGGAGATCGAAACTATGACCTTACTCTTCTATATACACGACAAGCCTTAATGGAAAAGAATTTCTAAAATTGTTATCTGATGTACACTTTTTCGATAGGAAAAACTGAGAAGAGGAAGTGTTCTCGCACTCAAAACTAGACTATAAAATATGTTGGTGAGACTGCAAATGAAGAATTGCAAGGGATTCAGCTTAATAATGATAGCAAACCAAACTGGAGCAAGTAGACGTTTCAAAATCTAATTTGCTTCGACTACAACTGAATTGCTTGTAGATGAATAGTGGTAAAAGCTTAACGTACGAGATAACTTATATTGAGAGGAGATTCTTGATGATAAAGATGATGTTGGTTGGTTGGTTGGTTGGTTGGTTGGTTGGTTGGTTGGTTGGTTGGTTGGTTGGTTGGTTGGTTGGTTGGTTGGTTGGTTGGTTGGTTGGTTGGTTGGTTGGTTGGTTGGTTGGTTGGTTGGTTGGTTGGTTGGTTGGTTGGTTGGTTGGTTGGTTGGTTGGTTGGTTGGTTGGTTGGTTGGTTGGTTGGTTGGTTGGTTGGTTGGTTGGTTGGTTGGTTGGTTGGTTGGTTGGTTGGTTGGTTGGTTGGTTGGTTGGTTGGTTGGTTGGTTGGTTGGTTGGTTGGTTGGTTGGTTGGTTGGTTGGTTGGTTGGTTGGTTGGTTGGTTGGTTGGTTGGTTGGTTGGTTGGTTGGTTGGTTGGTTGGTTGGTTGGTTGGTTGGTTGGTTGGTTGGTTGGTTGGTTGGTTGGTTGGTTGGTTGGTTGGTTGGTTGGTTGGTTGGTTGGTTGGTTGGTTGGTTGGTTGGTTGGTTGGTTGGTTGGTTGGTTGGTTGGTTGGTTGGTTGGTTGGTTGGTTGGTTGGTTGGTTGGTTGGTTGGTTGGTTGGTTGGTTGGTTGGTTGGTTGGTTGGTTGGTTGGTTGGTTGGTTGGTTGGTTGGTTGGTTGGTTGGTTGGTTGGTTGGTTGGTTGGTTGGTTGGTTGGTTGGTTGGTTGGTTGGTTGGTTGGTTGGTTGGTTGGTTGGTTGGTTGGTTGGTTGGTTGGTTGGTTGGTTGGTTGGTTGGTTGGTTGGTTGGTTGGTTGGTTGGTTGGTTGGTTGGTTGGTTGGTTGGTTGGTTGGTTGGTTGGTTGGTTGGTTGGTTGGTTGGTTGGTTGGTTGGTTGGTTGGTTGGTTGGTTGGTTGGTTGGTTGGTTGGTTGGTTGGTTGGTTGGTTGGTTGGTTGGTTGGTTGGTTGGTTGGTTGGTTGGTTGGTTGGTTGGTTGGTTGGTTGGTTGGTTGGTTGGTTGGTTGGTTGGTTGGTTGGTTGGTTGGTTGGTTGGTTGGTTGGTTGGTTGGTTGGTTGGTTGGTTGGTTGGTTGGTTGGTTGGTTGGTTGGTTGGTTGGTTGGTTGGTTGGTTGGTTGGTTGGTTGGTTGGTTGGTTGGTTGGTTGGTTGGTTGGTTGGTTGGTTGGTTGGTTGGTTGGTTGGTTGGTTGGTTGGTTGGTTGGTTGGTTGGTTGGTTGGTTGGTTGGTTGGTTGGTTGGTTGGTTGGTTGGTTGGTTGGTTGGTTGGTTGGTTGGTTGGTTGGTTGGTTGGTTGGTTGGTTGGTTGGTTGGTTGGTTGGTTGGTTGGTTGGTTGGTTGGTTGGTTGGTTGGTTGGTTGGTTGGTTGGTTGGTTGGTTGGTTGGTTGGTTGGTTGGTTGGTTGGTTGGTTGGTTGGTTGGTTGGTTGGTTGGTTGGTTGGTTGGTTGGTTGGTTGGTTGGTTGGTTGGTTGGTTGGTTGGTTGGTTGGTTGGTTGGTTGGTTGGTTGGTTGGTTGGTTGGTTGGTTGGTTGGTTGGTTGGTTGGTTGGTTGGTTGGTTGGTTGGTTGGTTGGTTGGTTGGTTGGTTGGTTGGTTGGTTGGTTGGTTGGTTGGTTGGTTGGTTGGTTGGTTGGTTGGTTGGTTGGTTGGTTGGTTGGTTGGTTGGTTGGTTGGTTGGTTGGTTGGTTGGTTGGTTGGTTGGTTGGTTGGTTGGTTGGTTGGTTGGTTGGTTGGTTGGTTGGTTGGTTGGTTGGTTGGTTGGTTGGTTGGTTGGTTGGTTGGTTGGTTGGTTGGTTGGTTGGTTGGTTGGTTGGTTGGTTGGTTGGTTGGTTGGTTGGTTGGTTGGTTGGTTGGTTGGTTGGTTGGTTGGTTGGTTGGTTGGTTGGTTGGTTGGTTGGTTGGTTGGTTGGTTGGTTGGTTGGTTGGTTGGTTGGTTGGTTGGTTGGTTGGTTGGTTGGTTGGTTGGTTGGTTGGTTGGTTGGTTGGTTGGTTGGTTGGTTGGTTGGTTGGTTGGTTGGTTGGTTGGTTGGTTGGTTGGTTGGTTGGTTGGTTGGTTGGTTGGTTGGTTGGTTGGTTGGTTGGTTGGTTGGTTGGTTGGTTGGTTGGTTGGTTGGTTGGTTGGTTGGTTGGTTGGTTGGTTGGTTGGTTGGTTGGTTGGTTGGTTGGTTGGTTGGTTGGTTGGTTGGTTGGTTGGTTGGTTGGTTGGTTGGTTGGTTGGTTGGTTGGTTGGTTGGTTGGTTGGTTGGTTGGTTGGTTGGTTGGTTGGTTGGTTGGTTGGTTGGTTCAGGATCACTTGGAACAATGTTCTTCTTCTTGTCTTAGCAAAACTTCTTCATCCTTTCTCGGCGTTGTTGTTTTCGTTATTCCGCTCATTTACTGCCTGATTTCTTCTTGGCTTTCTCTGGACGTCTACCGTCAAAGGTTGCTTTCCCAAATTATTTTCTATTTGCAATTTATTCTTTTTTTAATTTTGAGTAATTCCAAACCCTCTGTCTTCTTTTAAAATTATGTTTTTCTATTTGCGTAGTGTTCAGCATGTTGTTTTGATAATTAGTCTTTTTCCATTCTTTACAGGTGACCAAAGAATCGTAATCTCCTTTCTATGAAAGCGTGACCATTTTTTCTGATGTTTTATAAAAAATCGTTCTGTATATACCATTCATTCTCCCAAATAACTCCCATACGCCCTTCTTGATGCCAACCCCATGTGGAGGGATGTATTACATATTGCGTGTTAATGTGGTGACCTGTATTGTGGTGTGTTGTACATCAAGGAAGATGCGTATTAAACACAAAAACCCATTCCTCGAGCCAGAGATATTGACTAGACGTGGAGGAATTGCTGGAACCAACCAGAAATCAAAGACGGGACCCCCTGATCCGACGACCTTAAAGCTCTCCGTTCAGCGAAGGAGACAGACACCACTATAATTACATAATTTAATTTAAATGGAGTGAAGATGGTTTATATTAATTTCTGGAACTACCGAGGGAGTCGGCCGTGCGGTTATGGTCGCGTAGCTGTGGCCTTGCATTTGGGAGATGCTGGATTGGAATCCTACCGTCGACAGCCCTGAAGAGAGCTTTACGTAGTTTCCCATTTTTACACCAGGGAAGTGCTGCGGCTGAACCGTAAGACCACGCCCGCTACCATCCCTATCCTAACTCTCTCCAATCTTTGCGTCGCCGAAAACCTTCTCTGTGTTAGTGCGATGTTAAACTACTAGCACTATAATAATAATAATAATAATAATAATAATAATAATAATAATAATAATAATAATAATAATAATAATAATAATAATAATAATAATAATAATAATAATAATAATAATAATAATAATAATAATGTCCACCTCTGTGGTGTAGTGGTTAGTGTGATTAGTGGCCACCCCCGGAGGCCCGGGTTCGATTCCCATCTCTGACACGAAATTTGAAAAGTGTTACGAGAACTGGAACAGGGTCCATTCAGCCTCCGGAGGTCAACTCAGTAGAAGGGGTTTCGATTCCCACCTGAGCCATCCTCGAAGTGGTTTTTCGTGGTTTCACATTTCTCCTCCAGGTAAATGCCGGGATGCTACCTAACTTAAATTCACGGTTGCTTCCTTCCTCTTCCTTGTCTACCCCTTCTAATTTTCCCAACTCCCCACAAGGCCCCTGTTCAGCATAGCAGGTGAGAATGCATGGGCGAGGTACTGGTCCTCCTTCCCATTTTTATTCCTCGACCCAAAGTCTCACGCTCCAGGACAGGTGGGTTCCCCCGCTGAGTCCGAGGGAAAACTAACTCTGGAGGGTAAACGAATTAAGAAATAATAATAATAAAACCAAAAGATATTAGAAGTCGAATGTCTTGCTGTAATGCGGTTCCAATCCTGGCCAATGTACGCAATTTTTTGGAGGAAAGAAAATGTCACGTGCTTCAGATCTGAATTATTTGTAAACCTGGAGGTTTCGAGGCTATGACGACTCTCAAGTGTCAGTTGGAACGGCATGCTTTGTTTTTGTTTTGTATTGTAACGAGTTTGAGGACACAGATCAGTATAACGACTTAACGACGGCAAGTGTGAGTGCTGTATGAGCTTGGTACTCCATACTTAGACGGACCAGTCCTTCTTAGACAATTGCAGTCTGTGAAACCTCTCCGCAATGTCTTCGAGTAGAGTATTTGATACCGACTTCATGAACACAATCAGCTTTATCATAAGTTCCTTGTGAACCTAATATTCGCTGCATTATTAACCCGGGTTCAGTGGTTCAAGTTATTAGGCGCTTTCTTTCTGATTCCAGGTTGATGGGCTCGACTACGCCTCAGTTCGATATTATTTAAAGGTTCCCAAATACTGTACACCAGCATAGAAATAGTAAATTTAGCTGCACCTGTGCGTAAAATTATGCGATACCTTGTAGGCTCTGGAAACAGTTAAGGTAGGTATGGGACTTAAAACCAATTATTATTATTATTATTATTATTATTATTATTATTATTATTATTATTATTATTATTATTATTATTATTACGGAGTTTCCGTGGTTCACAGAGGAATAGGAAGCGTCTGGGTTTAATGGCTGGACAAGATATTACTTAGAGCAGCGATTAATGTAACAATTTTGGAAATTTCATTTCTTTCCTGTCTAAAAATTGAAAGGTAGAAAATGTGATGAATAAGAAAACTACTGAACAATAATGAGCTCGTCAACTCTAACAATATATTGGACTTAGAAGTCCTGAAATCAGGTACACAACTTGAAAAAATTACCTAGTTAAATTACATAGAGAAGAGCATAACTAATCCTGGAAGATACAATATTTTGAAAGAGCACGATTTTCTCCGAGCAGGTACACTTCACAGGAGTGTGAGGTCCAAAATACAAGAGCCTAGCACCGAAGAGGCAATGCCACACTTAAAATTACATTAGGCAACCCATCAGGTGACCCCACTTCAAAGTTTTCATACACGGTTGCCCCATGTTGGGCTTCTCCCTTGCTCATCAATAATAGTATTCACTGTTACCAAAGGGAACTAATACGGAGAAACAGTTACCGTATGAAAGTTCAGAATAAACAGGGGCATAATTACCCCTACCCATGCTACATGGCCTTAAGAGTAAAAAGAAAAGTTTACACAAAACCGGCCGTCAACAAACGGCAAGGACACGAGCCACCGGCACTTCTCATATAAATTTCTAGAAGTATAAGTGGGCTGAAGGCCCAATGGTACAGAGGCTAATCCCATTCTAAAAGGGGTGATTAAAGGAGAAACATTTAAAGCCGAGACAAGATTTACAAAATATATAGGTTGAAAACTTCATTCACTCAATTACAAGGTTCAATGGGAAACGGCCGAGGGTCACCACTCTTCTTTCCCTTACATTACATATTTCCCAGTAGTGAATAGAATTATAGTTCTCAGACTTCGCCGAAAATCTTACATTTAAACCACCTGATTAGAAAATTACATTAAAAGAAAACGGCTGAAACCTTCGCCTCAAACTACCCGTATGCGCTATCACAGGTTTAAGTAAATTCTGCCATGACCTTGTATCGGTGGATGTTCTTCAGGCAGGTCGCGCCCCTGCCTTCTAGGCCTTCGCCATGTCGCATTCTCAAGCACTGAAGCAATTCAGGCAAAACGGTCCTAAATTGCCCTGCTTTTATAGTTCCGTAGGGGAAGCTGCCGGATTTATTTGGAACTACACTTTACTTACAGGCTGAATTCCTCTAAACACGCCCGGGTTTGATTGGCTAGAGAACATATTTACAAGCATCATATAGGTAGATTACAATAGAAGAGGAACCAGCTGAGGTGTTGACAACTTCGGTACATTAAAAAAAATCTTAAGGGAAAGGTTCACCAATAACAAAAATGGCATTTCCTAAGCTTTTAGTCCATGGGAGTGCGCTAAAAAATAGGCTAACAAATCGATGGTAAAGCCATCTAACCATAAAAGAAGAAATTATTTGGAAGTTTACAAGTTAAAGTCCGTTGGCATAGATGGCCGTAGAGAAGGCGCACAGTTCAAATAGCCGGGGAAAGTGTACCCCTGTTACAATTATTATTATTATTATTATTATTATTATTATTATTATTATTATTATTATTATTATTATTATTATTACAGAGGGTTGCCTGTGGGAAGGGCATCCTATCGTGAAACTGGAACAAACCCATACCCCGTCTTGACCCCAATAAATTGGAAGAAAGGCCACGAGAAAAATATTTCTTTACTAATTTGTTTACGTCACACCGAAACAGATAGGTCTTACAGCGACGACGGTATAAGAAAGGGCTAGGAGTAGGAAGGAAGTGACTGTGGCTTTAACCAAGGTACAGCCTAGTGAAAATGTGGGAAACCACGGAAAATGATGTTCAGAGCTGCCAACAGTGGGGTTCGAATCCACTATCTCACGAATGCAAGCTCACAGCTTCCCGGAATTTTCTTAGAAACGATCGAAAGTTCAGGCAAGCTAATGAAATTTTATGCAATCATGTTTGCGTTTCTTTTCTAGAGTTTGTTGTTTTGGACTTGCACCGTTTCACGAAGGGGCCATTCCATGTGAAATCGAACAGCAAGAAAATATGTGTAAAGTGATGGAAATATTAAATACTAGCAAATGTACCCGTGCTTCGCTACGGTACTCTACATTGTATACGGATTCCTCCGTAAATTACTGTAAAGGCAGTGAGTAGGCCCGTAACTTGGCAGGGTGGGCTCGCGACCACGGACCCTTAGGTGAGTCTCCAAAGCGACTTCAATTTATTAATATATATATTATATTTCACCCCCCTACCGAGGGGTTCTAGGGGCGTCTTGCTCCCACAGTACTTTTTCCACATAGTAGGTTATATTTGTACGCCCCCACCGCAAAGGGGGCTGAAGTTGAACTTTAAAAAATCCGAAGTGTCAGTATTCATGTCAGCGACCCCGAAATCTATGGATTCGACACTATTTTCGATTATTTGTATATATCACTCCCCCCCTCGCCACAAAGGGCGTGAAAATGAAAGGCCTCCACACGTAATACCGTGCGAGTTGAAATAGAACGAAAGTTGACCAAGGGAGGTCGAAAAGGATAGATGAAAGTGAGAAGCCTAGCACAAGGAAACAGAAGCAATGTCAGGACTCAGCTAAGGCCCCGCGATCGCCAACCCATACTCCCTACTTAACAGCCCCTGAGGTTGCTTGTAGTCGCCTCTTATGACACGGCATCATGATAGCACTCGAATTCGACTGCGACTGACAGTAGTAAAGGGAACGTGCCATTATAATGAAAATACCTTCCCTATTTCCAGTCATAGTGTAGTTGGGGAAGTATCATGAAATCGCAGGTGGCCTTGGGTGTTAGCAATCAAAAACGTGATGGAGTTTTTCCGTTTTAATGCCAGGCCACCGTGTGTACTTCCAGTCGCTGTCGAGTTGGAGAGTTCCCATTACAATGGGATATCTTGTTTCCTTTTTCCAATGATAATCAGTTGGGGAGTTTTAACTATAATGGCAAGCGGACTTGTCTACCGACAGTATTAGTCCAATTGGGGAGTTCGAGTAGAAGTCAGAGTCGAGTTGGGAGTTTTAATTATAATGACAGTTCTGCTTACTTATTTTTTTGCTATTTGCTTTAGGTCGCACCGACACAGATATGTCTTATGGCGATGAAGGGATAGGAAAGGCCTAGGAAGTGAAAGGAAGCGGCCGTGGCCTTAATTAAGGTACAGCCCCGGCTTTTGCCTGGTGTGAAAATGGGAAACCACGGAAAACCATCTTCAGGGCTGCCGACAGTGAGGCTCGAACCCACTATCCCCCGATTACTGGATACTGGCCGCACCTAAGCGACTGCAGCTATCGAGCTCGGTTGCTTACTTAGTGCCGGTCACAGTCGAGGTGGAGGGTTTCCGTTATTACGGTAGATCATTTTTGCTATTCCCAGTCAGATGAGTTGGAAAGTTTCGGTTAGAAAAGAAGGCCCATTTGTCTACTGTTAGCGAAATGTATTTAGGGTTCTTCAATATAATGGCAGGCCCACTGGTGGGCAGGCGGTCACAATCGAATTTCAAGGTTCCCATTATCATTATAGGTCGTCTTTGCTATCCCCAGTCACTGTTGATTTGCGAAGTTTTCATTGAAATGGCATTTCCGCTTGCCTATGGCCAGTTAGTATCAAGTTGGCGACTTTTCATGACAATGTCAAGCCTTCTTGCCTATTACCAATCAAAAATGTGTTCGGGCGTGTGGGTTATAAAAGTAGGTCCCCTTGCTACTGCCAAACCCAGTCAATTTGGGGGTTCCCATGATAACGGCAGATCTTCTTTCCTATTTCCGGTTATCGTGTTTTGATTATATTGCCAGGCCCCCTTGCGTATTGGCAGTCACAACGAAGTTGGACAGTTTTCATTGTAATATTATTCCAGTTTGTCTACTGCGAAAAACATTGAGTTGAGGAGTTAAAATTATATTGGCAGGCCCCCTTACCTTCTGCCAGTCACAACCGACGTGGGGTATTTTCATTACAGTGGCAGATCCTCTTGCCTATTGCCAGTCACAGTCGAGGTGGAAGGTTCCCTACCGCTACAGACAGTAGATTTGAGCAGCTTTGGTTATGATGACAGCCAACGGCCGTAGCCGTGTTGAAGCACCGGATCCTGTGAGATCTCCGAAGTTAAGCAACACTGGACGTGGTCAAGATTTGGATGGGTTGCCACGCGCTGTTGGGTGGGGTTAAGGGAATGGAGGAGCGGAAAGGGACTGGCCACCCTACCGTACGTAAACTCCGGCTCAGGCACACCTCTACGGAGGTTCGGACCTGCCTTCGGGCAGAATACACCCTTTAGTTATGATGTCAGGCATACTTTCTCTTATTGCCTGTCACAATGGACTTGCGCAGGTTTCATTATAATGGCCGGCCCACTTGCCTATCGATAGCCACAGCCCTCTTTCCTATATTCAGTCATAGTGTAATTGGCGAGGTTTGGTTATAATGGTAGTCCCGCTTGCCTACTGCGAGTCACAATCGAGTTGAGGAGTTTTAATTATAGTAGCAGTTCCCCTTGCCTACTACCAGTCACATTCAAAATGGGGAGTTTTCATCATCAATGCTGGTAGAGTTTACCAGTGCTAGTCACAGTCGAGTTTGAAGTTGCTATTATAACGGCCGATCTCCTTTCCTATTTCCAGTCATAGTCGAATTGGGAAGGATTTTTATAATAGCAAGCCCCTTACCTACTGCAATTCACAATCGAGTTGAGGAGTTTTAATTATAATAGCACTCCCCCTTGCCTACCACCAGTGTCAATCAAGCTCGAGAGTTTTCATTTTAAGGGCAGACCCCCTTACCTAGGGCCAATCGCAGTCAATTCGGAGAATTCCCATTTTAACGTAGGTCTTCTTCCCTATTCCCAGTCAGTGTCGATTTGGCCAGTTTTCATTATGTTGGCATGCCCCCATTTCTACTTCCAGATAATCAACAGTGTGCTTGGAAAAATTAAGTAACACTGATGATCTTCCCATAATTAGGAGTCTATTCGTTTATGGGATCAATTTCATTTAATTTGTCACCAGTACACGTACTGAAGCGAAGGAAGAACAGAGTCATTGAAGAACCTCTTGATAAACAATGTTTCGTGTTTTATTTTCTGGTGCACATATAAACAGGGACTTGCTGCTGCTGACTCGGGAACATGCGACGTACAGTTGCCCGTGGGAAAAGCAGGGTGATCTGAGGTCAAGTCCAGCAATACTCAACGTCTGGCCTTGGGATTTATTAATAGTCATCGCAAAGCAGAGGCTGACTGGAAACTGCAGACGCTTGAACTCAAACGGGTAGTTGGTTGGGATTAGTGGTATCCGCGGGATAAGAACTGACTCTCCTTCACCGCATCCAGTCATGATAGTTGCCTCTATCACATGTTTGTGGAGGGCGTTTACCTGAAGTCTTGTCCCATTGCACAAATTAGGTGGGCTGAGATTGCGCATGAGTATGATTGGTGCGCCGATCTTTAAGGTAATTTTGTGCGATGGAAGCCCCGGAGCCGTTATAGAATTCAGGAACTCAGGAGGATAGTGAACTGCGTCGTCAGAGTTGATTACTTCATTGACAGACGTATAAACTGTCTCCTCGCCGTGGAACATTGTGAGGATAGTCGAATTAATGTACGCCGCTTGTTCATTAGTTGGAGTTAAGATCGCTCTGCAGCAGAGCCATGAGATGGGTTTGCTCCTAATATTTTCTACGTCCGGGTACACCGATGAAATGAGAGCTTCAAGGTTAGAAAGCGACAAACAAAATTCATCAGAAAGAGTAATGATCCCGTTACTGTCTCCCAGTGAGCCGTTCCCAATCGACAACAATATTTCAGTGAATGTATGTATGTTTTCATCACCACCTAGATGTACCCTCATATTCTGTGTCAGAGACAGTTTTTTGATATTTGGCCAAAGTGATGATCTCCTTAATGAAGCGTTCACTTCATCTGCTCTGCTCCCTCTTGGAACAACCGGTAACGTTTGACGAAAATCACCAGAAAAGAGGATAGGGACACCTCCAAAGAAGTTATCACTGTTTCGGATGTCCCGCAGCGTTCGGTCAACTGCTTCAATCGCCTTTCTGTGAGCCATAGTGCATTCATCCCAAATTATAAGACTGCAGTCTTGCAGAACCTTGGATATGTTACTTTGTTTTGTGATGTTACATATTGGTTACTCTGTGCAGTCAAGATCTATAGGCACTTTAAACATCGAGTGAGCAGTTTTGCCACCGGGTAAAAGAGTGGCTGCGATCCCCGAAGAGGCTACTGCTACAGCAATCTTACTACCCTGTCTGATCTTAGACAACAGTAAGTTAATCAGGAATGTTTTTCCAGTTCCGCCCGGAGCGTCTAAGAAAAACATTCTACTTTCCTTATTTCTAACACAGTTTAATATTTCCCGATATACTACAGTCTGTTCATCTGTAAGTTTTGGTTCATTTAATAGAACAAAAGACCTTAACGCTTCTTTATTGTAATTTGTTTCCCTGAGATAGTCAGCATTTAACGTTTGTAAGATCTGAGGGGAAGGAAGGCCGTAAATGTTCAAAGGCTGACCGCCAATCGATAGAACGTATTCTTCGAGGTCTTGAAGACATCTGTCTTCCACATGGGCGATCATTTCATGAGCAGTACCGTCGTTACAGGGGGAAAGTTCTCGTAAGAAATCTTCTGCTAGGCTCTCCTTATATTTGTTCCACAGATCCAACGGATCAGAGAGACTGCAAAAGACTAACAATATGCCAAAAAGCCGGCGAAGTTTTGCTGGGCTTTGTGAAACTATCGCCTCCTTCAGTGTCTCTTCCCATTGAGAGTCATCCAGGAGTAATCCATGGGCTTTGCATGCACTCCGATATGTAGGGTGAAGTATGCCATTGACGGTGCGAAGGTCAGTGAAGGATGTTGGTCCCCTGACAGTGAACAGAAGCATGCGTAAATAGAAGCACTCGGAATTATTAGGATGGACTGCATACACTCGGCTAATTACGTGCTGCTTTCTAACGCCCGAAAATGCTACCACAGGTACTCCTTTCTTTCTTCTTACAAATGTACCTTGCTGTTTGTTATACGTATAGTAAGAGGGAACGTCTTCATACAACAGTGTCTTAGCAAAATCATCTGTCTGACATAAGTTAAAGAATGCCATTAAGGTGGTGTTACGTGGATTTTCTACTATGTCATGAGCCGTTTCTGCAGTAAAGACAATTCTTTGAAAATTTTGTAGATGAACATCTAAATGCATTACTGGAGGATACCTTTCATGGATAGGAAATGAAAGAATTCGCCAAACTGCTTCTGAGCTGGATATGTACCTTCCGCTCTGATACTGGCACACTTCATCATTTTTGTCTTGCAAACCTAAGACTGCCTGATCGCTTCCTTTGTTGATGTACTTACAGATGTATTTGATGGACTTAACACTGCTACAGTATTCAACATTGATGTGTGTTTTGAATACCCTAGACAAAACAGGACAGTATGGCACTATCCATCTATTATCCACTTCCATATCCTGTCCATTTATCATAAGGCGTGCAGTGAAGCCACCCATAGAAGGAATCCTGCGCTTGTAGGATGGGTACCCATCGTTCCCTGTGACAGTTTCATTGACGAATGCTCGTGGGTATCGTTTTGAGCATCGTCCACCTTTCATACATGGTGAGCCTACGTTGAAAGATCCGCATGGTCCATGGACCATGTGACATTTAACTATGTTAAAAAGCTGTGGATCTTTATCAGGATCTGGAAATTCAGCACTAATAACCTTATCAATATCGACGGGTCGTATCTTGTCCTCAAGCCATAATAATATGTGGGCGTGAGGCAAGCCACGCTTTTGCCATTCAACAGAGTACATAAAACAAAGAGTTGGCCCAAATATTTGTTCTCTGGTTAGTAAGTCCATGAGAGATTTTAATTTCATGTGAAATACACGTGTAATAATGTCGTGACGATCATTCGCTGACTGACCATTATATACGGCATTACCAATTTCTTCCCATTTTGGATTAGTTGTAGCTGTAATAAAAAGATCTGGACATGAGTATTTTCGCACATAACAGAGTGCATCTTGAGATCGCTCGTGCATATATCGGGGTCCTCCAGTGAAAGTGGACGGTAAAATGACTAACCGTCCCAAATCTGCCATGTTACCCTCGTCCTTCCTCAGGGCGTCTTTAAGGTGAATGTAGCTCTCAGCCCTTAATTCCCTTTGGTGTGTTCTGATATAGACTAACCTTTCAGTCTCTATTTTAGCATACATGTCTACCCAGAACTGATTGGACAGTTGACGGTAACAATGTAAGTAGTTTACCTCGCCTTGTCTTATCATTATACGATAAGAATAAAACTGAAGAGAAGATGTTTTCTTGAGAGGGATCTTTAGTTCTCCGGTTCGTGGGTCTACGTGGTACAGTAGGAAGTGGTAGCCATCATCTCCACGAGGGAACATCAGGGGATATTGAAGAGCGTCGTATGATCGGTGGATTTCAGATATTCGTCTCAGGCCCTGGTCTCTTGTCCGAAGCACGATGTCTCGCTTATCACATTCGTGTCCAACCAATATGACAGCTATCTCGTTTGTTGTCGGCTGATTATAACAGCCTCTGTGCTCACCAGCAGGAACTCGGTCGGCGTGGATCACAATCTTGTGGGTGTCACCGTCCGGCATTGTCTCTAGAGTTGTCTTCAGTTCCTTGACATATGGGTTCACATCATGTAACATGCCCTGCAAATCATTAACTAAATGGGTTTTTAAATTTGGTATTATTGCTGTTCTTTGATCTACCTGTGCTTTGTGGTCTGCAATGAAATATATTTGAAGATATTTAGAATTTTCATTGTTTGCAGGGAGAAGTGAACCTATTAAGTGGTATACTTGTCCTTGAATTTTGAATGTTGGCATAAAATTTCCTTCCACTACTTTAGTAGCTCCGAAGCTTGTCATTTGGAATGCGCTGTTGTAGGCTCGCACAAATTGAAGAAAATGGCGAGAGTCAGTATGCGTCCCATTTAACAGAGAAATAAGAAGTTCCGGTAGAGGAGTTAGATGATTTAATTTAATTTTTCCGGAAGAGCAGCACATTCCCTCTGGCTCTTGCTTCCATTTGAGAGCCCTACAGAAAGGGCACACTTTACTCAAAGACCCTATATGGGCTCTTGGATGGTAGTCGATAAGAGGGTTATAAGCAAATGCACTTCGCTGCTTTTCATGCCATGGAATCATATTAGGACACCTAGATTCAATTGACGTTGAATGTAATTCTCTAACATTGGCATGTCTCACTCTATCTTCATCTAACCGTCTGAGATATTCATCAGTGGTCTCTGATGAACGTCTTTCTGCTGCACGTTGTCTTTTCTCTTCCTGCTGGACATTTTGCATTTCGTTTAACGATGCGTAGGTACTTCGTCGTTGTGTTAACGCCTGAGAATATTCCTCCGCAGCTAGGTTTTCGCGTGTGAGGGAATGGTGCTCTCTGTCATGCTCCATTCGAGCCATCCGCTGATCCTCTGATTCTATTTCTCTTAAACGCATCTGTCTAAATCTTTGCGATCTGAGTCTTGCCTCGCGGTCTGAAGCAGTCTCAGAAGCCCTAGATGTGGACTGGCGTGCTCTCTGTGAGCGAAGCCTGGCCTCGCGCTCAGAAGCAGTCTCCGAATCACGGTCAGTGCTCTTCCTCAGTCTGTCTGCATTGAGTCTGGCTTCGCGGTCTGAAGCAGTCTCAGACGCCCTAGATGTGGATTGGCGTGTTGTCTGTGAGCTAAGCCTGGCCTCGCGCTCAGAAGCACTCTCCGAATCACGGTGAGTGCTCTTCCTCAGTCTGTCTGCACTGAGTCTGGCCTCGCGGTCTGAAGCACTCTCAGACGCCCTAGATGTGGACTGGCGTGTTCTCTGTGAGCTAAGCCTGGCCTCGCGCTCAGAAGCACTCTCCGAATCACGGTGAGTGCTCTTCCTCAGTCTGTCTGCACTGAGTCTGGCCTCGCGGTCTGAAGCACTCTCAGACGCCCTAGATGTGGACTGGCGTGTTCTCTGTGAGCTAAGCCTGGCCTCGCGCTCAGAAGCAGTCTCCGAATCACGGTGAGTGATCTTCCTCAGTCTGTCTGCATTGAGTCTGGCCTCGCGCTCAGAAGCACTCTCCGAATCACGGTGAGTGCTCTTCCTCAGTCTGTCTGCACTGAGTCTGGCCTCGCGGTCTGAAGCAGTCTCAGACGCCCTAGATGTGGACTGGCGTGCTCTCTGTGAGCTAAGCCTGGCCTCGCGCTCAGAAGCACTCTCCGAATCACGGTGAGTGCTCTTCCTCAGTCTGTCTGCATTGAATCTGGCCTCGCGGTCTGAAGCAGTCTCGGAAGCCCTCAATATCTTAACTTTTTTAGCTTTTGATATGGACCGTCCAATGTTAATTCGCTTCCTAGCAGGCATGGTCAAAGGAACAGTCACAAATGTGTCGAAACCCAATCAGTAACTCTGTAATGGGCAGCAAAGTGCATGTGGTGGTGATTATTTTCTGTTGGTGACGGTGGTGTTGGTGATTATTGTTTTAACAGGACGTACAACGGGGCAACTATCCTCTATTAACACTAATCAGAAGAAAACTGAAAGAGATCCGATACTTCGAAGAATGAAGTTATCGGCAAAATAAAGGGAAGGGCCGCAATGAGCTCGAAAATATCAAAAACAGAAACCCCTCCCAGAGCAGAAACTGGGAAGGCAGGAAGTACTAAGGGGTAATAGTCAACAAAATAGAGGTAGTTGTGATTATTGTTTCGAGAGGTAGTACAAATGCGCAACAATCTTCTGTTAACACTAATCAGAACGAAATATGAAGAGATGCGATACTTCGAAGAATGAAGATATCGGAAAAGGAAGATAAAGTCCACAAAGGGGTTAAAAATCGCAATCAGCAACAGAATTGAAATGGCCGTATTGGTGATTGTTTCAAAAGGAAGGACAACTCCTCAACAATCCTGCCTTATCACTAATCAGAACGAAATTGAAAGAGATCCGATACTTCGAAGAATGAAGATATCGGCAAAAGAAAGGGAAAGGCCGCAAAATGCTTCCAAATAACAACCACAAACCCCGCCCAGAAAAGAATTTCAGATGCAGTGGTTCCCAATGAAATTAGAGTATCCGAAAATTTCTAAAGTGGAAATAAATTAACGTACCGTCGCAACACTTCTGAAACAGGAAACAATATTTCAGATATTTTTAAACGCAATAACTGACATGAACACTCACATAGATATGTTAACAATCTCAGTTAGAAAGTAACAATGTAATACAGAGAAGAACTAAGCGCCACCAGTGTGAATACCATTAAGCAGTCAAGTTCCTTTTGCTCAGAGCAATATTGATTTCGGTTACGCTTATCGACATGGATGATATAGACTGCTGAAGCTGACCGAAGTAGCTGTTGCCTGTGACTCACGGGTGGCCCAGATTGGTTGCGCAGTAGTGTCGTAGGACAGGTATCCTAATTAGGATAAAACCTTCAATACTGGTATTTTGAAGGTTTATGATGAGCCGAAATTATTATGTTATTATATTTATGTTTCGTGTCCATGGACGTATAACGTGCGGACGTACGGCACACAGATTTCCAATATGGCGTCAAGGAACAGCACCATTAGATCTCTGATGTAAAACATGTATAAATTCTATGTAGATTGTTTTAGAGAGCGATTGTTTTCTTTTTTGTATTCCGAGAGAGGCACTGAATGTTTTCTTCTATCTGACAGGATAAGTTCGTAGCGATAATAAAGTTGCTTTTAGAATACGTTAAAGTGTTCTCGTGTGATATTTTTATTGCGTAAAATAGAAAATCGCATATAGAGAACGACAGTAGATGTTGGTTTTCCCCACAGGAGCACCGTGACTGTGTAGCACACAACCGCACGTGTATCTTATTTCTTTGTTTATAGCTGTCTCTCTTATAAAGGAAAGATTTCCATGTAACATCTGTACGTAATTTCTTTCCTTATATTGCTGTTGGTGTATATAGTGACCTACTGTATTTTGCGTAGCGTGTGCATCGTAGTTCGTTTCTGTGAACCGCCTGTTGCGTGGTGAAGGTGGGAGGGGGGGGGGGGGAGGAATACATCCGGGTTATTCCCTGCCTGTCGTAACAGGTGACTGAAATCGCCCCAGGGGTCCTTAACTTGGCAGGGTGGGCTCGCGACCACGGACCCTTTTAGGTGCACTTACTTATGCCACGCTCCTCACTTTAGCTATATTATCCGAACTTCCGTGGTCTATTCTTGTTCTTTGCAGACTCCGACGGCATAAGAACATTCGAGGCCTCATTTCCACGCCCTTCGCGGATAACTTAATTTCGGAAGAGTCGGATTCCTCCATTTTTGTCACTGATTACTGTTAATATAGGATGGTTGCCCCGTTGTAGTTCCTCTTGAAACAAAAATCAGCACCATCACCACTCTCTTCTCTCATCCGACTTGTGTTCTTATGTTTGAGAGATCTCGGGAGTTGGCCCAATTTTAAGATCGTATGCCGTTCCTGAGGCCAACCGAATGTGGAGGATTGTATTGAACAATTACGCCTTTCTGCTGGGATTCAATCAATCAATCAATCGATCAATCAATCAATCAATCAATCAATCAATCAATCAATCAATCAATCAATCAACATACATACGGAGTAATTAAGGAAGAAAATAATAGTTAAGAAATCTGACATTAATGGAAAATAGATTATAATAACTGAGGAGAGCCGGATGACGACAAATATGTAAATACCAAGTGAATGTATTGCTCTTACTTATGCCCCTCAATAAATTATGCTGGTGTGAGTTATGGATATAAGAAAGCCGTAACAGAGGAGCAAATTAGGCGCAGGGATTCTTAGGTAAACATATAAGATGACTAATGGTGTTATTACTGAAGCTGTTCGAGGACGGTTATAGGCCTAACCTCCAACGATATTCCGCCATTATCCCGCAGAATGGCCGATTGACACCTCTCTTGTTATTCTACCGCCCCCACCCACAGGGGGACGTTGTCGGTCTGTCGGTCACTCAATGCAGAGCATGGTACCAGCAGAAAATTGTAAATTTCTCCGTCATGTGAAGAGTAAGGTAAATTATGAACATAACGAAAGTTGTTTATAATGAAGAGACGTTTCACGTACGGTAAACGAAGTTTACAGAAAATCAATAGTATAAGAGAAAAAGGAGGAAAACCATTCTGGTTTTCCTATAAACCCCCCATCTATTGTAATATTTTAAAATGATATGCACATAGAAACCTTCCCCGGGATGAGCATACTCTAAATATGAAGTTTGGTTGAGATCTATTTAGCCGTTTCGACGTGATGGCTTTCGTATAAACACCCCGTGTATTGAAAGATTTTAAAATGATATGCATATCGAAACCTTCCCCGGGATAAGTATACTGTAAATATGAAGTTTGGTTGAACAGACAAACAGACAGACAAACAGACAAACAGACAAACAGACAAACAGACAAACAAACAAACAGACACGAAACGTAAAAACCACCGATTCGGTCTTGAGTTGACCTAAAACGGATAAATATCTGAAAAATTGGCAAAACAAAAGAAATTACAGACAGCGGACCCCCTACAATTTTATTTATATAGATAATTTCGCTGCTGTAGAATCCTGGAGCTGACGTTGCCATGGTACGGTATTCTACATTGTATTCGAATATCGAAGTAAATAGTGTACATGCAGTAAATAAGATAGTTTTAAAATTGCATGTCTCTTAGCGTTATCCGAGAAAGAGCATGGGGAGGTCCCCGTACGTTTCCAATGTAAAGTGTTTGTTACGGATTTGTGATATAACGGCAGACTCACTTGCCTACTGCCATTCACAATCAGGTTGGGAAGTTTACATTATAATTGCAGGCCCCATTGCCTACTATGCGGACAGAATCGATTTGGGGAGTTTTCGTTAAAATGGCAGCCCCCCTTTCCTACCTCCAGACAGATTACAGTTTTTATTATAATGGCAGGCAATTACCCTACTATCACTCGAAATTGAGTTGTGCAGTTATCATTATAATGACAGGCCCCTTTTCCTACTGCCAGCCAGCGTACTGCCAGTCACACCAAGTTGGTGAGTTTCCATCAAAATAGCAGGCTACTATGCCTAATGCCAGTCACATTTTAGATGAGTACATTTCTTTATAATGGCGGGCACCCTTGCCTACTGCCAAACACAATCGGGTAGGGGAGTTTTAAACAAAACTGCATGCTCACTTACCTTCTGCAAGTCAAATCGAGAAGGGAACTATTCATTACAATTGTAGGCCTTCCTTACTAATGACAGTTACACAGGAGTTGGAGAAGGAACCCTTTCCTACTGCCAGTCAAAGTCGGTGTGGGGAGTACTGATTACAATAGCAGACCGACCCTTTCTCGATCGCTAAATCGACATCAGTGAATATATATAGATCGACATACGAAAGTATATGCGTGTTTACAATATTGAAGACCTTCATTTACAGATTAACTGCTACTAAACGTACGTCATATCGACAAAGGATTATACCATAAGACACGCCGGATTTAGTGGCCTAAATGGCTGGTCCAATGATATGTCATCTATTCTTGGGTCAGATTTAGAAACGTGGAACAGGGTAAAGGTTTTGTAAGATCATCTCACATTACATTACTTTTCGGATAATAATGTGACAGCTACATACGTAGCATTTGGCTCACATATGGCTACTGAGTGGGCCAATTTTCGTGAAGAGTTTGATGATTCTGTATTTCATATAAGTAATTGAAAGTATGAATAATGCATGTGAAAATTCCAAATTGACTTAACATCGATTAATAGAGAAAAATCAAACGTAAAAGGGATACAGATACGGCATAAAGTCATAAGACCAAGGTTGTAGATCATTCCAAATTGAACGGAGATTGTGCAATCCGTTACGTGATAGGAATTTCCGAAGGTCTGCACCATCATTAAAATTGCCTGCATATTTCGATATTCTTCGGGGATAAAAAATGAAAAATTTAATGATATAGGATTTTTCATTCGTTACAGGCTAAAACGTATAATTTTGTCAAATTTCAATTATCTTCTTATTCTTCTGGCAGATTATGCCACAATGTGGATTTTGGGCGAGGCGGGTAAAAATTAGGACTTTCAGGAAATCAAAAATTATGGAGATTGTTATTATTACCCCTTAAACGGAAAGCTGTACGAAAATTTCGCCAAAATAGTCAGTGTAGAGGTACACAGTCGTTACGATTTGATTTATATAGATAAGGAATCTGCTCCATGTAAAACACCTTTTGGGCTATGTCCGCTGGACTTAACCTGCAAAAGTGACCATTCATGATATCTCCCTTATTAATCCTCCTGACGAAAAAATGCACATGAAAAAAAAGGTTTAGAGGTGGAATTCCATCAGGTTTGGTCGATTTCCAGTCAGGTTGGTCTTGTTCTGTATATATTGTGGAAGAGTAAAATCACCATTTCGGTTCCTTATAAACCGCCAGTCCATTCCGGAACATGAAATGTTATTTACGTTTAAAACCTACCTTTGGACAGGTGGATGCTAAATATAAATTTTGGTTCGAATGTCTTCAGTAGTTTTCAAGTTGTAAGGAATACGCTTTACACGCACCCGCTCGTGAGTTAAGTCCGATGGGACTTGTACAGAAAAACGGTCCTTTAATGATATCTCCCTTATTGATCCTCGTATCGAAATGATGCACATGAGAAAAAAAGGTTTAGACATTAATTTCTACCAAGGTAGGTAGACTTCCATAAACTTTTGTTGTGTATATTTTTTGGAAGTGCAAAATCACTGTTTCGGTTTCGTATAAACCCCCAGTTAGTTCAGGGATTTAGAAACAATATTTGCCCTGAAACCTATCAAGGACAGGTGTATTCTAAATACGAATCTTGGTGGAAATGCATCCAGTAGTTTCTAGCATTCACGTACATACGGCGTAATTAAGGAAGAAAATAATACAGTTAAGAATGTTGAAACTAATAGAAAATGGATTATAACTGAGGACAGCCGGATAACGACAAATAAATAAATGCCGTGAGTTATGGATATAATAAAGCGCTAACAGAGGAGAAATTTAGGTTCAGTGATTCTTAGGTAAACAAATATGAAGATGACTAATGGTGTTATTACTTAATCTATTCGAGGGCGGTTATAACCTCCAACGATATTCCGCCAATATCCCGCAGATGAGCCGATTGATGCCTCTCTTGCCATCTACCCAAGGAACAACCACGAATTTAAAAGCATGATGAGGAAAATGGCAATACGTTACTTCCCTACTGGCATGCAGTCAGAGACGTTGCCATGGTAACCTGTAGGTTCGTTGTCGGTCTGTCGGTCACTAAATGCAGAGCATGATACCAGCAGAAAATTGTAAATTTCTCCGTCATGTGAAGAGTAAGGTAAATTATGAACATAACGAAAGTTGTTTATAATGAAGAGACGTTTCACGTACGGTAAACGAAGTTTACAGAAAATCAATAGTATAAGAGAAAATAGAGGAAAACCACTGTGGTTTTCCTATAAACACCCCGTCTATTCAAAGATTTTAAAATTATATGCATATCGGAACCTTTCCTGGGATGAGTATACTCTAAATATGAAGTTTGGCTGAGATCTATCCAGCCGTTTCGACGTGATGGTGGGAAAACCACTCTGGTTTTCCTATAAACCCCCCGTCTATTCAAGGATTTTAAAATGATATGCATATCTAAACCTTCCCCGGGATTAGTATACTCTAAATACAATGTTTGGTTGAGATCCATCCAGCCGTTTCGACGTGATGGTGGAAAAACCATTCTGATTTTCCTATAAACCCCCCATATATTCAAATATTTTAAAATGATATGCATATGGAAAACTTCCCCGCGATGAGTATCCTCTAAATATGAAGTTTGGTTGAGATCTATCCAGCCGTTTCGACGTGATGGTGGAAAAACCATTCTGGTTTTCCTATAAACCCCCTGTCTATTCAAGGATTTTAAAATGATATGCATATCAAAACCTTCTCCGGGATGAGTATACCCTAAATATGAAGTTTGGTTGAGATCTATCCAGCCGTTTCGACTTGATGGTGGAACAGACAAACAGACAGACAAACAGAAACAATTTTATTTATATAGATTTTTACACTCGTTCTTCACCCCCTTTCCATCCCCGCCCAAAGGAGTCCTATGAGTGCCTTACACAACAGTATATTTTTTTCCCAGATATTAAGTCTTATTTGTACCTATTTTGGTTGACAGCTATGCCCAAACGTACATCCATAATCTCACTGCTCTAGAATCCTGGAGCTGACGTTGCCATGGTTACGGCAGTTCATTTCTTTATCCGATTCCTAGAGCAGGGGTAGTGTGGTGCCAATATCTCCGTAACGGTTGGTTTTAGGGCCTTAAAACATGGTTTTCGGGCCCGTAGGGCTTACCGAGTTTTGTTCTTTGCGTCAAGAGGATTAAATTGAGCTTTGTCTCGTCCTTATACGACAAATTCGATATTTTGCCTATAATAGTATAAGAGAAAATGGAGGAAAACCGTTTTTCCTATAAAACCCCCGTCTTTTCAAAGATTTTAAAATGATATGCATATCGAAACCTTCCCCGGGGTCAGTATACTCTAAATATGAAGTTTGGTTGAGATCTATCCAGCCGTTTCGACGTGATGGTGGAACAGACAAACAGACAGACAAACAGACAAACAGAAACAATTTTATTTATATAGATACTAGCGAATGTACCCGTGCTTCGCTACGGTATTCTACATTGTATTCGAATATCGAAGTAAATAGTGTGCATGCAGTAAATAAGATTGTTTTAAAATTGCATGTCTCTTAGCGTTATCCGAGAAAGAGCATGGGGAGGTCCCCGTACGTTGTTTCCAATGTAAAGTGTTTGTTATGGATTTGTGATATAACGGCAGGCTCACTGCCTACTGCCATTCACAATCGAGTTGGGAAGTTTACGTTATAATTGCAGGCCCCATTGCCTACTATGCGGACAGAATCGATTTGGGGAGTTTTCGTTAAAATGGCAGCCCCCCTTTCCTACTTCCAGACAGATTAGAGTTTTTATTATAATGGCATGCAATTACCCTACTACCACTCGAAATTAAGTTGTGCAGTTATCATTATAATGTCAGGCCCATTTTCCTACTTTCAGCCAGCTTACTGCCAGTCACACCAAGTTGGTGAGTTTCCATCAAAATAGCAGGCCACTATGCCTAATGCCAGTCACATTTTAGATGAGGACATTTCTTTATAATGGCGGGCACCCTTGCCTACTGCCAAACACAATCGGGTAGGGGAGTTTTAAACAAAACTGCATGCTCACTTGCCTTCTGCAAGTCAAATCGAGAAGTGAACTATTCATTACAATTGTAGACCTTCCTTACTAATGACAGTTACACAGGAGTTGGAGAAGGAACCCTTTCATACTGCCAGTCAAAGTCGGTGTGGGGAGTACTGATTACAATAGCAGACCCACCCTTTCTCGATCGCTACAAATCGACATCAGTGAATATATATAGATCGACATACGAAACTATATGCGTGTTTACAATACTGAAGACCTTCATTTACAGATTAACTGCTACTAAACGTACGTCATATCGACAAAGGATTATACCATAAGACACGCCGGATTTAGTGGCCTAAATGGCTGGTCCTATGATATGTAATCTATTCTTGGGTCAGATTGAGTTAGAAACGTGGAACAGGGTAACGTTCTTGTAAGATTATCTCACATTACATTACTTTTCGGATAATTATGTGACAGCTATATACATAGCATTTGGCTCATATATGGCTACTGGGTGGGCCAATTTTCGTGAAGAGTTTGATGATTCTGTATTTCATATAAGTAATCGAAGGTGTAAATTATGCATGTGAAAATTCCAAATTGACTTAACATCCATTAATAGAGAAAAATCAAACGTAAAATTGATACAGATACGGCAAAGAGTAATAAGACCAAGGTTGTAGATCATTCCAAATTGAACGGAGATTGTGCAATCTGTTATGCGATAGGAATTTCAGAAGGTCTGCACCATTATTAAAATTGCCTGCATATTTCGATATTCTTCGGGGATAAAAAGTGAAGAATTTAATGATCTTGGATGTTTTCCGTTCGTTACAGGCTAAAACGTATAATTTTGTCAAATTTCAATTATCTTCTTTTTCTTCTGGCAGATTATGCCGCAATCTGGATTTTCGGCGAGGCGGGTAAAAATTAGAACTTTCAGAAACTAAACCAAAAATTATGCAGATCGTCATTATTACCCCTTAAACGGAAAGCTGTACGAAAATTTCGCCAAAATAGTCAGTGTAGAGGCACACAGTCGTTACGATTTGATTTATATAGATAAGGAATCTGCTCCATGTAAAACACCTTTTTGGTTATGGCCGCTGGACTTAACCTGCAAAACTGACCATTCATGATATCTCCCTTATTAATCCTCCTGACGAAAAAATGCACATGAAAAAAAGGTTTAGAGGTGGAATTCCATCACGTTTGGTCGATTTCCAGTCAGGTTGGTCTTGTTCTCTATATATTGTGCAAGAGTAAAATCACCATTTCGGTTCCCTATAAACCGCCAGTCCATTCCGGAATATGAAATGTTATTTACGTTTAAAACCTACCTTTGGACAGGTGGATGCTAAATATGAATTTTGGTTCGAATGTCTTCAGTAGTTTTCAAGTTGTAAGGAATACGCTTTACACGCACCCGCTCGTGAGTTAAGTCCGATGGGACTTGTACAAAAAAACGGTCCGTTAATGATATCTCCCTTATTAATCCTCGTATCGAAATGATGCACATGAGAAAAAAGGTTTAGAAATTAATTTCTACCAAGGCAGGTAGATTTACATTAACGTTGGTTGTGTATATTTTGTGGAAGTGCAAAATCACTGTTTCGGTTTCGTATAAACCCCCAGTCAGTTCAGGGATTTAGAAACAATATTTGCCCTAAAATCTATCAAGGACAGGTGTATTCTAAATATGAGTATTGGTGGAAATACATCCAGTAGTTTGTAGCACTCGCGTACATACGGCGTAATTAAGGAAGAAAATAATACAGTTAAGATAGTTGAAAGTAATAGAAAATGGATTATAACTGAGGACAGCCGGAAAACGACAAATATGTAAATGCCAAGTTAATGTATTGGAAAAACAAATGCCCCTCCATAAATTATGCTAGTGTGAGTTATGGATATAATAAAACGGTAACAGAGGAGCAATTTAGGTCCATTGATTCCTAGGTAAACAAATAATAAGAAGATGACTAATGGTGTTATTATTTAATCTATTCGAAGGCGGTTATAACATCCAACGATATTCCGCCAATATCCCGCAGATAGGCCGATTGACGCCTTTCTTGCATTCTACCCAAGGAACAACCAAGAATTTAAAAGCATAATGAGGAAAATGGCAATACGTTACTTCCCTGCTGGCATGCAGTCAGAGACGTTGCCATGGTAACCTGTAGGTTCGTTGTCGGTCTGTCGGTCACTCAATGCAGAGCATGGTACCAGCAGAAAATTGTAAATTTCTCCGTCATGTAAAGAGTAAGGTAAATTATAAACATAACGAAAGTTGTTTATAATGAAGAGACGTTTCACGTACGGTAAACTAAGTTTACAGAAAATCAATAGTATAAGAGAAAATGGAGGAAAACCATTCTGGTTTTCCAATAAACACCCCGTCTATTCAAAGATTTTAAAATGATATGCATATCGAAACCTTCCCCGGGAGGAGTATGCTCTAAATGTGAAGTTTGGTTGAGATCTATCCAGCCGTTTCGACGTGATAGTGGAAAAACCATTCTGGTTTTCCTATAAACCCCCCCGTGTATTAAGATTTTAAAATGATATGCATATCGAAACCTTCCCCGGGATGAGTATACTCTAAATATGAAATTCGGTTGAGATCCATCCAGCCGTTTCGACGTGATGGTGGAAAAACCATTCTGGTTTTCCTATAAACCCCCCGTGTATTCAAGGATTTTAAAATGATATGCATATCGAAACCTTCCCCGGGATGAGTATACTCTAAATATGAAGTTTGGTTGAGATATATCCAGCCGTTTCGACGTGATGGTGGAAAAAGCATTCTGGTTTTCCTATAAACGCCCCGTGTATTCAAAGATTTTAAAATAATATGCATATCGAAACCTTCCCCGGGAGGAGTATACTCTAAATATGAAATTTGGTTGAGATCTATCCAGCCGTTTCGACGTGATGGTGGATAAACTATTCTGGTTTTCCTATAAACCCCCGTGTATTCAAAGATTATAAAATGATATGCATATCGAAACCTTCCCCGGGATGAGTATACTCTAAATATGAAATTTGGTTGAGATCTATCCAGCCGTTTCGACGTGATGGTGGAAAAACCATTCTGGTTTTCTTATAAACCCCCCGTGTACTCAAAGATTTTAAAATGATATGCATATCGAAACCTTCCCCGGGAGGAGTATACTCTAAATATGAAGATTGGTTGAGATATATCCAGCCGTTTCGACGTGATGGTGGAAAAACCATTCTGGTTTTCCTATAAACACCCCGTGTATTCAAATTTTTTTAAATAATATGCATATCGAAACCTTCCCCGGGATGAGTATACTCTAAATATGAAATTTGGTTGAGATCCATCCAGCCGTTTCGACGTGATGGTGGAAAAACCTTTCTGGTTTTCCTATAAACCCCCGTGTATTCAAGGATATTAAAATGATATGCATATCGAAATCTTCCCCGGGAGGATTATGCTCTAAATATTAAGTTTGGTTGAGATCTATCCAGCTGTTTCGACGTGATGGTGGAAAAACCATTCTGGTTTTCCTATAAACCCCCCGTGTATTCAAAGATTTTAAAATGATATGCATATAAAAACCTTCCCCGGGAGGAGTATACTCTACATATGAAGTTTGGTTGAGATCTATCCAGCCGTTTCGACGTGATGGTGGATAAACTATTCTTGTTTTCCTATAAACCCCCGTGTATTCAAAGATTTTAAAATGATATGCATATTGAAACCTTCCCCGGAATGAGTATACTCTAAATATGAAGTTTGGTTGAGATCTATCCAGCTGTTTCGACGTGATGGTGGAAAAACCATTCTGGTTTTCTTATCAACCCCCGTGTAATCAAAGATTTTAAAATGATATGCATATCGAAACCTTCCCCGGGATGAGTATGCTCTAAATATGAAATTTTGTTGAGATCTATCCAGCCGTTTCGACGTGATGGTGGAAAAACCATTCTGGTTTTCCTATAAACCCCCGTGTATTCAATGATTTTAAAATGATATGCGTATCGAAACCTTCCCCGGGAGGAGTATACTCTAAATATGAAGTTTGGTTGAGATCTACCCAGCCGCTTCGACGTGATGGTGGAAAAACCATTCTGGTTTTCCTATAAACCCCCCGTGTATTCAAAGATTTTAAAATAATATGCATATCGAAACCTTCCCCGGGATGAGTATACTCTAAATATGGAGTTTGGTTGAGATCTATCCAGTCGTTTCGACGTGATGGTGGAAAAACCGTTCTGATTTTCCTATAAACCCCCGTGTATTCAATGATTTTAAAATGATATGCATATCGAAACCTTCCCCGGGATGAGTATACTCTAAATATGAAATTTGGTTGAGATCTATCCAGCCGTTTCGACGTGATGGTGGAAAAACCATTCTGGTTTTCCTATACCCCCCCCCCCGTGTATTCAAAGATTTTAAAATGATAGGCATATCTAATCCTTCCCCGGGAGGAGTATACTCTAAGTATGAAGTTTGGTTGAGATCTATCCAGCCGTTTCGACGTGATGGTGGAAAAACCGTTCTGATTTTCCTATAAACCCCCGTGTATTCAATGATTTAAAAATGATATGCATATCGAAACCTTCCCCGGGATGAGTATACTCTAAATATGAAATTTGGTTGAGATCTATCCAGCCGTTTCGACGTGATGGTGGAAAAACCATTCTGGTTTTCCTATAACCCCCCCCCCGTGTATTCAAAGATTTTAAAATGATAGGCATATCTAATCCTTCCCCGGGAGGAGTATACTCTAAGTATGAAGTTTGGTTGAGATCTATCCAGCCGTTTCGACGTGATGGTGGAAAAACCATTCTGGTTTTCCTATAAACCCCCCGTGTATTCAAATATTTTAAAATGATATGCATATCGAAACCTTCCCCGGGAGGAGTATACTCTAAATATGAAGTTTGCTTGAGATCTATCCAGCCGTTTCGACGTGATGGTGGAAAAACCATTCTGGTTTTCTTATAAACCCCCCGTGTATTCAAAGATTTTAAAATGATATGCGTATCTAAACCTTCCCCGGGATGAGTATACTCTAAATATGAAGTTTGGTTGAGATCTATCCAGCCGTTTCGACGTGATGGTGGAACAGACAAACAGACAAACAGACAAACAGAAACGAACAACTTTATTTATAAGATTATTTTTATACCACTCCCCTCGCCCCCTGCCAAAAGGGTGCTAGGGGTGTCTTACCCTCACGCGGTTTGTCTCCTGATACTAATTGATAAGTGTACCACGTTTGGTGAAATTGCTCCAGTGGTTTAGGAGGAGATGTGTCATATACACACCCACACCCACACACCCACACACACACATACATCAATTTTTATATATAGTAAGAAGAAGAAGATAATATTTTTATATGTAGTTTTTCGATTAATTTTATATCTCACCCCCTTCGCTCCCCACTTGGATTTGCAAAAAATCCGGAGTAATACTATTCATCTCAGAGACCCTGAAATCTATGGATTCGAAACTGTTTTTAATTATTTCTATATCTCACCCCACCCTCCCACCCTTTGCTCCCAACCTAAAAGGGGGCTGGATTTTAAAAAAATTCTAGAGTATCACTTTTCAACTCAGCGACCCCGAAAACTATGAATTCGACACTATTCTCGATTATTATTGTAACTACCACCCCCCTGACCCTCTCCCTTAAGGGCGCTAGGGATGGCTTACCCCCCACAGTGATCGTCTCCCGATAGTAAGTGATTCGTGTACCAAGTTTGGTTGAAATTGCTCCAGTGGTTTAGTTGGAGATGTGTCATTTACACACACACTTCCATTTCTATATATAGTAAGATTTTTACACTCGTTCTTCACCCCCTTTCCATCCCCGCCCAAAGGAGTCCTATGAGTGCCTTACACAACAGTATATTTTTTTCCCAGATATTAAGTCTTATTTGTACCTATTTTGGTTGACAGCTATGCCCAAACGTACATGCATAATCTCACTGCTCTAGAATCCTGGAGCTGACGTTGCCATGGTTACGGCAGTTCATTTCTTTATCCGATTCCTAGAGCAGGGGTAGTGTGGTGCCAATATCTCCGTAACGGTTGGTTTTAGGGCCTTAAAACATGGTTTTCGGGCCCGTAGGGCTTACCGAGTTTTGTTCTTTGCGTCAAGAGGATTAAATTGAGCTTTGTCTCGTCCTTATACGACAAATTCGATATTTTGCCTATAATAGTATAAGAGAAAATGGAGGAAAACCGTTTTTCCTATAAAACCCCCGTCTTTTCAAAGATTTTAAAATGATATGCATATCGAAACCTTCCCCGGGGTCAGTATACTCTAAATATGAAGTTTGGTTGAGATCTATCCAGCCGTTTCGACGTGATGGTGGAACAGACAAACAGACAGACAAACAGACAAACAGAAACAATTTTATTTTTTATATAGACTAGCAAATGTACCCGTGCTTCGCTACGGTATTCTACATTGTATACGGATATCGACGTAAATACTGTGCGTGCAGCAAATGAGATTGTTTTAAAATTGCATGTCTCTTAGCCTTATCCGAGAAATAGCATGGGGAGGTCCACATACGTTGTTTCCAATGTAAAGTGAGGGTTGCGGAGTTGTGATGATAACGCCAGGCTCACTTGCCTACTGCCATTCACAATCGAGTTGGCAAGTTTACATTATAATTGCAGGCCCCAATGCCTACTGCGCGGTCACAATCGATTTGGGGAGTTTTAGTTACAATGGCAGACCCATTTCCTACTTTCAGACAGGTTACAGTTGAGGAGTTTTTATTATAATACCAGGCAACATCCCTACCACCAGTCAAAATTGAGTTGTGCAGTTATCATTATAATGACAGTCCCTTTTTACTGCTGCTAGCCAGCTTACTGCCAGTCACACGGAATTAGTGAGTTTCCATGAAAATAGCAGGCCACTATGCCTAATGCTAGTCAAATTTTAGATTGGAACATTTGTTTATAATGGCGGGCACCCTGGCCTAGAGCCAAACACAATAGAGTAGGGGACTTTCGAACAAAACTGCATGATCCCTTGCCTTCTGCAAGACAAATCGAAAAGTGAATTATTCATGAAAATGGTAGGCCTCCTTACTAATGCCAGTTACACAGGAGTTGGAGAAGGACCCCATTCCTACTGCCAGCAGTCAAAGTCGGTGTAGGGAGTACTGATTACAATAGCAGACACATCCTTTCTCGATCGCTACAAATCGACATCAATGAATATATACAGATGGACATACGAAAGTATATGAATGTCTACAATATTGCAGACCTTCATTTACAGATTAACTGCTGCTAAACGGTACGTCATATCGACAAAGGACTGTACCGTAAGGCGCAGTATTTAGCGATCTAAATGGCTGGTCCTATGATATTTTCTCGCATCTAATCTATTCATGGGTCAGATTGAATCAGAAACGTTGAATAGGTTGAAATTTGTGTAAGATTATCTTACATTGCATTACTTTTCGGATAATTATGTGACATAGCATTTGGCTCACATATGGGTACTGGGTGGGCCAATGTTCGTGTAGAGTTTGATCATACTATCTTTCCTGTAAGTGATTGAAATGATGCACATGAGAAGAAAAGGTTTAGAAATTAATTTCCATTAAGGCAGGTAGATTTCCATTAAGTTTGGTTGTGTGTATTTTGAGGGAGTGCAAAATCACGGTTTGGTTTCGTATAAACCCCCAATTAGTTCAGGGATTTAGAAACAATATTTGCCCTAAAACCTCCCCAAAGGATAGGTGGATTCTAAATATGAAGTTTGGTGGAAATATATCCAGTAGTTTTCAAGTTAGAGAAAGGCAAACAGACCAAACAAACAAACAAACTAACTAACAGACACCAAGGAAACCTACCCTTGGACAGATGGATGCTATATATAAAATTTGGTTCAAATATCTTGTTAGTTTTCAAGTTGTAAGAAGTACGCTTTACACACACCCGCTCTTGCGTTAAGTCCGCTGGGATTTGTACCGAAAACCGGTCCGTTAATGATATCTCCCTTACTAAATCCTGTTATCGAAATGAAGCACATGAGAAAAAAAGGTTTAAAAATTAATTTTCATTAAGGCAGGTTGATTTCCATTAAGTTCGGTTGTGTATACTTTGAGGGAGTGCAAAATCACGGTTTCGGTTTCGTAAATATCCCCACTCAGTTCAGGGATTTAGAAACGATATTTGCGCTAAAACCTACCCAAGGACAGGTGGATTCTAAATATGAAGTTTTCAAGTTATAGAAGGACAGACAAACAGACAAACAGACAAACAAACAGACAAACAGACACCAAAGCTAAAAATGATGCAGATGGTCATTATTACACCTGAAACGGATAACTGTACCGAAATTTCGCCAAAATAATCAATGTACAGACACACGGTCGTTACGATTTTATTTATATAGATGACGGATAAGCATGAGCACGTTGAAAAGTGCAGACATCCACTTCGAGATTCATATCTCCTAAACGGTTTATGATATTAAGAAACGGTTTGCGCCATCAGACGCCTCATTTATCGCTCTACATGTTTGTGTCTAAACCATTTCCTCGTATCTCCCATATTAAGGGGGTAATTGAGTTAAAATTTTGAATAGGGCGAAATTTGGGTGCATTTTTAACATTTTACATTACATTTTGCCTACTTATGTATAAGCTAGAATCATGAAATTTGGTACACATATGTCCCTTAATTGTGCCAATGTGCGCACACAACGTGATGATCCTATCATTGTTATAAGTGTGTCAAAGAATAAAATATACTTGTAAAAATCACCAAATTTACGAACAATCCAGAAATACGGCCAAATTTAACGTATAAGGGAGAGAGATACGACAAAATGTCACAGGACCAAAGTTGTAGATCACTCCGAGTTGAAGGGACGTTGTGCCATCCGTTTTGTGATACGACTTACCGTTTAGCCAAAAAATAGCTCAGAAGGAATGTCTGCACAGTCATTAAAATTGCCTCCATATTTCGATATCCTTGGGGGTAAAAAGTGAAAAATTTGAACATCTTGGAATTTTCCCGTCGGTTAGGGTTCAAAAGCTATAATTTCACCAAATTTCAATTGTCTACCTCGTCTCGCAGGTTGTGCCGCCATCTTGATTTGGGGGATGGGGGATAAAAATGAGGAAATTCCCGAAAATTTTTAAGCCCACGAAACCTATAGGTTATCGTTTTGGATATACTATGCGACTGTGTTCTTATACTGAGCCCAAAATTTGAGCCCCCCCAGCGTGCCCCCTTCAGGGAATTTTGAGAATTTCCGATTTTTCTAGGGATCCTGGGGTCATCAGTTTCCCTCGTACCAAGTTTCAAATTTCTGAGATTTCTGGAAGTGCCTCATTAATTCACGTCTTTTTTCATTTTTAAATATTTATATATACATCGCTCCAGCCCGACTTGCTTTTATATATATAGATGACGGATAAGCATGAGCACGTTGGAAAGTGCAGACTTCCACTTCGAGATTCATATCTCCTAAACGGTTTATGATATTACGAAACGGTTTGCGCCATCAGACGCCTCATTTATCGCTCTACATGTTTGTTTCTAAACCATTTCCTCGTATCTCCCATATTAAGGGGGTAAATTGAGTTCAAATTTTGAATAGGGTGAAATTTGGGTGCATTTTTAACATTTTACATTACATTTTGCCTACTTATGTATAAGCTAGAATCATGAAATTTGGTACACATATGTCCCTTAATCGTGCCAATGTGCGCACACAACATGATGATCCTATCATTGTTATAAGTGTGTCAAAGAATAAAATATACTTGTAAAAATCACCAAATTTACGAACAATCCAGAAATACGGCCAAATTTAACGTATAAGGGAGAGAGATACGACAAAATGTCACAGGACCAAAGTTGTAGATCACTCCGAATTGAAGGGACGTTGTGCCATCCGTTTTGTGATACGACTTACCGTTTAGCCAAAAAATAGCTCAGAAGGAATGTCTGCACAGTCATTAAAATTGCCTCCATATTTCGATATCCTTGGGGGTAAAAAGTGAAAAATTTGAACATCTTGGAATTTTCCCGTCGGTTAGGGTTCAAAAGCTATAATTTCACCAAATTTCAATTGTCTACCTCGTCTCGCAGGTTGTGCCGCCATCTTGATTTGGGGGGATGGGGGATAAAAATGAGGAAATTCCCGAAAATTTTTAAGCCCACGAAACCTATAGGTTATCGTTTTGGATATACTATACGACTGTGTTCTTATACTGAGCCCAAAATTTGAGCCCCCCCAGCGTGCCCCCTTCAGGGAATTTTGAGAATTTCCGATTTTTCTAGGGATCCTGGGGTCATCAGTTTCCCTCGTACCAAGTTTCAAATTTCTGAGATTTCTGGAAGTGCCTCATTAATTCACGTCTTTTTTCATTTTTAAATATTTATATATACATCGCTCCAGCCCGACTTGCTTTTATATATATAGATGACGGATAAGCATGAGCACGTTGGAAAGTGCAGACTTCCACTTCGAGATTCATATCTCCTAAACGGTTTATGATATTACGAAACGGTTTGCGCCATCAGACGCCTCATTTATCGCTCTACATGTTTGTTTCTAAACCAGTTCCTCGTATCTCCCATATTAAGGGGTTAAATTGAGTTCAAATTTTGAATAGGGTGAAATTTGGGTGCATTTTTAACATTTTACATTACATTTTGCCTACTTATGTATAAGCTAGAATCATGAAATTTGGTACACATATGTCCCTTAATCGTGCCAATGTGCGCACACAACATGATGATCCTATCATTGTTATAAGTGTGTCAAAGAATAAAATATACTTGTAAAAATCACCAAATTTACGAACAATCCAGAAATACGGCCAAATTTAACGTATAAGGGAGAGAGATACGACAAAATGTCACAGGACCAAAGTTGTAGATCACTCCGAATTGAAGGGACGTTGTGCCATCCGTTTTGTGATACGACTTACCGTTTAGCCAAAAAATAGCTCAGAAGGAATGTCTGCACAGTCATTAAAATTGCCTCCATATTTCGATATCCTTGGGGGTAAAAAGTGAAAAATTTGAACATCTTGGAATTTTCCCGTCGGTTAGGGTTCAAAAGCTATAATTTCACCAAATTTCAATTGTCTACCTCGTCTCGCAGGTTGTGCCGCCATCTTGATTTGGGGGGATGGGGGATAAAAATGAGGAAATTCCCGAAAATTTTTAAGCCCACGAAACCTATAGGTTATCGTTTTGGATATACTATACGACTGTGTTCTTATACTGAGCCCAAAATTTGAGCCCCCCCAGCGTGCCCCCTTCAGGGAATTTTGAGAATTTCCGATTTTTCTAGGGATCCTGGGGTCATCAGTTTCCCTCGTACCAAGTTTCAAATTTCTGAGATTTCTGGAAGTGCCTCATTAATTCACGTCTTTTTTCATTTTTAAATATTTATATATACATCGCTCCAGCCCGACTTGCTTTTATATATATAGATGACGGATAAGCATGAGCACGTTGGAAAGTGCAGACTTCCACTTCGAGATTCATATCTCCTAAACGGTTTATGATATTACGAAACGGTTTGCGCCATCAGACGCCTCATTTATCGCTCTACATGTTTGTTTCTAAACCAGTTCCTCGTATCTCCCATATTAAGGGGTTAAATTGAGTTCAAATTTTGAATAGGGTGAAATTTGGGTGCATTTTTAACATTTTACATTACATTTTGCCTACTTATGTATAAGCTAGAATCATGAAATTTGGTACACATATGTCCCTTAATCGTGCCAATGTGCGCACACAACATGATGATCCTATCATTGTTATAAGTGTGTCAAAGAATAAAATATACTTGTAAAAATCACCAAATTTACGAACAATCCAGAAATACGGCCAAATTTAACGTATAAGGGAGAGAGATACGACAAAATGTCACAGGACCAAAGTTGTAGATCACTCCGAATTGAAGGGACGTTGTGCCATCCGTTTTGTGATACGACTTACCGTTTAGCCAAAAAATAGCTCAGAAGGAATGTCTGCACAGTCATTAAAATTGCCTCCATATTTCGATATCCTTGGGGGTAAAAAGTGAAAAATTTGAACATCTTGGAATTTTCCCGTCGGTTAGGGTTCAAAAGCTATAATTTCACCAAATTTCAATTGTCTACCTCGTCTCGCAGGTTGTGCCGCCATCTTGATTTGGGGGGATGGGGGATAAAAATGAGGAAATTCCCGAAAATTTTTAAGCCCACGAAACCTATAGGTTATCGTTTTGGATATACTATACGACTGTGTTCTTATACTGAGCCCAAAATTTGAGCCCCCCCAGCGTGCCCCCTTCAGGGAATTTTGAGAATTTCCGATTTTTCTAGGGATCCTGGGGTCATCAGTTTCCCTCGTACCAAGTTTCAAATTTCTGAGATTTCTGGAAGTGCCTCATTAATTCACGTCTTTTTTCATTTTTAAATATTTATATATACATCGCTCCAGCCCGACTTGCTTTTATATATATAGATGACGGATAAGCATGAGCACGTTGGAAAGTGCAGACTTCCACTTCGAGATTCATATCTCCTAAACGGTTTATGATATTACGAAACGGTTTGCGCCATCAGACGCCTCATTTATCGCTCTACATGTTTGTTTCTAAACCATTTCCTCGTATCTCCCATATTAAGGGGGTAAATTGAGTTCAAATTTTGAATAGGGTGAAATTTGGGTGCATTTTTAACATTTTACATTACATTTTGCCTACTTATGTATAAGCTAGAATCATGAAATTTGGTACACATATGTCCCTCAATCGTGCCAATGTGCGCACACAACATGATGATCCTATCATTGTTATAAATGTGTCAAAGAATAAAATATACTTGTAAAAATCACCAAATTTACGAACAATCCAGAAATACGGCCAAATTTAACGTATAAGGGAGAGAGATACGACAAAATGTCACAGGACCAAAGTTGTAGATCACTCCGAATTGAAGGGACGTTGTGCCATCCGTTTTGTGATACGACTTACCGTTTAGCCAAAAAATAGCTCAGAAGGAATGTCTGCACAGTCATTAAAATTGCCTCCATATTTCGATATCCTTGGGGGTAAAAAGTGAAAAATTTGAACATCTTGGAATTTTCCCGTCGGTTAGGGTTCAAAAGCTATAATTTCACCAAATTTCAATTGTCTACCTCGTCTCGCAGGTTGTGCCGCCATCTTGATTTGGGGGGATGGGGGATAAAAATGAGGAAATTCCCGAAAATTTTTAAGCCCACGAAACCTATAGGTTATCGTTTTGGATATACTATACGACTGTGTTCTTATACTGAGCCCAAAATTTGAGCCCCCCCAGCGTGCCCCCTTCAGGGAATTTTGAGAATTTCCGATTTTTCTAGGGATCCTGGGGTCATCAGTTTCCCTCGTACCAAGTTTCAAATTTCTGAGATTTCTGGAAGTGCCTCATTAATTCACGTCTTTTTTCATTTTTAAATATTTATATATACATCGCTCCAGCCCGACTTGCTTTTATATATATAGATGACGGATAAGCATGAGCACGTTGGAAAGTGCAGACTTCCACTTCGAGATTCATATCTCCTAAACGGTTTATGATATTACGAAACGGTTTGCGCCATCAGACGCCTCATTTATCGCTCTACATGTTTGTTTCTAAACCATTTCCTCGTATCTCCCATATTAAGGGGGTAAATTGAGTTCAAATTTTGAATAGGGTGAAATTTGGGTGCATTTTTAACATTTTACATTACATTTTGCCTACTTATGTATAAGCTAGAATCATGAAATTTGGTACACATATGTCCCTCAATCGTGCCAATGTGCGCACACAACATGATGATCCTATCATTGTTATAAATGTGTCAAAGAATAAAATATACTTGTAAAAATCACCAAATTTACGAACAATCCAGAAATACGGCCAAATTTAACGTATAAGGGAGAGAGATACGACAAAATGTCACAGGACCAAAGTTGTAGATCACTCCGAATTGAAGGGACGTTGTGCCATCCGTTTTGTGATACGACTTACCGTTTAGCCAAAAAATAGCTCAGAAGGAATGTCTGCACAGTCATTAAAATTGCCTCCATATTTCGATATCCTTGGGGGTAAAAAGTGAAAAATTTGAACATCTTGGAATTTTCCCGTCGGTTAGGGTTCAAAAGCTATAATTTCACCAAATTTCAATTGTCTACCTCGTCTCGCAGGTTGTGCCGCCATCTTGATTTGGGGGGATGGGGGATAAAAATGAGGAAATTCCCGAAAATTTTTAAGCCCACGAAACCTATAGGTTATCGTTTTGGATATACTATACGACTGTGTTCTTATACTGAGCCCAAAATTTGAGCCCCCCCAGCGTGCCCCCTTCAGGGAATTTTGAGAATTTCCGATTTTTCTAGGGATCCTGGGGTCATCAGTTTCCCTCGTACCAAGTTTCAAATTTCTGAGATTTCTGGAAGTGCCTCATTAATTCACGTCTTTTTTCATTTTTAAATATTTATATATACATCGCTCCAGCCCGACTTGCTTTTATATATATAGATGACGGATAAGCATGAGCACGTTGGAAAGTGCAGACTTCCACTTCGAGATTCATATCTCCTAAACGGTTTATGATATTAAGAAACGGTTTGCGCCATCAGACGCCTCATTTATCGCTCTACATGTGTGTTTCTAAACCATTTCCTCGCATCTCCCATATTAAGGGGGTAAATTGAGTTAAAATTTTGAATAGGGCGAAATTTGGGTGCATTTTTAACATTTTACATTACATTTTGCCTACTTATGTATAAGCTAGAATCATGAAATTTGGTACACATATGTCCCTTAATCGTGCCAATGTGCGCACACAACATGATGATCCTATCATTGTTATAAGTGTGTCAAAGAATAAAATATACTTGTAAAAATCACCAAATTTACGAACAATCCAGAAATACGGCCAAATTTAACGTATAAGGGAGAGAGATACGACAAAATGTCACAGGACCAAAGTTGTAGATCACTCCGAATTGAAGAGACGTTGTGCCATCCGTTTTGTGATACGACTTACCGTTTAGCCAAAAAATAGCTCAGAAGGAATGTCTGCACAGTCATTAAAATTGCCTCCATATTTCGATATCCTTGGGGGTAAAAAGTGAAAAATTTGAACATCTTGGAATTTTCCCGTCGGTTAGGGTTCAAAAGCTATAATTTCACCAAATTTCAATTGTCTACCTCGTCTCGCAGGTTGTGCCGCCATCTTGATTTGGGGGGATGGGGGATAAAAATGAGGAAATTCCCGAAAATTTTTAAGCCCACGAAACCTATAGGTTATCGTTTTGGATATACTATACGACTGTGTTCTTATACTGAGCCCAAAATTTGAGCCCCCCCAGCGTGCCCCCTTCAGGGAATTTTGAGAATTTCCGATTTTTCTAGGGATCCTGGGGTCATCAGTTTCCCTCGTACCAAGTTTCAAATTTCTGAGATTTCTGGAAGTGCCTCATTAATTCACGTCTTTTTTCATTTTTAAATATTTATATATACATCGCTCCAGCCCGACTTGCTTTTATATATATAGATGACGGATAAGCATGAGCACGTTGGAAAGTGCAGACTTCCACTTCGAGATTCATATCTCCTAAACGGTTTATGATATTACGAAACGGTTTGCGCCATCAGACGCCTCATTTATCGCTCTACATGTTTGTTTCTAAACCATTTCCTCGTATCTCCCATATTAAGGGGGTAAATTGAGTTCAAATTTTGAATAGGGTGAAATTTGGGTGCATTTTTAACATTTTACATTACATTTTGCCTACTTATGTATAAGCTAGAATCATGAAATTTGGTACACATATGTCCCTTAATCGTGCCAATGTGCGCACACAACATGATGATCCTATCATTGTTATAAATGTGTCAAAGAATAAAATATACTTGTAAAAATCACCAAATTTACGAACAATCCAGAAATACGGCCAAATTTAACGTATAAGGGAGAGAGATACGACAAAATGTCACAGGACCAAAGTTGTAGATCACTCCGAATTGAAGGGACGTTGTGCCATCCGTTTTGTGATACGACTTACCGTTTAGCCAAAAAATAGCTCAGAAGGAATGTCTGCACAGTCATTAAAATTGCCTCCATATTTCGATATCCTTGGGGGTAAAAAGCGAAAAATTTGAACATCTTGGAATTTTCCCGTCGGTTAGGGTTCAAAAGCTATAATTTCACCAAATTTCAATTGTCTACCTCGTCTCGCAGGTTGTGCCGCCATCTTGATTTGGGGGGATGGGGGATAAAAATGAGGAAATTCCCGAAAATTTTTAAGCCCACGAAACCTATAGGTTATCGTTTTGGATATACTATACGACTGTGTTCTTATACTGAGCCCAAAATTTGAGCCCCCCCAGCGTGCCCCCTTCAGGGAATTTTGAGAATTTCCGATTTTTCTAGGGATCCTGGGGTCATCAGTTTCCCTCGTACCAAGTTTCAAATTTCTGAGATTTCTGGAAGTGCCTCATTAATTCACGTCTTTTTTCATTTTTAAATATTTATATATACATCGCTCCAGCCCGACTTGCTTTTATATATATAGATGACGGATAAGCATGAGCACGTTGGAAAGTGCAGACTTCCACTTCGAGATTCATATCTCCTAAACGGTTTATGATATTAAGAAACGGTTTGCGCCATCAGACGCCTCATTTATCGCTCTACATGTGTGTTTCTAAACCATTTCCTCGCATCTCCCATATTAAGGGGGTAAATTGAGTTAAAATTTTGAATAGGGCGAAATTTGGGTGCATTTTTAACATTTTACATTACATTTTGCCTACTTATGTATAAGCTAGAATCATGAAATTTGGTACACATATGTCCCTTAATTGTGCCAATGTGCGCACACAACGTGATGATCCTATCATTGTTATAAGTGTGTCAAAGAATAAAATATACTTGTAAAAATCACCAAATTTACGAACAATCCAGAAATACGGCCAAATTTAACGTATAAGGGAGAGAGATACGACAAAATGTCACAGGACCAAAGTTGTAGATCACTCCGAATTGAAGGGACGTTGTGCCATCCGTTTTGTGATACGACTTACCGTTTAGCCAAAAAATAGCTCAGAAGGAATGTCTGCACAGTCATTAAAATTGCCTCCATATTTCGATATCCTTGGGGGTAAAAAGTGAAAAATTTGAACATCTTGGAATTTTCCCGTCGGTTAGGGTTCAAAAGCTATAATTTCACCAAATTTCAATTGTCTACCTCGTCTCGCAGGTTGTGCCGCCATCTTGATTTGGGGGGATGGGGGATAAAAATGAGGAAATTCCCGAAAATTTTTAAGCCCACGAAACCTATAGGTTATCGTTTTGGATATACTATACGACTGTGTTCTTATACTGAGCCCAAAATTTGAGCCCCCCCAGCGTGCCCCCTTCAGGGAATTTTGAGAATTTCCGATTTTTCTAGGGATCCTGGGGTCATCAGTTTCCCTCGTACCAAGTTTCAAATTTCTGAGATTTCTGGAAGTGCCTCATTAATTCACGTCTTTTTTCATTTTTAAATATTTATATATACATCGCTCCAGCCCGACTTGCTTTTATATATATAGATGACGGATAAGCATGAGCACGTTGGAAAGTGCAGACTTCCACTTCGAGATTCATATCTCCTAAACGGTTTATAATATTACGAAACGGTTTGCGCCATCAGACGCCTCATTTATCGCTCTACATGTTTGTTTCTAAACCATTTCCTCGTATCTCCCATATTAAGGGGGTAAATTGAGTTCAAATTTTGAATAGGGTGAAATTTGGGTGCATTTTTAACATTTTACATTACATTTTGCCTACTTATGTATAAGCTAGAATCATGAAATTTGGTACACATATGTCCCTTAATCGTGCCAATGTGCGCACACAACATGATGATCCTATCATTGTTATAAGTGTGTCAAAGAATAAAATATACTTGTAAAAATCACCAAATTTACGAACAATCCAGAAATACGGCCAAATTTAACGTATAAGGGAGAGAGATACGACAAAATGTCACAGGACCAAAGTTGTAGATCACTCCGAATTGAAGGGACGTTGTGCCATCCGTTTTGTGATACGACTTACCGTTTAGCCAAAAAATAGCTCAGAAGGAATGTCTGCACAGTCATTAAAATTGCCTCCATATTTCGATATCCTTGGGGGTAAAAAGTGAAAAATTTGAACATCTTGGAATTTTCCCGTCGGTTAGGGTTCAAAAGCTATAATTTCACCAAATTTCAATTGTCTACCTCGTCTCGCAGGTTGTGCCGCCATCTTGATTTGGGGGGATGGGGGATAAAAATGAGGAAATTCCCGAAAATTTTTAAGCCCACGAAACCTATAGGTTATCGTTTTGGATATACTATACGACTGTGTTCTTATACTGAGCCCAAAATTTGAGCCCCCCCAGCGTGCCCCCTTCAGGGAATTTTGAGAATTTCCGATTTTTCTAGGGATCCTGGGGTCATCAGTTTCCCTCGTACCAAGTTTCAAATTTCTGAGATTTCTGGAAGTGCCTCATTAATTCACGTCTTTTTTCATTTTTAAATATTTATATATACATCGCTCCAGCCCGACTTGCTTTTATTTATATAGATGACGGATAAGCATGAGCACGTTGGAAAGTGCAGACTTCCACTTCGAGATTCATATCTCCTAAACGGTTTATAATATTACGAAACGGTTTGCGCCATCAGACGCCTCATTTATCGCTCTACATGTTTGTTTCTAAACCATTTCCTCGTATCTCCCATATTAAGGGGGTAAATTGAGTTCAAATTTTGAATAGGGTGAAATTTGGGTGCATTTTTAACATTTTACATTACATTTTGCCTACTTATGTATAAGCTAGAATCATGAAATTTGGTACACATATGTCCCTTAATCGTGCCAATGTGCGCACACAACATGATGATCCTATCATTGTTATAAGTGTGTCAAAGAATAAAATATACTTGTAAAAATCACCAAATTTACGAACAATCCAGAAATACGGCCAAATTTAACGTATAAGGGAGAGAGATACGACAAAATGTCACAGGACCAAAGTTGTAGATCACTCCGAATTGAAGGGACGTTGTGCCATCCGTTTTGTGATACGACTTACCGTTTAGCCAAAAAATAGCTCAGAAGGAATGTCTGCACAGTCATTAAAATTGCCTCCATATTTCGATATCCTTGGGGGTAAAAAGTGAAAAATTTGAACATCTTGGAATTTTCCCGTCGGTTAGGGTTCAAAAGCTATAATTTCACCAAATTTCAATTGTCTACCTCGTCTCGCAGGTTGTGCCGCCATCTTGATTTGGGGGGATGGGGGATAAAAATGAGGAAATTCCCGAAAATTTTTAAGCCCACGAAACCTATAGGTTATCGTTTTGGATATACTATACGACTGTGTTCTTATACTGAGCCCAAAATTTGAGCCCCCCCAGCGTGCCCCCTTCAGGGAATTTTGAGAATTTCCGATTTTTCTAGGGATCCTGGGGTCATCAGTTTCCCTCGTACCAAGTTTCAAATTTCTGAGATTTCTGGAAGTGCCTCATTAATTCACGTCTTTTTTCATTTTTAAATATTTATATATACATCGCTCCAGCCCGACTTGCTTTTATATATATAGATGACGGATAAGCATGAGCACGTTGGAAAGTGCAGACTTCCACTTCGAGATTCATATCTCCTAAACGGTTTATGATATTAAGAAACGGTTTGCGCCATCAGACGCCTCATTTATCGCTCTACATGTGTGTTTCTAAACCATTTCCTCGCATCTCCCATATTAAGGGGGTAAATTGAGTTAAAATTTTGAATAGGGCGAAATTTGGGTGCATTTTTAACATTTTACATTACATTTTGCCTACTTATGTATAAGCTAGAATCATGAAATTTGGTACACATATGTCCCTTAATCGTGCCAATGTGCGCACACAACATGATGATCCTATCATTGTTATAAGTGTGTCAAAGAATAAAATATACTTGTAAAAATCACCAAATTTACGAACAATCCAGAAATACGGCCAAATTTAACGTATAAGGGAGAGAGATACGACAAAATGTCACAGGACCAAAGTTGTAGATCACTCCGAATTGAAGGGACGTTGTGCCATCCGTTTTGTGATACGACTTACCGTTTAGCCAAAAAATAGCTCAGAAGGAATGTCTGCACAGTCATTAAAATTGCCTCCATATTTCGATATCCTTGGGGGTAAAAAGTGAAAAATTTGAACATCTTGGAATTTTCCCGTCGGTTAGGGTTCAAAAGCTATAATTTCACCAAATTTCAATTGTCTACCTCGTCTCGCAGGTTGTGCCGCCATCTTGATTTGGGGGGATGGGGGATAAAAATGAGGAAATTCCCGAAAATTTTTAAGCCCACGAAACCTATAGGTTATCGTTTTGGATATACTATACGACTGTGTTCTTATACTGAGCCCAAAATTTGAGCCCCCCCAGCGTGCCCCCTTCAGGGAATTTTGAGAATTTCCGATTTTTCTAGGGATCCTGGGGTCATCAGTTTCCCTCGTACCAAGTTTCAAATTTCTGAGATTTCTGGAAGTGCCTCATTAATTCACGTCTTTTTTCATTTTTAAATATTTATATATACATCGCTCCAGCCCGACTTGCTTTTATATATATAGATGACGGATAAGCATGAGCACGTTGGAAAGTGCAGACTTCCACTTCGAGATTCATATCTCCTAAACGGTTTATGATATTACGAAACGGTTTGCGCCATCAGACGCCTCATTTATCGCTCTACATGTTTGTTTCTAAACCATTTCCTCGTATCTCCCATATTAAGGGGGTAAATTGAGTTCAAATTTTGAATAGGGTGAAATTTGGGTGCATTTTTAACATTTTACATTACATTTTGCCTACTTATGTATAAGCTAGAATCATGAAATTTGGTACACATATGTCCCTCAATCGTGCCAATGTGCGCACACAACATGATGATCCTATCATTGTTATAAATGTGTCAAAGAATAAAATATACTTGTAAAAATCACCAAATTTACGAACAATCCAGAAATACGGCCAAATTTAACGTATAAGGGAGAGAGATACGACAAAATGTCACAGGACCAAAGTTGTAGATCACTCCGAATTGAAGGGACGTTGTGCCATCCGTTTTGTGATACGACTTACCGTTTAGCCAAAAAATAGCTCAGAAGGAATGTCTGCACAGTCATTAAAATTGCCTCCATATTTCGATATCCTTGGGGGTAAAAAGTGAAAAATTTGAACATCTTGGAATTTTCCCGTCGGTTAGGGTTCAAAAGCTATAATTTCACCAAATTTCAATTGTCTACCTCGTCTCGCAGGTTGTGCCGCCATCTTGATTTGGGGGGATGGGGGATAAAAATGAGGAAATTCCCGAAAATTTTTAAGCCCACGAAACCTATAGGTTATCGTTTTGGATATACTATACGACTGTGTTCTTATACTGAGCCCAAAATTTGAGCCCCCCCAGCGTGCCCCCTTCAGGGAATTTTGAGAATTTCCGATTTTTCTAGGGATCCTGGGGTCATCAGTTTCCCTCGTACCAAGTTTCAAATTTCTGAGATTTCTGGAAGTGCCTCATTAATTCACGTCTTTTTTCATTTTTAAATATTTATATATACATCGCTCCAGCCCGACTTGCTTTTATATATATAGATGACGGATAAGCATGAGCACGTTGGAAAGTGCAGACTTCCACTTCGAGATTCATATCTCCTAAACGGTTTATGATATTAAGAAACGGTTTGCGCCATCAGACGCCTCATTTATCGCTCTACATGTGTGTTTCTAAACCATTTCCTCGCATCTCCCATATTAAGGGGGTAAATTGAGTTAAAATTTTGAATAGGGCGAAATTTGGGTGCATTTTTAACATTTTACATTACATTTTGCCTACTTATGTATAAGCTAGAATCATGAAATTTGGTACACATATGTCCCTTAATCGTGCCAATGTGCGCACACAACATGATGATCCTATCATTGTTATAAGTGTGTCAAAGAATAAAATATACTTGTAAAAATCACCAAATTTACGAACAATCCAGAAATACGGCCAAATTTAACGTATAAGGGAGAGAGATACGACAAAATGTCACAGGACCAAAGTTGTAGATCACTCCGAATTGAAGAGACGTTGTGCCATCCGTTTTGTGATACGACTTACCGTTTAGCCAAAAAATAGCTCAGAAGGAATGTCTGCACAGTCATTAAAATTGCCTCCATATTTCGATATCCTTGGGGGTAAAAAGTGAAAAATTTGAACATCTTGGAATTTTCCCGTCGGTTAGGGTTCAAAAGCTATAATTTCACCAAATTTCAATTGTCTACCTCGTCTCGCAGGTTGTGCCGCCATCTTGATTTGGGGGGATGGGGGATAAAAATGAGGAAATTCCCGAAAATTTTTAAGCCCACGAAACCTATAGGTTATCGTTTTGGATATACTATACGACTGTGTTCTTATACTGAGCCCAAAATTTGAGCCCCCCCAGCGTGCCCCCTTCAGGGAATTTTGAGAATTTCCGATTTTTCTAGGGATCCTGGGGTCATCAGTTTCCCTCGTACCAAGTTTCAAATTTCTGAGATTTCTGGAAGTGCCTCATTAATTCACGTCTTTTTTCATTTTTAAATATTTATATATACATCGCTCCAGCCCGACTTGCTTTTATATATATAGATGACGGATAAGCATGAGCACGTTGGAAAGTGCAGACTTCCAATTCGAGATTCATATCTCCTAAACGGTTTATGATATTACGAAACGGTTTGCGCCATCAGACGCCTCATTTATCGCTCTACATGTTTGTTTCTAAACCATTTCCTCGTATCTCCCATATTAAGGGGGTAAATTGAGTTCAAATTTTGAATAGGGTGAAATTTGGGTGCATTTTTAACATTTTACATTACATTTTGCCTACTTATGTATAAGCTAGAATCATGAAATTTGGTACACATATGTCCCTTAATCGTGCCAATGTGCGCACACAACATGATGATCCTATCATTGTTATAAATGTGTCAAAGAATAAAATATACTTGTAAAAATCACCAAATTTACGAACAATCCAGAAATACGGCCAAATTTAACGTATAAGGGAGAGAGATACGACAAAATGTCACAGGACCAAAGTTGTAGATCACTCCGAATTGAAGGGACGTTGTGCCATCCGTTTTGTGATACGACTTACCGTTTAGCCAAAAAATAGCTCAGAAGGAATGTCTGCACAGTCATTAAAATTGCCTCCATATTTCGATATCCTTGGGGGTAAAAAGCGAAAAATTTGAACATCTTGGAATTTTCCCGTCGGTTAGGGTTCAAAAGCTATAATTTCACCAAATTTCAATTGTCTACCTCGTCTCGCAGGTTGTGCCGCCATCTTGATTTGGGGGGATGGGGGATAAAAATGAGGAAATTCCCGAAAATTTTTAAGCCCACGAAACCTATAGGTTATCGTTTTGGATATACTATACGACTGTGTTCTTATACTGAGCCCAAAATTTGAGCCCCCCCAGCGTGCCCCCTTCAGGGAATTTTGAGAATTTCCGATTTTTCTAGGGATCCTGGGGTCATCAGTTTCCCTCGTACCAAGTTTCAAATTTCTGAGATTTCTGGAAGTGCCTCATTAATTCACGTCTTTTTTCATTTTTAAATATTTATATATACATCGCTCCAGCCCGACTTGCTTTTATATATATAGATGACGGATAAGCATGAGCACGTTGGAAAGTGCAGACTTCCACTTCGAGATTCATATCTCCTAAACGGTTTATGATATTAAGAAACGGTTTGCGCCATCAGACGCCTCATTTATCGCTCTACATGTGTGTTTCTAAACCATTTCCTCGCATCTCCCATATTAAGGGGGTAAATTGAGTTAAAATTTTGAATAGGGCGAAATTTGGGTGCATTTTTAACATTTTACATTACATTTTGCCTACTTATGTATAAGCTAGAATCATGAAATTTGGTACACATATGTCCCTTAATTGTGCCAATGTGCGCACACAACGTGATGATCCTATCATTGTTATAAGTGTGTCAAAGAATAAAATATACTTGTAAAAATCACCAAATTTACGAACAATCCAGAAATACGGCCAAATTTAACGTATAAGGGAGAGAGATACGACAAAATGTCACAGGACCAAAGTTGTAGATCACTCCGAATTGAAGGGACGTTGAGCCATCCGTTTTGTGATACGACTTACCGTTTAGCCAAAAAATAGCTCAGAAGGAATGTCTGCACAGTCATTAAAATTGCCTCCATATTTCGATATCCTTGGGGGTAAAAAGTGAAAAATTTGAACATCTTGGAATTTTCCCGTCGGTTAGGGTTCAAAAGCTATAATTTCACCAAATTTCAATTGTCTACCTCGTCTCGCAGGTTGTGCCGCCATCTTGATTTGGGGGGATGGGGGATAAAAATGAGGAAATTCCCGAAAATTTTTAAGCCCACGAAACCTATAGGTTATCGTTTTGGATATACTATACGACTGTGTTCTTATACTGAGCCCAAAATTTGAGCCCCCCCAGCGTGCCCCCTTCAGGGAATTTTGAGAATTTCCGATTTTTCTAGGGATCCTGGGGTCATCAGTTTCCCTCGTACCAAGTTTCAAATTTCTGAGATTTCTGGAAGTGCCTCATTAATTCACGTCTTTTTTCATTTTTAAATATTTATATATACATCGCTCCAGCCCGACTTGCTTTTATATATATAGATGACGGATATGCATGAGCACGTTGGAAAGTGCAGACTTCCACTTCGAGATTCATATCTCCTAAACGGTTTATGATATTAAGAAACGGTTTGCGCCATCAGACGCCTCATTTATCGCTCTACATGTGTGTTTCTAAACCATTTCCTCGCATCTCCCATATTAAGGGGGTAAATTGAGTTAAAATTTTGAATAGGGCGAAATTTGGGTGCATTTTTAACATTTTACATTACATTTTGCCTACTTATGTATAAGCTAGAATCATGAAATTTGGTACACATATGTCCCTTAATTGTGCCAATGTGCGCACACAACGTGATGATCCTATCATTGTTATAAGTGTGTCAAAGAATAAAATATACTTGTAAAAATCACCAAATTTACGAACAATCCAGAAATACGGCCAAATTTAACGTATAAGGGAGAGAGATACGACAAAATGTCACAGGACCAAAGTTGTAGATCACTCCGAATTGAAGGGACGTTGTGCCATCCGTTTTGTGATACGACTTACCGTTTAGCCAAAAAATAGCTCAGAAGGAATGTCTGCACAGTCATTAAAATTGCCTCCATATTTCGATATCCTTGGGGGTAAAAAGTGAAAAATTTGAACATCTTGGAATTTTCCCGTCGGTTAGGGTTCAAAAGCTATAATTTCACCAAATTTCAATTGTCTACCTCGTCTCGCAGGTTGTGCCGCCATCTTGATTTGGGGGGATGGGGGATAAAAATGAGGAAATTCCCGAAAATTTTTAAGCCCACGAAACCTATAGGTTATCGTTTTGGATATACTATACGACTGTGTTCTTATACTGAGCCCAAAATTTGAGCCCCCCCAGCGTGCCCCCTTCAGGGAATTTTGAGAATTTCCGATTTTTCTAGGGATCCTGGGGTCATCAGTTTCCCTCGTACCAAGTTTCAAATTTCTGAGATTTCTGGAAGTGCCTCATTAATTCACGTCTTTTTTCATTTTTAAATATTTATATATACATCGCTCCAGCCCGACTTGCTTTTATATATATAGATGACGGATAAGCATGAGCACGTTGGAAAGTGCAGACTTCCACTTCGAGATTCATATCTCCTAAACGGTTTATAATATTACGAAACGGTTTGCGCCATCAGACGCCTCATTTATCGCTCTACATGTTTGTTTCTAAACCATTTCCTCGTATCTCCCATATTAAGGGGGTAAATTGAGTTCAAATTTTGAATAGGGTGAAATTTGGGTGCATTTTTATCATTTTACATTACATTTTGCCTACTTATGTATAAGCTAGAATCATGAAATTTGGTACACATATGTCCCTTAATCGTGCCAATGTGCGCACACAACATGATGATCCTATCATTGTTATAAGTGTGTCAAAGAATAAAATATACTTGTAAAAATCACCAAATTTACGAACAATCCAGAAATACGGCCAAATTTAACGTATAAGGGAGAGAGATACGACAAAATGTCACAGGACCAAAGTTGTAGATCACTCCGAATTGAAGGGACGTTGTGCCATCCGTTTTGTGATACGACTTACCGTTTAGCCAAAAAATAGCTCAGAAGGAATGTCTGCACAGTCATTAAAATTGCCTCCATATTTCGATATCCTTGGGGGTAAAAAGTGAAAAATTTGAACATCTTGGAATTTTCCCGTCGGTTAGGGTTCAAAAGCTATAATTTCACCAAATTTCAATTGTCTACCTCGTCTCGCAGGTTGTGCCGCCATCTTGATTTGGGGGGATGGGGGATAAAAATGAGGAAATTCCCGAAAATTTTTAAGCCCACGAAACCTATAGGTTATCGTTTTGGATATACTATACGACTGTGTTCTTATACTGAGCCCAAAATTTGAGCCCCCCCAGCGTGCCCCCTTCAGGGAATTTTGAGAATTTCCGATTTTTCTAGGGATCCTGGGGTCATCAGTTTCCCTCGTACCAAGTTTCAAATTTCTGAGATTTCTGGAAGTGCCTCATTAATTCACGTCTTTTTTCATTTTTAAATATTTATATATACATCGCTCCAGCCCGACTTGCTTTTATATATATAGATGACGGATAAGCATGAGCACGTTGGAAAGTGCAGACTTCCACTTCGAGATTCATATCTCCTAAACGGTTTATAATATTACGAAACGGTTTGCGCCATCAGACGCCTCATTTATCGCTCTACATGTTTGTTTCTAAACCATTTCCTCGTATCTCCCATATTAAGGGGGTAAATTGAGTTCAAATTGTGAATAGGGTGAAATTTGGGTGCATTTTTAACATTTTACATTACATTTTGCCTACTTATGTATAAGCTAGAATCATGAAATTTGGTACACATATGTCCCTTAATCGTGCCAATGTGCGCACACAACATGATGATCCTATCATTGTTATAAGTGTGTCAAAGAATAAAATATACTTGTAAAAATCACCAAATTTACGAACAATCCAGAAATACGGCCAAATTTAACGTATAAGGGAGAGAGATACGACAAAATGTCACAGGACCAAAGTTGTAGATCACTCCGAATTGAAGGGACGTTGTGCCATCCGTTTTGTGATACGACTTACCGTTTAGCCAAAAAATAGCTCAGAAGGAATGTCTGCACAGTCATTAAAATTGCCTCCATATTTCGATATCCTTGGGGGTAAAAAGTGAAAAGTTTGAACATCTTGGAATTTTCCCGTCGGTTAGGGTTCAAAAGCTATAATTTCACCAAATTTCAATTGTCTACCTCGTCTCGCAGGTTGTGCCGCCATCTTGATTTGGGGGGATGGGGGATAAAAATGAGGAAATTCCCGAAAATTTTTAAGCCCACGAAACCTATAGGTTATCGTTTTGGATATACTATACGACTGTGTTCTTATACTGAGCCCAAAATTTGAGCCCCCCCAGCGTGCCCCCTTCAGGGAATTTTGAGAATTTCCGATTTTTCTAGGGATCCTGGGGTCATCAGTTTCCCTCGTACCAAGTTTCAAATTTCTGAGATTTCTGGAAGTGCCTCATTAATTCACGTCTTTTTTCATTTTTAAATATTTATATATACATCGCTCCAGCCCGACTTGCTTTTATATATATAGATGACGGATAAGCATGAGCACGTTGGAAAGTGCAGACTTCCACTTCGAGATTCATATCTCCTAAACGGTTTATGATATTAAGAAACGGTTTGCGCCATCAGACGCCTCATTTATCGCTCTACATGTGTGTTTCTAAACCATTTCCTCGCATCTCCCATATTAAGGGGGTAAATTGAGTTAAAATTTTGAATAGGGCGAAATTTGGGTGCATTTTTAACATTTTACATTACATTTTGCCTACTTATGTATAAGCTAGAATCATGAAATTTGGTACACATATGTCCCTTAATCGTGCCAATGTGCGCACACAACATGATGATCCTATCATTGTTATAAGTGTGTCAAAGAATAAAATATACTTGTAAAAATCACCAAATTTACGAACAATCCAGAAATACGGCCAAATTTAACGTATAAGGGAGAGAGATACGACAAAATGTCACAGGACCAAAGTTGTAGATCACTCCGAATTGAAGGGACGTTGTGCCATCCGTTTTGTGATACGACTTACCGTTTAGCCAAAAAATAGCTCAGAAGGAATGTCTGCACAGTCATTAAAATTGCCTCCATATTTCGATATCCTTGGGGGTAAAAAGTGAAAAATTTGAACATCTTGGAATTTTCCCGTCGGTTAGGGTTCAAAAGCTATAATTTCACCAAATTTCAATTGTCTACCTCGTCTCGCAGGTTGTGCCGCCATCTTGATTTGGGGGGATGGGGGATAAAAATGAGGAAATTCCCGAAAATTTTTAAGCCCACGAAACCTATAGGTTATCGTTTTGGATATACTATACGACTGTGTTCTTATACTGAGCCCAAAATTTGAGCCCCCCCAGCGTGCCCCCTTCAGGGAATTTTGAGAATTTCCGATTTTTCTAGGGATCCTGGGGTCATCAGTTTCCCTCGTACCAAGTTTCAAATTTCTGAGATTTCTGGAAGTGCCTCATTAATTCACGTCTTTTTTCATTTTTAAATATTTATATATACATCGCTCCAGCCCGACTTGCTTTTATATATATAGATGACGGATAAGCATGAGCACGTTGGAAAGTGCAGACTTCCACTTCGAGATTCATATCTCCTAAACGGTTTATGATATTACGAAACGGTTTGCGCCATCAGACGCCTCATTTATCGCTCTACATGTTTGTTTCTAAACCATTTCCTCGTATCTCCCATATTAAGGGGGTAAATTGAGTTCAAATTTTGAATAGGGTGAAATTTGGGTGCATTTTTAACATTTTACATTACATTTTGCCTACTTATGTATAAGCTAGAATCATGAAATTTGGTACACATATGTCCCTTAATCGTGCCAATGTGCGCACACAACATGATGATCCTATCATTGTTATAAATGTGTCAAAGAATAAAATATACTTGTAAAAATCACCAAATTTACGAACAATCCAGAAATACGGCCAAATTTAACGTATAAGGGAGAGAGATACGACAAAATGTCACAGGACCAAAGTTGTAGATCACTCCGAATTGAAGGGACGTTGTGCCATCCGTTTTGTGATACGACTTACCGTTTAGCCAAAAAATAGCTCAGAAGGAATGTCTGCACAGTCATTAAAATTGCCTCCATATTTCGATATCCTTGGGGGTAAAAAGCGAAAAATTTGAACATCTTGGAATTTTCCCGTCGGTTAGGGTTCAAAAGCTATAATTTCACCAAATTTCAATTGTCTACCTCGTCTCGCAGGTTGTGCCGCCATCTTGATTTGGGGGGATGGGGGATAAAAATGAGGAAATTCCCGAAAATTTTTAAGCCCACGAAACCTATAGGTTATCGTTTTGGATATACTATACGACTGTGTTCTTATACTGAGCCCAAAATTTGAGCCCCCCCAGCGTGCCCCCTTCAGGGAATTTTGAGAATTTCCGATTTTTCTAGGGATCCTGGGGTCATCAGTTTCCCTCGTACCAAGTTTCAAATTTCTGAGATTTCTGGAAGTGCCTCATTAATTCACGTCTTTTTTCATTTTTAAATATTTATATATACATCGCTCCAGCCCGACTTGCTTTTATATATATAGATGAAATGTACATTGGGAAATAGGTAAAAACGTATTCATTACGTGACGTATGTAGAGACATAACATTTTTTACGAAAATGTGACTGACATCCGTCTGTTTATTCATGATTTGATATGTACGTACCATGTAAGAATATATTTTCAAAAAGCGCTGTTAGAGGATTAGTTATTGTTCTTACGTTTTTATATACCAAGTAGAAAAGTCAAAGATAATAACTGTGTACTGACATGACGTGCTATGGATCAATTCTAAAAATAAGGAGTGAAATAGTCACAGATTGCTAAGGTATGGATTTTTATTTTAAAATATTCACTCCTCATAATGTGATTTGAAAGGGTGCAACGATATTGATAGTGTGTGTACGTAATAATCTGGAGACAATATACGAAGACTTCTCATCCTAGTATTCGTATTTTCCTTCGGAGTCCAGGTTACTCGTCGATCTTGAATTATTAATCATGATAATATTTTTCCATTAATTCTTCATCGTGTCTTTACATTTTTATTTTTCATACAAAACTCGTCTAACGCCCTGTTGTCTTCGTTACCTCTACACTTGGCCATTTTATATTTATGGTTAAAAATGAGTACGTCTATTACATTTAAGGATTATGAATCAGATACTACCACCTTAAGTTGTATGTGTATGTTTAGTCAGCAGCCCGAAGGCTGGTTGGATCCTCAACAGTTCCGCCATGAGCTGTCATATATGGCCTAGGCATCACTGAAGAGGCGTAGTAGGGAAATGAGGAGTGAGTTAGTTTCCCGTTGCTTTCCTCACCGAGCCAGCAGTTGCTATTACATATCAGTCTACCAAGCCTACTGAAATGCATGCGCCAACCGAACCTATGAACAACAATTTCACATCATTCATAGCAGGGACTGGCTGCGTAAGGAATGGCATTACTAGCATCGCTCATACCTCAGTCACTTTCATATTGTCAAAGCCAAGGATAAGACAGAGACAGATCAGTGAAAGTAACAAAATTGCTCTAGCCCATACCAGAAGACTTAGTGCAGTGTAAACACTAGGTCCCGCCGGCAAAGGCATCACCTTAAGTTATGATAATAAAATAAAATTTAATGCCCCTTGTAATGCTAGAGTTCCGAAGAGGCTGAAATCTTGAGAGGTTATGTAAGAAATTATTTAAAATGCTATAATAATAATAATTTCGTGTGGCTATTTCTAGCCGAGTGCAGCCCTTGTAAGGCAGACCCTCCGATGAAGGTGGGCGGCATCTGCCATGTGTAGGTAACTGCGTGTTATTGTGATGGAGGATAGTGTTATGTGTGGTGTGTGAGTTGCAGGGATGTTGGGGACAGCAGAAACACCCAGCCCCCGAGCCATTGGAATTAACCAATGAAGGTTAAAATCCCCGACCCGGCCGGGAATCGATCCCGGGACCCTCTGAACCGAAGGCCAGTGCGCTGACCATTCAGCCAACGAGTCGCACATTTAAAATGCTGAAAGGAAACTATTCCCACATGTTCAATTTAAACACACTCAAATATCATCAACCTAGGACAACTTCGAATTCGCTATCTTGGAAACAGAAGGAAAGCGGCTTACTGACCAATCTACTTCTGTCGGCACATATGAAAACGATTGATAGTCAAATTAATAGGTCATCCAAGGAAGCGGGTTCGATCCTGATTTAGTCCAGTGGCTTTTGAAGGCGTTTAAATGGCCCAACGTATTTACAGTAGATTTTATGGAGCGTAAAATAACTTCTTCTTGACGAAATTTTGTGGCATTTCAACATCTCCGAAAAGTACATTGGTTAGAGGGACGGAGTGAACGGCGGACGAGTTCGTGCGGGACAGGGTCGAAGTAATTCTGTGTGCTTAGGAAGGCGATGTTTCTTTGTAAGATGTATTAAATCGCTCAGATAATATATTGATACATCAGATTAGTGATCACAGGAAACTAAGGGTATTGTTATAAGTAAACCAGTCCCAGTGGATCCCTCATGGATATTAGTTCGAGTGCAATTCGTAAAGGGTTATTGGTTGGTATTAAGTCGAATTGTTCTTAATGATATTTTCAGTTGCTAATAGGAGATCGATGAATATGAGACACATCTATGTGCATGTAAAATTCTCATTTGTTTACAACGATTTCCTTTACCCGTATATTAAAGGACAAAGCACTATAACGGCTTTTCGAGATTGAGGATGCACCGAAACTAAGACGCACACTATTAACACTTATTTAATCACTGTTCATCTTGAAGAAACACTGAACTAAGGTGCAAGAACTACTGAAACGTATTTCATCTTTGTTAATCTTGTGAATCAGTTGCTGGAAGTAATATATACTGAGGGAGACAAGGTTTTACCCGTTAGGAGGTTTTGATTTTAAGTCCTAGTTCCTAATATCGACGGCTCTAGGTATTAATATCGTAACTATTCCTCTGTTCAAACATTGCACCTACAGTTACAATTTTATTTGTGCTATCATTCTCGTAGGAGACGACGTTACGGGCTATTACCGATGCTAAGCTTGGGACGCAGAAGACACCATTTTAACACAGGTGAAAAATACTAACGATGATGATCGTAACTATTTTGCATATCCTTGGGTTTTAAATGTTAATACTTGGAGCAGTCGATATGTAGCTTCAGGAAAATTTATCGGTGTGGAAAATTATTTTTACCGATCACGTTGTTGTGTGGTTTGGGTCGCGTATCTATCAGCTTATATTCGGGAGATAGTTGGTTTGAAACCTACTGTCGGCAGCCCTGAATATGGTTTTCCGTGGTTACCCATTTTTACACCAGTAGATTTTAATCAAGGCCACTGTCGCTTCCTTCCCACATTTAGCCCTTTCCTATCCCATCGTCGCCGTAAAACATCTATGTCACTGCGGCGTAAAGCAAACTGTTAACGAAAACCCACTTTCAAGCCAGTTTACGAATGTATTCAGCGATGTATGAAATATTTAATTTCCGATGAACCTGACTGTTTCTCACCTAATACCTTATTCCGGAAAACTTGCAAGCGGTAGAGTTTGAATGTAGGTCCTCCTCCCCAGATTTGGCAGGTGTACATTAGCAGTAGACATAAATCTGATTTATAAATGAGAATAGTGCAGTTCGTGCGTAGAGTTGACTTCCTATTGATTACTGGATGCAATTAGGAAGGCGATGAGAAATGGTTTGTTCTATTCCATGTGCATTTTCATGGGTACCTTCTCACAAAACAAAACAAAACAAAACAAAACAAAACAAAACAAAACAAAACAAAACAAAACAAAACAAAACAAAACAAAACAAAACAAAACAAAACAAAACAAAACAAAACAAAACAAAACAAAACAAAACAAAACAAAACAAAACAAAACAAAACAAAACAAAACAAAACAAAACAAAACAAAACAAAACAAAACAAAACAAAACAAAACAAAACAAAACAAAACAAAACAAAACAAAACAAAACAAAACAAAACAAAACAAAACAAAACAAAACAAAACAAAACAAAACAAAACAAAACAAAACAAAACAAAACAAAACAAAACAAAACAAAACAAAACAAAACAAAACAAAACAAAACAAAACAAAACAAAACAAAACAAAACAAAACAAAACAAAACAAAACAAAACAAAACAAAACAAAACAAAACAAAACAAAACAAAACAAAGGAAAACAAAACAAAACAAAGGAAAACAAAGGAAAAGAAAAGAAAAGAAAAGAAAAGGAAAGGAAAGGAAAGGAAAGAAAACAAAACAAAATAAAATAAAATTACACTGGTTTGAAATGGTGTTGAAGGTACTACGTTGGCGGTTTTCAAGGATGCGTTAAAAATCTTCAAAATAAATATTATGGAAACTTAGAATAATGCTTTACTTCTGACAGATAATTCTAGCCACCATGGCTCTACGATAACAATCGAGTGGCGCTGTGTTGGGGTCATCGCCAAAACGTTTGATAGGGAATACGTAAGATACTGTGTGGTAGAGGTTGCCGAAATAAAGTATCTACACAGTTTAGATTTCGTAGCTTTTTTACCGTATATCTGGGCTCGGTATTAATATGAATTAAACCAGGTTTTACTCCGGATGCCCTTCCTGACGCCAGTCTTATGTCAAGGGGTATATATTCAATGCAGTATTTTCCAGTGGTGGGTGTGTTGTATGTAAATGAAGATTGATATTAATATGATCACAAACACCCAGCTCCTGAGCTAGAGAAATGAACCAAACATGGTTAAAATTTCTACCCCGGATGGATATAGACCCCAGAGCTCTATTGAGTTCAAGTTCACTACGCTGACTATTAAGCCTGAATGGCGGACTATGTATCTGGTCAGTACGGGTTAGACATTTTTTATTAACGTTTTATTTCTTAATTCTGAACACATTTACACATATTCAAGATGATGGGTTTGAAATCATTTTTCATCATTGGTGTAGTGTCCGCTTCCGTAGAGTAATGGTTAATAATATTAGATTCCGTCCTCATTGGCCTTGGTTCAATACCCGATACTGCCAGAGATTTAAAATTAGCAGGAGGGCTGGTATGTTGTTGAAGTGATACATGCAGCTCACCTCCATTTAGGGGTTTGCCTGAAAGGAGCTGCACCACTTCGGGACGAGGATATGAGTTTATTTATTGGTGTAGTGAATGTGCAGGGCCATAGTTCCAGAAGAACGGTACTCTCCGTACGACGTTCTGAAGTCCTAAATTTGAAATACTCCCGAAACATTTCTTGACGCTTAGACTACATTGTTTTGCATTTTATAGAATTATGAAAAGCCACTCTGTACTCCTAGATGCGTCTTTGACCATTTTGAAGCCATTTGTCCATATGTCACGACATACTTCGAGATATTCTTTTCACAATTATTTGCACCACAATTACCTAAGATATTCTATGTTTGATTAAAGTTTACCAAATAACTGTAAAACTCAACGGGAAATATCAAGTGATACGTCACGCGACGTGCTGTCACGACAGAATCTTGAGCTATGTTAATTGTTAGCCATGTGCCATGGTGGTTTTAGTACCTCACAATGATAGCGCTATTACATTCGTCGACGACGTCACGGTGAGCCCAAGCGACTTGTTGCTGAATAAAATGGTTATTCACTTCAATTCTGCACACTGTCGTCGTATAAGTGATTTAAACATTGTTTTTATTTTACTATTAAAAATGTTATTTGCTTTTACGGTTTACGGAGACGCCGAGGTGCCGGAATTTAGTCGCACATCTTCAAATGCCACCGGAATAATCCAGCACAGAACCTGCCACGTTGGGGTCAGAACGCGATTTTCAAAAACTCTCGTGCTTTTGCAATACTCGCCGCCAGCAATACGCTTCCGAATCTACAGACATATTCTAAGTCAAAAGCTAGATTTGACAACTTGTTTATGGTGGTAACAACGCTAAGTATGCAAATCATCTGCAAAATTCTCTATGCGGTCTAAAATTGAAAACTACAAATTCAACGTTTAAAGGTTAATGTTATTCTGCACAGTGCAATGTACCTTGAAGGTTGAATGAACCAGGCAGAATCTACTGTGTGTAGCAGCAGCAGCAGTTGGAGGTAATTTATAACTCTGCTGTTTAAAACTTGGCCCATAGAGTCGTCGCCAGAAGTTTTCCGTTTCCGGTCCAGGTAGCAGCACAAATCTACCGGGAATCTATAATGGAAATCCCTCTTTTTTAACATACAAAGTATAAAGTTTGTCTTGCCCCAAGTTGCGACCTTACCGTTACTTAGAATATAAAGCGCATCCTATATTGGAACAGCTCTGTATTCTACGACTTATGTCCCGACTTCAGTACAATATTATAGGAATTCCTCTGATGTAACTAGACAAGGATGACGAATGTAAGAGTGCTCGTAACAATAGCTTTAAGAAGTCTTTTCCTTCGAAATAAAGTCGGCACAGTATTCTGAAAAGTCACTTCGAGGTAGTAATATATTTTATAATGTAACTAGTCTTGTCTTCAGATATTCCTTCACACACTTCGCATGCAAAACGGATTTTTAGATTATATGGTAGCAAATTAAAGCTTAACTGGAGAAAAATTACCATTAGTCCATACTAGTAATTGGAATGAAGTGTAATCTGTTGCCGGTGCTGCTTTGCGGTGTCGAAGGATTGGGCTTCGTCAATGAAACGACTGCAGCCCTTTGAAATGTGGATGCACAGTACAATGTTCAAGATTCCATGTAAATAAGAAATGATCTTCATTAATCTCATTAGCGAGGTTATTAAAAAAAGGTTACAGATCTCGTCATATGGTTCTGAAAGTATTTAGGGGTTGTAGTAATGATGTAGTCCACCTCTGTGGTGTAGTGGTTAGCGTGATTAGATGCCATCCCTGGAGGCCCAAGTTCGATTCCCGGCTCTTCCACCAAATTTGAAAATTGGTACGAGAGCTGGAACGGAGTCCACTCGGCCTCGGGAGGTCAACTGAGTGGTAGGGGGGGTTCAATAATTCCCCCCTCAGCCATCCTCGAAGTGGTTTTACGTGGTTTCCCCACTTCTTCTCCAGGCAAATGCCGGGATGGTATCTAAATTAAGGCTACGGCCGCTTTAGTCCCTCTTCATTGTCTATCCCTTCCGATCTTCCTATCCACCCCGCAAGGCCACTGTTCACCATAGCAGGTGACGCCACCTGGGCGAGGTGCTGATCCTCCTTCCCAGTTTTATCGTCAACCCAAAGTCTCACGTTCCAGGACACTGCCTTTGAGGCGGATAAGACGGGATTCCTCGCTGAGTACGAGGGAAAACCAACCCTGAAAGGTAAAATAGATTAAGAAAAAGGAAAGAAAGAAATAGATTAAGGACGCAAAGGAGAGGGCATATAAGTCTTTGGCAAGAACCCAAAAAGAGTATGGTTCCAGTGCATTGAACCCACTTAAGAATTACTTGGTACGAGATCTGGAAATTATCCAAAGGAAATCAGCACGATATGTTCTGATGATTTCCGAAAAAAAAGCATTGTTACGAAAATGTTGTAAAGACTTGAGAATAAGTAGAAGAGCTGCTCGACTAAGCGGTATGTTCCTAGCTGTCAGTGGAGAGATGACGTGGAATGACATTAGTAGATGAATAAGCTTGAGTGGAGGTTTAAAAAGTACGGAAGATAATGTTGGAATTCAATATTTCAATATTTGTTTATACGATGAGGAATAAGGGATTGGAATACTTTATAAAGGGAAATGTTCGATACATTTGTTAGAGCTAAGTAAAGAATTGTTAGGGAATATGCAAACTGGGTGACAGCCTTAAATGCAGATCATCAACGATTGAATGAACGATTGATTACATAATTACATAATTAATTGCATCCGAGAGGTAGTGGGTTCGTACCTTACTGTCGGCAGCCCTGAAGGTTGTTTCCCGTGCTTTCCCATTTTCACACCAGACAAGTGCTGGGGGTGTACCTATCTGTCTCGCTGCAACGTAAAGCAAATAGTAAAACTTAAGATCGATCGATCGATCGATTGATTGATTGATTGATTGATTGATAGACTGATTGATTGATTGATTGATTGATAGACTGATTGATTGATTGATTGATTGATTGATTGATTGATTGATTGATTGATTGATTGATTGATTGATTGATTGATTGATTGATTGATTGATTGATTGATTGATTGATTGATTGATTGATTGATTGATAGAAGAAAAGCGAAAAAATGGGCGGAAATCATTCTGTACGTTAACTCTGCAATAATGGTTCGAAATCTACAATACAACTGTGATAGGGGAAACTCAAAATGACTCTATGAGAGTCGCCACCCTTTTGTGAGAAGACTGCACCAGAATAAGAATAAGTAAACGGACGTCTACCGGCTGCAATGTATAAACTTAAATACAAATATGAAAACGGACATGGAACACTTTCAGACATTCTAAAAACCGAGAACTTGGTTTCCTAGATCTCTAGAAAAATTGGAAATTCCCAAAAGTCCCCAACAGGGCCGATCTGGAGTGGATACAAACTTTATTATGACTAGGAAAATAGCGTATGCATGCTGGCATCTGCATTTTGTTAATCGCTGGGAAAGGTTTTTCCAACATTAAAGTTTCCTGAAATTTCAAAATGACTTTTAAAAATTAAATTTCGAGAAAATTGTTGAGCGAGTTTTTAAAGACACTAAGGAGGTCTGTTTGTCAAGTCATCATCCCAACTGCTGGTTAGGCCCTCAAACAACACCGCCGAAGATTGTGCTATTATAGGAAAAAGGAAAATATATTTATTAGGCAAATATGTCTAACACCATGGAAATAGGATTTATTGCAATGATTCCATTAGTCGGCTGTAAGCGAGAGGACCGGCGACAAAGTATGTTACACAGTCAAACGCTGTTAACATTGATTAAGAGAGCGCCGTTGCTATCTGGATCAGTATTATCAGCATTAACTAAACTTAGATATGTGACATCGGGTACTTAGAAACAATTTGTTTAGGAAAGAAACATGTGTATTGACACTTGAAATAAATAAAAAACTATACGAAACCCCATGGCGCAGGGCCTTGGCCTAACAAGCGAGTCGCTCCTCACCACAAAGGCCTGTACATTAGGTGAGGACGTAAGGTTAGTGAGACGAAAATGAGACTCCCTAGTGCCATCGGAGTCGAAAAAGAACAAGAATTGCCTAAGGAAGGTTGGATGGGAATGATGAAAGTAAGGAGCCTGTCTCAAGTTTATTTTCAAGTTGCTTTACGTCGCAACGACACAGATTGATCTTATGGCGACGATGGGAAAGGAAAGGGCTAGCAGTGGGAAGGAAGCAGCCGTGACCCTAATTAAGGTACATCCCCAGAGTTTGCCTGTTGTGAAATGGGAAACCACGTATATCTTCCAGGCTGCCGACAGTGGAGTTCGAACACACTATCCCGAATACTGGATACTGGGCGCACTTAAGCGACTGCAGTAATCGAGATCGGTATCTGACTCAAGTAAGTGGAAGCAATGTCAGACTCAGGTAGAGGAACCGTGGTCACCAACCCACGGCCCAAAGTTCAGACTGGGGATGCCGTGGATGCATTCTATCGCCCCCATCCAAACAAGCACTAAGCCAGCATTACTGTGTAAGTTGGTATCTTAACACAGTGCATAGAGGTACTTGAGAACACTGACTTTAAACGCCACATTTTGTTACAGAGCTTTATTTTTAAATGACGCTGAATAAGATCTCAAAATGGCTATGTTGACAACACTAACTGTAGTGACACGTCGCCAGCGTATTGACTTCCTCAGCGGTAAAGCTCTCTTTAATCCATGTACTCCTTGTCGTATGAGGCAGCTTCTCACTTGGTTTCGCGAGACCGAGTTAACCCTGTTTCAGCCAGGATTAAAATACTTGTACAGGTTGAGAATTGAATCGAGGGTTCTCTAGGGATGAGACTATCACTTTATTCCTTCAACATCGGGCTTGCATTGTGGACAATTCTCTGTAGTGAAAGCAGTAATCAAACTGTGGCTAACCAAATAGGCTGAACCCTGCCCTCGGTGGTGGTTCCCATTAAATAACGAGTTTATGTTATAAATAGTCAGGTGATAGAATTTTCAAGTGAACTTTATATCGCACACGCTTTACGTCTGAGAACAGAACGCAAGGAAGTATGAAAATTACAGTTTCGAAAGTTTCTTGTGGATCAGAACTTTCAACTAACAGGAGATATAAAATATACGACTGACTTCTTGAGGAATATAATTCCTCCAAAGTTTTTTGATGAAGGTAAATCATGCTTAGCGGATTGGAATCTTATCCCATTCTCTTACAGATTAACGAGGATGAGACAGAAAATTGTTAGGCATCTTAAACATCGAGGATGCAGTTTATAGGGACTGAATATCGTTTTTCTTCTAATTAAAAAAGAGTACTATCACTTGTGACTTCTCCTTTCGGAGAACAATCATCAAATGAGAAATGCAACCATACAAGCTAAGGGCGCCAATCTTTAAGTTGAGGACTTAAAGATAAAAATTTATAATCAAGCTTGGACGGACTCTTATCACAGGGGTGGGGTGATAGTGCACTAATCATTAAGCAGGAGAATTAAAAATCAAAAGGCTAATTAAGGCAGATTGATTAAAGTGAACTAGAAAAATACTATTTATTAGATTTAATATAAATGACGACGGTTTAACGAAGACTGAATTTAAAATAAAAAATGAATTTAACAGAAAATCGAATGACTCTACTTCGCGAAAACTTGCAATATCTTTAACTCGCTTGCTCACCATTTAGTCTTGTTCTGCTGGTCCTTGGGAAGCTTCCATCCTTGTAGCGGGAACATCATCGGTCGTCTTTGAAATCTCTTCATCTGCAGCTAAGTACCATTCCTGCCTTGCAAATTGCACCCACCACTAATTGGAAGATGACTTCAAAACTAACACTCCCTATTATGCTCTATCCCATATATTGGAGATAAGCCCTAAGTCATAGTTAGAAGAACCACCTTGGGTTATATGGAGAGGATACTCAATTAAGAATCCTTCCAATTTTACTGAAAATGTTCTCTGAAGTTTCATTTCTATCTAGATTAAAACTATCTATTGACTTCGACTGGTTCAAACCGGTCTTGTAGCCGTGCTGTACGTACTTCCTGATGAGAGTGGCTATACACCTCTCATTCAGAATTTCTAAGTATCGAAACGCAGAATCAAGTATAAAATCACGTAGAAGATCAATAATAATGCAGAGAGAGTCCAGCCAAGAGCTCCAGCACGCCCTTTTATAACCTTCTCTCGCGCTAATTACAGGTCGCTACACATGGTCCAATCAGATGACACGTCTCTCCCCACTCCAGATATTAGAGTTGACGGGTCTTAACTATGATATCAACTGTTCTTCTATTAGTCCTTTCACTCAGTATCCATGGCAACATGACGCTCCTTTGAAAATATAGGCGTTGATCAGTTCGAATAATTCTGGTCGAAATACGGTAGCTTACGTTACCACGCTTGAACACGTGCTCGCTTTTCTCAGAACTTGATGTCTAAATTTGTCCTTCCAACTTCCTCGGTGATGTGGCAAGATAGAGGAAATCTACTGCAAGTTAATTTTAACCGACTGTCGCAAGAATCTAAGTGAATATTAGGATATTCAGCCCTCGTTTATAAGTCGTAGTTACAAAGTAATGAAATGATAGTGAGCAAATGATTAAACATGAATTATAATACAATTACATACCAAAATAAATATCATGACGTTAAATTCCTGAATTAATTACACATAATAAAATTAACATAATTACACTGTAACGTCTGGAACGTTACATACGCCCCCATGAGTTCTTAACAAATATCACATGAGTTGAGAACTCACACACTTACTCCCACATTGACTTGAAATACCTCTATTACCTGCCCATAATGAGCGACATTATTTTCATACAATTAATTATATCTCACTCTTTCCATCATATCTCTCTTAGACTGCTTACCATTGCGACTGTCTGTTATTTCAGTTCATCTTGAGGTTTAGATGCTAAATTATGCCCAACATAAGCAACTTTTCACTTTTGTAAAAAAAACAAGATTATCCTAGAAAATATAACATAATATATATACAATTCATATTACAGACTCTGCCGAGTGTCTATATGTCCTTTTACTCCCCATCTCTCCGACATTCTTTGCTAGATAGCAATAACACGTTCTCTTCCAATCTTATACATTAGAAACATGGAAAACAAATGATACAAACAATTTACACTTTTATCACTCTTTCGAATGTTTCAACTTTATCTTGAAGCAGGATGCAGTACACTTCACTCGAATACACACGTGATTTAAGCTCACGGTAAAATTATTGCAAGTTAGAAATGCACATACGAGAAAATTAATTATTTGCCGTCGTCAGCTTTAATTAGCCTTCTGTAACATCTCAGAAAACAAATATATCAAATTTCATGGCCTCACATACGGAAAACAGATGATCTATCGTCAATGAACAAGCGTAACTCTACCGTCACACAAACACCTCCCTTGTTTACAAACACAACTAGGAAATACCACCACCATAGAGACGTAAACTCATCCCACTCGTAGTCTGACATAACAAGTAGCAACTTCCCCGAGTTACTGACCTATATCTCACAATCCGGTTCAGCCACCTCACAAGACAGGTATCTCCGTAAACTACTAATGTTATATGAACCATTCATTACGCTCTCGCCATCCGCTAACTTGTAAGCACAGGGTCCTAGTTTACGATGTACTTTATAAGGGCCTTGATATAAAAGAAAAAATTTCTTAGTTACCTTATCCTCACTATTTGATAACATTGGAACTCTTACCAAAACCATATCACCTACCTCAAAGTTATCCAGTACCTTACGTTTCTGTTGCCTTTTACGTTTATCTCCAGATTTAATCAGGTTCTCCCGTGCCAGTCGGACGTAAAATTCAGCATTACGAGGTGGTTCCTCAGGCAAACCTAACACTCTCACTACGCTCTCGCATTCAATATACAGACGTATTGATCCATCAGACTTAGGCACGACAATTAAGGGATTTACGTATTGACTGTTTGATAATTCAATCACATCGTCTGCTAACATAGCTTGAATTTGATCCTCTACGGCTTTTGCATATTTGTGTGGTATCGGATACCGCGGTCCGCTGAATGGAGTCTTATCCAGCACAGAAAAAGAATGTTCATACAGATGGGTAACACCAGGTTTCTCGGAGAAAATCTCCACGTATTCACATAACACTTCAAATAACTTGTCCTTCTGGATTTCATTTAACTCATTTCTACTTACGGCTTCTTTCAAGCCACATCTTTTATCCTCATTAATCCACAACTGACACAACTTCAGGCCCTCACTAGCCTCTTCATTTACTTTAGAAACCTCTCTCATTCTCCACACTGTACTAACTTCCGTTTTCCTCTGAATTTCCTCCTCAAACTTGACCTTGATATCCTCATTATTCCACTTCAAATTTAGCACTAGATCATTGTAATTTAACTGAGCCAATTTTAACGTTAACCAGTCAGATCCCAAGATAAGATCAAATATCAAATGCGGAATTACCAAACATATCTGAACGCTAATAGAATTATTAATGCAGATCGGGACAGCTACTTGTTTACAAATTTGCTTAGACTTCTTTCCAACAGCCGTAATGATGAAAGTAGACTTAACAGGCATTTCCTCCAACTGAATACCCTGTTTCACTAATGACTCATACCACTGAGAACTAATACATGATATTTGGCTACCAGAATCAATCAAAACTTTAACCCACGCCCCCCAGACTTTCAATTTAACAACGGGATTGACTACTTTATTACTTGAATCTCCATTATTCTGCTCGGGTTCATACAACAAATCGTCTCTAACATCGAGGTCATATGGTAACACTTTCATGGCAAGACACTTCGCTACCTTCGTACTAGGCTGGAATTCTGACCTAACATTACAGCCTCTAGTTAGTTTAAAGTTTCCCTTTGTGTATTGACGTTGGACTCATTAGTACATTGCTCTGGCCTCCGTTGGGAATTTCCTGTCCTATATTCCTGTGCTCCGCTCCTGCTGTTCTGCTGAGGTCTGAACTGATTGCGAGCTTCGTGATTCTGTGTTCTACCGTTATGTCTCATTCCGTTGTGATGACTAAAGTTCTGAATATTCTCCGTTCTACTCCTAAGGTTACCTAACGCATCAAAACTGCCTAGTAGGTTCTCCATCTCCTGAATAGTACCAACTTTTTGCATGCAGGCTGCTTCTCTCACCCTGTCCGGAAAATGTCTTAAAAGTAGTCTTACTACATCAGACCCCTCGGTTATACCATCTAAGTTCTGACAAATCATGACATGTGCCAGGAAGTACTCGGTCATAGTAACTCCTTCATGCTGTTTGTACCTCCCAAATACCACCCTTTCTCTCTCTCGAGCTTGTATCGCTTCATTCCAGAATTTCTCTCTAAACTTATTTCTGAATTCTTTCAGGTTCGTCATCGTCTGCCTATATACCATGAACCAAGACCGAGTTTCTCCTACAAAAGCATGGTCAATATTCTCCATAACGTCTTCCCAGTCCATAGACCCTTCCTCTAGACGCTTTTCAAATCGTTTTTCTATCATCTTAAGGAAATCTAGCGGGTTCGTTTGTTTCCCATTAAATTTAGGTAGTTCTATTTCCCTAATGTAGCTATTTCCTAGACATTGCCTTCCCGTGAAAACCTGTTTATCCTTTGCCACCTGTTTTAACTGATTTTCTGCTTTCTCTATCCGGCATTCTACATCTCTGTCTCTCCTATCAATTTCTCTCTCCAAATTAACCTGCTTCTCTTTCAATGTCCTAATTTCAATCTTATTCTCTTCAGCTATCGCAAACCTTTCTTCACTTGCCCGGGTCTCATCTTCTATTCTAAGCTTTACCGTGTCAATCTCTTGTTGGACGTGGTCTTTAAATATCCGTATTTCCCCTCCTTGAGTCTCAACTCTCTTATCAATACTAGTGACCTGCCTCATTACTTCCTCCCTAGTAGAGTTGTTTTCCTTCCCCATTAATTCCAGGAATTCACTTCTCTGCCCCGCAAACTTTTCTTCTACCTCTTTCCCTCGCCGTTCATATTCACTTTTCTGGTCTTCTAATCGCTTATTAAAATGTTCATTTTTTACCACCAGATCGCGTAACTGCCTACTGTGTTCGTCCATTCTCCGATTCGCTTCCTCCTTATTTTCCCTCATCTCCCTGCTTAATTCAGCTTTAGTTTGCTCTAACTGTTCTTTAAGTTCATATTTAATATTCTCAATTTTAGTGTTAGTTTGTTCTAATTCACCTTTAAGCTCATTTTTACTGTCCTCTATCTTACTTAACATTAATTGCATCATTCCCATTAACTGATCATTATTATTACTTTCATTGTTAGTGTTTACTTCCGCTTCGCCCCCCATCCTACTATCATCTGACTCCATACTGACTTCTTTCTGCTTGCCTTCACTCTCCATACTACTTACACTTCTATCTTCAATTTCCTCTACTAGACTACACAACTCTTCCTCTGAACTCAATACATTATTGCCTTTTATCGCCCGTCCACTGCGCAACATCCTCTCCTCTTTCGTCTGATCAGCCATGACCCTTCCCACAATCAAACACTTCTAATGAAACGTGGATATCCTAATTTTGCCCATAATACGAATTCTGATATCGTTACTGTCATTAACTGCTCCGTACTTAATGATTTTCTCGCCACACGTTGGAGCGGCATTTTATGTGACTTCTCCTTTCGGAGAACAATCATCAAATGAGAAATGCAACCATACAAGCTAAGGGCGCCAATCTTTAAGTTGAGGACTTAAAGATAAAAATTTATAATCAAGCTTGGACGGACTCTTATCACAGGGGTGGGGTGATAGTGCACTAATCATTAAGCAGGAGAATTAAAAATCAAAAGGCTAATTAAGGCAGATTGATTAAAGTGAACTAGAAAAATACTATTTATTAGATTTAATATAAATGACGACGGTTTAACGAAGACTGAATTTAAAATAAAAAATGAATTTAACAGAAAATTGAATGACTCTACTTCGCGAAAACTTGCAATATCTTTAACTCGCTTGCTCACCATTTAGTCTTGTTCTGCTGGTCCTTGGGAAGCTTCCATCCTTGTAGCGGGAACATCATCGGTCGTCTTTGAAATCTCTTCATCTGCAGCTAAGTACCATTCCTGCCTTGCAAATTGCACCCACCACTAATTGGAAGATGACTTCAAAACTAACACTCCCTATTATGCTCTATCCCATATATTGGAGATAAGCCCTAAGTCATAGTTAGAAGAACCACCTTGGGTTATATGGAGAGGATACTCAATTAAGAATCCTTCCAATTTTACTGAAAATGTTCTCTGAAGTTTCATTTCTATCTAGATTAAAACTATCTATTGACTTCGACTGGTTCAAACCGGTCTTGTAGCCGTGCTGTACGTACTTCCTGATGAGAGTGGCTATACACCTCTCATTCAGAATTTCTAAGTATCGAAACGCAGAATCAAGTATAAAATCACGTAGAAGATCAATAATAATGCAGAGAGAGTCCAGCCAAGAGCTCCAGCACGCCCTTTTATAACCTTCTCTCGCGCTAATTACAGGTCGCTACACATGGTCCAATCAGATGACACGTCTCTCCCCACTCCAGATATTAGAGTTGACGGGTCTTAACTATGATATCAACTGTTCTTCTATTAGTCCTTTCACTCAGTATCCATGGCAACATGACGCTCCTTTGAAAATATAGGCGTTGATCAGTTCGAATAATTCTGGTCGAAATACGGTAGCTTACGTTACCACGCTTGAACACGTGCTCGCTTTTCTCAGAACTTGATGTCTAAATTTGTCCTTCCAACTTCCTCGGTGATGTGGCAAGATAGAGGAAATCTACTGCAAGTTAATTTTAACCGACTGTCGCAAGAATCTAAGTGAATATTAGGATATTCAGCCCTCGTTTATAAGTCGTAGTTACAAAGTAATGAAATGATAGTGAGCAAATGATTAAACATGAATTATAATACAATTACATACCAAAATAAATATCATGACGTTAAATTCCTGAATTAATTACACATAATAAAATTAACATAATTACACTGTAACGTCTGGAACGTTACACACTTGAGATGGAGGAGGTGTTGTATGAAAGCGGAAAACTAAGTCACTTTATAACAGAACTATTCTCCAAGTATGTCAACGAAACCGCAATGTGTATTATTATCTATATCAATAGAAGTGTAACTGTCCCGTGTCCTTATATTTATTCATTCAGAAACATTTTTTGATAATTAGCAGAGTCGTCACGCTTGTTAACGCGCGCTACAGCTATTTAGCAAAGATCTGCATTCGGAAGACGAATGGGTTCGTATGCCACCATTGGCTCTCCTCAGAATGGCTTTCGGTGGTTTCTCATTTTCACTTCCAGGCCACAGTCGATTCCTTCCTCCTCCTCACCCAATTTCATTTCCCGACAATCGTTTAATCATTAGATCCTCCGCTGAGGTTGGTAACAGGAAGAGCATCCGGCTGTAAAAGGTATTTCATAATATTTCTTGTCACCTCAGCTCCGAGCCAGTATCAGGAAATGGGTCTAATGTGTGGACTTATATTCGTTTCACACTTACTGGTGGGTTTACCGTACTTTTGGTGGTTTCTTTTGCTAGTGGTAAACGTTCCACTAACACAACGAAGGTTTTCGGTGACGCAAGGTCCGGCTCCATGGCTAAATGGTTAATTTCTCTGGCACGGGGGCTGGGTGTATGTATCGTCCTCATCATAATTTCTTCCTCATCACGACGCGCAGGTCGCCTATGAGCGTCAAATCAAAAGATCTGGACCTGGCGAACCGAACTTGTCCTCGGACACTCCCGGCACTAAAAGCCATACGCCATTTCATTTCAGTGACGCAGCGACATTTCAGATATCAAAACAACTTGTGTGATGCTAGAATTAGGTACCTACTTCGGATGGCTTTGGATTCCGCGCAGCGAGTTACATTTGAAAGTGGGAATGCCCACGCTTTAATATGGAACTGTACTATTGGCGAATCGACATCGCTCACCACTACAACATAAGTGGCACTCGAGTTACCATAGGTACGGCTGTAAGGAAATTAAATTCGAAGATCTCAATGAAGCAAAAACAGGAAAATACAAAATATTGCGATCAGTGTACATATGAAGTATATTTAAGAGCTTAGTTCACATGCCTTTGAATTTTACACAGCGATCAGAAGACAGGAGTGTAGCGAACACAACAGCTATTGCTAGCAAGAAACCATCAATGGACTACGTGAGCTGAGAAATAACATTTATAACCCTCATAAAACTTCCTCTCTGCCAGAGAACTAACGAGTTCAGCGACTTCCCTCGCGAGTCAGCTTATACTTCACGATAAAAACAAAGTACAGGGAGATTCTTCTGGATAAATCTACTTTCACACAGGCAGGATTCATGAAGAAATAAATTAGCAGTGTTACGTTAATTAATTCATTTATTACCTATTTCATTTATTTATTTAATTAATTAGTTTATTTATTTATTTATTTATTTATTTATTAATTAATTAATTAATTTATTTATTTATTTATTTAAACAGAATGACAGACTGGCAGGCAGACAACAAAATTTAAAACGATCGATATAATTTCCGCATTATGTATAATGATAATAATAATAATAATAATAATAATAATAATAATAATAATAATAATAATAATAATAATAATAATCATTATTTATTACTTATGTAATCCGTTTACCCTCCAGGGTTGGTTTTCCCCTCGGACTCAGCAAGATATCCCACCTTTACCGCCTCAAGTGCAATGTCCTGTAGCGTGTGACTTTTAATCAGCGATACAACTGGGAAGAAGGACCAGTAAGTCGCCTAGGTGGTCCCACCAGCTATGCTTAACTGTGGCCTTGTTGGGGACCGGAAGATTGGAAGAGTTTGGCAGGGAAGTAAGTGGCCATGACCTTAAGTTAGGCACCATCGCGGCATTTGCCTCGAGGAAATGTGACAAACCACTGAAAAACACTTTGAGGTGGGAATTGAACCTCCCTCTACTCATTTGATCTCCGGGCGCCGGGAATCGAACCTGGCCCTCGGGGAGGTGGCAGCTAATCACAGTAACCACTAGACCACAGAGGTGGACATTATTATTATAGTATTCCGGGCCGTGATCTACTTCTCCAATTCCTACCAGATTTATCAACTACTGCTGCGGTAGTCATCTTCTGTCGAATCTTCGAGGTACAGAGTACAGACACAGCAGAGAGTTAAGATGACTACCGTAGCAGTAGTTGAAACGTATGCTAGGAATAGGAGAAGAAAAAAAACGGCAGAATAGCCCGGAAGACTTTCATTATATTAACTCCGGCGTGATAGCCTTCATAATTTTGATTATTATTGTTACGGAGATATCCGTGGTAGTTAGAGGTGAAAGAAGTTGTGGGCTGGAATAGGTCTCAACTACAAAATTAAAGTTAATTTAAAACTTTAACAAAGGTTATATTTTCTTTTCAAAATCAACAAATAACAGAGTATAACAGGTACCAAGTAGCAGATCAACAAATTAACAAATTATAGTTCGTTACAAGATTTGGGCTTCGAGCCCCAAGTTTAATTCCTGAGCTCTCAGCTCACAGCCACAATTGCTAAAGGGCAGAAAACCCCTAAGTACGAGGAGCACTTGCTCCTAATTACAATGTTAAGGAAAAGAGCAGACCCGCTCTCAATTTTACAAGCCTATCAAAGGCTACAACAAACTTCATTTCTATCTGCCCTTAAGGCACACAAGGAAACAGGGGTAATTAATACCCAACCTACGGGGCCTTCGCATGAAGAAAACAAAACATCAGGTTAAGTTACTGGCCCAAAGTACAGAAGGGATTGGAGGCGTGAACTTGCACTCCTAAATACACTTTTAAACCCTAAGTGGCTCTAGGCCGAAACACAGGGGCTAATCCCAAGCTAAGGAGATGACCCGTATGAGAAACTTGAATATTTTAAGGAAGAGAAGAAACGGTTATGAAAAAGTAGTCACCTCAATTTCCAAATGAAGAAGAGTTCGAGAGGGTAAAGCACTCTCTATCCCCGCTTTACAGTAAAAGAAATTTATAGATTTTACATAGACAGAAAATAATTTACATTTTAAAAAGGTAAGTTTCATACTAAAGGTTTCGAACCCTCCCCGAGAGTTAAACTGCTGAGCTAGCAAGAAATGAAGATGTTAACAGGCCATTACCTTGTAGAAGAACTGCTGCTTGAAGAAAGAGGCGCTTCCCGCCCCCTGCTACATTTCCACACACACTAAGTTAGATGTTACTGAAGTGGCACCGAGACAAGAAAATCAGCAGTTTATATACCCTCGTGGAACATTCGAGACCTTTCAGGAATGAGTAGACACACCCTTTCGCTTTTATTGGATAACAGCAAAAGCTAATACACAAAACGAGGAAGAAACACCTTATTGGTGGAAAATTAATTACATAAATTCCTGATTGGTTACATTCAAAACGGGCGGAAAGAAAGGATTTATATTGCCAACCCACAAACCACAGAACAAAATTGAGTAAAAACAAAACTTAGGAATACAATATTTCTTCAAGAAAGTTAATTCCATTGCACCAGAGTGTGTTACCATAGTTTTGGGTAGAGACATCTGTTAGAGATTGTCCACACTTCTTAATCGTTGAAAAACAAAAGGCAAATAAAAAACACTCAGTGACATCTTCTGAATAACCGTGGAATTAGTTCAGTAGTTAAAGTTCCAAGTTTCTCCAGTAGAGAAGTTTCAATTGGCGCAATATTTGAATTAGCGGCGTGGAGGTGTACCGCCCGGTACAATTATTATTATTATTATTATTATTATTATTATTATTATTATTATTATTATTATTATTATTATTATTATTATTATTGTTGTTGTTGTTGTTGTTGTTGAGACTGGTAGTGGTGGTGGTAGTGGTTGTGGTGGTGATGATGATAATGATGATGATGATGATGATGAAACAATGGTCCGTCTTGACTTTGAAACTTATCATAGTCTGTAAAGAGGTTAGCAGTACCTTGGTAGAAGCTAGCTGCTTCCCATAATCTCACTCTAGTTCTTCCAATCGAGTGCTACAATGAAGTGAGTTGGCGTGAAATGTGAGTGAGCCTCATGGTTTTTTCCGTGTCCTCACGAAAGCACGCTATGTCGTGTCGGGTGCCAAATGACCGATATATTACCAGCATGCAAGTCCTCTCCGATAGACCTGTTTTTGTGGTTATCGGACGCACGGAGACCCTTGACATTAAGTGCACTGCGATTTAACAAGCATGTTTCACTTCCATAAGGTTACCATGAATCGAGAGGAATGAAGATAATAAATTCTAGAATTAAACAAATTAAAATATCGGTACGTAAAAGATGGGTCATGAGGATTTTAACTGCGTGTGGCAATTATACACAACACGCCAATACGATTAACCAAAATAACGAATACATCCCTCCATATAAGATTGACATCAGGAAGTCATTCGGCTGTAAAACTGAGCCAAATCCATATCGTGTGCTGACTTCAATACATTAAGATTAAGGCAAGAATAATAATAATGCTTATTGATGAACATACGGAGTAGCATAGTTGATTAGGCATTCATATTAAAGTCTATGAGAGGAATTATAAACGCTGTCAGTTGACTTAAATATGAGAAAGATGCTCGCTGTTGACTACCATTTCATAAAACCCCTTTTTAGGGCAAAAATTTGGCGCTCTATCCTTTCTGTATAAGCTGAGTGCCATAATATCAGACTTGTCACTACGGTGGTCACGATTCGAAACGCCGCCGGTGTAGTTTTTGAAATGAAAAGTCAGGTATATGTGCTTCGGATTCCACTTAAAACTGTAGCTCTATGGCTATGACCACGATATTAAGTCATTTAAAGCGGTCATTGCTTAAAATAATAGTACATCTCATTCTTCTTCTTCTACAGCTTTCTCCACATCTGTAGGATCGCGGGTGCGAACTGTGTCGCGCATGTGGATATGGCCCTGTTTTGCGGACGGATGCCCTTCCTGACACCAACTCTACATTGAGGGATGTAATCACTATAGCGTGTTTCTTTGGTGGTGGGTAGTGTGGTGTCTTACATGAATGTGAAGTGGGGAGTGTTAGGACAAACTCAAACACCCAGTCCCTGGGTCAGAAGAATTAATCAGACGTGGTTAAAATCCACGGCCCGGTCGGGAATCAAGACGGGGAACCTAAAGCTTCAACGCTGACCATTCAGCTAAGGAGTGGGACTAAAATAATAATACATGATAATAATAAATGATAATAAGGATCTTTATTCAGCTTTCAAGATCTTGAGAAGAGACGTGAGTTAGTATCCCATTCACGTTCATTCTAGCATTAATGTAATGTACCAATTGAAGACCCAGCCTAATCTAATATAACCTAAAATATTCAGACAATGGCTGTTCCACCTTTGCAGAAACTGCGACTACATGAGATTCCAATAGACTTCAGTCGCACTGAGTATAGAGGGTAATTGTCGACAATTTTTCGAACTAAAATCAATCACATTTCTGACGTGATATATTGCTATTGCATCATTACGGTTTACTTCCTGTCTTTAGGAAAGCGGATTGCGATATTGGCCATATTAACGCATGTCTGCCATATTTCCCGTAAGTTGAATTGTTTTTAGTTGTATATCTTCACGGTGCTCGGATATTCATATTTTATAATTTTATTTATTTCTCATCTCGTTGGGGACACTCTCGCTAATTCGAGTTTTGGTCGTAAGTTTGAGACCGTACTATTAGCAACCAGCCTCGACTCGACTGGCCGTAGGCTGATAAAAAAGTCCCGGCGGTCAATAGATTCCTGCAACTTGGAGTATGGCTCTTTCGTGGAAGGATGACCGGTAGCTATGGACCACGGTTAGGCGTTCTTGTATACTAGTATATAGAAGACTTGGCTTGACAGAATGTAGTATTGACGATCACTTGACTCGGTGTTACTCTCCACTACCGTTACTTTTAGCGACATATGCTGGACTGTAATCCAGAGAAGTACTAAATGTACAGCGGTTAAGTGAAAAGATAAGTATAGAAAACTTTCTCAAAGTTGCTAAAGTGTCGATAACGGACTTCTACACTCTTAATTTATGTCACTTTTTCACAATATCAGCAATTCACAATCAATGATAATAATAACAATAATAATAATAAATGAAAATAAGGTTTATTATTCAGCTTTTAAGATATTTAAAGAGACGTGAGTTAGTGAGTTAGTGTTAACGGTGATTTCGTAGAATCGGATAATGTTGTGTAGAACCTAGCGTGTCATTCTGCTTAAAATAGTCAATTTTTACAGCTGTGTTACAGTGTTCTAAGTGTTACATTTCGTGTTTCGATAGACTAAAAATCGTATATGTTAACTGATTTGACAGTAGAAGAAATGGCTTCCTTCTTAACAAACAAAGGCCGTAGGTTCTTCCTACCACAAGATTCGAACCTGAGTCGTCTGGATTAAAAGACGGCATATATACAACTGCACTAATCACATCCTTTTTCTCATCCCGAGTACCAAATCATCTTTACAAGCAATGGTAATCTACTACAAGGGCAGGTTTAAGGAGAACCCAGTCCCATGTATTTGTAATCTATCTATCTATCTATCTATCTATCTATCTATCTATCTATCTATCTATCTATCTATCTATCTACTAATATGTCTAACGTAACATTTTGAGAATAACATGATAATATTTGCTGAGTGTTATACGTTATTAGAAAGGTCTCCATCTCAGAATTATTAGAAAACTATTATTTATTTCAATAGTTCGGCTGCTTGGATGATTGGTTATTGAAGCAGCGTTGGTTTGAGTGGACCCCGGATTCGATTATCGGCTGAGCAGGGGATATTAACCATTGATATCTTGATTTTTTAGTGTTTTTTCTACAAGCTGCTTTACGTCGCACTGACACAGATAGGTCTTACGGTGACGATGGGACAGGAAAGGGCTATGAGTGGGAAGAAAGCGGCCTTGGCCTTAATTATGTGTGAAAATGGAAAACCACTGAAAGCCATATTCAGGTCTGCCGAAACTGCGTTCTAACCCACTAACTCCAGAATACTAGATACTCTTCGCACTTAAGGGACTGCAGCTATCGAGCTCCGTTTAATATCTTGCTCGGGGACTGGGTGTTTGTATTCACATTAATATACATCTTTATTTACAAAAAACACATCAAACACAACACAACAGAAAACACACAATAGGCACAATAGTTAGCACGTCTCGCTACATAGGGTTGGCTTCACGAAAGGCATCCAGCCTAAATCGACACAAAATACCTAACCCAGTTAATTGCGAAAAGGCAAGGAAGGATTAATTTGCCTATAATACACATTAATTTGGAAATTTCTATCTAACTGTATACACTGGTAGATGGCCCTGTGAATGCGTATTCACTGATATTTCAAATGCAAAGGAAGGCATTTCCCGTTACGACTTATTTTCGCAAAGAACACTAACAAAGCACAGGGTCAGAGTTTTGATAAAGTAGGTCTTTACTTATTTGAACGTGTTTAAAGGCCTGGGGAGTTATGTGTGACATTTAGTAGTGTTAAATCAACGACTGATGTGAAAATTGAGATTATAACTACATCATATCAAAGGCAATTCCTCAAAATTCAAGGGTATTAAGATTGGTAGTCTACAATAAAGTACAGAAGTAAGTCTATTAGCAAGATAGTCGAATACAATAACTTAAGTGGACTGTTTCGTATTGCAGTGATTTGAACATGACTGTTACACCATCTATTACCAGAGTTGGAGAAAAGAGACGTATTTGGAAAGAACTGTCAAAAAGGAGTGATTGGTTTATTGGACACTTGTAAAGGCAAAAAACCTTAATGATTAATGTTTTAGCGGGGAAAGTGTGTGGGGAAGGGGGAAACAGGAAGAGGTAGATTACAATTGCATATCATTGATGATGTGAATGAAAAATTCTATTGGAATCAAACTACTAACAGACGAAAGGAAAGAGTAGAGAGAAAGTATCGCTGCTCACCAATCTTTGGACTGAGTAACGAATAAGAAGTAGTAGTAGTAGTAGTAGTAGTAGTAGTAGTAGTAGTAGCAGAATAATAATAATAAGAAGAATACTTTACTAGCATGCACAACTGTGATAGGAGATGATGCAAAACAGTTGTCAAGGTACTAAACTTCCATGTTTACAGGATGCAGAAAACTTTGTTTTGTAAAAATTTAGAGCGTGTTAAGGGCCACAAGTGCAAATATTGCGAACATAGACATCATAGGTCTGCAGTGATTAGCTCCTCTTGCATACCTTCCAGGAACATGAGCGTTAACGAGCCACACTGTTTTGCTTAGGTGCTGTCCGCTTCACCTTTCTTCTGTCTTCCGTGTCCTTCCGTCTGCTCGCCACCACTCTTGCACATTGTGTTCAAGAAGCACCGGAAATTTTCCAAGGAATACGCGGGGAATACTCCGATATGAATTGTGCCGCAGGGTTGGAGGGAGACATTTCGAACATCTGTTCCTAGGTACTGTACAGTTTCCCCTTTTCGTTTTCTGAAGCTAAAATATAAACCAAAAGCAGGCAGTGTGTAACGTTTACGACTCGAACGCCTGGGAGGTTGGCAGCCGATTTGAAATATTTAACACGTTCCTATATTGAAAATACTTGTATTTGTACTATCTAACAGTCTTTAAATTCACGAAATATTTTTTTTCTGCATCTTGTAATAGTCATAATGAATGTCCAAAGTCAAATAATTAGTCTTGCATACTTTGGTATTATCTGTTACTTTTCTTACATTTTTTAAATGCTATTTTTTTCGGGGCGTCGATCTATAGAGATCTTTTGCCCCTACCTGCACCATATTATATTGACCTGCGTGTAATTGGAATTGCTGAAGTGTAGAGTGTTGAATGTGAGTAAAGGAGCATTTAGGACGGCACAAACACCCGATCCCCAGGCCAGGAATATTAATAATTTACAATTAAAAACCCCTGACCCGGCCGAGAATCGAACCCGGACCCGCCGGATAACAGGCAGACACGTTGGCCCCTACACCGCAGGACCGGACTTTTTTACACTTACTTTATCTTCATTTTCATTTTTCATCCTGGTTACTGTGACAAGCCAACTAGCACACAAACAATTCAAACCCTAAATTATTGTCAGACTGCAAAATAAGGTGATAAAATACGTTCATGAATACGGAATAGAAATGAATTTCAAGTTGTGAATAAGGATTATTTTTCCATAAAAATCTTTCTGAAAATTAGTTACATATTCTATTAAATTTCACTCTTTGAACTATCTTGGGGTAAAGCAATAATGGAAAATCAGTCTGTAACAGGTGCACGGCAAACCCTTTATTTATCACGACTGGTAGGCGGGTCTAAGCTTACTGCCGATATTCAGGGAGATCAAATGATGAAAAATGGCGCCTCAGATAAAATATATTGCTCACGATGAACAAATAGAACACCTCCCTTCTCATGTTAGGAGAAAGTGTTAAAATAGAAACGAAGAAAGCAGATTATATTTCATACTGAGGATTTACATTTTCGTGCTTTATCAAGTAAAATTATAATAGTTATTCCACGGAGTAGCAAAGTATATTTTATGGTACGCTATTAAAGAGAAGCTGTATACAGTATTTTACTGATATTGATAAAAAACTGTCCGCCACTGTGGTGTAGTGGTTAGTATGATTAGCAGCCACCCCCGGAGGCCCGGGTTCGATTCCCGGCTCTGCTACGAAATTTGAAAAGTGGTACGAGGGCTGGAACGGGCTCCACTCAGCCTCGGGAGGTCAACTGAGTACAGGTGGGTTCGATTCCCACCTCAGCCAGCCTGGAAGTGGTTTTCGGTGGTTTCCTACTTCTTCTCCAGGCAAATGCAGGGATGGTACCTAACTTAAGGCCACGGCCGCTTCCTTCCCCTCTTCCTTGTCTATCCCTTCCATTCTTTCCATCACCCGCCAAGGCCCCTGTTCAGCAAAGCAGGTGAGGCCAACTGGGCGAGGTACTGGTCATCCTCCCCAGTTGTATCCTACGACCCAATGTCTCACGCTCCAGGACACTGTCCTTGAGGCGGTAGAGGTGGGATCCCTCGCTGTGTCTGAGGGGAAAAGCCAACCCTGGAGGATAAGCAGATTAAGATAGATAGATAGATACTTATAAAAAGTTATTTTAAATCTTAGGAAGTAAAATTCAAGAACTATATATTCACTTCTGAGAGAAGCATGGCTCTGAGGTTCACTCAGCTTGCAATAAAACTGGGTTCAAGGCTAAATCCTTGGGCAAAGGTGATTGGGTATAGGATTAATACTTTATCCCACTTAATGCTGAGGCTACGGATTATGGAAATCCTTAACTTCCACTCCTTCAAGAGCATCCAATAATCTGTACGAAGATGCCTTTACTACTAAGTTACTACTAAAAATAGACCGTTTTCATTCCCTCCCTGAAGGGGTTGGTGGGGCCTCTAGACGGTGACGCCCTCTGTCAGGCCAGGAAGATTTGCTTCGGTGAAGGAGATGTGCGGAGAAGGTAGTAGGATTGGCGGCCGTGGCCTATACTAGTATCTGTCCCGGCATTCGCCTTAGTGCAGGAGAGTGGAAAACCACGGAAAAACATTCTCAGGACAGCCGACGGTGCAGGAGAATGGAAAACCAAAGAAAATCATTCTCAGGACAGCCAACGGTGAGGACCAGCAGTGTGGTCCAACCTCTACCCTCTCTCGAATGCAGAGGCGTAGGTTCCGGCTCCATGGCTAAATATGGTTAGCGTGCTGGCCTTTGGTCACAGGGGTACCGGGTTCGATTCCCAGCAAGGTCGGGAATTTTAACCATAACTGGTTAATTTCGCTGGTACGGGGGCTGGGTATATGTGTCGCCTTCGTCAACATTTCATCCTCATGAAATAGCGCAGGTCGCCTATGGGAGTTAAGTCAAAAGACTTGCATCTGACGAGGCGAACTTGTCCTCGGACACTCCCGGCACTAGAAGCCATACGCCATTTCATTAGAGGCGTAGAGCCACGGTAGAGCCGTAGCCACCCCTCCTCTGCTCGGCTGGCTGGTCGGAGTGCAGAGCTGTTGGACCACGGACCAGCCGTGACCACTTGCAGGCCGAAACCCACTCTGCATCCACCGACCGATGCCCTTACCGCGATACATTTTCTTATATGAGTGAGACCGCTTTTATCCTAATGACACTTTTCCATCGTTAAAAATGTCTTCATCTGATTATTGTTTATGGGATAAAGTGGTTAATCCTATATCCAATCAACTTTGACCCAGGATTTATCGTGATACTCTATTTTGTAGTAGACTGACTGAACCTCAGAGTCATGTTCCATTTTCTAGTACCCTTAGGATAAAAGCGGTCTCACTCATATAAGTCGCGGCCGGTAAGTAGAAACATCTGGTCGGTAGGTGCAAAGTGGGTCTCGGCCCATAAGTGGCCACGGCTGGTCCGTAGTCCAACAGCTCTGCACTCTGACCGGCCAACCGTGCAGAGGAGGGGTGGCCACGGCTCTACCGTGGCTCTACGCCTCAGCATTCGGGAGACGGGACAGGGCTGGATCTCACGACTGGCCCCGACCGTCAGCTGTCCTGAGAATGGTTTTGCGTGGTTTTACATTCTCCTGCACTAAGGCGAATGCCGGGACGGGTCCTAGTATAGGCTACGGCCGCCAACCTCCTCAACTTCTCCGAGCATCTCCTTCACCGTAACAAATCTCCTGGTCTGTGAGACGGCATCACCGTATAAGAAGCCCTCTTCAGGGGAGGAATGAAAACATTTTAGTAGTAGTAGTAGTAGTAGTAGTAGTAGTAGTAGTAGTAGTAGTAGTAGACATCTGTCGGCGGATGCGTAGTGGGTCTCGGCCTACAAGTGTCCATGGCTGGTCCGTGGTCCGACAGCTCTGCACTCCGAACGACCAACAGAGCAGAGGATGGGTGACTACGGCTCTACCGTGGTTCTACGCCTCTGTATTCGGAAGAAGGAGAGGGGCTAGTCCCCACCGTCGACTGTTCTGAGAATGATTTTTCCGTGGTTTTTCATTCTCCTGCACAAAGAAGAATGCCCAGACAGTTCCTAGTATAGACCACGGCCAACAACCCTCTTACCTTCTCCGCACATCTCCTCCTCCGATAAAAATTTCCTGTCCTGAGAGACGGCGTCACCGTCTGGGAGGCCCCCTTCACCCTCCAGGAGTAAAACGAAAACACTTAGTACAGTGGTAGTAGTAGTAAAACTTCAGAGGATGAATAAGAATGGATGAAAGGTAGGCGAGAGATACTTTTTTTTTTTACTATTTGTTTTATGTCGCACTGATATAGATAGGTCTTACGGTGACGATGGGATAGGAAAGGCCTAGGAGTGGTAAGGAAGCGGCCGTGGCCTTAATTAAGGTACAGCACCAGAATTTGCCTGGTGAGAAAATGGGAAACCACGGAAAACGATCTTCAAGACTGGCCACAGTATGGTTCGAACCCACTATCTCCCGGATGCAAGCCCACAGCTGAGCGTCCCTAACCGCGCGGCCATCTCGCCCGGTAGGCCAGAGTTATACCATGTAGATACAAGCCCTGTCGATACACGCAACTGTCCTATATGATCAACTGTTTTTGAGAAAAATGTAGCTGTGAAAAACTTGCAAAATACCATGCGCTCATTTAACTACCTCTTCTTTGAACTGTGCACATTAGTTCTGATTAATTTGTGATATGTAATGGCACAGACTGAAATAATAACAAATATTGACATTTTGAAATCTTTTCTATTCGGTTCCTTTCTTAATGAAGCATATAGTATAATTAAATATAATCTTAGTGAAAATTGTAAAAATGAAGTGAATGTAACGAATTGCGAATGGACAGATGAATTCATTTGGTAAAATAATAATAATAATAATAATAATAATAATAATAATAATAATAATAATAATAATAATAATAATAATAATAATAATATGTTATTATACTTATGGCGTTAGTGCCGGGTGTGTCCAGTCCAGGTCTTTTTTATTTTGACTCCCATGAGCGACCTGCAAGTCTGAGTGTGAAATGATGATGATAATGATGTAGGGAGAGGGTGTAACCCGGTGTCGGCACGTAGCCTACTCCTGTTGAATAACAACAAGGTGTCTGCTCAAAGCTTTACGTCCCCATCCGACGGACGAATCACCATTTACAGCGTCATACGCTATCACTTCACATGAACACTGCAGAGAGGTTTGGAAATGACTCCTGGTTTTTTGACACTTGATGTAGTGATTATAAAATGTATACTACAACCTACCCTACTCTGCCGGCCAACAGTTTGATGGTGAAAATCTTTTCGAACAACGGGACTCGAACTCTCTAACCACCGTGTCAGACCATTATAAATGTGGCGCCTTAACGATAATGGCCACCGGGCCATAATTAATTATATATTACGTTTAATAATAATAATAATAATAATAATAATAATAATAATAATAATAATAATAATAATAATAATAATAATAATAATTTTTTGCTAGTTGCTTTACGTCGCATGGATACAGATAGGTCTTATGGCGACGATGCGACAGAAAAAGCTGGGAATGGGAAGGAAGCGGCCGTAGCATTAATTAAGGTACAGACCCAGCATTTGCCTGGTGTGAAAATGGGAAACCACGGAAAACCGTCTTCAGGGCTGCCGACAATGGGGTTCGAATCCACTATCTCCCGGATGCAAGCTCACAGCTCCTAACCGCCAACTCGCCCGGTTTACTAACATTATTATTATTATTATTATTATTATTATTATTATTATTATTATTATTATTATTATTATTATTATTATTATTATTATTATTATTATTATTATTATTATTATTATTATTATTATTATTTTCAAGCCACAAGAATATTATTTCATGTGTCTGTTACAGTTTGGTGCACGGATATCGTGCCTACTTAATATGTGAAGGCCCGTATTCCTTTCCCGACTAGTTCGAGGACTGGACTGATGGTTGTAACGTGTTTCACTAAGCCTCGTGAGATCAACCGAGTATCTGTCTGATCGGGGAAACAATGGGCCCAGTCCACCAATACGGTTGAGGCTGTCACGCTGACAACATATCCTTGTAATAAACTCAGGACGAATAGTTGGGCAGTTGTCGTCTCATTATATTGTACTAGCAAGATACCCGTGCTTCGCTACGGTATTATACTGAAATTTATAATTGAATGCTTAGCGTTTTATATATAATCCTCCGAAATTCGCGATCTGACTCGTTTTCTGAAAGAATCCGCCAAAATTCGCGATCTGACTCGTTTTCTGAGAGATTACGGCAATGTTCCTCACAGTTTTCAATTTTTTTTTTCCAGCAATCGATTTTTGTACTTCCCGGGCTAGGTCCAAGTATTCCACGCGGTCAGTTGGGTCCCTAAATCGTTGCCATCTTTTCCTATAAGCACTTTTAGTATGGATCAAATCCTGAAGGAGATCCGGCGTGGTGTCGTCTTGGGTGCCTTGGCGGTACTGAACCCGCGGCTGGACTGTATTCGTAGTCATTATCAGGCCAGGACCCGTTTCCAGCGTGGTCCGCACAATTTGACGACGGTCCAGAAAATTATTATTATTATTATTATTATTATTATTATTATTATTATTATTATTATTATTATTATTATTATTATTATTATTATTATTATTGGATGTTCTGGACCCCACAGCAAGATGCAAGACCGCTACTTGGCGGTAAATTACATCTGCTGCCATTGTAGTTGTTGTCAATGTGACCAGCACCATTGCCGCGCGTAGGCAAGTGTGCGGGATTTCTGGCGATACGAATGACATACTTCCGTGCATTATTGACCTTATTATAGAGGTGAACAATTAGACGGTCAATCTCATTTATATTGTTTATCTCAATTTTTTTTTTTTTGCTAGTTGCTTTACGTCACACCGACTCAGATAGTCACCGTCTGGGAGGCCTCCTTCCCCCTCCAGGAGTAGAACGAAAACACTTAGTACAGTGGTAGTAGTAGTAAAACTTCAGAGGATGAATAAGAATGGATGAAAGATAGGCGAGAGATACTTCTTTTTTTTTTTTACTATTTGTTTTATGTCGCACTGATATAGATAGGTCTTACGGTGACGATGGGACATGGAAGGGCTTGGAGTGGGAAGGAAGCGGCCGTGGCCTTAATTAAGGTATAGCCCCAGCATTTGCCTGGTGTGAAAATGGGAAACCACGGAAAAACATTTTCAGGGCTGCCGGCAGTGGGGTTCGAACCTGCTATATCCCGAATACTGGATACTGACCGCACTTAAGCGACTGAAGCTATCGAGCTCGGTTGTTTGTTTCAAATGTGTTTAAATTTTTATTTATATGCCAGGAGTTTCTACCGCAATCTAAGAACGTTCTCCGAAGGAAAAGTTGGCTGTTGAAATCGAACCCAGCAATGATTAAAAATGATCGGTTTATGATCAGAATAAGTACATCGAAAATCTACAGCCTGTTTCCAGTCATTCGAAAGGGTCAGGAATGGAATGAATAAAGCCCCATCTAGCGGCGACAATAGGAATTGTGCCGGCTGTCGAACTACACCTCTGGGGCAATGATCGATGAATGACAAATGAAATGAAATATTGGACAGTGTTGCTGGAATGAAAGATGACAGGGAAAACCCGAGTATCCGGAGAAAACCTGTCCCACCTCCGTTTTGTCCAGCACGAATGTCACATGGAGTGACCTGCATTTGAACCACGGAACCCAGCTGTGAGAGGCCGGCATGCTGCCGCCTGAGCAACGGAGGCTCCTTATTTTATGAACAGTAAAATCAAATAGTCTCACCTCCTTTTACACCCCACCACCGTTAAGTTTATATCCCCCCCCCCAAAACAAAAATTAAAAGAAGGCGTGTTTCTATATGTTTAAAGGAGATTCCAAACACAATGTTCACGTCTAATACCTTCAGTTTTGGGATATAAGTATCCCCATAAAAATAATTTTCTTTCATTTCCTTTCACCCCCCCCCCCAAGTGAATTTTCCGGCAAAAATTACGTGTTTCTTTAATAGTAAAGAATCTTCTAAATACCAATTATCACGACTCGAACTTCTTCAGTTGTTGATTTATGTGTCCTCGTGAAAGGAATTCAACTCCTTTTCACTCCCGCCCCGCAAGATGGTTCCCCCCCCCAAACGCGTTTTTCTTTGTTTTTAAAGGAAATCCAAATACCAATTTTCACGTCTGTAACAACTTTATTTTTATTAGATGTATTATTCTCATACAATTAAGTCATTTAATTTTTCAATTGTTTCACCCGCCCCGCTTCATTGCATTTTTCGAAAATACGTGTTTCTTTACATTTAAAGTATATTCTAAATATCAAATTTCACGTCTGTAACATCTTCATTTTTGAGATATCAGTAGCCTAATTAAAAGAAGTCAACACCATTTTCAGTCACATTAACCCCCCCCCTTCACCCAAGTGGTATTTCCGAAAACTAAAAATACACATTTCTTTATTTTTAATAGAGATACAAATACCATTCTTCACTTCTGTAACATGTTAAGCTTTTTGATATATTCTGTAGAAATTCTCATTTTAAAATTTCACCCCTTTTTATTTCCCCTTAAGGGGAGTTTCCAAAAACAAATCACCTATGTTTCTTTACATTTACAGGAAGTTCCTAATACCCACTTTTTACGTCTGTAACATTTTACGTTTCTCAGATATTCTGTAGATATAGTCTTTCCAAAAATTCACCCCAATTTTTCTCTCTTATTTAACCGCCATTAATTGGATTTTCCAAAAACAAAAAATACGTTTTTCTTTATTTTTAAAGGAGATCCCATATACAAATTTTCAGTTCTGTATTATCTTCACTTTCTGAGATATATGTATCCTCATTAAAGGCATTCAACACTTTTACACCCCTCCTATTGGGATTTACAGAAAACAAAAAATACGTGTTCCTTTATTTTTAAAGGAGGTTCTAAATACCAATTTTTACATCTATAAACTTTAAACGTTTTGAGATATAGATACACTCATTTTAAAAATTCACCCCCTTTTCACCCCCCCCCATTAATTGGATTTTCCAAAAACAAAAAAATACCTATTCTTTATATTTAAAAGAGATCAAAAGTACCAATTTTGAGGTCTGTAATATCTTTAATTTTTGAGATGTAAGTATCCTCATTAAAGGCATTCAAATATTTTTCACCCCTTTTCACCCCTCCTATTGGGATTATACAAAAACAAAAAATTACGTACTTCTTTATTTTTAATGAAGATTTTAAATACCAATTTTTACATCTGTAAACTTTAAAAGTTTTGAGATAGAGATGCACTCATTTTAAAATTTAACCGCCCTTTTCACCCCACCCCCATTAATTGGATTATCCAAAAAATAAAAAATACGTGTTTCTTTGTTTTTAAAAGAGATCAAAAGTACCAATTTTCAGGTCGGTAATATCTTCAGTTTCTGATATATAAGCACCGGTATCCTGATTAAAGGCATTTAACCCCTTTTTCACTGTTTTTCACCCCTCCTATTGGGATTTTCTGAAAACAAAAAAAATACGTATTTCCTTATTTTTAAAGAAGATTCTAAATACCAATTTTTACATCTGTAAACTTTTAATGTTTTGAGATATAGATACACTCATTTTAAAATTTCAACCCCCTTTTCACCCCCTTAGCGAAGGAATATCCAAAAATCCTGTCTTAGCGAGCACCTACATCTTAATATGAATGTATTCCCAAAATTTCATTTCATTATGTCCAGTAGTTTTGGCTCGGCGATGATGAATCAGTCAGTCAGTCAGTCAGTCAGTCAGTCAGTCAGTCAGTCAGTCAGTCAGTCAGACAGGACAAGTTACTTTATATATATAGACTAGCAAGATACCCGTGCTTCGCTACGGTATTATACTGAAATTTATAATTGAATGCTTATTGTTTTAGATATATAATCCGCCGAAATTTGTGATCTGACTCGTTTTCGGCGAGAATCCACCAAAATTCCCGATCTGACTCGTTTTCTATTAGATAACGGCGTGTCTCCTCCCATTTTTCAATCTTCCTTTCCAGCAATCGATTTCGTACTTCCCGGGCTAGGCTCAGGTATTCCTCCCGGTCAGTTGGGTCCGTAAATCTTTGCCATCTTTTCCTATAATCATTTTTAATATGGATAAAATCCTTCAGAAGATACGGCGTGGTGTCATATTGGGTGCCTTGGCGGCACTGAACACGCGGCCGGACTGCATTCTTAGTCATTAGCCGTCCAGGAGCCGTTTCCAGAGCGGTCAGCACATTTGACGACGGTCCGGAACATTATTATTATTATTATTATTATTATTATTATTATTATTATTATTATTATTATTATTATTATTATTATTATTACTATTATGTGTAGCTGGAATGGTTGATGACAGGGAAAACCGGAGTATCCGGAGAAAAACCTGTCCCGCCTCCGTTTTGTCCAGCACGAATGTCACATGGAGTGACCGGGATTTGAACCACGGAACCCAGCTGTGAGAGGCCGGCGCGCTGCCGCCTGAGCAACGGAGGATCCTTATAAGTACATTAATAACAGTAAAATCAATTGGTCTCACCTCCTTCTACACCCCACCGCCGTTAAGTTTATTTACCGCCCCCCCCAAAAAAAAAAATTAAAAGAAATCTTGTTTCTTTATGTTTAAGTAAGATTCCAAACACCAATGTTCACGTCTATTACCTTTAGTTTTGAGGTATAAGTATCCCCATAAAAGTAATTTACTTTTTTCATTTCATTTCACACTACTCTCCCCCCCCCCCCCACCTAAGTGAACTTTCCAGCAAAAATACTTGTTTCTTTAATAGTAAAGGATCTTCTAAATACCAATTATCACGACTCTAAATTCCTCAGTTTTTTATTTATGTGTCCTCATGAAAGGAATTCGACTCCTTTACACTCCCGCCCTCCAAGATGGTTTCCCGCCCAAAACGCGTTTTTCTTTGTTTTTAAAGGAGATCCAAATACGAATTTTCACGTCTGTAACAACTTTAGTTTTTATTAGATGTATGTATTCTCATACAATTAAGCCAATTAATTTTTCAATTCTTTCATCCCCCCCCTCCGCTTCATTGGATTTTAAGAGAATACGTGTTTCATTACCTTTAAAACAGATTGAAAATATCAAATTTCACGTCTGTAACATCTTCATTTTTGATATATCAGTAGCCTAATTAAAAGAATTCAACACCATTTTCAGTCACTTTTACCGCCCCCCCCCCCTCCGCCAAAGTGATATTTCCGAAAACTAAAAATACACGTTTCTTTATGTTTAATAGAGATAAAAAATACCATTTTTCACTTCTGTAACATGTTAAGTTTTTTTAGATATACTGTAAAAATTCTCATTTTAAAATTTCACCCCTTTTGAGTTCCCCTTAAGTGGAGTTTCCAAAAACAAATCACCTATGTTTCTTTACATTTACAGGAGATTCCAAACACCCACTTTTTACGTCTGTAACATTTTACGTTTCCAACATATTCTGTAGATATAGTCTTTCAAAAAATTCACCCCAATTTGTCACTCCTGTTTAACCGCCATTAATTGGATTTTCCAAAAACTAAAAAAATACGTGTTTCTTTATTTTTAAAGGAGATCCCATATACAAATTTTCAGTTCTGTAATATCTTTCGTTTCTGACATATATGTATCCTCATTAAAGGCATTCAACCCATTTTTCACCCTTTTACACCCCTCCTATTGGGATTTACAGGAAACAAAAAAAATACGTGTTCCTTAATTTTTAGAGGAGATTCCAACTACCAATTTTTACATCTGTAAATTTTAAAGTTTTAAGATGTAGACACACTCATTTTAAAAAATTCACCCCCCCTTTTCACCCCCCAATACTTGGATTTTCCAAAAACGAAAAAATACGTGTTTCTTTACTTTTAAAGTAGATTACAAATACCAATTTTAAGGTCTGTAATATCTTCAGGTTCTGAAATATAAGTAGCCTCGTTAAAGGCATTCAACCCATTATTCACCCTTTTACACCCTTCTTATTGGGATTTTCCGAAAACAAAAGAATACGTGTTTCTTTATTTTTAAAGGAGATTCTAAATACCAATTTTTACATCTATAAACTTTAAATGTTTTGAGATATAGATACACAAATTTTTTAAAATCACCCCCTTTTCACCCCCCCAATTAATTGGATTTTCCAAAAACAAAAAAATACGTGTTTCTTTTTTAAAGGAGATCCCAAACACCAATTTTCAGGTCTGTAATATCTTCAGGTTCTGAAATATAAGTAGACTCATGAAAGGCATTCGACCCCTTCTTCAACCTTTTCCACACTTCCTATTGGGATTTTCCGAAAACAAAATATACGTGTTTCTTTATTTTTAAAGGAGATTCTAAATACCAATTTTCACATCTATAACCTTTAAAAGTTTTGAGATATAGATACACTCATTTTAAAATATTACCCCCTTTTCCCCCCTCCCTTAATTGGATTTTCCAGAAACAAAAAAATACGTGTTTCTTTTTTTAAAGGAGATCCCAAACACCGATTTTCAGGTCTGTAATATCTTCAGTTTCTGAGATATAAGTAGCCTCATTAAAGGCATTCAACCCTTTTTCCACCCCTTTTCACTCCTCCTATTGCGATTTTCCGAAAACAAAAAAATACGTGTTTCTTTATTTTTAATAAAGATTCTAAATACCAGTTTTTACATTTGCAAACTTTAAAAGTTTGGAGATATAGATTCACTCATTTAAAAAATTCACCCCCTTTTCACCCTCCCATTAATTGGCTTTTGCAAAAACAAAAAAATAGGTGTTCCTTTATTTTTAAAAGAGATCAAAAGTACCAATTTTCAGGTCTGTAATTTCTTCAGTTTCTGAGATATAAGTACCGGTATCCTGATTAAAGGCATTCAACCCCTTTTTCACCCCTTTTCACCGCTCCTATTGGGATTTTCTGAAAACAAAAAAATACGTGTTTCCTTATTTTCAAAGAAGATTCTAAATACCAATTTTTACATTTGTAAACTTTTAAAGTTTTGAGATATAGGTGCACTCATTTTAAAACTTCACCCCCCCTTTTCACCCCCTTAGCAACGGAATATCCAAAAATTCTCTCTTAGCGAGCACCTACATCTTAATATGAATGTATCCCCAAAATTTCATTTCATTATGTCTAGTAGTTTTGGCTCGGCGATGATGAATCAGTCAGTCAGTCAGGACAAGCTATTTTATATATATACTAGCAAGGTACCCGTGCTTCGCTACGGTATTATACTGAAATTTGTAATTGAATGCTTATTGTTTTAGATATATAATCCGCCGAAATTCGCGGTCTGACACGTTTTCAGCGAGAATCCACCAATATTCCCGATCTGACTCGTTTTCTATTAGATTACGCCACGTTTCCTCCCATTTTTCAATCTTCCTTTCCAGCAATCGATTTCGTACTTCCCGGGCTAGGCTCAGGTATTCTTCCCGGTCAGTTGGGTCCGTAAATCTTTGCCAGACCGTATTTTATTTTACTCATTTTTAATCTGGATAAAATCCTTCAGAAGATCCGGCGTGGTGTCATATTGGGTGCCTTGGCGGCACTGAACCCGCGGCCGGACTGCATTCTAAGTCATTACCCGTCCAGGAGCCGTTTCCAGCGCGGTCCGCACATTTGACGACGGTCCGGAACATTATTATTATTATTATTATTATTATTATTATTATTATTATTATTAATGTTATTCTTCTTCTTCTTATTATTATTATTATGTGTTGCTGGGATGAATGATGACAGGGAAAACCGGAGTATCCGGAGAAAAACCTGTCCCGCCTCCGTTTTGTCCAGCACGAATATCACATGGAGTGACCGGGATTTGAACCACGGAACCCCAGCTGTGAGAGGCCGGCGCGCTGCCGCCTGAGCAACGGAGGATCCTTATAAGTACATTAAGAACAGTAAAATCAATTGGTCTCACCTCCTTTTACACCCCACCGCCGTTAGTTTTTACTGCCAACCCCCCCCCCCCAAATTAAAAGAACGCGTGTTTCTTTATGTTTAAGGGAGATTCCAAACACCAATGTTCACGTCTATTACCTTCAGTTTTGAGATATAAGTATCCCCATAAATATAATTTACTTTTGTCACTTCCTTTCAAACTACTCCCCCCCCCCCCCCTTAGTGAATTTTCCCGCAAAAACTACTTGTTTCTTTAATAGTGAAGGATCTTCTAAATACAAATTATCACGACTCTAACTTCTTCACTTTTTGATTTATGTGTCCTCATGAAAGGAATTCAACTCCTTTACACTCCCGCCCCCCAAGATGGTTTCCCCCCCAAAACGCGTTTTTCTTCGTTTTTAAAGGAGATCCAAATACGAATTTTCACGTCTGTAACAACTTTAGTTTTTATTAGATGTATATATTCTCATACAATTAAAGTCAATTAATTTTTCAATTCTTTCACCCCCTCCCCCCGCTTCATTGGATTTTCCGAGAATACGTGTTTCTTTACTTTTAAAGCAGATTGCAAATATCAAATTTCACGTCTGTAACATCTTCATTTTTAAGACATCAGTAGCCTAATTAAAAGAATTCAACACCATGTTCAGTCACTTTCACCCCCCTCCACCCAAGTGGTATTTCCGAAAATTAAAAATACACGTTTCTTTAGGTTTAATAGAGATAAAAATACCATTTTTCACTTCTGTAACATGTTAAGTTTTTTTAGATATACTATAAAAATTCTCATTTTAAAATTTCACCCTTTTTGGGTTCCCCTTAAATGGAGTTTCCAAAAACAAATCACCTATGTTTCTTTACATTTACAGGAGATTCCAAACACCCAATTTTTACGTCTGTAACATTTTACGTTTCCAAGATAATCTTTCAAAAATTTACCCCAATTTGTCACTTCTGTTTAACCGCCATTAATAGGATTTTCCAAAAATTAAAAAAATACGTGTTTCTTTATTTTTAAAGGAGATCCCATATACAAATTTTCAGTTCTGTAATATCTTCCGTTTCTGAGATATATGTATCCTCATTAAAGGCATTCAACCCATTTTTCACCCTTCTACACCCCTCCTATTGGGATTTACAGGAAACAAAAAATACGTGTTCTTTTATTTTTAGAGGAGATTCTAACTACCAATTTTTACATCTGTAAATTTTAAAGTTTTAAGATGTAGACACATTCATTTTAAAAAATTCACCCCCCTTTTCACCCCTCAATATTTGGATTTTCCAAAAACGAAAAAATACGTGTTTCTTTACATTTAAAGTAGATCCCAAATACCAATTTTCAGGTCTGTAATATCTTCAGGTTCTGAAATATAAGTAGCCTCATTAAAGGCAATCAACCCATTATTCGCCCTTTTACACCCTTCCTATTGGGATTTTCCGAAAACAAAAGAATACGTGTTTCTTTATTTTTAAAGGAGATTCTAAATACCAATTTTTACATCTATAACCTGTAACAGTTTTGAGATATAGATACACTCATTGTAAAAAATCACCCCCTTTTCACCCCCCCCCATTAACTGGATTTTCCAAAAACAAAAAAAACGTGTTTCTTTATTTTGAAAGGAGATCCCAAACACCAATTTTCAGGTCTGTAATATCCTCAGTTTCTGAAATATAAGTAGCCTCATCAAAGGCATACAACCCCTTTTTCACCCCTTTTCACCCCTCCTATTGCGATTTTCCGAAAACAAAAAAATAATTGTTTCTTTATGTTTAATGAAGATTCTAAATACCAATTTTTACATCTGCAAACTTTAAAAGTTTGGAGATATAGATTCACTCATTTTAAAAATTCACCCCCTTTTCACCCTCCCATTAATTGGATTTTCCAAAAACCAAAAAATACGTGTTTCTTTATTTTTAAAAGAGATCAAAAGTACCAATTTTCAGGTCTGTAATATCTTCAGTTTCTGAGATATAAGTACTGGTATCCTGATTAAGGGCATTCAACCCATTTTCCTCATTTTCACCCCTTTTCACCCCTCCTATTGGGATTTTCTGAAAACAAAAAAATACCTGTTTCCTTATTTTTAAAGGAGATTCTAAATACCAATTTTTACATCTGTAAACTTTTAAACTTTCGAGATATAGACACACTCATTTTAAAATTTCACCCCTCTTTTCACCCCCTTAGCCAAGGAATATCCAAAAATCCTCTCTTAGCGAGCACCTACATCTTAATGTGAATATATCCCCAAAATTTCACTTCTTTACGTCCAGTAGTTTTGGCTCTGCGATGATGAATCAGTCAGTCAGTCAGTCAGTCAGTCAGGACAAGTTATTTTATATATATAGATAGATAGATTGTGTGTTAGAGACATGAATTTAAATACACACGATAAAAATCCACGGGTAGGTAGGGTGTCAAACCCGAAATCGAATGGTCTGAAGAACAAAAAGCAGCAATTTAGCAACAGAGAAATGCGTTATAGCCCTAAGGGAATGGTAAACCATTGGAGATGAAGTTATATGCAGAAATGACTGCTTAGAAAATTACAGCGATGATAAGGAACACTAACCCCGAATGTAATAGTGGCTTTCAATAATAATTCAAGGAAGGAACAAGCTTGGTGGTCTGAAGTTAAAACGATTATACCTAACTGTGAAGTGGTGTGCATGGGGGGAGATGCAGATATCTAGATCGCTAAGCTTTAAGCTACAGTTTGTGAAGATGGTGTAAGTGTACAATCCTGCCTTAAAAACTAGTCTATTGTTTTGAAAAACTGAAATTTTGAAGAAACAAGTACGAGGTAAGCTTGTATTTATACGTGACTGCTGATACCATGGTGAAAGGAACCTCCAGTTCCACATCAATCGGAAACAGAGAGACATGACTTCTCGTTTCAAAATTCAACGTGCATGAACGGAATTAAAGCTGCAGTCGTTGCAGTGAGAACCTTGTGATTACGTATCTCAATTACCATGTCTCCTCCCATCGAAATCAATCAATCAATCAATCAATCAATCAATCAATCAATCAATCAATCAATCAATCAATCAATCAATCAATCAATCAATCAATCAATCAATCAATCAATCAATCAATCAATCAATCAATCAATCAATCAATCAATCAATCAATCAATCAATCAATCAATCAATCAATCAATCAATCAATCAATCAATCAATCAATCAATCAATCAATCAATCAATCAATCAATCAATCAATCAATCAATCAATCAATCAATTGCATGTAGGGCTGCTGCCCAGTTGGCAGATTACCTATTGATTGTTTACCTAGCCTTTTCTTAAATGGTTTCAAAGAAACTGGAACTGTATCGAACATTTCCCTTGATTAATCATTCAAGTAGCTTATTCTTCGTCCAACAAATTAATATTTGCCCCAATTTATCTTCTTGAACTCCAACTACATATTATGATCTTTCCTACTTTTGAAGACTCCACTCAGGCTTATTTGTCTACTAATGTTATTTCACGCCATATTTTCACTGACAGTACGGAACATACTGCTTAGTCGACCTTCTCGTTTGTCATTTAGCGTTTCCTTCGGACTGTTCCTTCAAAATATGTTCTAGGCCAACCTATCTGAAATCAGTCTCTCCATCTTACCATATTATGGCAGTAACTGTAGTTTTAATACTCCCATTAGGCCCCTGTCTAAACCAAGTTGAAGTCATATATACTCATTTTAAAAATGTATGTCTTTCCTTGCGGCAATGTAGGCAATGTACGGAATTCATTTCAGTTGTAGGCTGACAATAGACATTAGGTCTAGTCAGTATTTCAGCATGCAATCCGTAGATCAAGACGAGTACAAATTATATTTCGTACTTGATCACTTTAGAAATCAGTTCAAATATTTGTCACCGAGTACGTGATTAATAGAGCGGTAGCATTTGGAAGTCACTTGTGTCTTGTGTTCTCTTATTATCCGAGGAAACAAATATACCTAAATATTTGAAGTTGTAATTTTAGTTTGTCGAAAAAATAAATTTGACATTTGATTGAATTATTTAATACAGTTAAATTATTTGAAAAAATACACATATTCAGTTTACACTTGTCAGTATTATCAGAATAGTCTGGATAAGTCAGAATGTAAAATTATTGAAGTGAGAAGGTACCATATTCTAGCACAAGTTATACTAGTATGGAATATGCCTATGTTTTAGGGGTGCACTGAAGTGGAGATTTTATGAGTCGTTCCACTTACTGACTTGAGGTTGGGTTACTGAGCGCCTTCAAGTACCACCCGAATGATCTGGAAGCGAACCTTCCAACCTGGGCTCAAAACGCCAGCGTCTAGCATGTGAGTTACTCGCCCTGACTAACATATTCCTCCATAAAATTCAGGCTCTAAAATAATAATAATAATAATAATAATAATAATAATAATAATAATAATAATAATAATAATAATAATACGTAATAATAATGATCATTAGTATCGTAAACAGCTTAATCGAGTCTTGGTATTCATGACTGCCAAACTCCAACCTTCCCTTCTTCGTTCGCAACATCAGACGTCGTCTTTCTATTCGTCACCTTCAACCTCTTCATCATTATAATTATCCTCCATCCCTCACTCTTTACTTTGACTTTCTCTTGTTATTTAATTTGCCAGAGCGTTCCTCATCGTGGTATTTTCTACTCTCTACGCGTTTACGAACCACTAAGGTCTTTTACTTCTGAGGTGTGAAAGAACATTAAAATTTTAAAACTAATTTCTCGTTACGTCGTACCTCGAATATCTTAAATTACTGCTTGTAGCACATTATAACTTATTATATGTTAATTTTGAAAAATTACTGAGAATTTATAAATATATTATCGTATGTATTGCACATTTAAACTTTTACCGACTCCATTTATGTAGTTTAAAATTTGTGTTCTTTTTCACCAAATTAATGCAACTTTTCTCTTTATTTTAAGGTAATTACTGCCCTAGAGCTGTCTAAATGACTACAATTGGATGTCCTAGAATAAGGTATGTTTTCTTTTGAGAACTTAGCAGCATATTATGAAAATTATATATATATATATATATATATATATATATTGCTGTTGGCTTTACGTCGCGCCGACACAGATATGTCTTACGGCGACGATGGAACAGGAAAGGCCTAGGACTGAGAAGGAAGCGGCCGTAGCCTTCATTAAGGTACAGTCCCAGCATTTGCCTGGTGTGAAAATGGGAAACGACTGAAAACCATCTTCAGGGCTGCCAACAGCGGGGTTCGAACCCACTATCTCCCTGGCCGCACTTAAGCGACTGCAGCTATCGAGCTCGGTGTATATTAAATTAACGAGCTCTCTACATTTCTAGGTCACGTTTATTCTCGCAGTCGAGAGATGAAGAGATTTTCGAGAATCTCCGTAGACAAGTCCGCAGATGGTTATCCTTAGTTTCCCAGCTTGACATAAGTAAAATGCTGTAAACATACTTTAATTAAAGACAAGGCCCCTACCTTCCCAGCTCATTTTTCTCATCGTAGCGTAGTTGAAAAACTGAAACTATTAGTGCAATATGAAGTGGCAAGTACAAAAACAAAACAAACAAAGCAAACAAACACGGCAAACTATATTTGGTTTATGGTTATACAGTTAAGGTTTAAAATATTTTATCAGTGGTGTTATCAACTGCCACAATACATCGGGAAGTGTACAATAATTTTAATATTCTGCTTTAAATATTTTAATTTCTGTATTATACTGCTCAATTGTGTACCAGTGAATTTAAAATATTGGACCATTGTATAATGTGTGAAATATTACGAATTTGAATCGCAATAAATGTAGGCATAATATTATAACAGTGCGCTTCAATACAAAATTACATAAAAGTTTTTGGATTTAATTCATATTGGTTTATGTTATGTTTTCATGGGTAGGATATATCGCACTTTAGGAAGAAGAGCGTTACAAATGCAAAAACGATACTTCTGAGAAAACTGCAACGCAAGAATGTATTAAATATATAAAATACGTAATATATTAATACAGAAAATATATAGTAATAAATTAAAAACTGAATTTTCTAGAACTTTTAAAATCTTGCATTGCAATTATCTCAGAAGTACCATTTTGCACTTGTGGCCCTCTTCTTCCCAAGGTGCGATATATTTGCACCAGAATATAAAACACTGATCAACATCCAGGACAAAACAGGTGATAATTTGGACAATGGGTATAAACATTATTATGAGATTTAATTATAATGTTTAATGCAGTTACAAACAAATTTTAATAAGAAGAATCAAATGCAGTCACAAACATTTTAGATTAGAATGCATGGACACTCTCCCTTAAGTTACAGGTTATTCGTAACTAGGGGGTGGGAGTATTCTATTCTATTCTGCTATATTTTCATCTTTTGTCTATGTATTTAGCTTTTTATTTTATGAATATTATGAGTTTTTATTTGGTTATTTTTCCTGAATGCAGGCGTATTATAGGTTGTTCTAATGGAACTCTAGACTTTTAACGTAGAATAAGAAAAAACTGTCAAAGGCTTGGTTAGAAGCCATGCCTTTTCAACGACGTATTCTTAACAGCGGGAAAATAAAAGCATTATAGATGTTCAAAGTGCAATCTGTAATGCAAACAAAATATTACAACATAATACCTAGAATAATAACACTTTGTTAAACGCAGAGTGACGCGTTTCATTGAGTCAAGTGGATCTTTCAATTTACAATAAGAAATTACAAACATATCGATGGCTTTCCTTTAAAACTCATTATGTCCCAATGCTCTTCCCACACATTTTATTCCCTAAGACTGGTTTCGCCTCCCAGCCACACATTTGTATGCAATCAATCAGAATAAGTTTCGTTGTGATCATTTTCCTATGCTAATACGTGGCTGGGAGGCGTGACCAGTCCTAAGGAATATAATGGGTAGGAAGAGCATTGGGATATTCTTTTTCTTTCTTTCTTAATCCGTTAACCCTCTAGGGTTAGTTTTTCCCTCGAACTCGGAGACGGATCTCACCTCTACTGCCTCAAGGGCAGTGTCCTGGAGCGTGAGACTTTGGGTCGGTGAGACACAACTGCGGAGGAAGAGCAGTGCATCGCCCAGGCTGCCTCACCTGCTATGCTGAACAGAGGCCTTGTAACGGGATGGGAAGATTGGAAGGGATAGACAAGGAAGGGGGAAGGAAGCTGTCTTGGCCTTTGTCACTCCAAGTAACAGAGATAAATTCTATTTCATGTACGTACACCCTTCACAGGTAGAAAAAGCAGTCAGATCAATTCGAACTAAAGCTAAAGGTCCAGATAATATCTCAATATCCATGATTTCTAATTGCATTGACATATTTCTTCCTGTCCTTGTGCATTTATTTAACTTCTCTCTACAAAATGGAGTGTATCCCTCAGAATGGAAGCGTGCCAATGTACGTCCTGTGCCCAAAAAGAAAATCCCAACAGTCTGTAGTGATTTTAGGCCTATCAATATCCTCTGTGCACTTAGTAAGGCATTAGAAAGAATTGTTCATGAGCAGATATGTGAATATATGTCTAAATATCACATCCTAAATCCCTACCAATCTGGCTTCAAGAAAGGCCATAGTACTACTACGGCTCTGCTGAGAGTTACGGACGATATACGCGCGGCCATCGATAAGAGACAGCTTACTATCTTGTGTCTCTTTGATTTCTCTAAGGCATTTGACTCTGTTAATCATGAGTTGTTTCTTGCAAAGTTGAAGTCAATTGGTTTCTCGCAGAGTGCTCTATCTTGGTTTGAATCATATCTATCAAGTAGATCACGAAGAGTTACATTTGTTGACGGACGATCGTCTATCTGGGAATCAGTAAACTGTGGCGTACCACAAGGATCAGTCCTCGGTCCTTTATGCTTTTCTATTTATATTAATGACATTTCTGAAGTCTTTAAAAGTAGTACTTTTCATATGTATGCTGATGACTTACAAGCTTACTTCCACTTCAGTCCCACTAACGCACATTCTTGTATAATGCATTTCAACCTTGATATCTCTCGATTGATCGAATGGAGCGCAAATCATAACCTCCAATTAAATGTGGTTAAGACCCAGCTTATTTGCATAGGTTACTCAAAACTCCTGAAAACTGTTGACCTCAAATCCCTCCCACCAATAAAAATTCTAGATTCAGATATCCATTATAGTGACACCGTTAACAATCTAGGACTCATTTTCGACAGAACCCTATCCTGGTCTGATCATACGTCAAATGTGATCAGAAAAGTTGTGTCATCCATGCATATTTTGAAACGTAACGTGTCATGTACACCACCTTTTATGCGTAAACTACTTGTTCAAAGTCTTATATTCCCCATAATTGACTATGGATCAGTCGTATACAACGACTTATCCGAAACTTTGAACATACAACTACAGAGGGTGCAAAACGCATGTGTTCGTTACGTGACAAATGCCAGGCGTGATGAACACATAACACCATATTACATTCAGCTGCAATGGTTGAAACTCCATGCACGACGGGAAATCTCAGTAGCCGTTGCTACGCACAAAATGCTCAAACTGAAGACCCCACCCTACCTATATAATGCATTTAAATCTATGGAGACAGTACATAACAGAGATAATAGGTTTACAAAAACTACCCTTCAAATTCCCCTTCATCGTACTACTAAATTTAACAAATCTTTTGTTTGCACTGCATCCCGTATCTTCAATGTCTTTAACCTTCACCGTTTCTCAAATGACAGGAACTGCACCCAACTAAAGCAGTCCTTAACATCTATCTTCCTGGAGGAGTACGCAAGGGGCTGAGATCAGGTATTCTTGTGTCCAATAATAAGAAATATGTATATTTCTAAGAAAATTGTTTCTGTTTTTTATATTCCTGAGATTCTTGTAGCCTAAAATATTAAAAAATCGAATGATATGCTTTATTACTTCTTATATGATTTATGTTTTAACTTTATTGGAATTGGTATCTGTATTTTAATTTTAAGTTTAATTTTAAGTTTAATGTTTAATTTGATATTTTAATATTATAAAATGTAGTTAGTATATTCATAAACTTGTATTGTGTTATAAGTAGACGCTACATAAAGGGGCTTTTCAGCCTCAGTGGCATGTATATCATTGTGGCGGCCTCTAGTATCAATATATGTGTGTATAAACTCATCCCGGTATTTGCCTAGAGGAGAAGTGGGAAACCATGGGAAACCACTTCGAGGATGGCTGAGGAGGGAATAGAACGTCCCTTCTACTCAGTTGACTTTTTGAGGCTGAGTAGACCCGTTCCAGCCCTCGTACCACTTTTCAAAAAATATGTGATAGAGCCGGAAATCGCACCCGGGCCTCCAGGGATGGCAGCTAATCACGATAACCACTACACCACAGAGGCGGACGCATTGGAACATGCGAGGTTTATAAAGAAATGTACACAGGGAGTATGCACAGCCCAGTTTGTGATTGCAAATTGTTAATTTACTGGGTGAGAAAATACGGAGAATGCAGCAGGAACTCGGGTATTGTACACACTAGCACATTTATAAATTACAATTACGTCCTTAACCCGCTCGCCGGAATTTCATGAACTTGTGCCCAAATGTTATCGGCGGACCCTGATCGTTAAGTATCACAAATTTAGTGTATCACCGGACAAATGGATATATTTTCACAAATTGTAGGAGAAGTAAACGCGAGGAGAGAATGCAAGAGGGAGAGAATGAGTGAGCTGGTGAGGGAAATGTGCGGTTATCATGGGGAAACCCCTGCTCCGAGGCAATTCATCATGGCAGGCACTGTGATACATCGGTGTGGACGTAAGTACACTACCACAGGCTTTGGTCGTCCAGCCGGTGACAGTTATAATCAGCTGATGAGCAGCTGGTTTATGAGGAGAAGTATTAAACTGTGATTCCAATTAGTCTAAATGACACGGATATTTAATGCATTTAATCCATCATCTGCATGTTGCAATGATAATAATACCCTGACAGCCAAAGAGAGTGAAGTTATTACCAAGGTAATGTGCACGCTAATATTATAGGAGGAAAGTCAATCGAGGAATTCGTAACTATTTTTATTTACATTGAAGGGTACAGCCGTCTTTAAGTACCGAATCCTTTGAAATAATTGAAATTAAGGAGCATTGTACTTGATTGTTCTTGGATATGGTTCCTTGGCTGAATGGCCAGCATACCGGCCTTCAGTTCAGAGGGCCCGCGGCTCGATATCCGGCTGGGCATGGAATTTTAACATAGTCGGGGATTGGTTATTTGCATAGGTTTTAATGCACTTCTCTTCATCTACAACCAACACATCCCACTTTCTACCACCAGAGAAATACGCAGTAGTGAATGCACACGTCCAAATTGAACTGGTGTCAGGAAGGGCAGCAAGCCGTAAAATGGACCAAATCCTTATCAAGTGCCGACCCCAATAAATTGGGAAAAATGACTGGAAAATACGAAGATGAATAAGGATTTAATTATTCCTGGATAACTTCCACTCCACTTGCTCTTGGTTAACCTGAGTAGCTCTGTTTCTATACAAGTATATGCATTTTTAACTTACCATTAAGAACTAGAAAGTACGCGGGAAAGATAAATCTGGAAATACTACACTTTGAATGTCCAAAAAGGGATTTTTACCCCAGTTCCTTTCTCAATATTTTTACCTGAGGTTGAATACCCAATACATCCTGGTGAAGAAAGTGATAAACTTGGTCTATCCCTTACCAGAATATTTATTTCTTCTTTTCCCTCTTCTTCTTCTTCTTTTTAAGACGCCGTCTCCATACGCAGGTTGGCGATCCGCGTAGCCAGATCTGATCTTGGCAATACAACAATGAAAGCTTCTTCTGATGTACATCTGTGTCATTTCCTAACATCATTTAGCCACGAATTTCTTCGTCTAACAACGGACCGTTTCCCTTGTATCTTTTTTTGCTAGTTGTTTAACGTCGCACCGACACAGATAGATCTTACGGCGACGATGGGACAGGAAAGGGCTAGGAGTGGGAAGGAAGCGGCCGTGGCCTTAATTAAGGTACAGCCCCAGCATTTGCCTGGTGTGAAAATGGGAAACCACGGAAAACCATTTTCAGGGCTGCCGACAGTGGGGTTCGAACCTACTACCTCCCGAATACTGGATACTGGCCGCACTTAAGTGACTGCAGCTATCGAGCTCGGTTTTCCTTCAATAATTACCTCTGATAATTGGTACCGCTCGCCCCTCAAAATATGTTCTAAGTATTGTGTTTATTTCGGGTATGGCTTTTAGTGCAATCTCCATGGATAAATGGTTAGCCTGCTGGCCTTCGGTCACGGGTGGTTCCAGGCTCGATTCCCGGGAGGGTTGGGAATTTTAACCATCAATATTTAATTTTGCTGGCACGGAGACTGTGTGTATGTGCTGTCTTCATCATCATTGAATAACCTGTACCTGGCGAGCCAAAAATGTCCTCGGACAACCTCGGCACTAAAACCCACACGCCATTTCATTTCATGGCTTGTAGTGTCGGTGTCCGGGGACATGATCGACTAGCCCGGTACAGGTCTTTCTGTGTGAATCCCATGGATACCCTATGCGTCTAGGTGTGAGGGATGCCGGTCTGAGTGGCTCAGACGGTTGAGGCGCTGGCCTTCTGACCCCAACTTGGCAGGTTCGATCCTGGCTCAGTGCGGTAGTATTTGAAGATGCTCAAATACGTCATCCTCGTGTCGGTAAATTTACTGGTAAGTAAAAGAACTCCTGCGGGACTAAATTCCAGCAACTCGGCGTCTCCAAAAACCGTGAAAGTAGTTAATGGGACGTAAAGGCAATAATATTATTATTAGATGTGAGGTGATGGTGATGGTGCAGGGAGAGGATGAAATCCGGTGTCGGCAGATAAATTACTTCTTTCAAATAATATCAAGGAGTCCGGTCAATGATTTAAAGTCACTATCCGACGGATGAACCACCATCAACAGTGGTATTTGGAATTGAATGCAGGCCTTTGGCATGTGATCTAGTGATAATACATTATTTACCCCCAATTCTCTTACCCTGCCTACCAACATTCTGATAGTGAATTTCTTTTTGATCAACGGGAACCGAACCGGCTAACCACGGTGTCAGATTATATATAGACTTGTGTTCTTAACGATCATGTCTACCGGGCGGTATTATAAGGGAACTAGCGAATGTACCCGTGCTTCGCTACGGTATTCTACATTGTATTCGAATATCGAAGTAAATAGTGTGCATGTAGTAAATAAGATTGTTTTAAAATTGCATGTCTCTTAGCGTTATCCGAGAAAGAGCATGGGGAGGTCCCCGTACGTTGTTTCCAATGTAAAGTGTTTGTTATGGATTTGTGATATAACGACAGGCTCACTTGCCTACTGCCATTCACAATCGAGTTGGGAAGTTCACATTATAATTGCAGGCCCCATTGCCTACTATGCGCACAGAATCGATTTGGGGAGTTTTCGTTAAAATGGCTGCCCCCCTTTCCTACTTCCAGACAGATTACAGTTTTTATTATAATGGCAGGCAATTACCCTACTATCACTCGAAACTGAGTTGTGCAGTTATCATTATAATGCCAGGCCCATTTTCCTACTTCCAGCCAGCTTACTGCCAGTCACACCAAGTTGGTGAGTTTCCATCAAAATAGCAGGCCACTATGCCTAATGCCAGTCACATTTTACATGAGGACATTTCTTTATAATGGCGGGCACCCTTGCCTACTGCCAAACACAATCGGGTAGGGGAGTTTTAAACAAAACTGCATGCTCACTTGCCTTCTGCAAGTCAAATCGAGAAGTGAACTATTCATTACAATTGTAGACCTTCCTTACTAATGACAGTTACACAGGAGTTGGAGAAGGAACCCTTTCATACTGCCAGTCAAAGTATGACACACAAAGTCGGTGTGGGGAATACTGATTACAATAGCAGACCAACCCTTTCTCGATCACTACAAATCGACATACGAAAGTATATGCGTGTTTACAATATTGAAGACCTTCATTTACAGATTAACTGCTACTAAACGTACGTCATATCGACAAAGGATTATACCATAAGACACGCCGGATTTAGTGGCCTAAATGCCTGGTCCTATGATATGTCATCTATTCTTGGGTCAGATTGAGTTAGAAACGTGGAACAGGGTAACGTTCTTGTAAGATTATCTCACATTACATTACTTTTCGGATAATTATGTGACAGCTACATACATAGCATTTGGCTGATATATGGCTACTGGGTGGGCCAATTTTCGTGAAGAGTTTGATGATTCTGTATTTCATATAAGTAATCGAAGGTATGAATTATGCATGTGAAAATTCCAAATTGACTTAACATCCATTAATAGAGAAAAATCAAACGTAAAAGGGATACAGATACGGCAAAAAGTCATAAGACCAAGGTTGTAGATCATTCCAAATTGAACGAATATTGTGCAATCAGTTATGTGATAGGAATTTCCGAAGGTCTGCACCATCATTAAAATTGCCTGCATATTTCTATATTCTTCGCGGATAAAAAGTGAAAAATTTAATGATCTAGGATGTTTTCCGTTCGTTACAGGCTAAAACGTATAATTTTGTCAAATTTCAATTATCTTCTTTTTCTTCTGGCAGATTATGCCGCAATCTGGATTTTGGGCGAGGCGGGTAAAAATTAGGACTTTCAGGAAACTAAACCAAAAATTATGCAGATGGTCAATATTACCCCTTAAACGGAAAGCTGTACGAAAATTTCGCCAAAATAGTCAGTGTAGAGGCACACAGTCGTTACGATTTGATTTATGTAGATAAGGAATCTGCTCCATGTAAAACACCTTTTTGGCTATGTCCTCTGGACTTAACCTGCAAGACTGACCATTCATGATATCTCCCTTATTAATCCTCCTGACGAAAAAATGCACATGAAAAAAAGGTTTAGAGGTAGAATTCCATCACGTTTGGTCGATTTCCAGTCAGGTTGGTCTTGTTCTGTATATATTGTGGAAGAGTAAAATCACCATTTCGATTCCCTATAAACCGCCAGTCCATTCCGGAACATGAAATGTTATTTACGTTTAAAACCTACCTTTGGACAGGTGGATGCTAAATATGAATTTTGGTTCGAATGTCTTCAGTAGTTTTCAAGTTGTAAGGAATACGCTTTACACGCACCCGCTCGAGAGTTAAGTCCGTTGGGACTTGTACAGAAAAACGGTCCGTTAATGATATCTCCCTTATTAATCCTCATATCGAAATGATGCACATGAGAAAAAAGGTTTAGAAAAAAATTTCTACCAAGGCAGGTAGATTTAAATTAACGTTGGTTGTGTATATTTTGTGGAAGTGCAAAATCACTGTTTCGGTTTCGTATAAACCCCCAGTCAGTTCAGGGATTTAGAAACAATATTTGCCCTAAAACCTATCAAGGACAGGTGTATTCTAAATATGAGTATTGGTGGGAATACATCCAGTAGTTTGTAGCATTCGCGTACATACGGCGTAATTAAGGAAGAAAATAGTACAGTTAAGAGAGTTGAAAGTAATAGAAAATGGATTATAACTGAGGACAGCCGGAAAACGACAAATATGTAAATGCCTAGTTAATGTATTGGAAAATCAAATGACCCTCAATAAATTATGCTAGTGTGAGTTATGGATATAATAAAGCGGTCACAGAGGAGAAATTTAGGTCCAGTGATTCCTAGGTAAACAAAAAATAAGAAGATGACTAATGGTGTTATTACTTAATCTATTCGAAGGCGGTTATAACATCCAACGATATTCCGCCAATATCCCGCAGATAGGCCAATTGACGCCTCTCCTGCCTTCTACCTAAGGAACAACCACGAATTTAAAAGCATGGTGAGGAAAATGGCAAAACGTTACTTCCCTGCTGGCATGCAGTCAGAGACGTTGCCATGGTAACCTGTAGGTTCGTTGTCGGTCTGTCGGTTACTCAATGCAGAGCATGGTACCAGCAGAAAATTGTAAATTTCTCCGTCATGTAAAGAGTAAGGTAAACTATGAACATAACGAAAGTTGTTTATAATGAAGAGACGTTTCACGTACGGTAAACGAAGCTTACAGAAAATCAATAGTATAAGAGAAAATGGAGGAAAACCATTCTGGTTTCCCTATAAACCCCCCGTCTATTGAAAGATTTTAAAATGATATACATATTGAAACCTTCCATGGGAGGAATACACTCTAAATATGAAGTTTAGTTGAGATCTATCGAGCCGTTTCGACGTGATGGTGGAAAGACCATTCTGGTTTTCCTATAAACCCCCGTCTATTCAAAGATTTTAAAATGATATGCATATCGAAACCTTCCCCGGGATGAGTATACTCTAAATATGAAATTTCGTTGAGATCTATCCAGCCGTTTCGACGTGATGGTGGAAAAACCATTCTGGTTTTCCTATAAACCCCCCGTGTATTCAAAGATTTTAAAATGATATGCATATCGAAACCTTCCCCGGGATGAGTATACTCTAAATATGAAATTTGTTTGAGATCTATCGAGCCGTTTCGACGTGATGGTGGAAAAACCATTCTGGTTTTCCTATAAACCCCCGTCTATTCAAAGATTTTAAAATGATATGCATATCGAAACCTTCCCCGGGATGAGTATACTCTAAATATGAAGTTTGGTTGAGATCTATCCAGCCGTTTCGACGTGATGGTGGTAAAACCATTCTGGTTTTCCTATAAACCCCCGTGTATTCAAAGATTTTAAAATGATATGCATATCGAATCCTTCCCCGGGATGAGTATACTCTAAATTTGAAATTTGGTTGAGATCTATCCAGCCGTTTCGACGTGATGGTGGAAAAACCATTCTGGTTTTCCTATAAACCCCCGTGTATTCAAAGATTTTAAAATGATATACGTATCGAAACCTTCCCCGGGAAGAGTATACTCTAAATATGAAGTTTGGTTGAGATCTATCCAGCCGTTTCGACGTGATGGTGGAAAAACCATACTGGTTTCCGTATAAACCCCCCGTGTATTCAAAGATTTTAAAATGATATGCATATCGAAACCTTCCCCGGGATGAGTATACTCTAAATATCAAATTTGGTTGAGATCTATCCAGCCGTTTCGACGTGATGGTGGAAAAAACATTCTGGTTTTCCTATAAACCCCCCGTGTATTCAAAGATTTTAAAATGATATGCATATCGAAACCTTCCCCGGGATGAGTATACTCTAAATATGAAATTTGGTTGAGATCTATCCAGCCGTTTCGACGTGACGGTGGAAAAACCATTCTGGTTTTCTTATAAACCCCCCGTGTATTCAAAGATTTTAAAATGATATGCATATCGAAACCTTCCCCGGGATGAGTATACTCTAAATATGAAGTTTGGTTGAGATCTATCCAGCCGTTTCGACGTGATGGTGGAAAAACCATTCTGGTTTTCCTATAAACCCCCCGTGTATTCAAAGATTTTAAAATGACATGCATATCGAAACCTTCGCCGGGATGAGTATACTGTATATATGAAATTTGGTTGAGATCTATCGAGCCGTTTCGACGTGATGGTGGAAAAACCATTCTGGTTTTCCGATAAACCCCCCGTGTATTCAAAGATTTTAAAATGATATGCATATCGAAACCTTCCCCGGGAGGAGTATACTCTAAATATGATATTTGGTTGAGATCTATCCAGCCGTTTCGACGTGATGGTGGAAAAACCATTTTGGTTTTCCTATAACCCCAACGTGTTTTCAAGGAGTTTAAAATGATATGCACATCAAAACCTTCCCCGGGAGGAGTATACTCTAAATATGAAGTTTGGTTGAGATCTATCCAGCCGTTTCGACGTGATGGTGGAAAAACCATTCTGGTTTTCCTATAAACCCCCCGTGTATTCAAAGATTTTAAAATGATATGCATATCGAAACCTTCCCCGGGAGGAGTATACTCTAAATATGAAGTTTGGTTGAGATCTATCCAGCCGTTTCGACGTGATGGTGGAAAAACCATTCAGGTTTTCCTATAAACCCCCCGTGTATTCAAAGATTTTAAAATGATATGCATATCGAAACCTTCCCCGGGATGAGTATACTCTAAATATGAAGTTTGGTTGAGATCTATCCAGCCGTTTCGACGTGATGGTGGAACAGACAAACAGACAGACAAACAGAAACAATTTTATTTATATAGATTTTTACACTCGTTCTTCACCCCCTTTCCATCCCCGCCCAAAGGAGCCCTATGAGTGCCTTACACAACAGTATATTTTTTTCCCAGATATTAAGTCTTATTTGTACCTATTTTGGTTGACAGCTATGCCCAAACGTACATGCATAATCTCACTGCTCTAGAATCCTGGAGCTGACGTTGCCATGGTTACGGCAGTTCATTTCTTTATCCGATTCCTAAAGCAGGGGTAGTGTGGTGCCAAAATCTCCGTAACGGTTGGTTTTAGGGCCTTAAAACATGGTTTTCGGGCCCGTAGGACTTACCGAGTTTTGTTCTTTGCGTCAAGAGGATTAAATTGAGCTTTGTCTCGTCCTTATACGACAAATTCGATATTTTGCCTATAATAGTATAAGAGAAAATGGAGGAAAACCGTTTTTCCTATAAAACCCCCGTCTTTTCAAAGATTTTAAAATGATATGCATATCGAAACCTTCCCCGGGGTCAGTATACTCTAAATATGAAGTTTGGTTGAGATCTATCCAGCCGTTTCGACGTGATGGTGGAACAGACAAACAGACAGACAAACAGACAAACAGAAACAATTTTATTTATATAGATACGTAATGTGCTATGAACTCGATCTCATCAGGTGTAGATATAATTGAATGTCAACGTGTGTACGTGTTACAAAGCATGAAGGATATGTAGGCACTCTGAAAAAACGCACTCGAATGTGACGTCGAAATTGTAATATATATCATTCTAGATCAATGTACCTCGGTAGAGAATAGAAAGTGGGGCGCCGGGATGAGTGACTCATATGGCCGAAGCACTGGCTTTCTTGGCAGGTTCAGTCCTGGCTCAGTCCGGTGGTATTTGAAGGTGCTCAAATACATCAGCCTCGAGTAGGTTACCGGCAAGAAAAAGAACTCCTGCGGGACTAAATTCTTGCATATCGGTGTCCCTGAAAACCGTCAAAGTAGTTGATATGACATAAAAGCAAATATTCGTCTTCTTCTCCTTATTATTATTATTATTATTATTATTATTATTATTATTATTATTATTATTATTATTATTATTATTATTATTATTATTATTATTATTACAGGGTTTCCGTGGCTCACAGAGTAATGGGAAGCGCCTGAGTGGAATGGCTGGACAAGGAATTACTTAGGACAGCATTTAACGTAACAAATTAGGAAATTTTACTTCTTTCTCTTTTTTAAATTCAGAGAAAATTTGAATGAATAACAATCAACAGAACAGGTTATTAAGGAGCTCGTCAGCTCTAACAATATCCGGGACTTAAAAGTCCGAACATCAGGTACCAAAACTTGCGATTACTACAAGTTGTTAAATTTACATAGAGAAGAGCACAATTGCTTGGAAGGTACAATATTCTACAAGAGCAAAATTTGCTCCTGATCGTTACATTACACAGGATCCAAAGTTCCCTAGTCTAGCCTCGCAGAAGCACTCAGTTTCTTTTGATGCACTGCAATTACACTAGGCAAAGCATAGGGTGATCTACTTTAAAGTGTTCATCAATTGCATCACAATAACATTAAGCACTGTTCCTAAAGAAAACAACAGAAAGCAACAGTTACAGAATAAACAGGGCATAATTGCCCATACTACATGGCCTTAATAGTAAAAAGAAAAGGGTTGCATATAACCGGCCATAAACAAAAGCCAAGGAGGCGAAACACCTGCACTCCTTACAGAAAATGCTAAAAACCTAAGTGGGCTTATGGAACAACGATACAGAAGCTATCCCTATACTACAAGGTCTGAGTAAAGGAGGAACATTTAAAGCCCTGACAAGATTTACAAAATTTTGAGGTTGAAAACTTTAGTCACCCAATGCAAAGTTGAATGAGAAACGTCAGAGGGTCATCACTCTACGTTCCCTTACATTACATATTTCCCCGCAGAAAACAGAAACAGAGTCCTTACACTTCGCTGATAATCCTACATTGAAACCACCAGTTTACCAAATTATATTAAAGAAGAACGGTTGAAATCTTCCCTTCAAACTAGCTGCAGATGCTATCACATGCCTAGGTAAGTACTGCCATTACCTTGTGGCGGTGGATCTTCTTCAAGCAGGCCTCGCCCCTGCCTTTTGGGCTTCCGTCAATTCGGACTCCCAAGCACGGAGCAATTCTGACAAAACGGCCCTAAAAGGCCCTGCTTTTATAGTTCCAAAAGGGGAAGCTTCCAGAACTCTTTGCTGAGAGGCTGGATTTTTGTACAAACCCCCGCTTATGATAGGCTAGAGAACATATTTACAAGCCTCTGATAAGTAGATTACAATTGAGGAGGAATCAGCTGAAGTGTTGACAACTTCAGTACATTAAAAAAACCCTCAGAGAAATGTTTACCAACTCCTGTAATAAACATCACTCTCCCAAGTAGTTAGTTTTAGTCCAGTAGAGGGAGCTAACAAATCGATGGTACAGCCATCTAACTGTAGGAGACGAAATTTTTGGGAGTTTACAAGTTCAAATCTGTTGTCATAGATGGCCGCAGAAAAGGCGCGCAGTTTAAATAGCCGGGTTAGGTGTACCCGTGGTACAATTATTATTATTATTATTATTATTATTATTATTATTATTATTATTATTATTATTATTATTATTATTATTAGAAAGTAGGGCACAAGAAATTTCATTTCGGGATAAAATACCTTTAAAAACTCTCTTAGAAAATTTCAAATAAATAATTTTTAATGTCAACTTTAAGAATACTTAGAATGAATCACTTTTGTTCAGTGCGGTTTTCATTAGTTTCCTTGCATATTGCAATTAACACGAATTTTGTTCACGTGAACAAATTTTCCTTGACAAAATCTATTATTATTTCCGGCTTCTAAATGAATGAATGGACAACGTAATGTTCTTCGTTTCAGAGGGCCCTGGATGCGATTCCCGTCTGGCCGAGGATTTTAACTTCTTCTTCCACTTTTACCGCACTGAAGGAATTACGGTACGAACTGTGTAGACACGTGGATCTGGCTCGGTTTTATGGCCAGTTGCCCTTAATGATATCAACCCTGTGTGGAGGGATGTATTCAGTGCTGCATATTTCTGTGATGGTAGGTAGTGTGTCTTGTATGGCTTTGTTGGAATATGAAGACGATTGTTTATGATGAACACAAACACCCATTTCCGGAGCCATAGCTTTAAACCACGCACAATTAAAATCTCATGCCCGGCTTGGAATCAAATTCGTGGTCTTCTGAAGCGAAGGCTAGTAGGCTGAGCATTCACCCAGGGAGATGGGCGACCGAGGATTTTAACTAAAAACCAAACCCCATGGCGCAACAGCCCCGAAGGGCCTTGGCCTACTGAACGACCGCTGCTCAGCCAGAAGGCCAGCAGATTATGAGGTGTCGTGTGGTCAGCACGAACAATTTCTCGGCAGTTATTCTTGGCTTTCTTGACCGGGACTGCCATCTCACCGTCGGATAACTCAATTGTAATCACGTAGGCTGAGTTGGACTTCGAACCAGCCCTCAGATCCAGGTAAAAATCCCTGACTTGGGCCGGAATCAAACCCGGGTAAGACGCAGGCACGCTACCCCTGCACCGCGGGGCCGGCGGGGATTTTAACTGGGCATGGTAAATTCCTCTGGTTCAAGAACTAGGTGTTTGTGTTCGTATCGATAATCTTCTCTTGATATGTACATACACAACACAGTACACCTCTGACCACCACAGAAGCACGCAATAGTGAATACATCGCTCTATATAGCATTGGAGATAGAGTTAATATAAGGAATGATCTTTACGGGGTTATAAAGTAGGTTTCAGATCTCTTCACTTAGTTATGAGAGTATTTACGGTTGTAGTAAGTATGTAGAGGGAGGGGAGTGTAAATCTCTGCGGGTGAGGGCGGTAGAATAACACCCACGGTATACCCTGCCTATCATAAGAGGCAAATACAAGGGGCCGCAGGGGCTCTGAACTTTGGAGCGTGGGTTAGCGACCACGGGGCGTTCAGCTAAGTCCTGGCATTGCTTCCACTTACTTGTGACAGGCTCCTCACTTTCACTTATCCTAGCCAACCTCCCTTGGTCAACTCTTGTTCTTTCCCCACCCGACGGTATTAGAGCATCCGAGGCCTAGGTAGCCTTTCATTTTTTACGCCCTTCGTGGCCCTTGTCTTTCTTTGGCCGATACCTTCATTTTTCGAATTGTAGGATCCGTTCCATTTTCTCTCAGATTAGTGTTATATAGATAGTAGTCCGACTCGTTGGCTGAATGATCACCGTACTGGCCTTCGGTTCAGAGGGTCTCGGGTTCGATTCCCGGCCTGTCGGGGATTTTAATAGCTTCTGATTAATTATCATGGCTCGGAGACTGGTTGTATGTGTCCGTCCCAACACTCTGCTCATCATATTCTGACATCATAAAACACTACCAAGCACGACAGAAGCACGCAATAGTGATTACATCCCTCCATAGAGGGTTTGCATCTGGAAGGGCATCCGGCCGTGAAACATGGCCGAATCCACATGTGCCTCGCAGTTTGCACCCGTGACCCACAGGAAAGCGGTAGCAGAGGGAGAAGAAGAAGAAGAAAAAAAGAATAAATTAGTTTTATATAGATAATGCTGGCCTAGTCCGGCTCCATGGCTAAAAGGTTAGTGTGCTGGCCTTTGGTCACAGGAGTCCCGGGTTTGATTACCGGCGGGGTCGGGAGTTTTAACCATAATTGGTTAATTTCGCTGACACGGGGGCTGGGTGTATGTGTCGTCTTCATCATCATTTTATCTTTATCACGACGCGCAGGTCGCCTACGGGAGTCAACTCAAAAGACCTGCATCTAGCGAGCCGAACATGTCCTCGGACACTCCCGGCACTAAAAGCGATACGCCATTTCATTTCAATGGTTGCCTAGTTGTACTTCCTCTTAATAACCATCAACACCACAGTAAGACCGCAGTTAGAGTATGGCTCCAGTGTATGGGACCCTCATCTGGAAGAGACCTGGCACAAACGGAAAGGAAAGCCGCACGGTTTTCTCTGGATGATTTCCGACAACGGAGTAATGTTACGAGAATGTTGCAACCTTTGAGCTGGGAAGACTTGGGAGTAAGGAGAAGAGATGCTCAACTATGTGGTATGTTTCGAACTATCAGTGGAGAGTTGGCGTGGAATGACATAAGTAGGAGAATGAGCATGAGTGGAGCTTTTAAAAGTAGGCAAGATGAAGTATGAATATAAGTTGGAATTCGACATGGCAAATTGGGGCAAATATTCATTTATAGGACGGGGAGAAAGGGAGTGGAATAAATTATCAAGGGAAATATTCGAAAAAAGTCTTTGAAAATGTTTAAGAAAAAGCTAGGTATACAATTGATAGGGAATCTGCCACCTGGGCGACAATCCTAAATGCAGGTCACTGATGATTGTTGAAGAGCGTGTATGTATGTTGGGTATTCAACCCGAAGGCTGAAGAGGTATACTAGGGAAATGAGGAGTGAGGTAGTTTCCCGTTGCTCTCCTCGCCGAGCCAGAAGTTGCTATTACATATCAGTCTGTCAAGCCCACTGAAACGCAATGCACCAACCGACCCTATGAGTGACATTTTCACACCATTCATAAGAGGGACTGGCTGCATAAGGAATGGTATTACTAGCATCACTCATACCTCGGTCACTTTCATATTGTCAAAGCCAAGGATGAGGCTGAGACAGGTCAATGAAAGTAACAAATTGATTCTAGTCCATACCAGAAGACAAAGTGCAGTGTAAACACTAAATTGATGAAGAGCAACTTTCTGTAAAACTGCACCAAATCTGTACCATCTGTCGACCTCGACAAACTAGAATTAAGGCCGGGAAGAGGAAGAAGAACGTTTATTATTTATATTCTAACTACAAAATAATTCTGAAGGACCACAACGTTTACGATGGTATTATGCAAGGGTGGCTTTACTAGGATGAGAGATGGAGTAATTTTCTTTTGATTATATACCTTCCTAATCGTTTTCAGCCAACGGCCGTAGCCGTGTTGAAACACCGGATCCCATGAGATCTCCGAAGTTAAGCAACATTGGGCGTGGTCAGGAGTTGGATGGGTTGCCACGCGCTGTTGGTGGGGGGTAAAGGAATGGAGGAGCGGAAAAGAACTGGCCAACCTACCGCACGTAAACTCCGGCTCAGGAACACCTCTGCGGAGGTTCGGACCTTCCTTCGGGCAGAATAACCCTTACCATACCTTACTTAATCGTTTCCATGAGATTTACTCGAACCCCTAGCACATACAACCCTTGAAGACACTTGCTTTCCAAGGCAACTGTTGCCCTGCCAGATGACCCTCTTAGCGCTATTGCTTGATTTTCATGTCTGGGCTTCTACCTCTTGTCAAAGACAGCTGCTCAGTTTGTCTCACAAGGTTGACTAATGTCCGCTCCAGTCCAGAGATAAAATCTCTGAACTGACTGGGAATTGAACCCAGATCCTCCAGGTATAAAGCGGATATACTCTCTATACACCACGAGATTCATTTCTTACCCACGGTACCAAGGTGGGATCCTTCGTGAGAGAGAGCGGATGTATCGGTGTATACCTGACTGCTGTCTACTACACTGAATAAAAATCTCGCTCCAAAGTATGCAGCCGGTGATAAATAGACTTTGAACCTACAAGAAGTTGCCGAGACTCCAACATCGTTTCTGGACTTCAAAACTTTGTCATCGTGAGTTTTTTGACGCAACGACGCATCCAACAGATGGCGAATGTTTTGTTTTCTTTACAAGCTTGTGAATGGAAGAGTTCTTTGGCAAGTAGACCAGAAACTTCGCACATTAGGACTAGACTAAGTAATTTCCTAAGTTTATGGCCATGCGCTTGCTACAAAGAACACAGCCTTACACAATACGATAATATGCTTTATGACCTACGGGAACGCTAAAGGGTATCACAAATTACATTCAGACACGAAGTAAAGAGTTCAATCTTTCATATCGGGAAAGATCTTGAATCTAGGTGTAGAGGTGTTATTCAAATTTAACATGAAAAAGTTACCACGTAATTTTCTCAGTAGAGGCTACTATTTTAATCATTGAAAGGATCTAGTTTGATTCCGAAGCATATCGTGCCATGTTTATTTCCCAAAACATAATTTTGTAACTATCACAACGGTGAGACCTATGACTCGGTTTCCTAATAGGTCTACAATCAGTTTATGGTGTGAATGTCTCCTTCGTCAGAATACACTATCAATGCATCATTATTACGATCAATACTCACATACACACGTCATAGATAGGCGAGCTAGAAAGTATGTTCACATAATTATTAAATTCAACTTTATACAACTATCTTCCTACTCAATTTATGAATTTCTTCATTTCACATATTTAATTCTAGTGATGCAAACTGAGATTCTTCCGATTCACAACTTCAATTTCGACACAGTAGTCTTCTTATTTTTTTCCTTCCACATTTTCACACACCTGTGGGGTCGCGGTTCGAAGTGCATTATATATATATATATGTGTGTGGGTGAGTGGGTGGATTGGGCCCCGTTTTACGGCCGGATGCCCTTCCTGACGCCACCCTATATAGAGGATGTAAGCATTGTGGCGTGTTCCTGTAGTGGTTGGTAGTCTAGTGTGCTGTGTGAATATGAAGACGAGAGTGTTGGTACGGGCACATACACCCAGTCCCCGAGCCAGAAGTATTAGTCAGAAGCGATTAAAATCCCCGACCCAGCCGGGAATCGAACCCGTGACCCTATGAACCGAAGGCCAGTACGTTGACCATTCAGTCAATGAGTCGGACAATTTTGACAGAGTTTTATTCAGGAAGATTGTTAATCTACAGAGAGTTTTTATAAGAAGAAGAAAATCGATACTTCCTAATTGCGGGCTATTCGGTGGATGAAGCAAACGTTGCTAACGTCAGGATTTTCAGGATAATACTTGTAGCAAGGACGGTCCTAAGGCCTAGCATTATCGTGCAGGAAATCCATATTAATGGTAGCCGGACAATGTTACAGAAGGTGATTAAATTCATAAGGTCATTGTATTGTCTGTTTATATATATTGTCTGCTTGAATTACAGTCACACTACACCTCGTTAAACCCCATACCTTCTCATTCAGTACCTTCACTACCTCCGACTCGCTGGTTAGCACAATGTTGCACAATACCTGGTTTGGGTTACATACAAGCAATAAAATAATGTATATTCTGTCTTGGCTGTCTATGGATGAATTGTCAGAATTAAGGCCTTCGATTCAGAGGGTCCCGGGTTCGATTCCCGGCCGGGTCGGAGATTGGCTTGGGGACTGGATGTTTGTCCCAACCTCTCCTCTTGATATTCAGACAACACTCCACACTACCAGCTACCACATAAACACGCAATAGCGATTACATCCATCGACATAGGGTTGCCACCAGGTAGGGCATTCAGCCGTAAAATAGTACCAAATCCATATGCGCGACAGAGTTCGCGCCCGTAACCCCGCAGGTGTGTGGAAAGTGGTTAGAAGAAGATTCAACTGGATACGTACATACATACAACACTTACATCTCCATTATAATAAATGAGAGCATGCTGAAATATAATCAAAGAGATTTATAAGAATCTTCAAAGAATTGTTGTTATTTTAACTGTGAAGGTATTCGTTCTTATCAAGTTCCTGTCGAGCCAGGATAAAATTACTTTTGATATTTATTCTTATTGTAAAGGTTGTAGGAGTCCAGTTCCCTGGTTGAAAGGTCAGGATAGTCGCGTTGCGTTCATAGTGTCCTCGGCGATACACATCTATGAGGAGGAAAAATTTACTAATTTCAGAACTCCTGTTGATTTATGACGTTTGATATATTCGCACACAATATATTGAGGAGGCAGCATGCATTTGGGTTGAAGATCAAACTAACCAAATAATAAGACAACATTTCCAGAACCTTAGGAAGGAAACCTAAATAATAATAATAATAATAATAATAATAATAATAATAATAATAATAATAATAATAATAATAATAATAATACATTTTTTTTGGCTTGACGGCCAACTAACAACTAGTTCGGTTTTCTGAGGCATCGAGGTGCCTGAATTTAGTCCCACAGGAGTTCTTTCACGTGCCATTAAATCAACCGACACGAGGCTGACGTATTTGAGCACATTCATATATCACCGGACTGAGCCAGGATCGAACCTGTCAAGTTGGGGTCAGAAGGCCAGCGCCTAAACCGACTGAGCCACTCAGCTCGGCAAAAAAAGTAAAGAGTCGCACTAACTTTCCATGAATTCCTGAATACTTCTATTCTCGGTGATCTTAATTGTATTTTACGTTGCCATTAGTTCTGAATACTGGCTATCATTTAACGAATAAATTACTGCTAATACATCTGAACTTCCACGGAACAGAATGCCAGACATGGCTCGCATACTTTTGAGTTTGTACCAGGAAAAAGGATATAAACTGTTAGTCAATTCGACATTTCACATAAATATTGTCTCTATTCTTCAGATGAAACAAACGTATATCCTGAACATGATTAAAGTTTCAAGTTGAAGTTCACAGCAAGTCTAATCATGTAAAAGTACCTCATTAGTAATCAAATGCCTCAAATGTTTTTACTGTATATAGAGAAGGCATTTATAAATGTTGCTAATTATGTTTCCTGGTTCGCCTTATTTTCACAGCACAATATTATTGCTACGGCGTGTAGCTTCCGGAGAGGCCTAATGCAGGTCCTTCGAATAGACGCCGTATAGGCAACAGCAAACTTTATTCATCAATAACCTTCACAATCGTTATGAACAATGAATGGCATGTGATGGTTTATACACTGAACACACACTGTACCTGCGCATTTACAGTGCCGTTTGTTTTGCCGCATACGGCACTTAATGCGAGTTACGACTGAAATGCTGTATTTTTGACCAACAAATCGAATTTCAAATTTTAATCACCTTAATCTTAAAAAAATTACACAATTCTTCTTGCTCTTTCAAATCTCGTTACGAGTTTTTCCCTAAGACCATTTTTAAAGCCGGATTTAAAGAACAGCGGTTCGGCGTATATAGAGAAAGCAAATGCCTCTTTCACTCACGCTGTGTGACAAAATTAGCTTCAAAGGTTATTCGTACTATCATTTCAATAATACTGCTCGAATATATCGCCAGTGTTCGAGCAAAGGGTCATATCTTCCAATGCTCTTCCTATCCATTATTTTCGTTAAGACTGGTCACGCCTTCCAGCCACATATGGTCCATTAGAACAATATTCGCTGTGTTCATTTTCCTATGCTTACGCCATCGCTGGCGATATGTAGTGCTTACAGTTCACTCTGTCTTCTGGTATGGGCTAGAATAAATTTGTTACTTTCATTGACCTGTCTCAGTCTCATCCTTGTCTTTGACAATATGAAAGTTACCGGGGTATCTGTGATGCTAGTAATACCATTCCTTATGCAGCCAGTCCTTGTTATCAATGGTGTAAAAATGTCACTCATTGGGTCGGTTTGTGCATGCATTAGAGTGGGCTTGGCAGACTGATACGTAATAGCAACTTCTGGCTCGGTGAGGAAAGCAATGGGAACTACCTCACTCCTCATTTCCCTAGTATGTATCTAGAGTGACAGCTGTTGGCGGAACTGTGGAGGATCAAACCAGCCTTCAGGCTGAATACCCAACATACATACGTGTAAAGGAATATGAACTGTACCGTACAGCTCTCTAGGAATGTATGTTTGCATGACTTACTTACGCACTCCTAAAAGCTCATAGGAAGAGCATTGTAATTTATGATTTTGTTTTCCGAACAGCGACTATATTTACGTCGTAGTAGGCCTACGCAGTGCATATGAAGAGAATGATATCTGAAGGAGTATCAAAAATGAGGTTCCTAGAAGAAAACTGTAATTTAATTTCGTTGATTGCAAATATTAAAAATATTTAAGCTCTTAGGATTTTTCAATCGTGAAATTACCAGCGTACTTTAAGCACATTATACTGCAGGGGTGCGTAAATTCACATTTGCAATTGATGAAACTACATTATGTCTTTTTTTTTTTTTTTTTTGCTGTCTGCTTTACGTCGCACCGACACAGATATGTCTTACGGCGACGATGGAACAGAAAAGGCCTAGGAATTGGAAGGAAGCGGCCTTAGCCTTAATTAAAGTACAGCCCCGGTATTTGCCTGGTGTGCAAATGGCAAACCACGGAAAACCATGTTCAGGGCTGCCGACGGTGGGGCTCAAACCCACTATCTCCCGATTACTGCATACTGGCCGCACTTAAGCGACTGCAGCTATCGAGCTCGGTTGGTTTCCTTCTAGGAAACTCATTTGTGATATAAAGGCCAAAGGCAAGTGGAGGCACATGCTTCCCCTAGTGCACCGTCACTGCATTGTCCTACATTGGAGGCTTGTAGTGGTGTCTCAACGGCGCACTAGCTGCCAGCGTCTTAAAAAAAAGATGTAACAATCCAACTGCTACACTGGGGCGAAACGCTGGTAATTTCACGATTGATAAAACCTAAAGAGCTTAAATCCCAAGGAGTAATTTAGAGTCAGGGCAGTTTTACGGTACGTATGATTAATTGCTTTTATCTACCTTAAAACATTTTCAGCTCTTTACCGTGCATATAATGCTCCTTGCGACAGAGTTCTTACTGTATTCACCTTAAATTTTCAGAGAATGTTTGAATATGTACAGGAATTAAACGTAGTTCTGCATCTTATTATCAGTTGAATATTACCTTCATATTTTTACTCCTGAATTCGCACCAAACTAGATTTTTGCTTATTGAATAAATAATCAAAAATTGAACAAAATATATCTCCAATAGTTTATTTCTGACTGCAAAGCCCGGAGTTATTCTTAAGTACGTATATGAGTATGTTTGACAAGCCTGCCAAACTATAGACCAAGAAAATTAAAACTGTGCCTGAAAGAAGATTTTTCATGCAAAGTATAAAATAAAAAAAATATTTCACAATAATTTTTGGCAATCTATTAAATAATCGATTCCAAGGTTTGCGTGTGAATGTATCTTTATTAATATATGCTTGTGTTCTTAAATTTGGTTTTGATAAGTAGTAAATTTGCCTGCTGCCATTTCTTGATGAATGCAGTACTTTTGTATCCATCTCTTGGCACAGGCCAGAGTAAAGTGTAGCTTTCACCGAAGTCCCAGTGTCATCCATGGCTGTGACAATATGGAAGCTGCTGGGGTATGGGTAGTGCTGAGTAATGGCATTCAGAGCACGACTAATGCATCTGAGTGTTATGAAAGGTGTTGCTCATAGTGTCAGTCGTGCTGCAATAGCACTTTCTGACCCAGTGAGGAAAGCAATGGCAAACTACCTCACTCCTCGTCTTGCCTAGTACGCCTCATTTTGGTGCTGCCATTGGTTTTTGCAGTTTACTGATAACCGCATAAACTTTGGTGGTGCTATTTGAGGATCCAACCAGCCTCTGGGCTGATGACCTAACAGACAAGTAGTAAATTGTTGATGTTCAAAATTTCAGTCATTACTCCATTTAAATATCGACTTTCATGCCAATAACTGCAGACAAACAGTTCAACATGAAAATATAGGTGGATTAATTAATCTTGCCCGAGATAAACACAAAGTAACAGCCGAAAATTTGAAATCCTCTTTGATAATCACCGACTGTTTTATGAAATGTTTTATTTGTGTCTGAGAGGCATTCTCTGCGACGCACGGCAAAATAGACCATAATTGTGTTAATACGTCTCCAGTTCGATGAATAGCTGGGCGTTGACTTCGAGGATACTATCTTATTCGACCTCTAGGCATTAATATCACAAATGGAAGGAAAGCACACTGCTTTGGTTTCTTCGTGGGATATACTGTATGCAGTGTTTTTGTATTGTGCTGTGTGTGTCTGGCTCCATGGTCAAATGGTTGGTCTGCAGGTTTTTACTTCAAGGGGTCTGGGGTTCGTTTTCAGGCCAGATCGGAGATTTAACTTTCATCACTTATTTCCTCTGGCTTGGCTTTCTGGAGGTTTGTGCCTATCTTAAATGAAGTGTAATGCTGAAGACGGAACAAGCACGTTGGTATTTTCTCGCGAAAATTACTTTTAATGGCGAAAATGGCTCCTTCGAGTAGCAGGCAGAAAGTGGCAATAATAGTGAAGTGTCACAGTGTGCAAAGAAAGGGCAAGTTCAGTGGAACTTGTCATGATTTTGCACACAATATTTTGATAGTTAAATTATTTCATTCTCTTAACCCTCTCCTGTCCTATCATTCCAATTGTAATCACTAACTTTCATGTTTTCTGTGAATTTCCTAAGTAACTCTTTCTTATTCCCTTTGGAATCACTGTTCTACTTTCTTTACCTTTCCTAAAATTATGTGAATTTTTGCTCAGATAAATTATTCATTATATTTGAAGGGGATTATCAAGAATATTCTTGCCCATGTGTCAAATAAATTAACCCTCGTCTAGTGAGGGTTAATTGTATTGTTACTCTTGGAACTGTCGTGATTCCAAATATAACGCAATTCAATATAATTTCAAAGCCTTGTATTTGGAAGACATATCATTTAATATCGAGAAATATCGATATACTGTTTTGATAATGTCAGCATATCGATACTTTCATTAATTCGATATCAAATGAAATATCGGTATCTTATTTTGATAATGTCGTTATATCAATACCTTCATTAAGACGATATCGAATTAAATATCGGTATTTTAGTATATCGGAACGTCCCTAGTTCTGTTCAACTTAGGATCTGAATACGGGTGGCAAGGTACCCGCCCCCCCGCCCGTGTGAAGAACGGACAGTTCCGCTGTTCTCGCAATACACGAGGCATCTTTTCTTCGTGGACGTAATGGTGCCTCTAGAAGGGCGAGGAATATTCTGTACCTGTGAATAGTACGTGACAGTCTCGTTGCTGAGAGTATTTTCGGTCAATTTAATGTAACGTCATACTTTACTCTCGGGAAGATTATTTCTCTTTTATCGCATATAACCAGGCGACCTGTAAGCCGACTTTACTGAATTTTACGACTCCCGGATTGTCGATAACTCGCCATCTTTTACGATTAGCTACGAACACAACATGCTTCAAAAGTCTTACTGCACTACCGAGCGAGTTGGTTGTGCGGTTAGGGTCGCGCAACTGTGAGCTTACAATCGGGAGATAGTGTGTTCGAACCCCACTGTCAGCAGCCCTGAAGGTGGTCTTCCGTGCTTTCCCATTTTTACGCCAGGCAAATTCTGGGACCGTACTTTAATTAAGGATACAGCCACTTCCTTCCCATTTCTAGCCTTTCTTATACCATCGTCGCCATAAGACATATCTGTGTCGGTGCGATGTATAGAAACATTTAAAAAGAAAAATCAGTGCACTCTTAAATGAACAAAGACAGTATTTCTCTATCTGATGTAATCAACGGCAGAACTTCAGAAACGTATTCCTCCTATATAGGAAAAGTATCTTATGACAACATGGATCCGGAAATCCATAATTAGGGAGTTTTCAAACTCTTAGTAATGTTAATGTAATTCCACTCTCCCAACGCTGTTGCATTGTTACACTGAATACGCCTGTAACTCCACCTGTAACACTCTCTCCATGTATCAGACCGAGCAAGTGGCTGTGCTGTTTAGGCCACGTAGCTATCGACTTGCATTCGGGAGATAAAGGGTTCGAACCCAACTCTGCAGCCCTGAATATGTTTTCGTGGTTTCCCATTTTCACACCAGGTAAATGCTGGAGCTGTAACTTAATAAAGACCACGTTCACTTCCTTCCCTCTTCTAGCCCTTTCCTCTCCCATCGTCACCATGACACCTACCTGTGTCGGTGCGACGTAAAGTAGATTGTAAAAACAATCCAGGTTTCAGATGAAATGTTCAAAGTGGCTTCTTCCTGCTTGAAGGTCTTCGCTTGTCTTCGCACTGGCTGCCGTACTCTACGAAAAATGTGTGGTGCACTGCGTACTGTCTGGCAGGCTGTCACAATTCGCATACAGGAGAATTGGTTCATCACCACCAACAGTCGAATACACGACAGACTTCAGGTATCCTCGAAGGTAAAAGAACATTGGGTTCATGTTAGGAGAATGAGGTGGCCAAGCACCACTTTACAATTGTGCATTTCTTCACCCATGTTTGCCATACACTTTTTGCCTTAAATATCTATGAAATATTCATTCCTGAAGTTATGATGTTACAACCTGTAACTACAATTTAAGATAAATACCCAGTTATAAACTCTTTGGTATCTTGTCCGGAACATGTACATTAATTTACGGTTGACTTCAGTAGAACTCACCCACGGTATACCCTGACTGTCGTAAGTTGTGATTCAAAGTGCCAATCTTCTCAGGGATCTGAACTTGGGAACATGGTTGGGTGACCACGGGATTCCTAGGTGAGTCTGGAATTCATTCCACTTACTTACATCATAATCCTTAGCTTCGCCATTCCTATCTAACATTTCTTAGTCCTCTCTTGCTGTCTTCAAATTACGACGGTATTTTCGCAAGAAGCAAGGAATTTCTCATTTCCAACCCCATTCTTCCCTTTGTTTCGCCGATTGCTTCTTTATTCACACGCTCATATCTCCAAACTATATTTTCAGTTTTAATCAGCGGTGAGAAAGGATAGTTGACAAGTTGTACTTCCTCGTAAAACAATAGTCACCATCACCTACACTTGCAATGTATATGCATTTCTTCTGCCCTCGACGTCGATACTTCGCAGTCACCATTACAAATGGTAAATGGTGGACTTAACAAGCCGTATATCATAGGTTATACCATTATGGAAGCTGGAACTTTAGTAGTAGGAATCAGTATAGCTAATGCTTCTAGCTCATCTGCAGCGCGCTACAGGTGTTCCATTGTCTATATACCAGTCTAGGGCTATTGTTTCTCAACTGAACTAGCCTCGAGGTCACAATATACTTTCTTAGAATTCGTTAAATATGTCTGTATGTACTGCCGTATGTAATATAAAAAACGGACGAGGTCAGTGACAGGGACTATTTTCTGACCCACGAGTGAGCAGCAAGATAGCGACGTATGATCTCTCATGACAACTTCAGGACACTGGTCACTCTATCCTTCCTGCGGGCTTTGGTAGTTGGCGGATTCGAGACTGATTCATTCCGCGAGACAAGTTCCGGTACTTCTGCGTCTAGGAAAACCATTTTCTGACTCACGACTGAGCACCAAGATAGTGTTTTCTCCCTCTTCTTCTCCTTCAAAATCCCATGCCCCATCTCCCGAACGTAGACGATCGGTACAGCTAATGCTACTAGCTCATCTGCAGTGCGCTACAGGTGTTCTATTGTCTATATACCAGTCCAGGCTTCGATATTTCCAAGATGAGATATTTGTCTTAATTTGTGTCCTTCGATTCCGCTCTTGAGAAAATAACTGTAGAATGTTTTCTTCGCCATGAAGTACAAATCCCTGCTAGGCTGTCTTTCTGCTTTTGATAACGACTAGCTGTTCTCACTAACTGTGAGCGCGCACGACCCTACTCCGTCCACTTCTGGAACGTTCTTTTACTATTTGCTTCACGTTGCACCGGCACGGATAGGTCTTATGGCGACGATGGGAAAGGAAAGAACTAGGAATGGGACGGAAGCGGCCGTGGCCTTAATTACGGTACAGCCCCAGCATTTTCCTGGTGCGAACATGGGAAACCACGGAAAACCATCTCCAGGGATGCCGAAAGTGGGGTCCGAATCCACTATCTCCTGGATGCAAGCTCACAGCAGCGCGCCCCTTACCGCACGGCCAACTCGCCCGCTATGAAACATCTACAAAGGCATATAGTTAAAACTTTTGACTTTCTCTTAAATCACCGGACGGAAAATAGGATGTTGATGTGCTCTCTTCTTCAATAGTACCGTATGCCTTCTGTTGCACATTTTTCAAGACGTTGGAAAGAGATGTAATATAGGGACATGAATGCAAGGACTTCGTAGAGAAAATAGAGAGCATTTCCGCTTTCTTAAACATGAACTTGTGCCATTCTAGTGCTTTGTGTCAAAGTAATTTCAATGGAATAATTCAGTTTATATATCGATAATATTTCTCGACGACTGATCATTCATCTCCTGTAAGGTGGCAGAAGAAGGAATGGGTTAAAACGAATGATTGAAAGAAATGCCTTCTGATATTAAAAATTTCACGCATCCAGATAACGCTGATTTGTGTACCAGGTGGAAATCATTTCCCAATACAAATTCTTGTGGTCTGTATGGAGGTAAATTACTTAAGATTTTAAATACAAGTCTATGTCCGACAAGCATACCTTTCCAGTGAAAGTTATGGAGACTATTAGTTCCTTGTTTTGCAGTCACTTTTACCTTATTGGGTATTTATCTATTATGCTTCTGCAACCAAAGTAATATGTCTTAAACATATTATTTCCCATTTTTCCCTTAGGAGGGTGAAAATATGAGATATATCTTAAAATAAGCTCATATTTCATGATGAATTTGATAGTTTCGTCGTAAAAGGGAGGGAAACGTATTTGTACTATATAAAGGGCAGGTTAAAATGGGTTAAATTGATAAAAGTTAAATGTAAATGCCTAAGTTTTAAAGTTATAGATTGCAAGTTTGCAAGAACCTTAACACAATTTATTACAGTTTTTATGTTTTAAGAGAATGAAGTACTGTCCCATAAAAACGACTCTTACTTGAAGGTGGAAATATTCTAAATACAGAATTGGTTTGAAGTCTCTTTGTTTTATGAACTATCCAAATTAAAAAGTTTAACATTTGGATATGAAATATACCACTCTTATTCTTCTTCACTCATTTTTCAACAGAATGTCGATATCTCTGCACTTCTGATTCATTCACTTTTTCGTTTGGATTTCTTATCGAAAAAGCCTATGATCTTGGAAGTTAAAAATAGAAAAGAGCGGTTTCATAAGTGGATGTTAAGAGACTTTCAGAGACTTTAATTGCCACTGAAACAACATTTACAAATTGTCGCATGATGTGAAATTACTGCCATGTTTAGGATATTTAGCTACTCTATAAAAATATATCACGCATTTTTAAGATTGTACAAGAGCGTTCGTAACAACAGTTTAAACCGTAGCAGTACCCTTGCTATCCACAGTTTGTAATTTTACAGAAATACTAGATATTAAAAATGTTACCCTACTGATTCTCTACAAATTATTTGACATTTTCACAGTAAAATCGAAGGAAACGTATTTGCACTAAATAAATGACAGGTTAAGATGGGTTAAATTGGTAAAAGTAAAATGTAAATACCTAAGTTTTGAAGTTAGAGCCTGGATTTGTTTGCAAGTTATGCCTAAATTTTTTCAAGAAATGCTCTGTAAGCCGTTGCTCTCCTTGTGAACCGTACTGTATACCGAGTACTTAATGAATGGGAATAGACGAAAACTAGTCGATAAATTGGAAAATTAACAAATCACAAGTACAGAAGGGCATTTCTAGACCTAACCCTCATCAGAAGGTCAGTGACAAAAATTATTCAAAACTTTCATCATACCCCATTAAATTTGAAGCAGCTCTTATGTAATTAAATGAAATCTCGGGGAGATATTGCTCTGGCTGCTATATTTCACTTTCAACTCGTTATGAAAGAGCTTATTGTGAAGAAATATCTCTATCTGCCCGAAGAGCTCATTAAGTGAATCATCCTACAGGGGCATGAAATGAGTCTACAGAATCCTCTCAGACGTAAACATTCATTAAATGAGCCCACAGATTATGTCAAAATCTCCCGTCACGGATAATAAATCAATTTATCATCGTTGCATCGTTGTGAACAACTTATTTTCCCTACATTTATTTTTGCGACAGTCCTTTCAGTAAGGTGATTAATTGCAGGCAGGGTGAATTTTATTATGAATAAAATCTCTCAACCGTAACCTGTCATCAATCGTGAGTTTGTTCCTTTCCGAATGATAACGTTTATGAAATTCCAAACAGGACTTCATTGCTTCCTTTTCCCTAATTTAATCATACATTTTCCGTAGTTCCTTACAAATTCAAAGACTTTTACCCACCTTGTTAATTATATTATGAACATTGCTATTTTATTACAAGACTAAAAGTATTTTGATATAGCCGAATTGTGACTTTTCGATATGAATTTTAGTTTCGAAGTGACCTATGTTTTATCGCATTCTTGCTAGAAATTGGAAATACTCAAAATAATAAATTGGTTTTTAGTCTCTTCGTTTATTACAATTATTCACAATACAACTATTGAAATTGCAAGGTTGAACATTTGGAGGTTGTTCTTCTTCACTCATATTTACAACGAAACCTCGATACTATTATCCTGCTGCAAGTTTAATTGTGAATACCATGTTTAATATTAACGACGTCCAACACAAAAATCAACTCAAAAGAAGTCTATAGCAGCACGTGTTTATTAGATATTACACTATTTTATGATGAAATATCGAATGTCTAAAAGTATTGTATATACCACACCTTGAAAATTTGCGTAATCCACTCATATTTCAGTACTTGTTACGTCACGCTTAAATGTTTGCCATGATGTTATGTACAGAGCTTGTTCCACTTCCTGAATATCCCAAGCTACCTGATATATCTAAAGAAATCTACCTTAATCGATGGACAGATATGCAAAACATTATTTCGTACTGTACTGGAATAATTCAGAGGAGGTGATATCAGAATAGACGCCGGAGTGAGAGCAGCAAATTTGGAAGTAAAGGTAACGAAATAATCATCAAAATAGTACTGAAGAAACGTTTGTTGTTTGTTGTTTTAAGGGGCCTAACATCGAAGGTCATCGGCCCGAAGAAACTTTTAAAATAGAGAGCATGAATATAATGAAATGGCAGGAAAGAACGACTATCCAATTGGGAGGTGAAGCGACGGGAATATACCCTATGACAACCGAAATTGGCTGTCACCAGCATAAGTTAGAAGGATTTGAGGACAAGTCGAAGACGTGTTAACACCTTGAGCAGGAGGGACAAAGACGCACAGCAGGAAGTTAGATTCAACAAGATCGACAGAGCCTACTATTGCCAAATATACACGAATACTAGGATAACAGATCTACTGCAATACCTACGCAGAAGAAGACACAAGCAATACCAGATCATCAAAGCTCTGGCTTCTGGTACTCGCTTAAGAATAGCGAAGGAAGTGCAAAATCTGCGGAAAGGGGGAAGGGACAATGTATACAGACGAGGAGAGAAGGAAGAATTCGTCCAGAGAACGCATTGGGTGGAGTAATGTGGATGAGCCATATTAAATTATCGGAAATAACGAGTGTATAAATTGCAAATATCTAAGCTCTGTTAACATGGTAAAGGGAATATTTTCAAAGCCAAAAGGCAAGAAATAAAACTACTACTACTACTACTACTACTACTACTAGAAGATTACCAGTGAACGTAATGAAGACTATGCAGAAAAATTACACAGCTGTTAAAACTGGTAGGAAAAATGACGGGAAGACAGTCACGACAAGGAAGTAAGGGCTAATTTACTGTAGGGATGAACTGTATACAGTGGATGATAATGTGCTAATCAACTGGCTTCGACGATAGGATCATCTGAGGTGAATATACAAGTATGGGTATAATGGATTCGGTCATGGAGGGTATAAAATACAGAGAGAGGGGGTGAGGGGTATTATTATTGAATTTTGAATTTATTGATGATTTATATGCCATTGAGGGTGAAAATCTCCTTCATGTAGCGTCTTTGTGTATTACAATACAGGTTTATGAACACACTAATTACATTTTTATAATATTAAAATATTAAACATTAAACTTGAAAAATTAAAATACAGATACCAAATCCAATTAAGTTAAAACATAATAAGAAATAAGAAAGTATATGATTAAGCCTATTTATTATTTTAGACTACAAGAGTCTAAAGAATATAAAGCTAAAACAGAGAAACAACTTTCTTAGAAATATACATATTTCTGATTGTTTGACACAGGAATGCTTGATCTCACCCCCTTGCGTACTCCTCCAGGAATATAGACATGCAGGTCGCCTAATAGGCCGTCTACTAGGAAAAGACCTGCACCAGGCCACTCCGTCGGCCATACGCCATTATTATTATTATTATTATTATTATTATTATTATTATTATTATTATTATTATTATTATTATTATTATTATTATTATTATTATTATTATTATTATTATTACTGGTTCGATCCTAGTTCATTCCGGTGTTATTTGAAGGTTCTCTAATGCGAGATAAGGTGTCGAAAGGATTAGCTTCACGTAAAAACAATCTTGCAGGATAAAATTCCTGCACCTTGAAGTCTCACAGAACGATATATATACTTTGTGGATGAAATGAATGTCATTTATTACTTTGCTTTTTGCTAGTGGTTTAACGTCGTGCTATCATATGGAAGATTTTCGGCGACGGGAGTATGGGGAAGTGCTAGGATTGGGAAGGAAGCGACCGTGGCCTTAATGATTAATAACTAATTTGCCTGGTAGGAAAATTGGTAGGCACGGAAAACATCTTTGGGGCTGCCGGCGATGGGATTCATTCCCACATTTTACCGAATGAAAGCTCACAACTACGTGACCCTAACAGCATGATTAAATCGCTCGGTAAGATTATTATTATTATTATTATTATTATTATTATTATTATTATTATTATTAGTAGTAGTAGTAGTAGTAGTAGTAGTAGTAGTAATAATAGTAGTAGTAGTTGTTGTTGTTGTACTAGAAGTCTGTAATGAAAATATATGGACTGATATTTGGTCGTAGGTAGGTCTGTTTACACATATACCTCTATCGGTCCGTTATCTCACGCTTTTAAATTCATTATTGTATTTTCTCGGGTGTGATGCGTAATGAACGTTTGATATGTTATTTTTTGAAAGGAGTGTAATTTGTACGCTTAATTCATAAAATTCTTGCTGTATGCGATGTTCAGAGGGATAGTACCTGTTTTTATCTCTAAAACTGCTAACTTTGTAGCTGCATTCTATAGCTTTAAATTACGACAGCGATTTTCATATCATGAATGCAGCCTTATCGTTTTCACATTTGCGTACTTCATCAGTGAAGAATCAGCGCCATAAAATTTAGCGAAGAGGAGATAAGCGATGCTGTTTTATGCTCCAGAATTCTGCAAACAATGTATGTGAGAGTGCTCTCACTTCATTCTGTTTTTATTTCTTGATATCAACAAATGCGGGTGAGCATGTTCTTATGGTCCTGATAACGATTTATAAAACATTGTTATCCTGGACTTCATGAAACTAATAATTACATCCTGCTCCTTGGCTGAATGGTCAGCATAGTGGCCTTCGTTTCAGAGAGTCTTGGGCTCGACTCCAGGCCGGGCCTTTTATTCCCCGTCTCGTTAATTACTACAGCACGGGGCTGGCTTTCATATTCCCCTCTTTATTTACATACAATAAATTGCAAACTACCACAGGAACACGCAAAAGTGAATATATTCCTCTACACAGAGTTGGCGTCAGTAAAGGCATCTGGCCGTAAAACTGGGTTTAATACACACATAGTGGCCAACTCCATTTAATTATTATGAAAAGTTCTGGATGTAGAAGAATTTATAGTTTTTCATTCTATTGACTAATTTTACGGTTTTCAGAGACGGAGAATTGTCAGATTTTTACGTGTCAGTAAATATATCGAGAGGTAGCTGGCGTATTCGAGTACCTTCATTTCCCACTGGACTGAGCCGTGATGATGAGCAAACATGGGCTCAGAATGTCAGCTCTCTATCTTGTAAAGTTCTCAGGCTGTAATTTATAATCGCATTGTCGCAACTATTGGTGCCATTCTGGTGGTCCCTGTATCAACTTCAATGTTCTACTTGCACTGTTGTCGTAGAGCAAAGTGAAACTCTACTCGAAATTTCCTAAAGTTGAGTTATGTCTATCGAATTCACGAAAAAGGTATCCCTAATGATTAATAATTTGAATTTCGTAAACTTGTGAGTTTCGTGGTTTATGATCACAATTTGAATCATATTGAATTATTATTTTATTTATTTACTTTCTGAATCATTTCGAAGGCTAAGACCGAGCTCGATAGCTGTAGTCGCTTAAGTGCGGCCAGTAAACAGTATTCGGGAGATAGTAGGTTCGAACCCCACTGACGGTAGCCCTGAAAATGGTTTTCCTTGGTTTCCCATTTTCACACCAGGCAAATGCTGGGGCTGTACCTTAATTAAGGCCACGGGCGCTTCCTTCCCACTCCTAGCCCTTCCCTGTCCCATCGTCGCCATAAGACCTATCTGTGTCGGAGCGACATAAAGCAACTAGCAAAAAAAAAAAAAAAATATCGAAGGCTAAGATACTGACGAAAGAGCTGTACATACTTTGCTTCAGTACAATCGTTTCTGAAGCTCGATGAATCATCGTACTGCAAGCCAAACGTTCCTTTTCAATGCACGCTGAATTTTTTATTTAGTTTTAATATATTAATTCAATGTAAATAAAGCAATTAATCACAAATCAAACAAACTTAATCACTAGAAAAATCCAGACATTTTAATTTTAAAAGTACTTACTAAATGAAGCCATCGCTGCATGTAATTTCCATTTCTTTAGCCTTAATTCTTCCTAAGAATATACAATAAAACCCTCGACTCCAAAATCCCCTATAATACAGCACATCCCTCTCATGTTTGTACTACTCTATAAATAGTGCACATACTAATATAAATATATTTCACTACCCACCTAATAATTAATTACAACATAGGATTACTTTAATATATTGTACACATCGTATAGATACCATTTCAACATTCTTCGCTACTTAACTATAGTTATTTAAAATTTAAGGTCCACTTTTTATAGTTCTCTCTCCGGTACAACAAATTAGGCAGAAAACATCAAACCAACACACGCTAATCACTATAGTAAATTACCCACTTGCAAATACACAGACCATTAACTATATCAAGTTTGAATTGTACCATGTTAAAGGCTAAGACTTTGGTCAAGCTTACTTTTGCTGTAAATACACACAAAACATCGCGGGGGCACAGGTGATACTTGCCCGCAACACATTCTCTGCCGACCGCGTTGCTCACTTCAAGCAGCATTACCTCCGGTGGAAAACGTCGGCGGGACTAACGGATGAAAAATGACAGGCGCCAATAGTCAAACTGCACATCCTAACTGCCCAGCGGATTGCCTACATAGCCCCAGCACAACCAAATACACATACTACACTCATATACTGTACTTATTCTTAAATCTACGAATATAGAAGACACTGCCGAAAATATAACTAAACCACAAGCCACTTGCACCAAGTTATACTTCATCCGTTGACATGGGAAAAAGGACCTAAATTAGGTCGGTGGTCCCTTGGGATGTCGTTATTTCAACTGTAATTGTGACTAACTTCAAGTTGGACATAGCACTTTCCCCTCTCTGCGCTTTAAAATAAATGAGTGCAGAGTTTGATTTATTCATATTTAGTATCGGGGAAAATCATAGTTTTAATTGCTCATTATTGTTATTTTTACGGCTATGATTTTCCTATTTGTTTTACATCACACCGACCGACATACTGTAGGTCCGGTGGTGATGATGGGACAGCACAGGATGAGAACTGAAAATAAAGTGGCCGGTCTTAATTAAGATATGGATCCAGCTTTAGCCAGGTGTGAAAATGAGAAACTACGGAGAACCCCCTTTTACGGCTGCCGATAGTGAAATTCGAACCCACTACATCCCGAATGACCACTCACAGCTATATGGCCTAACAAGCTCGCTTATTATTATTATTATTATGATTATTATTATTATTATTATTATTATTTCGAATGGGCCACCAGACGACCACGTGCCAATTTCATTTCCTTCTTCTTTGTTCTTTCCTTTTCTTCCAGTACGCTTTCATCTGTTCACTATGTGTCTTCTTTCTGTCTTCAGACCACTTTGAAGCCGTCTTTTTTACTTTCCTACCTTGGAATCCTTCTATTTTCAATACTTTTTCCCGAAAGCCTTCTCTATTATTTATTTCTTCTGTTGTTATATTGTTTTTTCTAAATCCTTTCTTACTTCATTGACCCAGCTTGTCGTTGATTTCTTACCCCACAAATATCTGAAAATCTTACTGGTTAATCTACTATCTTGCATTCGATTTAAATGTCCAAAAAACATAAGTCTCCTTTTCCTCATTACATTATTATTATTATTATTATTATTATTATTATTATTATTATTATTATTATTATTATTATTGCATCATTAATAAAACGATTCTGTGTTTCCATATATTTGTCGGTTCATATTACATTTAATACAGAGCTTTATGTACTTTATCCTGTTTGTTTAGAGTAAAGAGATAATTCCTTTAACCAATGATAGCTTTGTGTGACGCAATATGAGGTAAGTTTTTAGAATGAATATTGCTGCAGGATTAATAAATCACTCAAAAAGTAACATTCTCATTTCTATGGACCTATTCTATTTGATATATTTCTCGACCTATGTTACGCAAACTCTCTCTGTTCGGTAAACATAAGTGATTTCTAATGCTATTTACTTCATTTGCATATTGAATAGAATTGTTTTTATGAAAAGGGGAACCATTCATATTAATTATCATCTGTTGAATTTATGAAAGGCTATTAAACAGCAATCGATCATACAAACACTCGTCATATCATTGTTCCAATCTTTGAAATTCAAATCCATCTATTATAGCCTATGTGAAGCTTGAACATTATCTAAAACTCCAATTTCACAGTTTGTTATTAAAATCTATTAAATTCAGAGTAATCAGAATCTCCAATAATATTCTCAAACATTGAATGCAGTCATTAAATGATATATCGTAGCATTGTTTTGAACCGTAATGACGATGTGATTACTGTAAATTAAAACAATTCAAAACCTTGCTTGTTAGTGTAAACATTTGTATGCCGAAGGGAGTTAATCCTCAGTTTTGGAGTCTGAACAACTTAACCCATTTTTTCCCGTGATTATATAATTTGACGTGACGAATTCTCATTGCACAGTTGGTATTTCGAAAACCAGCCCCCGCGTGGATCTTGTGTTTTGAGTGTTCCATTATGCAACCTCAGTGCACTTCGGAGTGCCGATTTCAAAGTCCCTGGTTCGTCACCATAAGACCTATATGTGTCGATGCGAAGTAAATCCAATTGTAAACATTTAAGAAAATAAACAATGAAAACGTCCTAGAACTCAGTAACCTAATACTGTCGAATTCAAAAGGTCAGATAGGAAATATGATATTAATGACACAACTTAAAGTGGGGACCTACATCATTGAACATAGTAAAATGGGGTGTGTTAAACTCTTTCTGCAGTATTGGAAATGAATACTAAAAGGAATATTAGTATGACAGACAAATTATTTCTATATAATATGCTTACATATTTAGAAATCATATAAACCTCTGTCATTATACATAATTAATTTTCAAAATGGCGGTGTATCATGGCGGGTATTTTGCCGTTTCCTTGATAATTTCCAAACACATGAATATTTTTCTATGATTATTCTGTATTATGATTATTGATGTTATAGCTACAATATATATTAGAATCAGTAAAGTCCGTCAAATATGAATAATTTTTATGAAGTTATTTTCAAGCAGTCAATTTTTTCATTAATTTACACTTGAAAGTATGTTTCTAAACGTAACCAATGGATCTATCTCAATAATTCTAGTATATCTCCTTCTCTATGAAGTATACATTAATGTTCATAAAAACAGAACACCTTGAAACACTAGAGTTAGGAAGTTCATATTCACAGGACATGTACATTGGTATGTTCTGAAGAAATGATTAGCATTTGAACCATGTCAGCCCTCATGTTCAAGGTCCACATTGATATCTCGGAGCACCAAAACCGACTGGTAAAATGTGCCTGCGGATCTCGTTGTCGCTATAAAAGGAAGGTAATGGATCTGTGTGACTTGAGCACACGTGCAGGATGCTTCGCAGACGTGTGCGAGAACCGTACCGTCAATTAAGTGAGTTTGAAAGAGGGCGCATTATTAACATGAAATGAAATGGCGAGATGGGACTGGCCGCACCACCCAGAACTCCCCCCCCCCCACGAGATGATCGACACCTCATTCGCATGGCATTGCAGGGCAGATTTACGTCCTCCTCGGCTCTGGTGCAACAGTGGAACAGTGTAACACATCGTACACTATCAGGAGTGACAGTCCGTCAACGTTTATTACGGTCTGGATTTCCGGCGCGTCGTCCACTTCTGCGCCTACCATTGACTAATGTGCATAAACATTCTAAACTGCAATGGTGTATGGAACGACGTCAGTGGGAACAGGAATGGCAGCAGATAGTGTTTCCAGACGAATCCAGGTTCTGTTTGTTTCAAAATGATGGCCGCATTTTGGTTCGCCGCAGACAGGGGGAGAGGCATCACATTGACCGCATTCGCACAAGACATACAGCACCAACTCATGACCTTATGGTGTGGGGTGATTTTGGGTACAATCACATATCATAGTTGGTGCGTGTCCAGGTCCCTTTGACCAGTTTGACCTACGTGAATGACATCTTGCGACCCGTAGCCGTACCTTTGTCTACGACACCCTAGTCGCCATATTTTAGCATGACAATGCGCGACCACATGTTGCTGCACGAGCACGTGCCTTCTTGTTGTCACAGGATGTCAGACTGTTACGGTGGCCCGTCCGATCACCGGACTTGTCGGTGCCAATCGAAAATGTGTGGGATAAGGTGAAGCGGTGGGTGCGGCGCTGTGACTCAATGCCAACCACTAAAGATGAACTTTGGAACCAGGTGAATGCAGCATGGATATACCCCAGGACGCCATTGGCACCTTATACGCGTCGATGCCATCACGCATGGAACGAGTTATCAGTGCCTACATGGTTCAAATGCTAATCATTTCTTCAAACATGCTAATGCACATGTCGTGTGAATGTGAACTTCCTATCTCTATTTTTAAAGGTGTTCTGTTTTTTAAGTACATGAATGTACATGCAAACTTTTATCTCAGTATCAGGGAAAAGGTTCTGAAAAACAACAGTTACGCGAAAGAAGCCACAAACTTACCGATAAAGTGCTTGCTTGGGTAAAAAGGCTTTACGTTTTTGGTCATAATCCCGAAAGTATTGAAGATATTAACATAAAATTTGCACTGTTATAAAGATAAAAGTTAAATTTTAATTGAATAAATATAATAGTGAAAAATCGCATTTTTGGTCGTTCGAAGGTGTTGGTCACCCCTATAAGTGTAAGGGATGTCATATTTTTCTAAGGGCACCGTGGTTACAGCCACTCTTCCAAGATTGGAACAATGGGAGGTTCCAATCTTAGTCACCTATTGTTGATAGACTGGTGTTACCATGGCTATATTGATACCCTCACTGAAAGAGGAATATTTTACGAGGTAGTTTCAGAACGTTGTACATAGTAGATAATAATTAATTAATTCTTAGAGGTCTTGCAGCCTGGAAGATACATCGTGAAACCGGTTCTCAGACTTCCAGATAGTTGTTTCACACGGGACAAACGGCAGCATCTGTAAACTGTAATCGATACCAGCTTCTTCGGTATCAATAATGCACCTCCAGGAATAGCTCATTAATTGTGGAGATGGACAGCGATCTCGCTTGCCCCATCGTCCATTTACTTCTAGTTTCTTTGCAGAGTGCAGGATGTAAGGGCAGATTCAAATGCTTTATTGGGTTTTACTTATGTGCTCCTTCGTTACTATGCCTTCTGATTTCCCCTCTCCTTTTGTGATATACTGTAAATTCCAGCCAATTTTTTCATATCTGCTTAGTATGATATTATGCACAATGTTTGCGAGTAGATGATGGTCAGAGCTTACAATAATATTATTGAATTTTTGTCGTAATAATAATAATAATAATAATAAGAAGAAGAAGAAGAAGAAGAAGAATATCATCAGATGATGAATCAGAACAACGGTTTAGAAAAGAAAACAGGGAAGGCAAGAATCTGGAAGTCCAACTGGCATACCAGTTAACAAAGAATATAAACGACACAATATCTGCAACTTGAGAACCAAAATAAGACATTATAACCCCGGAAGCTTGGGTGTTGGATCCAAGAAACCCAGGGGCTGCGTTTATAAGCAGGGATGCTACCCTAGACCATGGGGCCTAAAAAATATTATTACAAATGTTAATAGATCTCGCGCAGATGCCACGAACGGCAATTTGCGATACGTGCTATCGTACCGCGGTCCGAGTTTTGCTCATTTTATCGCATTCACCGAGCTCCAATTTTACACCCACTCACTATTGCTTCATCTGAGCTTCAAATCTGTTTTAGTTGACTCGTTAGACTTCACTATATTCAGGTCAATTATTAATATTTTGTAGCTTGTCTCATTTTGAAGTTAGTATAATGTCCGACTCGTTGGCTGAACGGTCAGCGTACTGACTTTCGGTTCAGCGGGTCCCGGGTTCGATTCTCGGCCGGGTCGAGGATTTTAACCTTAATTGCTTAATTCAATGGCACGGGGGCTGGGTGTATGTGATTTCTTCATCATCATTTCATCCTCATCACGACGCCCAGGTTGCCTACGGGCGTCATATAGAAAGACTTGCACCTGGCGAGCCGAATCCGTCCTGGGATATCCCGGAACTAAAAGCCATACGACATTTAATTTCATTAGTATAATTATAATTTTGAAAATATTATTATTTTTTGCTATTTGCAAATAGGCCTTATAGCGACGATGGGACAGCAAAGGCCTAGGAATAGGAAGGAAGCGGCCGTGGCCTTAATTAAGGAACAGCCCCAGCATTTGCCTGATGTGCAAATGGGAAACCACGGAAAACCATCTTCAGGGCTGCCGACATTGGAATTCGTACCCACTATCTCCCGGATACAAGCTCACAGCTGCGCTCCCCTAACTGCACGGCCAACTCGCCCGCTGAAGTTATTTTGAAAGTGAAATTATTTGATACAGGAATTTTTATTGATGGGCTCGACATTGAAACTAAACTACGGACGTGCATGCTATGTTAAAGTGGCAAGGTACTAATATTACGTGGATTATTAAGCGTTTGGAACAGATTGTATGTAAAACGCCAAAATTTCGAGGTAGCTATAGGGAAAAGGTGGAAGGTAGCATAGGTACCGAGCTGAGTGGCCCTGTGTGTTACCGCGCTACAGTTACGGATCCAAGCTCTGAATTCGAGAAACGAGTGGGTATGAGTCCCACCGCCGGTTGTCCTGAGAATGGTTGTCCGTGTTTTCTCTTTTGACTTCCAGGAAAATGCCAAGAGAGTTCCTTTTCGTAGGCCACAACACATTCCTTCCACCTCCTTACTCAATTTAATTCACCATCATTCATTTCCCCTACATTAGCTCCTCAAGTAAGTTTAGAGTCAGGAAGGCCATCCGGCCATAAAACAAGGTATACAATTTCATCTCATCTCCGACCCCATATCATGAAACGGGACAAAGGGGTAGACATACATGGCAGTAGTGGAGGTGAATAATTGTTGTAGTTGTCATTGTTACAACCGGACAACCATTCACAGTGTAATCAGAGGGAAAAGAGGAAGAGTTCCGATACTTAAAAGAATGAAGGTATTGGCCAAAGAAAGGGAAGGGACATGAATGACGAGAAATTGGACCCCTGAGCGTAGTAAACATATTACCGTCGGGATCAGAAGAGAGCAAAAGATGACCGAGGAAGATCGGGGAGGAAAGACGACTGCAAGGAGACTGGCACAAGTGCAAATGGTGCCAGACTCAGGAAGGGTAACCTTGGTCTCCAATTTCACGCTCCGTAGTTAAGGTAATGGGACACCTTCTAGTCGCTATTTACACTAGGCAGGGGATATTGTGGGTGTATTCTACTCCCAACAACAGGGTAAAGCATTTTCAGAAGTTAGGTTCTTATCCGCCTCCATAGTGTAGTGGTTAGTGTGATTAGCTTCCACATCCGGAGGCTCGGGTTCGATTCCCGGCTCTGCCACGAAATTTGAAATGTGGTACGAAGGCTGGAACGGGTTCCACTCAGCCTCGGGAGGTCAGCTGAGTACAGATGGGTTCGATTCCCACCTGAGTCATCCTGGAAGTGGTCTTCCGTGGTTTCCCACTTCTCCTCTAGGCAAATGCCGGGATGGTACATCACTTAAGGCCACGGCCGCTTCCTTCCCTCTTCCTTCTCTACCTCTTCGGATCTTCCCATCCCCCCAAAAGGCCCCTGTTCAGTATAGAATGTGAGGCCGCTTGGACGAGATATTGGTCCTCCTTTCCTGTTGTATGCCCCCGCCCCTACTGCCAACCCAAAGTCTCACGCTCCAGGACATTGCCCATGAGGCGGTAGAGATGGGATCCCTCTCTGAGTCCGAGGGAAAAACAAACCCTGGAGGGTAAACAGATTGCGAAGAAGAAGTAAGGTTATTATTGAAGGCAATGATGCAGGTTGTAACAGGGAAGAGACAAATTCTAAATAAGAAAAGTTATTTTACAAAAAAATACACAAAACCAATAACACTCCTTAAATACAGTATTCTGTGGACATGACGGTAAAAAATACCGTTTATGGGGTTACAATTATTTCCGCATTGCCCGGCTCCACGGCTAAGTGGTTAGCGTGCTGGCCCTTGGTCCGAAGGATTACGGGTTCAATTTCTGGCCGGGTCTGGAATTTTAACCTTCATTGGTTCATTCTGATGGCTTGGGGGCTGGGTGCCTGTGCCGTGTTCATCATTAGGTTTCAACATAGGTTCGACCCCATCCTCTCAGACGTGCAGGTCACCTATGCGGCGTCAACTCGGAAGACCTGCAGTAGGCATCTTCGGAGGCGACACGTCGTTATTATTATTATTATTATTATTATTATTATTATTATTATTATTATTATTATTATTATTATTATTATTATTATTATTATATTATTATTATTTCTGCACTGAAGAGTTAGAATGAGTCACTCTTATTATAAAATATAGACGGTGTTAGTGTCTATGCATGACCCAATATATAAAGGAAACAGCAGTAAATACAGCAGCTTTCTGCTATCAGTCACCATGGAATACCAACCTGTGAAAATCATTCTGACGAGTCTCATCTGTGTACGGTTTCATATACGATATAACGCGTGATTTTAGGGAACTGAATAAGGAGATTAATTCCGTATTTTACAGGTATGGTAGGATTTACCGTAGAAAATAGAAGTCGTAATGTGAATGTGTGTGTGTGTATGGAGAGAGAGAGAGAGAGAGAGAGAGAGAGAGAGAGAGAGAGAGAGAGAGAGAGAGAGATTGGAGACACGAATGGATAAAGCTAGTCGATTTTCATTGGCTTAGAGATATGTCATTCGATCTGTGTCTGCTAAATGGTCCCCTGTTTTAGCAGTGAATTCTGTTTTCTATCTGGCAGGTTTCTATTTAATCTATATGGAATATGGTGGAATCCAATGCCGTGCCAAGCTGGCTACACGTGATTGCTTCATCTCCACAACGGCACGGTCAGAAAGGTCGACTACAACAAGAGCGTGATGGGTCATGGTATTCATAAATACCAACGGTGGGTTACTGGGGCAAGCTTGACATCCTGCTAGACTTGTATTGACACAAAGTCATATCATGAGAATATATAGGGTGTCCTATCGTAGATTTTCACTTCAAATATCTTCTGACTTGTTGAAGATAAGCTGTAAATAACAGCAAGGTGAATATATAAATTACTGTGCAATAAACGTCGCATGCATTAATAAGTAACGAGGCTCCAAGTTACTTTTTTTTGAAATGAGAGTGTACCCATTTCTATTGCATACATAGTTGATCGTAAGAAGCCACATTCAGTTATTTCCACAGGCAGACCAGTGCCCTTGGCAAAATGGACCATTGAGGTGCTCTTTTTTTCAAATGTGGCTCCGTCAGGAGTTATTTACACATATATTTAGAAGACAAGGGCTGTTTACGACTTATATATTATTATTATTATTATTATTATTATTATTATTATTATTATTATTATTATTATTATTATTATTATTAACGAACACATCGAAATTGGGAAATATCCCAGTAGCAATGGTTACGTGATAATAAAGTAAAGTTAAAATATAATTACCCAACAGCAACAACAACAACAACAACAACAACAGTACAACAAGAAATTTCATCGAAAGAAAATATTACAAGAAATGTCCGGCTCCGTGGCTAAATGGTTAGCGTGCTGGCCTTTGGTCACAGGGGTGCCGGGTTGATTCCCGGCAGGGTCGGGAATTTTAACCATCATTGGTTAATTTCGCTGGCACAGGGGCTGTGTGTTGTCTTCATCATCATTTCATCCTCATTACGACGCGCAGGTCGCCTACGGGAGTCAAATCGAAAGACCTGCACCTGGCAAGCCGAACATGTCCTCGGACACTCCCGGCACTAAAAGCCATACGCCATTTCATTACAAGAAATACTGCTAGTTTAACATCATTGCGATCCTCAGTCGAGTTGTCACTTATTCAATGCGCCATGCCTTGGATGATGCAACAGCCGCCTGACTCATACAGATCGCCCAGATATGTCATGGTCTCAGCTAGTCTACGATAAGCTTACCTACAACGCGATCAGGTCTTATACAGCAGTAATGAATCTGTCTAGTGTACATTTCTTGGCTTCTTATTATTTTCGTTGCACCCTCCTGTTAGTATTATCATAAAAGGGGAGTAAGTTTAGGATTTAGAATTGAATTTCAGTATAAATAAAGTCCTCGATCTTGTCTGTCTGTCTGTCTGTCTGTCTGTCTGTCTGTCTGTCTGTCTGTCTGTCTGTCTGTCTGTCTGTCTGTCTGTCTGTCTGTCTGTCTGTCTGTCTGTCTGTCTGTCTGTCTGTCTGTGAGGGCTAATCTCAAGAACCACAGGATGGATTTTGATGCGGCTTTCACCACATTCTATTAAGCATTTCTCAGGAAGGTTTTCTATAGAAACAATTTCAGTGAAGCAAGTCGAAGACAAAATGACCGTCGTATGATTCTTTAGCTTACGCTGGCTAAACCGTTAAGGATATACACTTTTACTATGAGGATAGGAATTGTTCAGCATTATAAGCTCTTAAAAATATCTGCGAAAGCATATATCTATAACTCATAACCCACTACAACTGTTTTTAAGTTACAGTTTGCGGTAATAAACGGCAAATTTAAAAACAACTTTTAAATGAATTAGTTAATCCTTATCAAAACATTTGTTATTCCACCCAAGTAACTAATGTGGAATAAAATGTTATTTATAGAATATTATTTTCGTGTATATTTTCGCAGATATCGTCGTTTTAATTTTCTGGCGCAACCTTCATTCTGAAATATGGAAATGCAATGACGAACTTCAGAGCGACTGACCAGATGGCGAGCCAACTCGCGAGTTATCACCGACTTCGTTGAACATGCTACGATACAATAATTAATAATTCTCCAGTGATTTTTCGTTAAAATCTCTGATAACCCATCCTACCGAAAAGGAAAACGGATATAGGTCGTAATACACATTCGATAAAGTGATTTTATCAGGTAGCGATGAAACTGTCCAACAAAGGGATTCTGAACGTCACAGTATAGTGAAAGAATAACGTCACATAGACAAATGGAGTCATCTTTCTCCAAATGCACTGCCCAGGTTCAGTCCATTACTCACTATACACAGTAGTCGACAATGAAGAAGCTGTTCATTACGAAACAGAATTTCCAAATTGTTTACGTCCCTCCGGCTTGCCACGATATAAGCTGATTTTGAAAGCAGGGGCTGCGCATTATACTGTTACGTAATTTACACCCGCCAAAGTTATGCAATAGGACACGATAGGTAGTGAACAGTTGGAAAGCTGTTTGATTGAAGCTACTAATTTCATTGCTTGTGGCACAGGAGGAGCCGTCATAAGGCCGACAATCCCTATGATTTATTCAGATTTACCCTTTGATTTCAAACGAGTCCATTTCCCAGTAAGTGTCTGCTTTGGCATGACAATAAACAAATCCCAGTGTTAGAAACTAAGCGTGTTTGGCGTTGATCTCAGTGGAGAATGGTTTCCTCATGGATGTCGTTGTGTGTCCCTTTCGCGTGTTACATCAAAACAACATCGTTTCGTGTTCATTACTGGAGGGGAAACGACTAATGTCGCTTTCAAGGAAATCGTTTAAGTCCTCGGTTAAAAGTAACTATCGCCTTTATTCATAACTGCTCCCCTGGTAAGCCCGGGCGGCAGGTTAGTTCGGTATAAATTGTTTAGGTCCTATATGAATTTTTTTTCGTAACCATAATTGTTTAGCAGTAATCTGCGCTTAGTGTCATGTACTATTGTGTTAACGAAGTATGAAGCCGGATGTGTGACATCTCTTTAGGGCCTTCTTCAGACGTTCTTACAACCTGTGACAATAAAGTTCGGTGAATGAAGTCAGAACGGTCGATCTGGCAACACTGGCGACACACAACGCTGCACCTGCGTAGCAGCAGGTTTTGACCACCTGCTCCCAACGTTGTTCAGTTGAGCATCGTGTGTGTGCCGTGTAATACCTGTTTGACATAGTGCGTGTTTAGTGCGTTGGTTCTGAACTGCGAACAGGAACATGAACGACCAAAATCAATGTACAGTTTTGTTTTAAGCTTGGCAAGACACCGAAAGAAACGCATGCGATGCTAGTACGTGTTTATGGAGATCAAGCACTGTCCTTGAAGAGAGTGTACGAGTGGAAGCCGGGAAAGTGTTTCTGATAACCCCTGTAGATGAAGGCCGGCGATCGCCGTCAGTGACGAAAACATTGAGGAGCTGAGGACATTAATCACGAACGATCGGCGATTAACTGTGCGCATGATAGCGGATGAACTTCAGATTAACCATGAATCCGTGTGACAAATCGTTACCCAGACACACCATATTTCTTGAACTGTATTGTCACTGAGGATGAAACGTGGTGTCTCAGGTACGACCCTGAAACGAAACGGCAAAGCATGGAATGGCGTTCTCCGGGATCCCCTCGTCGGAAAAAGGACAGAGCCGAAAAGTCACGCATCAAACTCGCTTTGAAAAGAAGGTATTTGAAGATAGTCCTGACATCCAACGAAACGTGACGAGTCTTTTGAACACCATCCCAAAATAAGCCTTCTTGCAAAGTTTCCAGGACATGTATCGCTGATCTCAGCAGTGCGTAGTAATGGGAGGGGACTATTTCGAAGGACAGTAAGGTCACTGTCGTGCATTGTTCATCTATGTTGATAGTACAGGACTATTCCCAGAACTTTATTGTCTCAGATTGTATTTATCACTATTTTACTTACAGGGGACTGCATTTTAATGGTCGATGTTTTGCCGCATTTTCTTTGCGCTGTATATTTTAGTGGGAAATGTAATTCTGCTGTGTAAGTTACGATATTGTATTGTTAGTACTCTGCCTGAAGATTGGTTAGATCCCTAATAGCTTCTTCATTGGCTGCGTCGTGGATGACAGAAGCTTCACTAAAAAGACGTTCAAAAGAAACAAGGAAAGAGGTAGTTTCCTGTAACTTTCCTCACTGAGCCAGGAAGTGTTAATATATATCAGTTGGCCGAGCACACTGAAATTTACACAATAATTGACTCAAGGAGCTACGATGTCTTTACCATTCACAACAGGGACTGGCTGCATAGGAAATGACGAGACTGGGACAGGTCAATGAAGGTAACAAATTTGTTCTAGCCCATACCAGAAGGCAAAGTGCACTGCAAATATGAGGTCTCATCGGAATACAATCTGGTCTAAAGTTATGAATTACGAATGCAATAGGCTTATGGAGCGTACCCATTGATTAAAAAAAACCCTGTGAATGTCATCCCCTATGACGTCATTGCGTTTAAATTTGCAGTTACAACGTTGTGGGTATTTGCGGTGCACGCGTTCTTATTATAATGTATCGTCAAATTTGTATTCACTCAGCGCTACTACTCGAGTCCATTAGCTTTCACCAACCTTATCCACATCTAAATCCCGTAAAATTACAATGCTGCTTAAAGCAGTTCTAAGGTCATCTGAAAAAATAATCGATGCATCACACATTGGATCACGTACATTTGTATCGTATCCAGCAGGCTTGAAATGTCTTGAAATGACTGTGCGGGCGAAGATGCGGGTAGAAGCTAGTGCAGACATACAGGAAGAATGTGTAGCACAATAACGGGGTGACGTGTATAAACGTAAAAACACTTTTTCCGTCCGCGACTACAGTTATAAAACTAGCCTTGAAGCCGTATACACCTGAATCCTGTGAGTCGCACACATACTCGTAGCCGAGGAAATGATAACTAACTATCCGATATATTTATTCGTGCACACTGATAATTAGGAGCACCACCTGCCCGCTCTTAGTGAACTTTCTAGGTTTAGGATGTGCGTTTATATCTTTTTCAGTTTTGCATTATGTGCCTTTTCAACATAAATGCCGGTAACCTATTTCTAATGATACAACCACTTCTTCCTTTAACAATATGACCTAGTTATTGGAAGCTCCAAAGTTCAATTATTATCACCATCATAATAATCCTATCATTATTAATATTACTTAAATATTTTAAAAAAAATACATGAAAGAACGCCGACACACTGTCTGGATTTTTAAGCACTAAATAGGTTAGAATACAAACATACTATACTCGGTGAGTAGCAAGTACTGTATGGCCATTACAATGGATCGTTGCATACATTTTATGAGTTCTAATACGCCGAATCCCAAGTATTTATGGGAATTTCATTGCAGAACTGTTGTACATGATCTAGTTATTGGAAGCTCCAAATTCCAATTATTATCACCATCATAATCATCCTATCATTATTAATATTATTTAAAGATTTAAAAATATTATATGGAACTCTATACTTGATACTAATCTATTGATGATGAAAAATGCGTGCTCTGGATTACACTCATGACTGTGTATCTATTCAGGCAGAGTTTGACCGGACTTCACTTCCTTCTCATGAATCTTCTTTCAATATGGCCTGTTCTTCCGTTTCTCACGTCTATTGACATTCTTAATCATCTCCTCCTCCTCTGTTTCCATTGTTATTTTCCTCTATAATCGTTTGTTTCTAAGCAATCCAATTAGCTTACCATGTAGCTTCCAGTGTGTTTCGTTTTTATTTACCCTATGTTTCCCACTTATACTACCAGAATGTACCAATTTACTTACAGCCACTATTAACAAATGTTATTAAAACTACAGATGACGAGGTATTTTAGGATTAATTTGATACAAGGAAGTAAACTAGGATACCTAGCGAAATATGTAATTTCGTTTCACAACGAAAAATGTTCTCGTGTGTGTAGGGGTGCTGCAGTTTTTCTCAGGCACACTCTGAATAAAGGTGAGCTGCATGTACCTACTGTATTTTATACACATCCTTGCCCTCCCACCATTCTGAAATATCTAACAGTACTGGAAATCGAACCCGAGCTTTCGATGAGGACAGCTAATAGCACTAACGATTACACTACGGAGGTGGACAATTTCAAGGTATACGGTAGAAACAATCGGTGACAATGGGGTTTCGATTACCTGTTATTCCCTTGTTCGGTATGCCATAGTCTATATAGGTGGCCACAATTTGGGCCTGAACTTCTGGTCCAATTATGTTTCCTTGTTGGAATAAAATCTATGTAAGGAAGAAGTGCGAACTTCTATGTACAACTATGCAGCTACATTTGATAAGATTAATATTATTTATATAGATTGGACGCCCTTGTCTTTAAAACCATGAAATATAGTAGTGTATTAACGATCAATAAGGGTCTAAGCCACATCACTGTTGGCGCAAGTGGCAAGTAAAGAACGACCATCAATCATTATATTGGGTAGAGGAGGTTAATGTTCAGGAGGGAGTCACTTCTCGGGGGATACTTAACAGAACTACTCCGGCAAAACCAAAATTTATTGCCTCTAAAAGTAATGAGATAAACTAAAAATTGTCTACACGACCTAGAAACTCTACATGGAAGATATAAATAGTATAACGTTTTTACAGCAGTTTTGTTCAGAACTGCTCACTGCTAACTCAGTAATTTACAGGAATAAATGTGTTTGTATTACGTACAGAATTTATCACACTACTAATGTAGGTCATATTGATGTTTTATGTAAATTACAGGGTTGAAATTAGATATTTATGTTTCATAGTGAATTTTTTGCTTGAAATATTTTGGCAAACATTCCTTGATGTTACTGAGAAAAGTAATTACATTCGGGGAGATTAATATTAATGTGAGCATTAATTTAACTGCACATGCTGTAGCTTAGAATGGATTGACTGACGTAATTTGTTCTTCGGAGCTGAAAATTGAAGTTTCCATGCTAACGTTTGACAAACCTTATGACTAAGACTGGTTTGGATAGAAGTAAGGACAAAGTTTAGTATTCCGCTGTCTCACAGAATCATCTCAAGAAACCACTCGATGTGGATCCAACCAATTTTAATTTTAATGGCTGTGATTCATACCTACAGTACTTACGTAAATACACTAACTTGCCTAAAGCCATAGCATTCTTGTTCAATAACTTGCACGCCTTTCTCTAGCCCAGGGAAGCGCATCAACTTGATGTTACGCTGATTTCTCAAGTGGAGATAATACATCGGTAGTAATGTTGAGACTTGCTCTGTAGAGAACATTCCCATAGTTCCCTAATATTGGAATAATTCAGACACATCAAGGAGGTACCTGGGAAGGATTTACTAACAAGGAAGATCAGGTTAAGCATCTTTAGATTTTTGTTTCAAGGATATTAAAAAAGAAAGGTGAACTAGTTTTTTCAGACTTTAACATCAAAAAGATAACTAGAAAGGATTAATTATTTAAATTGTTCCCATTCTTACTTCAAGAAGGTAGCTAAATGAACTATTTAATGGTGGTTATCAGTTGTACTTCAAGACTATAACTGGAAAGGATGAACTAGGGGAACATTCCGACATTTGCATATAAAGATAAGTAGAATGAATGAACTAGTTAAAATTTCAAACCTGTACATGAGGGAGATAACTATAAAGGACAAATTATTTGATGGTTTTTTACCGGACGAGTTGGTCGTGAGGTTAGGGGCGCGCAGCTGTGAGCTTGCATCCGGGAGATAGTGGGTTCGAACCCCATTGTAGGCAGCTCTGCATATGGTTTTGCGCAGTTTCCCATTTTCACGCCAGGCAAATGCTGGGGCTGTACTTAAGTAAGGCCATGGTCGTTTCCTTCCCACTCTTGCACCTTTCCTATCCCATCATCGCCATAAGACCTGTGTCCGTGCGATGTAAAGCAAATTGTAAAAAAAAAGGAGAGAAGTGAGATTTTCAGATCTGTTCATCAAGGATGTAACTAGAAGGCACGAACTAGTTAAAAATATCAGACCTGCACTTCAAGGAGATAGATAGGAAGTAGGGATTGGTTGGAACTTTCAGACTTTCATTTAAAGGAGATCTCCTTAGCTTCACCTGCTAACACGTGCACCGAAGTTTACAATTACACTTATTTGAATTTATCGATCGAAGTAAACATCCGTTTATGAATCTTTCCACAGTATGATATTAGAAAAGATGATTTACTGCCATAATGTTCAGAAAATAAATCATTCCTATCAACAGACAGCCAACTGTCTGGCAAGAACCATTTGCTCTGTTATTGTTTGAGACAGCACCTGTGATGAGGAACTGTAGAAGATTTATGTAGAAACGCTGGAGTGCAAGTCAGCCTGGGAGTAAGCAAGTGTTCGTGTTTGCGCACTTCCCTCCTCATCATGTACCAGACAAGATAAACAGCTTGTCTCTCTGCTGCTGCTGCTGCTGCTGCAACGTGGCTCTGGAAATTGTAGTAGTCACTGTTGTATTGTCAGCTGGATTTCTGCCTGACGGGCAGTAGATCGGAGATATGATTTGTAGCCTCACTGAGCCGGAATGTTTTCTCTGGCATCTAGAATGCATTAAATACCCAATGATTTATTTTCACTCTATTTTAGAATTTTACTTTTATATGAATATATCAAGGAGGTTCGGAATCCCCAAAATATAAAACTTGGATATATTTAGATATTGATCCTACTGAATAATTTGAAACTTAATGAATAATGTTAGTGTATGATCTACTAAGGAACTTGTTCTAGAAACAAGTTACTAACGCTTACCAACTTATAGTTGAATATTCCATTTTTCACGTAATTCTATTCAAACCTTCTCATTTCTTAAACCAACCGGTACAGAAGGCGTTAGACTTTACAAATTTGTTATTGATATTGTCAGACCCGGTTACGACTGATAAAATACCATACAATCAGTGTTTATAATTTTCTTCAATCGGTCGAAACACGGAGGAATTGTTTTAATGAAATCTCTGTAGCATACCTTTAAAAGAAAATATTAATATTTTTCATTCAAACCTCCCAATTTCTTTAACCAACTGATACAGAAAGATTTGATTTTACGAATTTGTTGGTGGTGTTGTCCGAACGAGTTTTGATTGCTTAATGTTTTGCCATTTACCCATAGGTATGTTAGGCCTACAGCATTTCCATAAATCTTGTACTTCATGTTTCAGCAAACTGAAAATACATCACATTAACCAAATTGACACTGAAAACAATGGCTTCCATCTTAACAAAATGTGTAAAGTACGCTACTTGGCTAGTACTGAAGCGCCTTATTACATTAGTGTGAATAGTGAATTATGTTGGTTACAAATGTTGACATTTAATCTTTACAATATAACTAAACTACCAAACCGATTTAAGTCAACCTCTTAAAACAATTCCAAAAATCCACTTAACCGAAATGGAAGTAAATCCTTCCTCATTCACTGAATTAGAAAAAACATGTTCTAAGAAATTGATTCAAACCATGAGATTCAGTTCATTCTGAATACAGGGAACATGCAAGAGATATCATATTTAAATGTTAATAATTATACTGCTGGGTCCGTGGTGTACGTGTAGCGTGCCTGCCTCTTTCCCACAGGCCCGATTCGATTCCGGACAATGTCAGAAATGTTCACCTGTATCTCTGGGCCGGTTTGAGGTCCACTCTGCACACGTGGTTAAAATCGAGGTGCTATCTGATGGTGAGATAGTGGCCTTGGTGTAGAAAGCCAAGAAAAACGGTTGAGAGAATTCGTCGTGCCGACCTTACAGCTCGTTCGACCTAGGTTTAACATCCGAATCCGCGACGTGTTTGACTTCTTGAGGAGCTAGAATGGGACACATTCAGCTTTAGATATCATAACGTATGGGTAAAAATTATGACCACACTCTCAGTCGTTCTAAAACTGGATTATTGCGCTTTCCTAATGCAACTCCAGCCTAAAACCAGGATGTTGATGTTATTGAGGAGCTTGGGGTATTAGCACAGATATACTTGTGTGTTGAGATTTACTATACAAACTTTTATCACTGACAATCCTCTTGCCTTTGTAATATTAGTTATTTACTGACGTACGTACGAGAATGTTATTTTCCTCTTTGGTTTGATGAAGTAATGAAGTATTCTTAGAGATGCGTGAACGCTCAAAAAATATCACACTTAGAATATTTTATTTGTTTTCTCACATTTTTGTTTTCTAGAAAGAGGGTAGTAGTAATACAACTTAGCAGTACTGAATCCATCAATTTCACTCTATTGCAGATTCTGGCCCGGTTGAAGTCAGTAACGGTTCAAGATATTTAATTGCGTCCCAAATTTTAAACTCATGTGGGACAAAATTACGATACGTTGGCGTCTCCTAAATATGTAGGCTACTCTATAGCAACTGAAGTGAGTAAATTTATCATCAGTATATTTGTGACTAAGATTCTACTGCATACATCATTACTAGCTTCAGCCTGATAACAGCTGAAGGAAACGTTATATTTGATGTCAATAATGTTCATAGTAATAATAGTTTGAGTCTAAATATCCCACGATGCTTCGAAGGTATTAAGTTTTTCTTTAAGATTTTGCGACAGTTGAGTAGAATATGCCTACAACATTTTTACGCTTCTGTGAGTGTGTGTGTGTGTCCTATTTCTCTAGTGGGTCGAGTATGAAGTTAGTCATCTTCGTGCGGCGTCTTACGACTATATGCCCTTTTTTTGACTTCAACGTAATCAGAAGAGTTAATGTGATGAAATGAACGACGTGAATTATAATAATAGGAAGGGAGAGGATTAAGCCCGGTGCCGGCACATAGCCTACTCCTGTCGAACAGCACCAAGGGGTCTGCTCAAGGCTTTGTCCCCATCCGAAAGACGAATCACTGTCACCAGTATTATATTCTCCCACTCTTGTGCTTGGAATTGAATCCAGGCTTTTTTTTTTTGCTAGGGGCTTTACGTCGCACCGACACAGATAGGTCTTATGGCGACGATGGGATCGGAAAGGCCTAGGAGTTGGAAGGAAGCGGCCGTGGCCTTAATTCAGGTACAGCCCCAGCATTTGCCTGGTGTGAAAATAGGAAACCACGGAAAACCATCTTCAGGGCTGCCGATAGTGGGATTCGAACCTACTATCTCCCGGATGCAAGCTCACAGCCGCGCGCCTCTGCGCGCACGGCAATCCAGGCTTTTGACACGCAATGTAACAATCAGAAGTTATTACACCACCACCTTGCCTATCCTTCCAGACAGCATTCTGATGATGAACAGTTTTTCGACCAACTGGACTCGAACCGACTAACCGAAGTGTAAGTCCATATAAACTTAACGTCTTAACGATCGTGGTCACCAAGCATTTTATTTCTTTTACGCTTGTTCTGGAATATATTTGAAATTATCTTTATGCTAAAAAACTGTTTGGTGGCTGAGAAAGATGACTGAATATTTCTTTTCCTATATCTTACTACTTGTTTTACGTCGCACTGATACAGACAGGTCCTGTGATGATCAAGGCATAGGAATGAGTAGGAGTGGGAAGAAATTATTGTGTCATTAAGATACAGCCTCAACATTCGCCTGGTATAAGAATGGTAAAATACGGACCACTATATTCACGGCTGCCGACAGTGGGATTCGAACCCAATATACTCCGAACTCAAGCTGGCAGCTACGTGGGCCTAACTGTGCGACCACTCGCTCGGCCTTTCTGTCTTTTAAAAATCGACGTACACTTCCAGAATATTGTGATTTGACGGTACTATTATATGAATGGTAATAATAATAATAATAATAATAATAATAATAATAATAATAATAATAATAATAATAATAATAATAATAATATACCGGGCGTGTTTGCCATGCGGTTAGGGGCGCGCGGATGTGAGCTTTCATGTGGGAGATAGTGGGTTGGAATCGCACTGTCGGCAGCCCTGAAGATGGTTTCCCATTGTTTCTCATTTTCACACCAGGAAAATGCTGGGGCTGTACCTTAATTAAGATCACGGTCGCTTCCTTCCAACTCCTATCCCATCGTCGCCATAAGACCTATCTGTGTCGGTGCGACGTAAAGCCACTAGCAATAATAATAATAATAATAATAATAATAATAATAATAATAATAATAATAATAATAATAATAATAATAATAATAATAATAATAATAATAATAATAATAATAAATAATAATAATAATAATAATTGTACCGGGGGTACAACTTCTCCGTCCAGTTAAACTGCGCGCCTTTTATAAGGCCACCTATGTAATTGAACTTGAACGAATATTATGTAAGTTACTTGGTTTTTCAACAATTAGATGTCTCTACCATCGGCCCAAAACCCCTCTCTGGCGGGATAAAGGACAATTAATTTTTAAAGGAAAGTTAATTTTCAGAGGTGGCTAACCTTAATTTTGAAGATTGTTTTGTTCCTGTGTCAAGGTTGTCAACACTTCTGTCCCCCTCAATCTTCTGGTTCTGTCAACCAATTAGAAATTTTGTGAATATTTCTCTAGCCAGTTAAAATCGAGCGTGTGTACAGGCATACAGCCTATCTGTAAAGAGTTCTGGAAACTTCCCCTCGAGATACTATATAAGCTGGGCGCCTTAAGGCCGTATTGTCATCTTCATCGCTCCTGTTTATTGTGTGCGGCGTGTACTAATAGGGTGTTCGAAAGGCCCAGCAACTCAAGGTAAGGACAGAATTTTCTTAACTTGTGATAGCTCCAGCAGATAGCTTGAGGGGAAGGTTTAAAAGCTATTTACTTTTATGTACATTTCTAAACCTGATAATTTAAATGTAAAATTTTTGGTCAGTCTAAGGACTTTGTTTTATTCTCTGTTGGGGAATACAGTATCTAATGTAAGGGAACAAAGAGTTATTTCTCTATCTTGATTAACTTAGTATGGGGTGATTGAAATTTATTATCTTTTAAAATTCTTAACACACTTTTGGGTATTTAATGTTTATCATTTAGTCACCCCGGCGTAGGATAGGCTTAGCCTCTGTATCTTTGGGACATAAGCACACTTAGGGCTTTAAGAGTTTTCTGGAAGGAGTGCAGGTTTTTGGTCTCCCTTCATTTTGTTTTTGGCCGATCATTATCAACCTTTTTATTTTTATTTTATGGCCATTTAGTATGGGCACTCACTGCTCTTGTGTATGTTTTCGGAAAATAAAATAAAAAACTGTTGAGTAGAAGTAACTGTGAATGCCTTATTTGAGGATCGTCACTGTATAACAGTGTACGCTGTAAGAAATTTATGCCTCTGAATGGCTGGAATGCAAACATGCTCTTATAAAATATTGTACGCGTTTTAGGGTTAAAATGTCCACCCATCGTATATGATCAGGTTGATAATTCTCTCTAGTTTTCTACCTGACTTTTGGACTTTAAGTCATTGTTGTTGGAGCTGACGAACTCATTATTATATTGCTATTATTCATTCAGATCTATTTAACAAATTTTAAATACAAAAAAAGGAAGGAAAGAAATAAAATGTCAAAATTTAGTTCTTTAACTTATGCTCTGATTAATTCCTCGTCGGCCCATTCACACCAGCACCTTCTTACACCTCCGTGATTCACAATATTCAACGAACAATAATAATAATAATAATAATAATAATAATAATAATAATAATAATAATAATAATAATAATAATAATAAGGACGAATGAAAGATTATCCTCTACCCGATTTAACAACAATCAAAAGAGAAATACGGGAGATCAAATTTGTCGATGAATAAAGAAAGCTATCGCACTGTAAAAGGGAACGGTTTCGAAAGAAAATGTATTACTCCTTCGACCTTGCAAAATTTATATACGTCGCTGTCATATCAATAGTTGACCTAGGACGATGGGATCGAAAAATACAAGGTTTCAATATTCCTGCTCAGTACTATACTTCCTGCTTTCAAGCAATATCAGTATGAATGATACAGTTAGTGAGATGAGTAATACTGTATGTGGTCGATGGCTTCTCTTTCTATACTGATCTATTTATTCTACTCAATATTTGTACCCCTTAAGATCAAAGTAAACAATTCTAGGGATTAAATAATGCAAAATCTCCTTCCGGCTGGTGATAATAAAAAGGAGGAGACTGTTGGCACGGTTCTTAAGAACGTGCCTCGTGCCGGTAGTTAATTACTTGCCCATACGTCACCTGATAATGCTCTCGCCCAAACTGCGCTAAGGGCGACTCCAACCATCAAATTCGTTCCATATAGCTTCAAGGCAGGAAAGTATGCGAGACAGTATGAGGAACGGGGTATCTTTCATAATCACTCATTCTGAAATTCTTTCGAGATAATTTTCTTATTAAAAATAATACGGATGGGGAAGTGATAGTATCCGTCCTACTGGGTTTTCATGGCAACGTCTCCAGACGCAAGTCTGATTTTGAGTGAAATGAATACATTTTAGATATTGAATTCATATTGACATAAACATTTCTTAGAACTGGGGATTATACAAAAAATGGTGATTAAATAGTGTCATGTAATACAATGTGTGACGCGATGTTACCTACAACTCTTTTGCCACTACGTTTCAGCCCCGTTAAGTGCCTTTTCCAAAAATAAAGAATACGTGTTTCTGAAAAATTTAAATGACTTTCCAAATACCAAGCTTCATGGATGTAACATGTTAAGTTGTTGACATATATTGTAGATGTATTGGTACTCATTCACCCGATTTTCAATTCATTTCGGTCCCTTGAGTGGATTTTCCAAAAACAATATATAAGTATTTCTTTATTTTAAAATTAGATTTAATATATCAACTTTCACATCAGTAACATCTTCAGATTTCAGACATACAGTAAGTATCCTCATAAACAGATTTCAACTCTTTCTTTACTTACTTTCACCCCCCACCCCTCTTATGATTCTTTTCCGGAAACAAAACAATACGTGTTTCTTTATTTATAAAGGAGATACGAATTTGAGATTCAGACTGTTTTGCCATGAGAACGCAACGCATAAAATAATCTATCTTTAGAATAACCACCTTTGGACGTCTTTTGATTTCGGAGATTTTAATCACAAATCAAATGATGTACATGATTTGATTTGCGATTACAAACTTCACTCCTTTAAACCACTCCCATCCCTATCTGTAACATCTTCAGCTTTTGATAAATAAGTATCATCATAAAAATAATTTAATTCCTTTTCCACCCACCTACGTTAAGTTGATTCCCCCACCAAAAATGAGCGTTTCTTTATTTTTAAAGGAATTTCCGATTACCAATTTTCACGTCCGTAACACTTTTTGGTTTTATTAGATGTATCTTCATATATATACACAAACAATTCAACTAATTTTTCAATTTATTCTCCCCTTCCACATTAAGCGGATTTTCCGAATTCAAAAGAATATATGTTTCTGTATTTTTAAAGGAGAGTCCAAATACGAATTTTCACGTCTGCAACATCTTCCGTTTTTGAGATATAAGTATCTTCATAAATATAACTCAACTAATATTTCAATTCTTTCACTCCCCCCTCTTAAGTGGATTTTCCGAAAACAAGAAAACGATGTTATTTTGAGATTCGGACCGTTTTGCCATGAAAATGCAAGGCATTAAATAATCTACCTTTAGATTAACCACCTTCGGACGTCTTTTGATTTCGGTGGAAAAAAATAAATGAAATGGCGTATGGCTTTTAGTGCCGGGAGTGTTCGAGGACAAGTTCGGCTCGCCAGATGCAGGTCTTTTGATTTGACACCCGTAGGTGACCTGCGCGTCGTGATGAGGATGAAATGATGATGAAGACGACACATACACCCAGTTCTCGTGCCAGGGAAATTAACCAATTAAGGTTAAAATTCCCGACCCTGCCGGGAATCGAACCCGGGACCCCTATGGCCAAAGGCCAGCACGCTAACCGTTTAGCCATGGAGCCGGACTTTGATTTTGGTGATTTTAATCGCAAATCAAATGATGCACATAATTTGATTTGCGATTAAGAACGTCACTATTTTAGATCACTACCATCCCTGTGTAATTGACTTAGACCCTTCATGTGTCTTTTTCTCGCACGTCTCCGATTTCCTATCAAACGACACTTCAAAAATTCAGATCGAATTCCGGAGTTATAACACTGAAAGTGAGCACATGATTCATCACACTGATTCAACTATACAAAGCCTGATTTCACGGATGTTGTCATGCCGAAGATATCTTACTTTGCCTTGTTCTAGAGAGAATGTTGGCAGATACTTAATAACTAGGTTATGTGCGTCTTAATGCATATTGCTGAAGCACAAAAACTCATATAACCTGTAATTTCAAAAGCTATTTATAAATATCTGTCCTGGCTGTCACGTTATAAAAAAAAACCATGGTATTTGTTGTAATCCATCTGCTCCCAGTGTTACTAACCGGTGGAATTTAATAAACCAACTAAGAAGGCAAAGCTGATTGGTTATTGACAGCATACAGAAAGCTAACCATCCCACTGTTAAGGAGATAGCTGGTTTCGAGGTCGTCCAAATATGCGTCTACTTGGCCTACATGATTTCTAATACAGAATGTCCCGACAAAAAATACAGACGATCGGTCATGGTCAGGGCATCTACCATGAAGATGAGCAGGATATGGAAGGACAAGACATACACGAAGAACACAAAACTGAAACATTCACTCCCTAATATTCTCCATTGTCACCTGTGCAGCTGAGACCTGGACAAGCAACCGGGCAGATAAGAGAAAACTAGAGGGTTGTTTATCCAGACTAGAATGCATAGTGGATCTGCCAGTATTACCTCCGCTTCTTCAGATGCATCACCGAAAGAACATTTGAGAAGATTTTAGTGGAGGGAAAGCTTCATCGTAACAGACACTGAGGAAGAATTTCAGATGAGCGAACCAGATGAAACCCCCTAGTTTTGGCATAACGTCAGATTTGGTGCAAGCAATGAGGACGAAAAATCATGAAACGCCGCCGTGACCTGTCAAGGGCAAGGGACTGTAGAGCAGAAACATTCCTCCGAAAACGAAGCTCATGTAACTGCACTGAGTCGGATATAGCCTTTACTTATTTGTGTGAAAGTCGTTCCTTTCATTAAAAAAATCACCTACCGTGCTCAACTCCTACTTTGTTTCGGCCTGGACGGTAATTGGCCTTCCAAGGATCACGAAGTCTTCGTCACCCCTCACTTTCTTTTCTCGATATTTTCATTCGCTTTCATCATGACTACCTCTAAAATCAACGTTTAAAAGGTAGTTAAATGCAAATTATTATTATTATTATTATTATTATTATTATTATTATTATTATTATTATTATTATTATTATTATGTCCGACTCGTTGGCTGAATGGTCAGCGTACTGGCCTTCGGTTCAGAGGGTCCCGGGTTCGATTCCCGGCCGGGTCGGGGATTTTAACCTTCATTGGTTAATTCCAATGGCCCGGAGGCTGGGTGTTTGTGCTGTCCCCAACATCGCTGCAAATCACACACCACACATAACACTATCCTCCACCACAATAACACGCAGTTACCTCCACATGGCAGATGCCGGCCACCCTCATTGGAGGGTCTGCCTTACAAGGGCTGCACTCTGCTAGAAATAGCCACACGAAATTATTATTATTATTATTATTATTATTATTATTATTATTATTATTATTATTATTATTATTATTATTATTATTATTATTATTATTATTATTATTATTATTATTATAACTTGCTGATAACGAGTGAGTGCTTCTCAACGCAACAGGGGATTCGAACCTTAACGAGTCTCATATCACGTAATGTGCTCATACATAAATTGAATGTGATGAAGGAAGGGATGTGGAGAGAAATGACCGAGGGAACAGACGAGAAGGGTGGAGTTCGCATGCTGTCAGGGAACCTACCATAATTACTTCCCGATTGCAGCATGACATTAAGCGATGTCCATATGCGGTCATTGTGACATTAACACGAGGTGCTCTACCAGACGTTGTATCTTCATGCTGCGTAATTACTTGGCAAATATTGGCAGTCTGGCATCAGGGCGTGTTTATTCGCGTTTAAATTATCAATTCTGATATGTTCCACCTAAGTACGTGCACCAATTACATGCAGCTCACTGAACAAACATAACAAGTTTTCTGGCAATGAACCTTGGTAGTTTATCCCTTTCAGACCGAGTACGCACAATTGTGCGGGTTCATATTTTAGTTATCCCTGACCGTATTTGATGTTTTTTCGGCGCTACACCGGACTGCAGTGATTGTGCAGGATACGGCGTGTATTTCAATTGATTTTAGTATGCGCTTGACCGCCAGGGCGAAGGAAGAAGAGTTTAAAAAGCACAGTTGATCGGCGAGATGGCAGGAAGCAGTAGTGCCGAAAGTAAGTATTTATTTACTGCGTTTATATTAATCTAGAAGCTTTACTGAATACCGGAATATATTCAATGAAGTGTGTACATTGGTTAGTGAACGTAAATTTTGAAGCTACACCATCGTACGTGATACGAGGTTTTGAATTTTGATACGCACAATTGTGTGGGTCCTGTTTTTCGGATGTTAGTTTTTATTTTGTAAAATAAACTATTAATATGTGTATTGAGGAGCATTTTAGTCAGTTCTTGACGTACAAACAAAAATTCACACCTCCAGTTTTCTTTCAGGTCTGAAAGGGTTATGATAGGTACGAATGTCGACTGAATTTGCTGTTGAGGGCATGTAAACATAACACGAAGGATGATAAAGAGAATATTGCTGAGAAGTAAAAATACAGGGGTCGTTAGTAGGGAATAGCCGCTATTAACATTCAAGTCATTTTTAGGGATCCGGGCTGAGTACCTCAGACGGTTGAGGCTTTCTGACCCCACCTAGGCAGGTTCGATCCTGGGTCAGTCCGGTGGTAGCCTACTTGAAGGTGCCCAAATACGTCAGCTTCGTGTCGGTAGACTTACCGGCACGTAAAAGAACTCCTGCGGCACTAAATTCCAGCACCTCAGCGTCTCCCAAAACTGAAAAAGTAGTTAGTGGGACTTTAAGCCACTAATATTGTTATTATTCATTTTCGGCAAAAGGTGACGGTAAGCATTTTATAGACTTTGGAATGTGTTAATAATTTCAAATTCGTCACAGTTATTGTTCTGCTATGAGCTACCGGTTGGTGTTTACGATGTTGTCAACTCCTCAGTTTCGAAGAATTCTTTTTTTTTTACATTTTTTTTAAAGTCGCACCGACACAGTTAGGTCTTATATCGACGATGGGGGTAGGAAAGGCTTAGGAGTGGGATGGAAGCAGCCGTGGCCAATTAAGGTACAGCTCTAGCATTTTTCTTCTGTGAAAATTGGAAACCACGGAAAACTATCTTCAGAGCTGCCACAGAGGGGCTCGAAACCACTATCTCGCGGATGCAAGCTCATAGCTGTGCTTCCCTAACCGCCAACTCGCCCGGTGCCTTCCTTTTTAAGTGTATATCATTGTAGTCTCAAATCAGCTGTTGGATAGTGCGAATTGCGGGTAGAGTATGGAGTAGCGGCCTCTCGGCGAGTAAACCGAGCACGCGGTGCACTAGTACGTAGCCGAGCGCGCCAATTCAGACATACGAACCATAACGCTTTCTGCAAGTCGCTCGAGTGAATTTACGAAAGAAGTATTTTGGCCATTATATTATTCTTGACTCATTTAACGCGTGTGAAAAATTTACGTAAGATGAAGATTCCAGGTACTCCCTCTTCCCTTGTTAGATGTAGTTTTTGTTTAAAAACTAAAATAAATTAAATACATAGGTCGCCGCCGTGAAAAGGAGACAGTCAGTGTAGTTGATTCCACAGGTAGAATAAATATCAGGTTTCCCTCCCAGCAAATGAAATGAAATGTCGTATGGCTTTTAGTACCGGGATATCCCAGGACGGATTAGGCTCGCCAGCTGCAGGTCTTTCTATTTGACTCCCGTAGGATGAAATGATGATGAAGACAACACATACACCCAGCCCCCGCGTCATTGGAATTAACCAATTAAGGTTAAAATCCCCGACCCGGTTGGGAATCGAACCCGAGACCCTCTGAACCGAATGCCAGTACGCTGACCGTTCAGCCAACGAGTCGGACTCCCAGCAAATGAACACGCCTTTCGCTTTCCATGCGCGTGCGCATTGATAACAGTAACAGAACAGTTATGAATGAGCGACCACAGAATACGGTCGCAAAAGTAGAGGATCTGGATATAAATTGAATGTGCTAGAAGTCGCAATGTACGCCAAGGATTGCAAGACAAAAACAGTTCGGCACATTCCGTGAAAGTTATAGTGATTCTTGCCTACGATTTTGATGGAGTTATCGTAAGTATACCGTTCCATCAAGCTGGGTCGTTAATTCGGAGTATTACTGATTGTTTTTCCTAAATGGTCTGCGAACAGCGCTGAGAAGAAACCAATGAAACTTTATTTATAACCTGTCCTCATTCTGCACGACGATGCAAAGACACCTGCAGCAAGAGCGGTGTCTGATTTGTTCAGTCGCTGGGGCTGGGAAGTGATTTATCACCACCACCACCACCAATCGATCGCTCCCTTCGCGCCATCCAGAAGTTAGGCTGTGTCGATCGTATCCAGAGGCTTCCGCGTCGCTGGGAACACGTTATAAGCAAGACTGTAGGTTTTTAATAATAGTAATAATAATGCTATTTGTTCGGGGCGTCGTCCTATAGAGATCTTTTGCCCCTAACACTGTAGGCTACAGCGAAGGCCTGTAAAACCTACAACCTTGTGTGTATAATATGTCTCATTCTTCAGTTCTCAATCCATCAATACATGGGTTGACAGGCAGCGGTCTCTCGTTCTTCTCTTAATTCCGGTTTCATTTCCAGTTACATGTACTTTTCACTTTTTATATCTGATGTGACTAATGTATTGCAGACGCGGCCTTCTATGCATCCCTCTGTTATTGTTGTTATCATTATATTATGGCGCAGCAGATGGCCTCTAGTCGATCTCGTCTAAACTGAATCTGACCTCAAGGACATATTGATTCTCCCGCTATATCGAATACCACATTATTCGTTACCCTGTCCATAGAGAAGATTTTCAGCATTCTCCGGTAGCACATATTTCCAAAGCTTCAAGTGTTCTCCCCTTTTCTGACAGCCATACAAGGCAAGAATCGAAAACATTGTCTTCCCCAGTCTCTTCCTTATTTCGAAATTGAGGTTATCAGAACAAAAAAAAAAAAAAGAAGCTTTTCTTTGAGTTGGAAGAGTTTTTGGCTTGAATTATGCGGCTAATAATCTCTTGTTATGCTATTCCACAAGGAAGAATATTCTGTAATTTCTTCCAATACATGATTATCTAGCTTGACTCTCATGGGGCATTTTTGTCCTCCTCCACACTTTTTTTTGCTAGTGGCTTTACGTCGCACCGACACAGATAGGTCTTAAGGCGACGATGGGATAGGAAAGGCCTAGGAGTTGGAAGGATGCGGCCGTAGCCTTAATTAAGGTACAGCGCCAGCATTTGCCTGGTGTGAAAATGGGAAACCACGGAAAACCATTTTCAGGGCTGCTGATAGTGGGATTCGAACCTACTATCTCCCGGATGCAAGCTCACAACCGCGCGCCTCTACGCGCACGGCCAACTCGTGGCCTTAATTAAGGTAGAGCCCCAGCACTTGCCTGGTGCGAAAATGGCAAACCACGGAAAACCATCTTCAGGGCTGCCGGCAGTGGGATTCGAACCCACTATCTCCCGGATGCAAGCTCACAGCCGCGCGCCTCTAACCACGCGGCCAACTCGCCCGGTCTCCTCCACATTACACACCTTCAACTTTGTATTCATTCTATCGATCTTCATACTGTACTGGATGGTGTCGCTATCTAGAAAAATAAATATTTGTCACTACTAAAATATCAACTTCATTTTATTTTCTTAAGTTGTAACTTCGATATGTTTTATCAGCCTCGTGATGTAAGAGTGGAGTGCATTTCCTAACCCGAGGCCTCGGGATAGTTTGTCTTCAAGTCGAGGGATTTCACTTCCAGTCTGAGGTCTGTACTGTGGTCCACTGAGTCTGGTGAATCCAGATGAGGAGCTGTTTGATACGAGAGACAGCGATTCGGCCAAGAAAATCACACAATTCCTCGAAGATGTCGCCATGTCGACTGCATGGATTTGCTGAATCTGCGCGCGATCTTGCTGCTCAGCAGCCGTCTTGGGCTGGCGACGACCTTTAATGGGCTGTTGTGTCAAGAGCTTGTTTTGTTTTATTGATACTGCTTACATTATTATTTTAGGATCTCGTTCGTGTCAGACGCCTCGGCTGAATTATGAGTGTTGATGACTTCAATTCAGAGGGTCACGGGTTCGATTCTTGGTCTGATCGGGGATTTAAATCGCATCTGATTATTCCCTTGACTCGGAGACTAGGTGTTCTTATTTTTTGTGATCCCATTCTTATTCATATTCGTACAGCACACCACCAACTACCACAAAAACACGTAATTATGAATACATATCTTCGTAAAGTGTTTGATTCTAGAAGAGCATTCGGTCACGAAACATTGCCCCAAATGTTCTACACAGTTCGGACGTCCGATCCCACCAGGAGGTAGAAAATAGGGAAGAAGAAATAGGTTTAATGTTTACAGTTGGCTTTACGTCGCACCGATAAAGATAAGTCTTATGGTGACGATGGGATAGGAAAGGGATAGAAGTGGGAAGGAAGTGGCCGTGGCCTTAATTAAGGTACAGTCCAAGCATTTCCTGGTGTGAAAGTGGGATACCACGGAAAACCACCTTCAGGACTGCCGATATTGGGGTTTGGACCCACTATCTCCCAAATACTGGATACTGGCCGCACTTAAGCGATTGCAGCTGTCGAGCTCGGTAGGTGAAGAAGTATACGGTGATGATTTCAGGATGTTTTACAGTCAGTGGCGTGACCTTCTTTCAGCGTAGTCACTACTCCCATGACCTTCCGTCCATCATTGTTTCTAATGTGGTCCACCCGCATGAGATACGTTTCCCGTAGCAGCATACAACCCTACATGTAACGTGGGAATTTTTCATTTTTCTCGTCCGGTGGCCGGCATTCAAACCTATAAAGTGCACCTGTTATCATTTTGTATCACCTTTTTCCCTTATTCTAAGGCGGCGAAAACAAGAAAGATTCCGAATTGGACCGCCATGTCTTACTCGTTCGGATTCCATATACAACTGTAATTTCTATAGCTTATGACTTAAATTAATAGTCGGATATATCTCAAAGCTTAGTTTAATAATAATAATAATAATAATAATAATAATAATAATAATAATAATAATAATAATAATAATAAGGAGATAGATAACTAGATAGGTAGATAAATAAATATACATTTATCGGCACACTAATCCATATAATTTTAAAGACGCTGAGATGGCAACGCTTTAGATTGAGGAAGTAGAGGCTGTGACATGTTTCAATGGAAATATTCCGGTATATTCCTTGTATAAAAATGGGAAAACTACGATTTATCATCGTCAGGGCTTTCGATGGTGAGGCTCGAACTCGACACACCCCGAATGTAAGCTTACAACTTCACGACACATACCACGAAACTGTCTCGTTCGACTTTATTATTATTATTATTATTATTATTATTATTATTATTATTATTATTATTCATGTTCTTGCCACTACCGTATTCTTTCATTCTTTCGCTCATTGTTCGTTGCAATTTCCTCTTTGTCCTCCTTAGTTTCTCTTCGAACAGTTCGCTCATCACCGTAATTTTAGATCTAGATACCTCTGTTTTCTACGTACTTCTAAGACTCCATATATCGTCGTGAACTTGTTAAAAAACGCATTTTACATGTTCAGCAGTTCCCAATTATATTAGGGTTTACGCATTTCGTGGCGAACTGTTGAATCTCTAGGTGTTAGTGATGTGCTAAAACGAACCCTTGCACTTTGGCGAATGTGAGGTGTTCATTAAAATGGTCTAGGCAATGTTTTATTATTATTATTATTGTTAATGTGAAAATAATGTAAATTGAAGTAAGGAACAATCAATTATTTATTAAGTTAATTTCTAGAGTTTTCTTTGGCCCTTTCCTTGTGAAGTGCCATTCCACTTTTGCTATAAATATTACAAAGCTTGAGCCGTCTGGAGTAATTGTATAGAGACACGTGGATAGCGAGCGGGTGATGATCAGTGTGATGAAATTAGCTTGTCCCATCTCCTTGACTTCTCTAATTACCGGCGGCCATTTGAACCCTGCCTAGCCGGCTGGCTCTGCTTTGCAGGAATTTAATTATCGTCTGATAGCATTAACCTTAGAATTCGAAAATAAAAGTGGATACTCCCTTGAAGGGCCATTGTCGAGAATAGGGTGCGGATATGCGCGATCTAATAAGTTAGAAGTGGATTAGATTGTAATTTTGCTCCCCTATTCGGATGTGTGTATGAAGACGAAATACAAAGGAACCTCTCCTATCGTTGCAATATTAGGATTAAGTCCATCTTTGGTAGTAGGTTGTTTACTTATCTAACTAATGTTTATGAAAATTGCAACAACAAGAAAGAAACACGTGATTGAAATGAACTTTAACAGACCACATATTAGGTGCATGAAAATACACAAATAATTAAGTTTACAGATATATAGATGACTTTTGAGCTTGAGTATTCCGTGTTTTGGCTAGCAATCAGAGCCGTGGTATGGAATGAAACAGCACCGTTTTCGAGATATTTGACTCCTTGGCATTTCAGCCTCCCCCCCCCCCCGCCACAAAAATTGACGAATCGAAACGTTGTTTATACCACTTATTTACATATGCCATTGCAAGAACAGGTGACGTTACGAAAGTTGCTCCAAAACACACATTACTCCATCACCTCCCATGCACTGAGAGGAAATGAAAGTCATGGCGATTCAAACATCCTATTACGGTCTGGCGTAAAGAAGGGCAGGCGGTAAGGAAGTGGAGGTGTCAATCGACGCAGGACGATCGACTTCATCAGAAATATATATCAACATATTACCCATATGAACCAAGCCTCGGCCGCTTCCTTCCCTCTTCCTTGACTATTCCTTCTAATCTCACCTCCCAGAATGTGTATGGTATATAAGATAGGCTGTACGCTTTTTGTGTTAGTTTGCTGTTAACCAGCTATTCATATTGTGGTAAGAGATCTCGTCCTAAAGTTACTAAATGCTACTTTTCTAATATACACAGCTTTGTGTTACGTTATACAGTATACGTAGAGAATATCAGGTGGCTAGTAGGTTCAGTTTGTTTCTTTAAAAGAAGAATCTGTTAGCAAGAGGTAAAGTCCATCATGAAACAATCCATTTCTAGCTGTATTTGCGAGAAGTGTGGGAAAACACTTCTCTGAGGCTATCACAAGAGACATCAATGAGATATCTTGTAGGACAATTTTTCAATGCAAACATTATGGAGGGGAGTTCAGGAACGCTTTCAACGCTCAACGTCACGAAGCCGCGTGTAATGTACCTTCATCGAGAAGAAAATATAAAGAGCTCAACCATATTCAAGCAAATACTGTTTTATTTAAAAAAAATACACCTCTGCGAGAGATTTTTAATTCTCCCTTGTTGTCTAGGCCTGCTACAAGTTCTGTTACTAAGCACAAATTTCAAGATAAAGATAAGCAAGATAATGATGATGATGCTGATGATAATAGTGATAAAAAGAAAAAGGAGAAAGATAAGAAAAAGAACATCTCAATGTTTCTTTGCCATTACAGCTTTATGATTTTTACAGTACTTCACTTTCGAAGCCTACTACACGTTCTGTGGCCGTGAAAACATATCAAGAAGAGATCGAAGATGAAGTAGAAGAAGATTTCAACGATTCTTTCCTATCAAAACGAGTTAAGTTTGCACCTAGAAACGCTACTGCAGAAGCACGTATTACACCAAAACAAGTCCCTACACATCAACTGTCTGAATCCAGGCTCAAAATTCACAACAAGCCTCTGTTACCCCATGTAGACATAAAATACTGTAAAGACCCTAACCTACTAGTAAAACGTTTGCAACTGCTGAGAGCCAATTAAGATGCTGCTTACACAGAGTATAAAGCAGATATTTTTGAAATAGAGCAAGAATACGTCGTGCAGGTATTATTGAGTAATATCTCTACAAAGTGAAGACCTTACCCGTAAGCTCTCTCTCGATAGCACAGCAGCCTGAACACATTCCTACATTCCCACAACCTACCCTCACCCTCACTTTTACCTAAATCATACTTCTGTAGCATACAGTGGATCGAGTAGCTATACTGGTAAGACCCTTTTCCAACATTCTCCCTGAACTTCGTCTCTATTTGTAGAGTCATCTCAAGCCCGGATAAAATAGGAGAGACATCCTAAATACTAGAAAAATGTAAGCCCTTTTTCCCTTTGGGCCTTTTGCTATTTCGCTCTTTAGCCCTTTTACAATTTTACCCTTTTTCCCTTTTTCTATTTGGCCCATTTGCCCCCTTTCGCTATTTAGCCATTTTGCCATTAGGCTCTTTTGTCCCTTTAGCCATTTAGCCCTTTTTACCCTTTCGCTCTTTCGTTCTTTATGCGGTTGCGCCCTCGCAGAGGGAGTAGAGTATTGGCTACACTTCTGCAAGACAGGCCTACAACCTCTGCCACTGTATTTATGGCGATTTCTGCCTTCGAACACCCCGGTTGACTTGTAACCCTAGCACCCGCATACCTCTAAGCTTTGACTAGTTGATGTTAGAACCCTCACAGAGGGAGTAGAGTACTGGCTGCACCACGGTAAGACGAGCTTACAACTCTCGCTGTGGAGTTAATAGCGGTTTCTGCCTTCTAACATCCCAGTTGGCTTGTAACCCTAACACCTACATACCTCCAAGCTTTGAGCGGCTATCTTTCTTCGAGAGCCCTAGTGCAGCTCTCTCCGATTTGGTCCCATAAGAGCCCATGTATACGCAAGTGCCCCTGCGCTAAACTGAAGTTAGAAAGGGCATCCGGTTAGGAGGATGAAAAGCCCACATTACCCGAATGCGCGACAAGCCTTAGAACAAAATCCCTGTGGCAGCCCTCTAGTTAGGTCCATACGCTAAAATTATAGCAGCCATCTTGCATAGTAGCCCTTGCCTAAATCTCGATGTTAGGTTAATAAAACTAATAGGTCATAAGTTAGAAGTTGTGAGCCTCTGAAGCAGTCCTCTGGTTAGGTCTAAACGAATAGAGTATATCAGCCATCTTGCATAACAGCCCTTTCATCAGTTCTCGAATATCAGGCTGACAAACCTAATAGGCCATATGTTAGAATTTGTGAGCCCCTGAGGCAGCACTCTAGTTAGGTCTATACGAATAGAGTATAGCTTCTCTTGCTTCAGTTATCGAATTTCAGACTGATAAATCTAATAGGTCATTAGTTACAAGTTGTGAGCCCCTGAGGCAGCCCTCTAGTTAGGTCTATAGGAATAGAGTATAGCAGCTATTTTGGATAGCAGCCCTTGCCTCAGTTTTCGAATGTTAGGTTGATAAAATGAATAAATCATAAGTTACATATTGTGAGCCCTTGAGGTATCTCTTTAGAGTTAGGCCCATAAGAACAATGTATCACTATAAGCTCTTGGTCCATCACCTTAAAATTAGTCTCATATAAGCAACGTGTTGCGGCCATCTTGTCTCGGGGGCCCTAGATCTAGGAAGTAGCACGCTGCCGCCATCTTGCGCATTCGTCCCTAGGCGATCTTCTTAAGACCTATGTATACCTCCGATCCTACCCTGGGCCATCTTTCTCCATAAGAGTCTATATGTAGCCTCCATCTTGCGCATTTTCCCCTGGCCCAGTTCCCAGGAGTTAGTCCCATAAGAGCCCATGTATAACGGCCATCTTACGCATTAGCCCCTGCGTCAGCTCCGGCTCTTTTTTCCTACTGTGGATCAAGAAATGGTGGGTTCGTACGACACTGTCGACAACCCAGAAGTTGGTATTTCCATGATTTACCATCTTCACACCAGGCCTAAACTGAGACCATGGTCCCTTCCTTTCCACTTCTAGCATTGTCAAATTCTATCGTCGCTACAAGACCTGGCACAGGTGGTGTGAAATAAAACCAACAGCCAAAGGAAGAGGAGGAAAAAGTATAAAATAAATTAAAATGTATATGCAGACTAGGAGACGAAAGACAGCAAAGCATGTGAGTAATTTTGCAGACAAACCAAGCATTTTTTAGCGTAAACATAAAAAATAAATCATACGTAAAATATTGTCAGTAAAGTAGCAATATGGGCCTCACAGCAAAGTAACGTTACAGCTTTTCGGAATAGTAATAACCAACAAGAACAGGTCAGTACACGTTTCGGGTCAATGATCCGACATTCACTCTTTTCTTCCTTTCTCAATATGTCTTGTCTAGCGCTATTCATTATCATCATATGAAAAAGCATGCAGGAGGTAGATTACGGCAAATAAAATTTTTTATAGCCTTATGAATTCATATTATTTTGATTAAGGAATATGCGGGACGTCTGAAATTACAAAAATGTTTACAGGACTTACTGTTCTGAACCAAAAATAAAACTCCAGCTTTTTATACCCCGAGTGAAAGGCTACCAGAAGACCATCAAGGATTTTTAACTTCAATCGTGAGCAACTTCTTCATCAGACTGTGCAGCGTGTGGCCGGCCGAACTGCCTTGTTTGCTAACCTAGGGCGGTGCGCTACATTAGCTCACTGATAGGTCACTCGCTTACACGCAACCTTGTTAGTAATAGTGGCGTATCTCAGAGTAGTGTCTGATCAAAATCCCTGGATACTGTAACGTTTTCATCTTGATTATCGTCTGCTAAGGTATCTTGAACCTCCCAGCGTTAAAAATTTAACGTCCTAGTAGGAATATACCCCCGAGTTTAGGTAAGAACAATGTAGTCTTTTCATTAAAAATAGTGGTAAATGCAGTACATTTCGTGCCTGCCAAAGTTTGACTCCTAGAAGCGTATGCAAAATAATTACTGAAGTGACACAGTCATGTAATGTAATTTGTATAACGAAAGTAAACATTACACACATGCCTTGTAGTATTTACTGATATTAAGGGCTAAGTTTAATACAGCGTATAGTAGGATATAAGCTAAACAAACAATGTAGTAAATAAGTTAATAAATAATTTACGTTAATACTGTGTTTTATTACGTGTTAATCAGAAAGGTACACTACTGTCTATTCAATGGATGATGGATCCTCTCTTACATTATTGGGTGTATTATGCCTATAAATTTTCTTCTATTTATTTTGAAACACGCTGCATTAGCGACTTTTTGGGTCGTTATGTTGAGAAATTCTCTTTTCAACCCCCCTTCACCTTTTACGTGCATCGCAAAATGAATTGCTATGATTCAAGTTACCATTTTCCCTGAAATTCCCAACAGTCACTTTTCCATCATGATGTAACAGGTAATGGTATAAAATTAAACTTAAAATTAAATGAAATCAAAATATCAAGTTAATATTGTAATGTTCCTACTGAAAGTCGATGCAGAATTTAGCGAGCATGATGCATAAAACTGTAAAACATATTTTTATGCATACATAAATTTGTAAGAAGCAGTCTACTATGTTAGGCATATTGCATCGTACTTCACAAACCTAGCACAAGGTGGCGAATGAGATAGTTGAAGATGTCACCGCGTGGTGGTAGTTCTAGCTGTCGTGACTGTGTATGTGACACCGTACCTTCGGATAGATCTGTCAGTGTTGTGTTTATATTACAATATTAGTTCCGCGATATGAATAAATGATTGATTGTCGAATACACAATGTAGCTAATTGCGTGTTAGTGTGGTGAATAGTTTAGCATTTTTGGAGGTAACGGTACAAAATGCAAACATATGCTTGAAGAAAAATTTATTCAACGACGAACAAAATATTACGTCGTTGCCGGTACGAAACCTCCTATGTGTTAATATTTTTGGAGATATACTGACCCGCAGCACATACATTATGAAGAGCGAGAATGCCTTAACAACTGTCACACAATATTGCACCTTAGATGACACAACCTTACCGGCCAAAGTTCTAAGCTAAAATATTTCACATAGGAGGTTTTGTCCCGGCAACGACGATATACCATTCTTGTCGAAATAGAAATAAACATCAACACTAGACCAGACTAGTATGTGGAGGACATTAAAACCAGGTTATTATGATTGCAGAGAAATTGGGTGACTGTCGAACAGGAATACTAACTTGGAGTAAAACGCCAAACCAAGCGGGGAAATGAACCAGGTATGGACATGGAAGCAGGTGGCTTTCAATACAATTTATATTTAGTGAAGAAACGCGTAACTTCTGGAGAAAGATTGATTCCAGCAAGTCACATTACTGAAGCACAATTACTCACTATTTCAAGACACGACCATTCCTTGCTTGTCCATATTAGATGAATACTTCGATTTTCCGAAGACAGGCTATTTATATCCTAATTATATTTAACGACAAATTACTATCTATGCTCTACTGAACCGTGATTTTCTGTGATCACTTGACAATTGTGCTACATTAACTTTTCATAAGGATTTGTCATTATTACTGAAAAGTTTCTTACCCCGGTCGTAGAACTATAGTGGTCGTTGTGGCTTTTGACTGATTCATGATCCCATTGCCATGATTTCTTAGTAATTAAAATATAGTTACAGGTTTAATATCACCCATGCTGGAATATATGAAAACTTCTACCTCACTACTAAGATAGTAATGTTATGCTAATGGCTTTATGTCGCACCGACACAGATAGGTCTTATGGCAACGACTGGGTAGGAAAGGTCTAGGAGTTGGAAGAAAGCGGCCGGGGCTTTAATGAAGGTAGAGCCCCAGCAATTGCCTGGTGTGAAAATGAGAAACCATGGACTGCCGACAGTGGGATTCAAACCTACTATCGCCCGGATGCAAGCTCACAGCCATGCGCCCCTAACCGCACGTCCAACTCACCCGGTAGTAATGTTATCATAACGCATAGTCATTTTTAGTTGTAGTGCTAGACGGCGGTAACCACGAACTCCATAATTCACTCCACAGGAGCTTCCCTAAAGGAAATGTAAGTAGAAATGATGCGGAGGAGCGCACACACTTGCAAAACACAAACACACGTAATGTACTACATTACGCGCCACATATTGAAGTTCTATGTAATAATATCACGCTACTCATTCCAATAAAGATTGATTTATGTATTTATTTAATACCATATATGTAATTCATCAAACGACGTAGCTATGCTGATAGACTGGATCCTTTATGATCAACGAAGTTAACCTTTATGTGAATGGTGTAGCATATCTCAAATAAGGATTTAAAAGTCCACACTTCTAACCCTGCGAGCAAAAAAATCATTTTTTAAAATATCCTAGGGATATCAGTTACGAATTTTAGGTAAATGAAATATAAGAAAGTGTGAGAATATATTCTTTATTTATTCGTTAAAAACTATAATCCTTTTCTTAATCATTTTTATCCAGTCGATTCTATTAGCAGTTTGCCTTTTTCTACCATTACGAGCGCTAATGTGAGTCAATGCAGAGTTTCACTCAAGCGCCACTACGAGCGCTAATGTGGGTCAATGCATTGTTCCACTTAAGCGCCACTACGAGAACTAATGTGAGTCAATGCAGAGTTTCACTCAAGCGCCACTACGAGCGGTAATATGGGTCAATGCAGAGTTTCACTCAAGCGCCACTATGAGCGCTAATGTGAGTCAATGCATTGTTCCACTTAAGCGCCACTAAGAGCGCTAATGGGAATCAATGCAGAGTTTCACTCAAGCGCCACTACGAGCGCTAATGTGAGTCAATGCAGAGTTTCACTCAAGCGCCACCACGAGCGCTAATGTGAGTCAATGCAGAGTTTCACTCAAGCGCCATTACGAGCGCTAATGTGAGTCAATGCAGAGTTTCACTCAAGCGCCACTACGAGCGCTAATGTGGGCCAATACATTGTTCCACATAAGCGCCACTACGAGCGCTAATGTGAGTCAATGCTGAGTTTCACTCAAGCGCCACTAAGAGCGCTAATGTGGGTCAATGCATTGTTCCACTTAAGCGCTACTACGAGCGCTAATGTGAGTCAATGCAGAGTTTCACTCAAGCGCCACTACGAGCGCTAATGTGGGTCAATGCATTGTTCCACTTAAGCGCCACTACGAGCACTAATGTGAGTCAATGCAGAGTTTCACCTAAACACTTATCACTACATTCGGTTTGGACATTTTTCAAAATTTTAAAAGAAACTCCGGAGGGTATTGAACCGAGGAACACATTACAGAAATATTTATGTAAATAAGTCAATTTGTCTAGGATTTGGATAAAAAATAAAAGAAACAAGCGATTTCAGGCTGTTTTCCCAGAACTGCATTTAGGCCTAAAGTGGTTTCGAATTTTCTTTTAGTTTAATAGATACATCCATAAGACTCACAATTTGAAAATTTTCCGCAGCCTTTAGTCCTTCAAATGTCGGAACAATTGAGGGAATTGCTTATTTTTTTGTTTTTCGTAGTGTGGGGAAACCTTCATTGTCTGCCAAGAAATGTTTTCACCATAAAAATGATTGGTGCCTCTGGCGGGAATTTCGTAAACTAGTGCGTGCTTCCCACACAGTCGAGGAAGCTAATGAAGTATCTTTGATATTGGTTGCTGGATGGTCGGCTACACTCTGGATTTACGGTAGTCTCTACTGATGAGAAGAAAGAGGTTAGAACATGCTGCACTGAGTTGAAGTTCGAAATAGTTCTAAATCACTAAGTCAAATTTTTAAGACTTGAATCTCACACTAATACATTTCATTTTAAAGACGCTGAGATGACTGGGGAAGTAGAAGCTGTGACATGTTTTAATGGAAATATCTCGGAATATTCCTGGTATGAAGATGGGTAAACTACGATGCATTCTTCGTGGATACAGTGGGTTCACATTTATTTTATTTCTTACGCAGAATGTAACGAATTTCTTAGTTTCAATAAAGACAAGAATTGCTACACAGGTCTGCAATGATTCCCCTGGTATCTATGACTGATGATAACCTTAAACACAAAGTGGACCTGATATCTGGGATGTAGGCTGAATCATGAGTTCATCTACGATTTTATCAATGAATGAACTCCCTTTATACGTATACAGTAGAGTCCCGCAAACTCGATCTAAAGTGTGGACTGAGTGGGTGTCGAGTTTCCAAAATGTTCACTTTTACGGAGTATGGAGGCGAATTATCCACAAATGACAATATTTTCCTAGCACAATACAGTACAACATACCAAAAAATAACAGTTAAAAATTAAAAATTCAACTTGAAAAACAAACTGAAGGAATTACTAGATCCTTGTAGGAAAAGTTGTTGTGATGCTTGACTGTCTATCGCAATTAGTTCGTCTTTATGCAGCTCCGTCACGTAGGCGATGGAGAAACAAAATGTCCATGGCAGATGCATCTTGCTCCCCCACGAAACGGAAAATTTCTTCAGCGGTATGTGCTACTTCACTGTTAAACACCTTTTCAACTTTTCCGCTGCCGGCCATTTCTTCGCCGTTTAATTCATCTTCTTTTTTTATCTTGGAGTTAGAAAGAGCTTTCTAGCTGATGGCATCCCACACGAGGGTTCAAAATTGATATTTAGATGGGCAAATCGTCAATTTAAAAAAACTGGAAATTTTGAACTTTATGATTATTCAAAAATTATATTGGTGTTATGTCTTTGGCCTATTTGTGAATAAATCGAGACGAGAATCTTCCGAATTGAATGACGCGTTAACTTGATACGGTGCTCCGTAACGTACAGAGTGTGCGTAATCGACTTTTCAAATTACGAGGCCCATAGGGAAGTGGTTGCATCATCGTGCTAAATTTGTTGATGTGTCTTTTAGTTGAGACCTTGAGTTACCTAACAATTTCGGAAAATCGAATGTTTTACTTACAGTTTGTCAGAAATAGCCTCGGTATATATGGTCATTGCGTCTGCGAAAACCGCAATGTTTTAATGTTGTGGGAGAAATACCGACCCGCTGCACACATATCAACAGAGAGAATTCCTAAAGTTGATATCACAATATTGAACCTCAAATGGCAGAACCTTACCGGCCAACGTTCTAAGTGGTTTTGCCAGGCGCAACGACTAATACTGATTTTCGCAACGGCAATTTTTAGTACTTGACGCGGAGCGAGACGTTGCCATGCATTAATTCATGCTTTTTGTTTTACTGAAACATATATTTGTTTACACAAATCATCAATACAAGTTCATTTTTAACAAACTCAGCAAATTAAATGACATACACATGTGTGAAAAATATGCACATTAATTACAGTTAAACACAGTAGTTCACAAACTCCGCAATTTTTTGTGTTGTTTTGGTTTTTACATAATTCAATTCAGTTCAATGATTCAAGAAATATTGTAAGTGTATAGAACTTGAGGTAACTATCTGTGTTTTAAGTTGGTCAGTATAATTTCATGTTCCCAACAACCTTCAGGGTCACTCGCACACGCTCACTGTATGGGATATACTTGGTAACATTAATGCATTTTCACTGAAAACCTGGAACTGATGTTCAGAATTGATTGAGACACCTATCAAAGGCCGGGATTAAACGTTTACTTTGTATCAAGGACCAGCGTTCCCGCCTGATATAAGAGAGGAATCCAGTGACTGTTGTCTGTGTGGGCTGGTTCCTCTGATGAAGGATGTAGTACACACTCGCTGCTGTCATCCATACTATGGTGTTGTTTGTGGTGCTGGGGGTAAAGGAAAAGGCCAACGTCAGGATCCGTTCTTGTAAGGTTGGTTGCGGTGTGATGTGCAATAGACGACAGATCCTTGAAAAAGTCCATCTCCATACATCTGCGGCTCTGGTGCAGGATGTGATGCGATGATAGAGGGTATCCGTTTGTGTGCAGTATTCGCAGACGTTGGTGTCAGCTCGCCCATGTCGATATAGTTTGTCCCGAATGGGGTGTATTTCATTGACTAAGAAATATAATGTCTCCTTCCAGTGCAAGGGTAGCCACTTGTTATGCACATTACGCCATATCATATTCCATCGCCGTAAGGGGTACTTAGCCTGTATAGCAGGTGGCCTTGTGTGATGGGTCATTATGTATGCGTATAATTTCCTCGTTGTTGTTTCTGATTCGCAAGCCTGGTGGTTGTTTCAAGGAAGTCCTTCTATGAAGGCGATAATTCGTCTGAGAGGCGCCGTTGTTTGACCAGCATTTTCATTATCACTCAGGATCAAAGTCAAGACTGATTTTGCGTAGTTGTTGGGTGATGTCTTGCATGGAATTAAGTTGCGTGCTAGTAAGGCAGTGCATTTAGATTCGATGCAGACAAGACCTAGTCCGCCTTGCAAGTTCTCTCGGTATAGTTGCGTTCTTGCTATTCTGTAGGGTTGTCCTTTCCATAAATAATACCCCATACTCAACGTCATTTGCTTCAAAATAACCGTGGGTGCTGGAAGAATTTGAGCGAGGTACCACAATTTACTGAGTATGAAGGTGTTAATAACCCACACCTTTTGTATTACATTTAGATGTCGGAGATGGTATGCATTTATCGCCGTCCGCACTATGTGTAGCTGTCTGCTCCAATTCTCCGTGATCATGACTTGGAAGTTGTTGCAACATTAATGCCTAGTATTTTGATCCTGTCGACGGTGGGTATCCATGTTGTTACTCGTGGCCAGGCGGCAAATGGCAACAGTGCTGATTTTCGCACATTTAACTGGGCACAAGAGTGTAGTTCATAAGTATGGATGATATTTTTTAGTGTGTCGATCTGAGATGCGGTACTTAGTATAACGGGTACGTCATCTGCATACACTTGTGCACTGATCTTTGACTGTCCTAGCTGTATTCCTGGAAGCTGATCCACTAGTTGTCGTATGAAGGGTTAGATGCTTAGTGCAAATGAAATGGTTGACAGCGGACATCCTTGTCGTATGGAGTTCTTAATTTGTATCGGTTTGGTTAAGTAACCATTTACTTGTATTCTAGAAGTAGCTCCTTGATACATACTTTGCAGTGTTGCTGTTAGTCTGAGGGGGAAGGCGAATTTGTGGAGTACTGACCACAAGTATTTATGTGAAACTCTATCAAATGCCTGAGCGAAGTCTAAGTTGAGAAGCGCGGCTTGTGTTGTAGGTTCTATGCCCATGTGTAAGATGAAATTCCGTAGATTGTTAAGCCCAGTGACAATGTTAGATTTCTCCATGACGCTGTGTTGCTCAGGACCCAGAATGTTCGGTAGTACTGCTTTGATGCGCATGGCTAATATTTTTGTAAGAAGCTTATAGTCTGTATTAATAAGAGTGAGTGGTCTGTAGTCGGATAGGGATTTAGGGTATTTAATTGTTGGCACCATGACGACGATTCCCTGTGCGAATTCCAAACACTGAATATTTCTCGTAAACAGTTCCTGAAAAAGTGATAGCAAATCAGTTTTCAGTAGATCATAGTACTGTTTATAAAATTCAAATGATACCCCATCTGGACCTGGGGATTTATTTCTACTGGCTGCGAAAACTACGTGCCGCAATTCTTCTTCTGTGATATCAGCTTCTAGGCGCTCGGCGTCTTGGAGGCTAAGGTGTAGATGGATAGCGTTGAGAAAAGGGGAAGTGTCGGCTGGGGGCGACTCGTTATTCTGGGCGAAGATATTTGTATAGTGGGTAGTAACTTCGCGAAGGATTTGTGTTGTTCCACTGACAATCCCACTTGCTGTTTGTAATTGAACAATGAATTTATTTTTATGGCAGTTGGCGTCTTTGGCGATATGGTAGAGAAATGTGCGTTCTTCAACGGTGACTGATGGGTGGTGTGTTCGGATTTTAATACCTTCTAGTATCTGTTGCTGTTTTGTGCAGATGATATGTTTGGTTTCTGTCAGTCGGTGATGGACAACGTGGCCTTGTTGTTGTAGTCGACTGTAATTGTGTAACGCTTCTTGGTAGAACTGCGATGTGTATCGTTGTTCTTCTGACTTGGTGTATGATAAGTTGCGTAAAAACTGACGTATACCGGGTTTTGCTTCTTGGATCCACCACTGCAAGAGTGTTGGATAGTAGTTTTTCCGCCTGGTTATTTGGGCCCATTTTCGGGGAAATTCTTCCATTGCTTCTGGCGAGGTAAGAAGTCTGTTATTCAGTTTCCAGTAACCTCGTCCCAGTAATGGGATAGACGTGCGAGATTTTAGTGTGAGGACGACCGTGTGATGGTCCGTAAAAGGAACAGGAAGAACACTAATAGTATGAGTACTGGAGTATAAAGTTTGAGAAAGGTATACCCTATCCCAGGGATGGCGAACCTATGCCACGCGTGTCATTAGGTGACACGCGAACACGATTTCGGTGGCACACCACATGCGCACATTAAAATTTTTATGTACGTTTTGTACTGTAGACTATACGTATCTCATGCATCGTATAGTCATAGTGTTTCAAGTTTAAGAAATACATACCGAAAATCTAAATTCTAGTTCCATTCGGACGTGCATTATGCCAACACTGCAACACTGATAGGTCAGGAAGTCAAAAGAAATAAATGTCAGATGCGGCCGACGAGACATTCGCTCACCCACATCAGTGAATTGGTGAAGTTTGGCTTGTGTGTGGTTGCCAGCATCGCGCAGTTATTCTTAGTGAGTAACTGTTTATTGTTTTGAATTTTGTAAGACCAATAGTTGCCAAGAAATTATCCCAATTTCGAAATTTGGAGAAACTATCGCACTTTATTTCAAAACCTCATATTGCACAAATGAGTCTTTTTTTTTTTGAGTGGTTAGACATTGGAGTTGACTGAATTTTAAGGAAGCATTTATGGGTGAAAAAGTTCGTACAACTTGATGAAGCATTAGTGAAAATCTAGTGTGCTGTTCATGATGAATGCTCTCTCCAGAAGCCGGAGAACTTAATACTTGAACAGTGAAACATCTTCCCAGAAAAGTTTTCGGCGCTACTTACTTTGTTTGGGTCATCATACGCCTGCAAGCAGCTATTTTCTACTATGAATGTTGTGAAGACAAGTTATGAAACTAACATAAATGACGTAGCTTCGAAGTATTTTTGCGGTATTGGAAAAATACGACCACGAAACATGCAATCACATGTATTAGGTATTTTAAAATATATATGTAATAACATATTATGAAACATAATTGGGAATTAGGGATGGAAGTCGGTGGTGGCGATGGTGAGTGGAGGCGGGGGTTGTGGCCATTACAAACGAAAATAACAAGTGGCACAGTAGACAGTTGAGAATAATAATCCGGACATAAAATGGCACAGTAGTTGGAAAAGTTTCGCCATCCCTGCCCTATCCAGTCTGGATGCAGATGTGGATCTATGGAATGTAAATTCGACGTAGTCTTTATGTTTGTATTACCATGCGTCTACCATATGCAAGCGTTTGACTATCTCGGATAGTGTTGGAGACGAGTTGGGTATTTGTCCTGGTTGGTCTTTCAGGTGTAACACACAATTGAAATCACCACCTAATACTACATCGGTTCCACGTGTAAAATGGATAGTTAGTTCCTCCATAAAATATTTCTCTCTCTCCATTCGGTTTTGTGAGCCTGAAGGACTGTAGACATTAATGTATTCTGTATTGTCACATAAGGCTGAAATGACTTGACCACTGGGGTTCGGTATGAATTCAGTCATTGTTAATCCTGGTCGGTAAACGATCGCTGTTCCCCTTGGGACCTGCCCTACTCATATGGATGGAGGATATCCAAATTTGTTAAACAAACCTCTTGTAAGAAAAGTATGTCTATGTCATTCTCGGTTATAAACTTCTTAAGGAGGGTTAACTTGCTAGGACTGGTTATTCCATTTATATTAGCTGTAGTAATAGTGCGCAAAGGCATAAGTATGTACAGTAGATATAGTCCCCACTATAGCAAGAGATGATGATTCCAGTTTATCATGTTTGGGATATAGCATATGGGGGTAAGGCGCCCCTATTAAAACATCTATAAATTCCTGTGAGCGGTTTTCATAAATTGTAATTTAGTTCCTTCAGTACAGATATTAACTGCGTTTCGAACATCTGTAGGGAGTCTGGTGAATGTGTGTTGTAGTTGGCACGCATGATATTTAGAAATTCAGGAACATACTCATGCAATTCTGTTCGATGGCACGCCCTCAGAACAGAGAAAATCGGGCCATGGCTGGGCGCTGTGTTCATGTGGCAGAGATCGTTCATTATTCTACGAACTTCTTCACCATTGGCATCCTGTAGTTGGACCTGATCACAGGTCGCAGTCTTTTGGGTTCTCGATCTAGAGTCCTTGGCACTGTTTGTAGTCTGAGACTGTTTACGTGTTTTAGTGCGTTTCTTGGGGTGTTGTGTCAAACCTTCCGGAGCTGATGACGTATCAGAGTCCTCGGCTGAGGGACTGATCATCATTTCTTGAATGTCTTTTTCAGACAGTTTCGGTTTCTTACGGTTAGCAATTTGGCTCGTGTCTGTGCTGCCAGTTATGGGCAAGTTCGGTCCTGATGTACTAAGAACCTGTTGTTCACTTGCTACGTCATCTGGTGTAGTGTTTTCCTGCACGGGCACGGAAGCGGGTGATACACTCGACTGGCCTTGGCCTTCGTCGCTACTAGGGTTAGTCTGCCTTGCTAGGGGCGGGTACTCCGCATTGTACTATTGCTGTTGTACTTCTGGCGTGTTTACGGCTGGCTGTTCGCCGGGCTCTGCGCGGATATTTTCTAAACGTGTCATTGGTCTGTAGCGACGCGGACAACCAATTCTGAGATGGTCACTAGAATTACAAACAGCGCAGGTTTTTTCTTGACCGTCATGTACAACTTGTCCCTTAAACCCTTCTATGACGATAAAAGATGGAATTTGATTTTGGAGGTCTATTTGTATTTGCCTAATCCCGTTTGCAACTGGTAACTTATAATAATGTGACCAGTATTCATTCGTAACCGATTTAACGGTACCATATTTTGCGAAGCATGTCCGTATTCTTTCATTTGGTACTTCAGGGGGAATGTTAAATAGCCTTACTCTTGTTGCCTCAATGCCAGCTGCGGTAATTTCGACTGGGACGCGTTCGCCAGTAAATAGCGTGACACAGTTTTGTCCAGAAAAGTTAGTCAATAGCTTATCAAAAATGTTGCGTGAAATTACCTTAATGTAGACAGAATTCGTTGAGGCGTCTAGCTGCAGGGCTTCCAATTGGTCCACAGTGATCTTCATTATGTCTGCTACCCATGTGTGGATTTCAGCGGCTGAGGGTCGAGTTGTATTTCGTTGGAAGGAGCACTTCAAGGTATTTTTCCTGGTATGTTGCATGTTTCTTTCTTGTATTTCCTTAATTACTGATACATAAACACAGCACTTTAAAAGTGAGCGGCGCACTTAACTGGATTTACCGTTGGTTAATTTCACTAAACACGTTCAGTAAACGAGTGAGCTGTATCGGACAACCTTCTCCGGCCAGTGCTTGGACGGAACTAACCTTAAGGTAAGCGACACTGGATATGGTAACGATTTAGAGGCGTAACCATGTGGTGTTGGCTGGTGGAAAAGCAGAAAGAAACTGCTCGGGTGACATTGAGTGTGCCACAAAAGGTCATCAACATGCTAACAGCTATGACGACGGCCTCCATGGCCTTTGGTCACTGGAGTCCCGGATTCGATTCCCGGCTGAGTCGGGGATTTTTAACTTCGTCTGGTTAATTTCTCCGTTCAGCGGCTGGGTATTTTTGTTCGTCCTAAATGTGTAAGTTAAATTCATCAAAGTCAATCCATAATTAATAATCAGAAACATACAAAATTGTCAATTCATAATTAATAATCGGAAACATACAAAATTGTCAATTCATAATTAATAATCAGAAATATACAACACTGTAGTTGGCCAAATGGTCTTTAAGACCGAAAAAATTAAACAATAAAAAACAGGTATAACACAGAGCGCCAAGGGTTTTGTCGGTCTTTCAAAATCAACTAGCTCATCCCAAATACAGGAATTTGGGAATATGAGACGAACACTGGCCACTGATCCACATAGGTATCTTTAGCTTTCTGAATGCTTCCGAGGAAGAAAAATCTTTCGGAACCTTTCAAGCAGGGACAATTCCGTATCAACAGTTAGCCTTCTGTAGTTTGTGGGTCATAAAGCAAATTACATTATTATTAAAAGGTAGGTGTTTATATTTTTGCGTAGACTATTCTTTAGTCGTGGTTTCACATTAACCTGCATCTCACTTCTCCACATCTCATCACCTTTACCGTCGTTATTCTGCATTGTTTGGTGGTTGTAATATGTTTAGATCGTATTTTGAATTCGTATATATTGCATTTTCCGGTTATATCTTGCCAGATATAGTAAACATTATATATATAATATTCCATGTAAACATAATATTACCAGACTGGGCTCCTATCTCAGAAGTAGGTGCACAGGAAGCTGGAATATTAACAACTAGCGCAGCACAGCCAAACATGAAGGATCATGATCTTTCACCCTTCTGGCTCGTACAAATTCTCTTTTTCTATCCAATCTTTTCTCCCCGAACTGTTTAGACAGCAACATGTCCATTCCGCTAAATTAAGGCTGCGAGGGACAATGTCGGAAGAGATTTGCTGAAAGTTACACTTATGAATTTCGGAAGAAAGGTCACTTTTTAGAATAATTACCATAATATTAGTTCTTACCCCTTCATTCTCAAAGGTCCTGAAACAGATTTCTTGACCGCCTCCGTGATCTAGTAGCTTCCTCGCCTATAAGTCCGGATTTGATTTCCGATACCGCCTCGAAGATAAAATTTCTATAAGTGACTGGAAAAAGTTTCACTTTGCTTCATGTAACACTACTGAGAATAAAAGAGGCTTATAATACTTCTTTCGGCCAAATTACGTGCGGTTTTATTTTAATGTTTTACGTCACTTCAGTTCCAAATGAAGGCTGGAATTGTATCTCGATATAGGCCTCGGTTTTTTCGCAATTCTATACTAGGTTATTACTAAAGACGCACACAGGTATAGATGAAACAATTGCCACTGCTTTACCAGATAAACTGCACAACCCACTGGCACATACAAAAGCCCAATGTATACTAAATATACATTTTCATGGAACAGGGATTTCTAATACGTGTGTCATTCAGTACATGTCTTGACGGCGATTTTCTTCGATATTTGTAGACTAATTCTGAAATAATTCTAGAGTGATATAGAATTTCTATTCCTGAGCCGAAATAACCACAATTAGATATTACGAGTAGTTAAAATAAATTATAACAGAGATTTTCATTTGTCAACAACATGATTAACTCCTATAATAATTTAGAATGGCTGCGTGCGTAAGTTTTGATCCCATTCGTTTGATAGAAATACTATAGGAGAAATTAAATAACTGACGATATTCTGCATATGAACGTGATATTTTAATAGTGGCACTGTTCTAGTTTCATTATAAATAGAGGTAACCACGTATTACGACTGCATGCGAAAATTATTTCCACATTAACATTGAATCTATCCAACTTCCTTCTACCATAACTGGAATGCACACAAATTAAGGTCTGTTAGGAAAACCTACAAGTAAGGAATTTTGTTTTAACAGTGGTACAACACAACTGCACCAAGTGACTCAGATGATGCAGATATACGAAATCATGATCAAAGTTATCAAATCCCTAAAGGTATAGTGCATATTTTCCTGAAAGGTGAGTCTATTCTTGAAAATTAGATTATGATAGAATATCAATTAAATTAAATAAGTAAATAAAATAAAATAATAATAATAATAATAATAATAATAATAATAATAATAATAATAATAATAATAATAATAATAATAATAATAATAATAATAATAATAATAATAATAATAATAATAATAATAATAATAATAATAGGGAAACAACACCCAAATGGATGACAGTTGAAAGAGAAAGGATTCAGAAAGTGTAGAAATTCAAATGTCTGGATGAGTGGATATACAATACCTGCCAGAAAGAGAGGCACTGTTATCGAGAATTAACAAGATGATTTTGGCACATTAACTATGAATAATATATCGATTAATGTGAAACTCAGACACTACCAGACAGTAATCCGCTCGGAAGCTTTATATGCAGCTGAATGTTTAAACATGATTAAAAGAGGATTGGTCAAGTTGGAACTAGTGGAAATAAAGGAAGATACTGGGACCCCAAAAACAGAGGATGTATCGTATGGAAAGAAAGGAAAGCAAGAATTATATCTGAAAATGGAAAAGATCTCATATACGATCCAGAAGAGGAGAACCATGTTCTTCGGACATATCTAGAGAATGAACTCGGGAAGACTGACTAATCAGATAATAAGAGTTTTTAAGATCAGGAAAACTACGTTGCGCTGGTATCAGTAGGTGAAGGAGGACCTGGAAGAAATGGGAATACAAGGAACGTAAATCAACAACAGGAATGATTAAAAGGCGAGGATCAAGGCCAAGAACAGAAAAAGTTCGATCCCGTACACAAACGCCATGGACAGAAGAAAGGAGGAGACTGCAGAGTGACAGGATGAAGAATACTAGACGAGGATTAAAGCCCAGAAGCAGATGAAGCTGAATTCGAATTAACGTGGTCCATAGTCAGAAAAAACGAAATAATAATAATAATAATAATAATAATAATAATAATAATAATAATAATAATAATAATAATAATAATAATAAGTTACGAATAAGCCCAGTTACAACTGCATAAAGTACTCCACTTAAGTTTATGCTGTTTTCCTATTATTATTACTTACAGGCAATAGGATTATGCATTTTAGATTATGCAAGACGTATCTACACACTCATTTTCAATTTAGATAACAGTTCAGAAGACACACAACTTAGCTAGAGCAAAAGTATTGGCTTATTTTAAAACTTAAATTTAAAAGTTTCTTTAAAGCACAATTGTGTATACCTCCAAATAGCTCTCTTAGATTTATCAAACATTTATTTATTTATTTATTTATTTATTTCATACCACCAACAGAGATGTTTCTCCAATTACAGGTGGCTTAGTCATTATGCATTAATTATTAAAAATAACAATTGTTAGAAAGAACTTAATATCTAAAAATAAAAATATACAACATTATTAACAAGTAGAGTAGCAAACAGAATTTACAGCACATTGATACTTTTTCAAGTTTAAATATACTTACTGTAATATCTAAAAATTAATTTAAAAAGTAGACTTTTTCAGGTTCGAAGTGGACTTATGACCTAAAATACTTAATATCTAAAAATGAATTAAAAATTAGAAAAACAGAAACATAAAATAAATTAGGAATTAGGATCTACAAAAGAAATAACTCCAATCTTAGACTGACACCAGTTAAAGAAACTGACATACAAAAAGAAAATCATAGAAAGTAACGCATGAAATATATGTGTTTGGTGAGAGATGAGTTGTAGCAATAGGTATGAACAGCACATTAAATCTTAAGTGCAAATAGACATTAGTAATGATAATTTGTTTGCAGTTTTCCTTACATTTTCTTCATCTATATTAAATTATATGAATTTAAATAAAATAAAACACAAAAATGAAACACAAATTAACCAAGAAATAAGTATAAATATAGTACATATGTACACCTATAGGGTAAACCTTCAGAAATAGTGAACTGAACTCAAAGTGCCCAGCATAGTGTGACCATTACTTCAACTGTGTGCCTTCTTCAATAATTTTACATAATAATTGTATCTAACAGCAAAGTCTAGATCAAGATCAGGAAATTTTTGAACTGTTACGTTATAAGTAGTGCACATTCTGAACAGTGGTGAGCTTCTATAAAATACTGTTTTAGAAATCGGAAGAAACAAGAGATGTCTGTGTCTTAAACTTCCTTTCCGGGTATTGAACGAGAATTGTTGTAGAAAGTAACTGTTATCTACCACATTATTGATAACTCTATGCAGGTATTTTTGATCATTTATTATACATCTGTTTAATCATGAAGTGATGTTAAATTCTTTCAGGAGATCTTTATAGTGAATTATGCCGCTAGGAACAAACCTGTTATATTTTTTAAAGTAATGATAACGTAAGAAACGTTTTTTAACTTTCTCCACATGGTTTTGATAAGATTTGTAAATGGGAGACCAAATTACCGACCCGTACTCAAGTTTGGACCCCACAAGTGTGTTGAACAAAAGTGTGAGGGCTTGGATATTATTCAGCTCTCTGGTGTGTCGGATTAAGAAGCCCAGTTTTTTGTAGGCATCATTAATTGTGTCATAAATGTGTGAGTTAAACGACAAATTGTTTGTGATGCGTACTCCTAGATCATTAATTGAATTAACCTGCGTCAGTAATTCGTTGTTGATAGAGTACACGTGTTCTTTAGGGAATTTTCCGTGTGTAATTTTCATGAAGCAACATTTCTTTATATTGAAATGTAAATTATTTTCTATACTCCATTCGTATAATTGATTTAAATCGCTTTGAAGTTTGTCGATGTCTCCATCACATTTTATTTCTTTGTAAAGTTTTACATCATCCGCATATAAAAGGCAGTTTGAAAACTTAACCTTAGATGGGAGATCGTTGACATAAACGTTAAACAGCAACGGACCCAGGTTTGAACCCTGTGGAACACCAGAATAGACAGAAAAAATGTCTGAATTACAATTGCGATATGCTACATACTGTTGCCTGTCTCTAAGGTAAGATGAAATCAGTGATAGCATTGGCGAAGTCATTCCAAATTCAGAGAGCTTTTTCAATAAAATATCGTGATCAATTTTGTCAAAGGCTTTCGAAAAATCCAAGTAAATTACATCAACATTTCCCTGCCTATGTAGAACATTAAAAGAATACTGCGCAAAATTAACAAGATTGCTTATTGTTGATCTACCAGGCATAAAGCCATGCTGATATTCACTTATAGCCCTCTTTACATGAGCGAAAATACGACAATATAAAATTTGTTCTAGGATTTTGCACGGAGCGCATAAAATACAGACAGGTCGATAATTCTCAATCATCTTATTGTCCCCAGATTTAAAGATTGGACAAACTCTCGATATTTTCCAGGCTTTGGGAAATGTCTGCTTCTTAAGTATCAAATTATACAGTCTCAGAAGAGGAATGAGTAACACTTCAGAACATGCTTTTAGGATGTAGGGAGGTATCCCATCAGGGCCACATGATTTTTTGGACTTTAATTTCATAATAGCTGCTTTATATTCACTTGTGGTTATAAATTCTACTCCTAGGGAATCGTTTACCAGTAATCGCGGTGTATTAGGAATAGCGTAAGAAGGTGGAGAAGAAGAGTAAACAGATTTAAAGAACGTTGCAAAACCATTGGAGATACATTGACTATTATCTAGCGTTATATTATTAAGTTTCATACTCTGTAAGGGTGGATCTTTTTGAGTTCGCTTATTTTTAATAAAATTCCAGAATGATGTAGTATCTTTCGTGATGTTGTTTTGAATTTCAGAGATATAACGATTGTACGCTTTGTTGATTAAGGTTTTAACATATTTCCTGAGTTGTTTATATATTTGTTTACTATGATCAGAATTTTTTTGTCGTCTTCTATGCAATTCTTTCAACTTAATATTATAGATTATTTCCGAAGTAAACCAAACCGGGTATTTAGTTCTACAAAAAAATGCTCTTTTGGGGACCGTGGCTTCAAATACAGAATTTACTTTCACGTAAAAATGTTCTACTGCTTCATCTACATCTTCGATTTTTTCCAGCTCAGACCAGTCCGTTTCTCGAAACATGTTATATATACCAAGAAAATTTGCTTTCTGAAAATCATACGCTATAGTACGAGTTTGCTTTATTCGATCACGTTCACCTCTTGGTTCTAGAAGAATTGTTAGTGCAGGGTGGTGTGGATCTTCTGGGACTAACGGATATTGCTTTCTACTCACAGTAACACCACTTACATTAGTTAAAACGAGATCAAGAGTTCTATCATTAAGATTCAAAACATTATTGAGAGATTTCAATTGATACAGAGACATAAAATTAGCTAGGGACTTGTATGCGATTCCACCATTTAACATATTATAATCTGAACTAACTATTAATGGAAGGTTGAAATCGCCTACAAGTATGATATCCTGGCTTTGAAGTTTTTCATTAGATTCAAATACATTATAAAATGTTAAGTATGTTTCTAGATCACTGCCAGGTGGAAAGTATACAGATACAATGTAGTATGTATGATGGTGCAACACTATTTTAACACATACTGCCTCAATATCCTTAAATTTTACATCTAGTTGCTGTGACATGATCTCCTGATTGACAGCAATAAGTACCCCTCCTCCCCTCTTGGTACCCATTCTATCTCTACGATAATCATTATACCTATTATCCAAGAGTTCACTATTGCTGACGTCACTACTCAACCATGTCTCGGAAATTAACAATATATCATGTTCTGAATCGGTACTATTTACGCAAAATTCATTTAGTTTGGTGTTGAGTCCTCTCACATTCTGATAATAAATAGAAATTATATTAGAGTCCATTATGAGTATGAGAGATAAGTCATTTTAGTTTAACCTGCTGACGTCTTCAAGTGTTTTCAGATTATACACGTACTGGTCCTCTTCCCGCTTGCGAAGCTTTATGTTGCCTGAAGGATCAACCCACAAATACGCGTAGTTCTTCTCATTCTTCAATCTGCGCGCATGTCCAAGAATCTTCTTACGATAAGGAGTTAACATACATAACTTATTGAAAAATAATTCATCTCTATTTTCTCCCCATCACATTACGTATGTCCTACACTGTTCTTTTACAACTCAAAGCAAAGGGAGAAAGCGTAATATATTGTAGGCAAGCTAGCACGAACAACTTCTTTTCAAATATTTAATCAGATTTTCTTTACACATTTTAACTCGAAGACTCCAACTCTAAAATGAACTAGAAGCTGTCTTTATTAAAGCAAACGCTCTATATGCAGTCAAGGAAAGTTATTTTAAGATCCGTTAATCATCAAAGCACTTACAAACAAACGATCCTGTATTCACAGCTTACTTCACCTCACTTTTTTGTTTTACATACTTACTCATTTTAAATAAGTGCATGCATTTTCTAACAGTCATCTACTAGATATTTAACACCTCTAGTTATTCTGTACGTTACCGTTCATCAGTCTCCTAGGTAACCTATCTGCTTCTTTCACATAATTAACTCCCA